>NC_064862.1:55039641-55639641 GCF_024139225.1 Suncus etruscus | reverse complement strand
GTAATGCCCAGTGTATTGGTTCATCTTTCAATGTCAGTAATAAGGGGCTAGAGTAATATCATAGTGGGTTGGGCACTTGCTTCGCATGGGGCTGACCTGGGTTGGATCACAGGCACCCCATATGATTCTTGAACCTTCCAGAAGTGATCCCTGAGCTCAGAAAAAGTAATACACCTTGAACACTACATGTGGCCCCCAAAACAAAACAAAAGTATCAGGTTGAAGTGATAGTCCAGCTGGGAGGGTGTTTGCCTTGAATGTGGCTGACCCAGGTTCAATCCTTAGCATTCTATAGGGTCTCCTGAGCACTTCCTGGAGTGATTCCTGAGTGCAGTGCCAGGAGTAAACCCTGATCATCACCGAGTATGGCTCCAAACCAAAACCAAATCAGTGACCAGTCAAAAGTGAAAAAGAACAAGGTGTTTACTCATCTCTTCAGATCTTACAGGAGACCAGAAAACTTGAAGAAAGCACAGGGTTCTAGTCCTAACTCTCATTAAATTTGAATAAATCAGTGATATTCACTGGGAATTGTCTAGGAGAAAAAAAATTTTAAGCTGGCAATGCCTGGGGGGCACATGATTTAATGATGTGAGCTATTCTCAGTAATCTCTCTGCGCAGAAGTCATTGTCTAAATAAGCATTCCTTTCCCACTGCCATCTAGTCATTTTGCCGGAAAGTTGGCAGATGTGACATGCCCCAGGGCGTGAACATCTTAAGAAAGATATTTTAAATGTAGTGTTTAAAAAATCTATAACAATTACGCCAGGGTTTTAAAGTTCACAGAACAATCCCGCCGTCGTTTGCTCATTAAATATTTCTGGTTTTCTTATTATTGATCCCGCTATTTCAATTCTCAGAAAATCATCAGGGATGAGGAAAGAAGTTTTATGCATAAAATGCTTATGACTGCACTTTGAAAACAGACAGTGAGAAGCTGGACAGAGCATAAATGCCCAGTGAGAGGTGACTGGTTTGGGTAAATTATTGTCAATCTACTTAATGGAGCATAGTGCAAATGCTACAATAATGTCTTAACATCATTTTAATTATTTGAGAATGTCCTGATGAAATATGGCATGAAATATGTAAAATAAGAGTGCTATGATTCACACATCACAAAGAATGAGAACAAGCAGTGCTGGCAGGGATGTGAAGAGAAAGGAACTCTTATCCACTGCTGGTGGAAATGCCGTCTAGTCCAACCTTTATGGAAAGCGATATGGAGATTCCTCCAAAAACTGGAAATCGAGTTCCCATACGAACAAGCTATACCATTTCTAGGAATATACCTTAGAAACACAGAAATACAATACAAAATCCCTTCCTTACAGCACTATTTACCATATCAAGACTCTGGAAACAACCAAGATACCCTTCAACAGATGAATGGCTAAAGAAACTGTGGTACATATATACAATGGAATACTATGCACTTGTCAGGAGAGATGAAGTCATAAAATTTTCCTATACATGTATGTACATGAATCTATTATGCTGAGTGAAATAAGTCAGAGAGAGAGAGAAAGAGAAAGACGCAGAATGGTCTCACTCATCTATGGGTTTTAAGAAAAATGAAAGACATTCTTGCAGTAATAATTTTCAGAGACAAAAGGGAGGAGGGCTGGAAGTTACAGCTCACCTCATGAAGCTCACCACGAAGAGTGATGAATTTAATTAGAGAAATAACTACATTGTGAACTATCCTAACAATGAGAATGCATGAGGGAAATAGAAAGCCTGTCTAGAATACAGGCAGGGGTGGGGTGGGGTGGGGAGGAGGGAGATTTGGGACATTGGTGATGGGAATGTTGCACTGGTTGATGGGGGGTGTTCTTTCCATGACTGAAACCCAACTACAATCATGTTTATAATCAAGGTGTTTAAATAAAATATTTAAAAAAAAAGAGAAAAGAGAAAGAGTGAGCGGGGGGATGCCTGCCCCAGAGGCAAATGAGGAGGGTGGGTTAGAGGGAAACTGGGAACATTAATGGTGGGAAATCTGTACTGGTGAAGGTTGTTGTACAATGTATGATTGTTATTCAATCATGAACAACTTTATCTGTAGAAAACTATTATGAGCAACCTTGCTAACACAGTGTTTAAGTAATAGTAATAATAATAATAAATTAAAAAAGGAAAAAAAAGAGTGCCATGATAGTGTAGAACTATTAGTTCTGGGGCCAGTGAGGTGGCGCTAGAGGTAAGGTGTCTGCCTTGCAAGCGCTAGCCAAGGAAGGACCAGGGTTGGATCCCCCGGCGTCCCATATGGTCCCTCCAAGCCAGGGGCAATTTCTGAGTGCTTAGCATCAAAAGGGTGTGGCCTGAAAAACAAAAACAAACAAACAAACAAAAGAACTATCAGTTCTTTGAAAATGCACATAACAGAATAATAAGGAATCCAGAAGAATAACAATCGTGGTTGTTAAAATGTTGAGATTTTGCTTCCTGTACTGAATATTTTTCTAGGTTTTCTGGATTTGACAGTAAATATCACATTTAATTTAATGTAAAAAAATCGATGTAATACATGTACGTAGTTTTTTTGTGTTGTTTTTTGTTTGTTTTTGTTTTTTGTTTTTTTTTTTGGGTCACACCCGGCAGCGCTCAGGGGTTACTCCTGGCTCTAGCTCAGAAATCACTCCTGGCAGGCTCGGGGGACCGTATGGGATGCTTGGATTCAAACCACTGTCCTTCTGCATGCAAAGCAAATGCCCTACCTCCATGCTATCACTCCAGCCCCATATGTACGTAGTTTTTAAAAAGCTTGAGGAAAATTATAGTGAAGGGCTAAAGAGATAGTACTGATGGACAGAAAAGTGATTGTCTTGAAAGCTGTCAGCCCACCATTGTTCTCCAGGCACCAAATAGGGTCACTGAACATCACCAAGGGTATTTTCTAAGTACAGAGCCAAGAGTAATTGCTGACGGACAAAGGTGTTCCCATTGCTCCAGCAATAAGCCCATAGTGAAATAAATTAATCTATATCCCTAGAAATCACATTATGTTTTTTCAGGTTTTTCTTTGAGTATGCCTTAGCCTGTGACAAAAGACTCTACTTTTTTTTTCAAGTATCATGAGGGTCTTATATTTAGCTGTTTACCTTCTGGTTATGACCACTGAAAGTTCAGCTTTTTCTTCTTCCTAATGAAGATTTCTCTGCTTACTCAGATCAAAATTCTGGATTAATGCATTAATAATACTCCAATTTTGTTGACTTAATGTACATCATCTTTATGACCAAATTGTGCTTAGCATCTACCATATTCATTTTTATATTTTATATTAATTTTTTTGAGTTTCCCAATGACTCTGCCAAATATTGCCCAATAATTTTCAAAATAAGCAGACACTGTCCCCATATTCAATAGGTCTCCCTTGGAGGGATTCCTCTGAGTGTTTCACTCTTTAAAGAGATATATATTTTACTAGATAAGTATTGTTTGGGTACTGACTATTGCTGATTTTCAAGTTAATTATCTAAAATTCTGTCTTCTCTTCTTTTGTAAAATAACAACAGCAACAATAAAAACCAACTTTCTTGCTCTTATTAGTGTAGCAAATCCTTATTGTCTCTTTTCAAGAAACAGTGTTTGAGGTAAAGCACTCCATGACATTGAGACCAAAGGCATCTTTAAGGAGGAAACAGCACTCTCCAAACAAGTGGAAGCAGAGAAAAACAGATGGGAATATATTAAGCTGAGAAGCTTCTGCACTTCAAAGGAAAAAGTGCCCAGAATACAAGAGCCATCCACTGAATGGAAGAAACTAATCACTCAATACCCATCAGATAAGGGGCTAATATCCAAAATATACAAGGCACTGACAGAAATTTACAAGAAAAAAAAACATCTAATCCCACCAAAAAAAGGGAGAGAAGAAATGAACAGACACTTTGTCAAAAAAGAAATACAAATGTCCAAAAGGCACATGAAAAAATGCTCTACATCACTAATCATCAGGGAGATAGATGTAAATAAAAACAACTATGAGATACCATCTCATGCCACAGAGATTGGGACAAATCATAAGAATGAGAACAAGCAGTACTGGTGGGATGTAGAGAGAAAGAAACTTTTATTCACTGCTGGTGGGAATGCCGTCTAGTCCAACCTTTATGGAAAACAATACAGAGATTCCTCCAAAAATTGGAAATTGAGCTCCCATATGATCCAGCTATACCACTCCTAGGGATATACCCTAGCAACACAAAAATACAATACAAAAATGCCTTCCTCACACCTATTTTCATTGCCACACTATTTATAATAACCAGGCCCTGAAACAACCAAGATGCCTTTCAACAGATGAATGGCTAAAGAAACTGTAGTACATATACACAATGGAATATTATGCAGCCATCAGGAGAGATGACGTCATGAAATTTTCCTATACATGTATGTACATGAATCTATTATGCTGAGTGAAATAAGCCAGAGAGAGAGAGATAGACGCAGAATAGTCTCTATGGGTTTTAAGAAAAATAAAAGACATTTTTGCGGGTCCGGAGAAATAGCACAGCGGTGTTTGCCTTGCAAGCAGCCGATCCAGGACCAAAGGTGGTTGGTTCGAATCCCGGTGTCCCATATGGTCCCCCGTGCCTGCTAGGAGCTATTTCTGAGCAGACAGCCAGGAGTAACCCCTGAGCACCGCTGGGTGTGGCCCAAAAACCAAAAAAAAAAAAAAAAGACATTTTTGCAATAGATCTCAGAGACAAGAGAGGAGGGCTGGAAGGTCCAGCTCATAACATGAAGCTCACTACAAAGAGTGATGAGTACAGTTGGAGAAATAACTACACTGGGAACTGTCTTAACAATGTGAATGAATGAGGGAGGTAGAAAGCCTGTTTAGAGTACAGGTAGGGGTGTGGGGAGGAGGGAGATTTGGGATATTGGTGATGGGAATATTGCACTAGTGAAGGGGAGGTGTACTTTACATGACCGAAACCCAACTATAATCATATTGTAATCAAGGTGTTTAAATAAAGATATTAATAAAAAAATTAAAAAAGAGTACTTGGAAGATAGTTAATAGTTGGATTTCTTCTCTGCCTAAAAATGTCAAGGGTAGATTCTAGCAGAATTGGTAGTTTATGGAGGCATAGAATGTGTCCTCAGATGTTTCCAGAACATTATTTTGCCTTGTCTTCACTATGGCTCTTCAGAAGTGTTGAGATATGAGCCCTCAGCCATGAGGATTGGGTGGAATAAAACAGAGATGAAAGCAGAAGGAGCCTGGATCAATAGTTTTAATTGGAAGGAAGAGATGAAGAGATGAAGCAAAACAAAATCATAGAAATTCAAGGAATTAATTTTCCTGATGAAATTTATGATCATTATTAATAACAGTGGTCAATTTCCAACAGATCAGTGAGGATGAGAGATGCAGGCAGGGGCTGCTGAAAAATAAAAAAATCAAGTGACAGCCCAAGCAGCCTGCCCAGGCATGCACCTTAGATCTTATAGGAAGGGTTCAGAGACCAGGGGGTCAGAGGAGCATTAAGACTGCAGCAGGCAGATTAGTAGGGGTGCTCTGGGTGCAGGTGCGCTTTGCTGAACTTAGATCACTGCTGTGTCGACTGTTTCCAAAGGCTTCAGTGAAACCACTGCTGATCAAGACAGACAGGCTGAGCTCTGGGGAACCCAGCACAGGCCCAGAGCTTGATCTTGATTTAGCCATTACAGATACACTCCACATCCCACACTCTTTCTAGTAACTGCTGCTGAAATTCTAGCTGGAGTGATAAGAAATCATTTGTCTGTCCATCCAAGGTGTCCTGCTGTCTTTGGCCAGGGGTTGTGAAGGCAGCTCTAGCAGGTCAGAGACCTTCATTGTGATTCCCATTTGAGAAGTGGGTGATGGGGCCTGGGCGATAGAACAGTGGGGCGGTGTTTGTCTTGCACAAGGTCAACCTGGGTTTGATCCTCAGCATCCTATTATGGTCCCCTGAGTCTGCCAGGATTGATTCCTGAGTGCTGATCCAGGAGTAATCTCTTGAGTTACTGAGTGTGGCCAAAAAAATCAAAAGAAAAAAAAATTCAAAGAAAATAAAGTGGATGCCCTCCAAACCCCCATTTCATGCGGTTCTCTTCACTATATGACAGACTCACTGGTGGTTTTGTATCTGAGGTTGTATATACTTCTGCTGAACTCAATAGTCTTGCAGAGGTATCAACCATTCCAACAGCCTAACACAGGTCAGAAGGAGCCACCTGCTCTGGTCTTCTCTCAAGTCAGTTTCCCTGGAAGTTTGAACAAGGAATCAATGAGAAAAGAAAATGCTTTGGGATCACAGTTGAATACTGGCAGTTTTTCAAAGTGTTTTATTGTCTTGTGAAAGTGGATAAGCTTGACTGGAGTCAAGCTTCCGACTGCCAGTGAGGCGCTCAGGCTTAAAAAGGTAGAATGTGTCACTCTGGGGACCTATTTGCTCTAACTAAGAGATTTGAGTGAAGGTCATTACTGTTTCCTTAGGATGCGAAGATGCAGAGTCAAATAGGGCACCAGTGATTGTTCTTGGTGGTTGGGAGAGAGGGGAATGGGGTGACTGAATTTCTAAGCTCAGGAAGACACACGGATCACTCCCTTGATACTGAATCCGTGGCCCATAGGACCCAATGGTGTCCAGGGCTGAGGCCTTGTAATGTGATTCAGCTTAGTTCCCATAGTTCTGAGGCTCTGAGGTCACCTTGGCAGTGTTGGGGAGTGGGGAGCTACACCTTGTGATGCTTGAAGGGGAGCTCAAAGTGTAGGTCTAATTTGGAATTTGCCCCATGCAAAGAATGTGCTCTGGCCCCCAGGCTCTCTCATGGCCCCACAGATTAATAAAGCATTGTTGAATAATGAAGGTTTATTGATAACCAGTAGCAACCTCTTGGCAAGATTAATGCAGGCACGTCAGAACAGCCAGGGAGAATTTTTTCCCTTTTCTTCATGGTACTCTTGGAAGTTTTGTTTTGTTTTGTTTTGTTTTGTTTTTTTGCTTTTTTTTTAATTTTTATTTTGATCATAATGGCATACATATCTTTCACAGTAGAATTGTAGGTACATATTAACATTGAATCAGGGGAAAACCCATCACCACATTTGTCCTCCCCCATCCCAGTTCCCTATCTGCCACCCATTTACTCCACCATCCCTCACCAGGCTGCTAGAGTAGGTGGTCCCCTCTTTGTCTAGCTTACTATTAGTGATCATATATCTGTTTGGTCCTGGTACCCTCACTTGTTTCCCCCTCTATTTAAGAGGCGGAGCTAGATAAATCGAGTTATGTGGTTTTGTTTGAAGGAAAGAAAAGCAATAGAATGGGGTACAAAATAAGAAAAAATACGTAAATTAAAAAAAAGAAGTCAAATATGCTGAAAATGGGCGGAGTCTTTCTAGAGGCTTTCAACCTCAGTTTGAGTGAGGACATGAAAAAGGTAATTGAAACACCACAATACAGAAAGAAATATCAATTTAAATATCTAGTGAGCACTACAGCAATAAAGACAAGCACCACACAATACTCTCAGTTCTGAAATCAAATCATGCCACAGTGCAAAAAGAAAGAGAAAGATAAGATAAATAAAATAAAATTGGAGACATCAACTTCAATATCTACACCAAAATAAAGACGTCAAAAAAATTGATCCATCAATAAATAAATATGTGGAAAAAGATTATTTTGTGCTTTTTTTGTTTTATTTTTATTTTTCCCTCCTGCATAGGCACAGTAACTATTGGGGATATTATAGAGGGAATTCCTTTGGTCTAGGAGATACAGGGTTTCTCCACAGTTTTTTTTTTTAACAGAGAATAAAATATTTTTTATGTATTTACTTTATTTTTAATATCTTTATTTAAACTCCGTGATTACAAATATTATTATAGTTGGGTTTCAGTCATGTAAAGAACACCCCCCTTCACCAGTGTCCCAAATCTTCCTCCTCCCCATCCTACCCCCACCTATACTTGAGACAGGCTACTTTTGGAAGTTTTAGGGACTCACATTTTAATTCTGTCAAGTCCCTGTTCTATGCTGAAAGTTTCAAAGATGCTTAGGATGCTGAAAATTTCTGAGACAGTAAAGAGAGGAGAGTAAGAAATAGCATGGTTACTGCCATCACCATGCTTGTTACTACTGTTTTTTTGCTACTGAGTACTGTAATAGCCACCTTTACTGTTATTAATGCTATAACAATTAAATGTTCTGATCTATACTAATACTCTTTGCAATGTTATTAATCCTCCTGCCTCTAATACCACTCCTCCTGCTGTAGTTACTTCTATGACTGCTGCTGCTGCCACTATTACTAGGCTAACTACTGTAGCAGCCACTTTCTTTCTTTTTAACTCTTTCCATGTGGAATGTTCTGGAGCTATATTATTTTCTACTCACAAAAATCTGCCATGTGGGGAATCTCAACCATTAGAGATGAAGCTCTTGGAGCTGGAATACATTAAGATAAATTATTAGAAATTACCCAGAGTGAGGGGCAGGACAGGGCTTCGAATCCAAAGCTCTTGGAGTATATTTCTTAACTGGATTCCCCACTGTACACAAACACACAAACAATCAACACAACCAACACCAAAGCCATGAGGGATGATTGCAGGGATGACACTCATCAGAGTGTCAGTCCCTGCAAAATAGGGATATATATATATATATATATATATATATATATATATATATATATATATATATATATATATATATATATATAAAAAACAAAAAAACCACCAGGAGTTCTTGTTAGGAGAAATGGGGAGGGCAGGGACACCCTTCACTTCAGAGCTTTCTGTCTGTCTCTGTCCCTCTGTCTCTGTCTTTCTTATACACATACACACACAAATGTAGAAAGCACACCAGCTTTCCTTGATTGAGCACACAATTTCACTTGCTGACCTATTTAATGTGGAAAGGGAAATGAGCTAATGCCCTAGATCTGGGAGTAGACTAACACTTTGTTCATCTTGCCCCTAGTTGTTATATTTGAATGCTCAAGTAGAAGTGGCTGGTTTTTCTTCCTCTTGAGCAGAGGAACCTGGGCCAGGTGCTTGCTTTCTTGTGCTCCTGCCCCTCAAGTCTCTATGTTGTCCTTCTCTTTCTTGGGGACGGAGGAGTTGAAGAATGCTGTATGGCATAAAGGCTCTGCTTGAAAACTCAATCTTTATGGCTCAGATTCTGTGCTCTGCCCAGGGGCCCTGCCTAAGACAGTTCTGCTTCTGCCCAGTACATGGTGTGAGAGAGGGTGGTGTGAAAACTCGCATGAAGTAGCCCAGACTTATTATCTTTTTTGTTTTCTCAGGGATTACTCCTGGCTCTGTGCTCAGGAATCAATCACTCCTGGCAGTGCTCAGGGGACCAAATGGGAGATCAAACCCTGGTTGGCCGCATGAAAGGCATCTCCCCTACCCCTACACTATCTCTCCAGCTCTGAAGTAGCTCAGCTTTAAGTAGCAGTTATACTTAAGCCACATGAGGCTGGATCCTGGGTGTCATTGAAAAGTGTAGGGGAGGGGACTCTGCTGAAATGTTATTAAACATTAGACCTTGAAAATAGCTGATGCCTGGTTATGGAGACAGGAATGTCATTAAACATAAGCTTAACCAAGGTCTCAGGGCAGTGGGGCACGAGGTGAAGTGGTAGCTAAAAACTAGGTGGAGCCTGGGTTCAAGAGGAAATGAAGCATTTTCTAGGCTCCAGTGGACAGAGGCCTGAGTCTGGATTGGGTCTAGGCAGGGTATAAAGCCAGACTGGGCTGGGGAAAGTTTGCTGACTGCTGCCCAAAGTTGTATGATGGCCAGATATTTGCTGCTGGTGGCTTTTCTATTTTGTTTATTCATTTATAGGGGCTACTTTTGGTGATACTAATCCTGGCCATGTGAACCTGAAGGTGGTGTCCGGTGGTGCTCGGGCCACCAGGTGACCCACAGTTACATTTGGGGAGAGCCATGCAGAACTGGAACTCAAACTCGAGAGAGCCTGGCATGTGATAAGCATCTGAGCCTTTTGAGCCACCATCTTTCACCCTATAGAAGTGATTGGAGGCCCACTATAGTGTGGCCTTATCTAGGTTTTGGCCTTGAAAAGCAGCATGTAGATTGGATCTATCCACTTCACTGCCCAGAAGCCAATCCCACCCCTCATACTCTTGACTCCAGTGACCAACTCCCATCTGCCTGCTCTTCTGGCAACCACTGATAAGCTTTGATAGTTTTGACATGAATTTTTAGTGTATTTCATTCCTTCACTGATTCGGGTCCTCTGAGTCCTACAGAGGACTGGAATCATAGCATCTTGGTCTTTCTCTGTTGCATTTTCTTTTCTTTTTCTTTTCTTTTTTTTTTTTTGAGGAATCCCTTCAAGTTTGCTCCATGCCAGCACTCCTCTTCCTGTGTAGCTTTCTGAGCTTCCACTGTGTTACCAGATCCATCTTCTTCATTCCCTCACCTATGGATATGTGGTTTCCTGCGCTGGAAGGCCATAAATTTGAGGTGCATAGCACTGTATATGCACATATGTATATGATATATGTTCATACTTATGCACATATGTATGTGTTTGTGTATTCTTAGGGTGTAGAAGAATTTATCCATGGATTGCTCATGATAGTTTGCTTTTATTTGTTATTTTTTGATGAGAGTACTCCCAAACAATGTCCTGGAGTCTTTCCTGTGATTTGGAGCCAACTAGACCAGCATTTCAATATGAGGGCTTGAGAATGGGGTATTTCTTAGACCCTATAGTGCTGGTGATTATCCTACAGTATGGCGGTTTCCAAGGCAAACTTGGTGATGCTTAAGGGACCAGGCAGTGCTGGAGATTGTATGAGGATCAGCTGAAGTGCTCATGACCCTCCACCGCTGATCTAGTCTGATATGCAGAAACAGGGGCCAAGTCTAAAAGAGACAGGTAAGATAGTGTTGGCATCTTAGTCCTCATCAGTTTAAGGGGAACGTGGACTGTGGCAGAAGGAAGGAATCTCCATTTCCCATTATCCACTTCATGGATAATCATGATTTTCTTCCCCTCCACCCTCAATTGGCCTCATCCTCCCTGCCTCCCTACTGTCTTGCATACTCTTGAGGGGAAGGGGCTAATCAGATTCAGTGGTGCACGATTTATTGTTCATGAAAGTATGGAGCTTGCAGGAAGGCATACCACGTACTTCCCAGGCAGTATGGTCAAGGCTAGCAGAGGTCATCACTGGAGGTCAAAGTCAGTAGCCTTTGGGTATTTGGCAGCTAGGCAGAAAGTGGTATAAACCCAGATGTAGGATCTCAATGAAATACAGCTCAGCTGAACAGAGTTTTGTTCGGAAGCCATCGGGTTTCCATGGAGGAGTGAGGCTTTGCCAGACTCTCCAAGCCTTTTGTGTCCAATCCTTCTCTAACATTTTGAGAGGTGAACTCTGGGCTTGGGCAGTTGAGCTTATGGTTTCTGGCTCCTGGAAACTTTGACTTGCCACTCATTCCTCTGTGTATTCTCACCCCTGACCTTTACTTCCCAGTCCCTCTTACTCCTGCTGCTCATCATGGAGGGAAGTTGTATCAATTTCCGGTGCTTTCTCACCCTTAAGATGCCTTCTCCATACCAGCCCCTGGTCTCCCCCTCAGGGCTGAGCTTCCATCATCCAGAAGGAATTACTTGCAAGTTATCCTCTATTGACTTCTCTTTTTCCTATATCTATGGGTTCCTTATTTATATCTTCTTACACCTCTATGAGCACGTTTGAATCCTTGCATTTGGGTTCATGCCATACAAAAAACAGGACACAAGGGAATCCCAATCACCCAAACTTGGGTTGTCTTTGCTTCTGAAGGAGGGAGCTGGTTGGGTTTACATGTATCACAGTGTTTTATTGTCATTGGGAACATTATGAGCAATATTTAGCACCTATTTTTTGGGGGGAGGAACAACTCTGTGGTGCTCAGAGCTTACTCAGGGCTCTGTATTCAAGGCTATCTTAGGGGATCTTAGGGAATGCCAGAAATCAAAATCTTCTAGACCGTGTGTAAATAATATACTCTATGTATTGTACTAGCACTTGCTTGAACTCAGACTTATCAGTGGATCAATTCAAAGGTGTGAAAGGGAAGGAGGTCTGTATTAAAAGAATGTGACCACAGAGAGAAGACTTGATGGCTGGGATCTTTGCCATGTTTCCATTGGTTAAAGCAGGATTGATGGTCTACCAGGCAGTGTGGTCATGACAAGAGCCTCTTCCCTTTTATCTTTCTGCTTAATTTTCTTCCTAACAACCTTAAAGAAAAAACTCTTTGTCGCCTAAAATTGCTTTAGATGGTAACAAAAAAAGATCCAGATCCTTTTTTCTACTTCTTTTAATAGTCATTCAGGGACAGAGTATAATTGAATTAAGACACTTCCAAGGGAGTGAATTATAGGATAATAATTCAGACCTTTCTGCTTAATAGGAGTTGGCCCATGGCCTTGGGTCCACGAGATCTGAAGGGGTGAATTATTGCTCCATAACTCAGAAGGCTCCATTGAAAGAGACTCTAGTTAAAGGGAATTAACATCCACACGCAAACCAAGCAGTGACTGCTGAGATCTAAGGGCTTGGGAGGAGGTGGATGCAGAGATGAAAGCAGAAACTTGGAAGGAGTCAGAGAGGAATGTCAGACCATCCATCCAGACAGATGTTTCAGCCGGGTGGCCTCTGGGTAATTTTCACATATGCCAAAGTCTAGAACATCCCATCTTTTCAGATCCAATGAAAGAACTGACCCAACACTTTGATAGCCAGGACATATATGAATTGTTCCTGAGGTGCCTACTGACATCCCAGAAAAAGAGTGGACAGTGTCATCCCAGAGCACATCAGTCCCTCTTCCAGTCCTCCCCCTAGTCATTTATTTTTATTCATTTATTTATAGTCAATTATTTTTCATTTTTATTTTGACCATATTGGCTTACATATCTTTCACAGTAGTATTTTAGGTACATATTATCATTGAATCAGTAGAATTGCCATCACCAAATTTGTCCTCCCTCTACCCCTGTTCCCTTCTTGCAACCCATATCCCTCACTCTCACCCCCCCCATGGCTGCTAGAGTAAGTGGTCCCCTCTGTGTCTAGCTTACTACTAGTGATCATATATCTGTTTGGTCCTGGTACCCTCCCTTGTTTCCCCCTCTATTTGAGAGTCATTTTTCCTTAATGTCAGAAAGGTCCCATTTACAGTTCATTCAGTGTCACTGACCTGTTCATTCCCCTTTGTGAAACAGAAGCCCTTTTTACTGCCATGTAGTTTAGGGTCCTCAACTTGCAAGGAGGTGTGAGTTCTCACTTAGTTGCTACCACTCTCTCTGTGAGGAGTTTGTTCCTCACCAGAGGAAGATTATTATAGTACCAATTTCTTTTTTGGTTGTGGTGAAGGTTAGATAGAAAAAAAATGAATTATTATTCTTGGGAAAATGTCTGATGTGTTACTCCTTACATTGAGGCAGTCCTCTTTTCAATTCTAAAAGGTGAATGTCTTTTCCTGTAAGAAAAATAATGAATTAGGGCCCGGAGAGATAGCACAGCGGCATTTGCCTTGCAAGCAGCCGATCCAGGACCAAAGGTGGTTGGTTTGAATCCCGGTGTCCCATATGGTCTCCCGTGCCTGCCAGGAGCTATTTATGAGCAGACAGCCAGGAGTAACCCCTGAACATCGCCGTGTGTGGCCCAAAAACAAAAAAAAAAGAAAAGAAAAGAAAAGTAATGAATTAAAGATCACTCAGAGATTCATTTTTTGGAAATATGGATCCTCTAGTTGTTCATTTGGACTCTTCTGAAGGAAATGTGACTCTTGGAAACCTAGAAATCCAAAGAAAAAGTCAAATTGTCCACAGGACCAGATGTCAGGATGCATTACTCATTGTTACTTTTTCAGGTCTCTTGCCCCTTATCTGTTGACCTTCTGCTCTCTAACCCAAACTTTCACCTAATATAAAATGAAATAGTTTATAATTTATTGTAGTTCATTAAAATGAAAAAAATTATTTTTCATCAAAATGATAAAAGGATTCATTTTATTAGCATATAAATGGCATTTCTTAATGTTACTCTGCCTCAAAAGTCACTCACATTTCCAATGATCACAGGACACAAAATTAATTTTTGATAGCCTTTTGTGATTTGGCAGAAAATTCTTCTTTATTTTTTTGTGCTCTCAACAGCAAACTGTATCCATTGCTATTCATAGAAAATTTTAGATAATGAAGCAATTAAAAATACATGGATTTAAGATCTTATCTCATTTTTCCTTTGGCCTATTTCTGCTTCATTATTCATGAAGGGATATGTTTAATTCAGAGTTAATAATTGCAGATATATCTAGTATAAATTGTGCCTCGTATTTTTTACCCATTTCAATTTATTTTAGCAAATAGATCTCTATTGGGTAAAAAATCATTGAGAGAAGGGAGAGTGATAAAAATGCAGAAATCTATATGTGTGTAAGGTGCCAATGTGTGTGGAGAGGTATGTATATTGACTAGCATTTCAAACAGAACCTCAAACATGTGGATAACTGTGTTTTCCGAGCAAGACAGTGTGCTGAAGCATAAGACTTTGCCTCTTTGCTAAGAGGAGCCCTACAAAGTGTGGGAGGTCATTCATTGTAACAAAAACCCAAAAGTCAGAATAGACCCCCAAGGTTAGACTAGATCTCCAAGTAAAACAGTTTAGGTCTTAGCATATAAACAGGCAGCAAATATGTATCTAGGAAAGGATAGAAGAAAACAGTTTAGTGTCTTTCAGATGTAGAGAATAACAGGCAAAAAAAAAAAAAAAGAAAGAAAGAAAATCAGAGGAGAAATGGTCACTCTATATTTTAGGGCCCCCTGTTAATTGGAGATGTGAAATGTCCCTTAATGTATCCATTAAATTTTGGTTTTGTTTTTGTTTGTGTGCCAAGCCCGACTGTACTCAAGTGTAACTCCTGGCTCTACATTCAAGAATTAGTCCTGGTAGTGCTCAGTTCTTGGGAGACCCTATGAGATGCGAACCCAGGTTGACCACATTCAAAGTAGACATGCTGCCCACTCTACTATCTCTGCTGGCCCTTACACACTGAATTTAGATGTGCTTGTTAATTGTCCTTAATATCTCTGTTATCTTAGACAAAAAAAACTCATGTGTTGGGAATCAGGGTGGGAGAACAACACTGTGTTGAATAAATAACCAAAGTGTGAGCTCAGTATATGTCCAGGCAACCCTGGATATTTGGATATTCCTTGCATGTTTGTTGGCCTCATTTTCTAAGACTGACCCCTACTGAATGGAGGTTGTAGTTGCTAATCCAGTTGGCTTTAGTGCAGGAAATTTCCACCTATAAAGGCATTATACTTAGAGCTCTAGTTGTCAGATGTAGAGACCGAGGACTGAGTTTTGGAGACCGTCTTTACTGGCTACACACAATACAGACAGCAATGGCCACGAACTAGGAGTGGGCCCACCTGTTCTTTATTTTCATGACCCTTGGGGTCCAAAAGTCTTCAAATATTTAAAAAAAATGGCCACGAACTAGGAGTGGGTCCACCTGTTCTTTATTTTCATGACCCTTGGAGTCCAAAAGTCTTCAAATATTAAAAAAAATATTAAAAAAAAGACTATCGAAATTATTCTGCTGCAACCCTGCTTAACTTCATCAGTTCATGACGGATTTTTCAAAGAGCTTATCCTTTACTCAGTTTTCCTGAACCCTGAAAACATTTTCAGCATTTATTCTAGAGAAGTAACAAAACAATTACCTTCAGATTTTTTTTAATAGAGTAACTTGTCACTAGACTTTAGGAACCATTAATACAAGGAAAAGATAAAAAGAGAGCCCCAAAATTTAATTACAGGTAAAATATATTCTGAGACTTATTCAATGTCATAAGTGAAGCCCTTGGAAATAATGTAACTCTTAGTTTACTGACCTGCAAAAAAACTGTTCCTGGTAAAGTGTTACAGGTTTATAAAATAGTAAGTATAATGCTCTCTTAACAAAAACAATATAACAAGATGGACCGAGGTTCAATCCCAGGCATCCCATATAATCCCTCAAGCCAGCAGCAATTTCTGAGCGCATAGCCAAGAGTAACCCCTGAGCGTCACTGGGTTGGCCCAAAATCAAAACAAAACAAAACAATCTAGGGCCAGAAGAGATGTCTCAGAGGGCTGGAGCACAGACTGCATGCTCAAATATTTGGTTTAATCACTGATCCTGCAGGATCCCTTAAGCACTAAGCAGGAGTAATCTCTGAGCACTGCCAGGTACAGTTCAAGAACAAGAATAAATAAATAGAAACAGAAAGAGTCTAATTATGTATGGAAGAGAAGAGAAAGATCTAGAATTGTGCTATCCAATAGAAACTGCAAGCAAATTGAAAATAGAAACTGAAAGCAAATTTTCTAACAGCCACACTGAAAAAAAAAACAAAATATAAAATTCCTTTAAATAACATTTCTTTAAATAACAATAAAACCAGGGTTGGTAGTGTACAAGACAAATTCCCTATCCACAGTCCTATCTCTCTGGACCCCCAGCTACAAGATTTCTAATCTGCAATTTTAAGGTATGGAAGTCACTGTGACGGAATCTCTCTGGGTTCCCTCAAGGCATGGACAATAAAACATGTAGTTCATGGGTATGAGAGATCTCAGAAAAAGAGCCATTTTTACTTTCTGAGTCCACACAAAGTGAAGGCAAGAATAGCCTTGAGAGAGAAAATGAGTGTGACAGGAAAAAAAAAATTGGGGGCAGAAGAGTGCAAGGGGAACAGAGACCCCAAGGAATTCCTAAAAGTCTTGGGGAAAATGTCAGATTTATAGTTCTTGGGATAGGTCTCAAGTCCAATAGATTAAAAGCTTGGAGGAAAAGATGACCCAAACTACCAGTGAGCATCATATATGAAAAGTCTTATGTTTCTTTGGGGGCCCACACCCAGTGATACTCAAGGTTTACTTCTGCACAAGGGACTGCATAGTATGCTGGACATTGAATCTAGGTCAGCTGCATGCAAGACAAGCACCCTCCTCAATGTCCTATAAATCACATCAAATCACTCTTAATAGTTTGTTCCTAGTGGGTCCTTCCCATAGCTCACACCTGCTTCCCAAATTGTCTTCTTCAGACCTATACTCAATAATAGCTGTGATGGATGAGGAAAGACAAGATGCTCCTTCACGAATGGCTTTTTCAAACCATATGTGGTCCCGGCAGGTGGCATGGGTTCTTTGTGTTGGAAGAAAGCTTGGTTGATGAAAATCTTCCTTTTTTTTTTTTTTTTTGGTTTTTGGGCCACATCTAGTGGTACTCAGGAGTTACTCCTGGCTCTGAGCTCCTGCCAGGCTCAGGAGACCATATGGGATGCTGGGAATCAAACCCAGGTCTGTCCCAGATCAGCCATGTGCAAAAATGCTCTACCACTGTGCTCTTACTCCGATCCCCAAAAATTTTCCTCTTAAAGCTGAGATGCAGGCTCAGAGAATGCAGATGCCACAAGACCCCTCATGCAAACGGGCCGTTTCCTGCAGTACCTTAGAGCATGGGTTTCTAGATGGCAGAGAGGATGGCATCCAAAATTTAGGTGAGAACTTAGTCTGCATGCCAGCCATCCCGCTGCTAAAAGAAAATCCCCATGCCATCTGAGTGGCATCCTAACAAATGTCCCTCTTCACCCCAAGTTAAGTTTTCTATCATCAGACTTAAGATCCATTACACAATCTCTGGGTTCCTGTCTCAGCAGGTCCATTTAATCAGATGGCTGTGAAACCTCTGACCTCAGTCTCCACACACCCCCAGAGTGGATAATGTACTGTGAGTAAAAAAAGAAAGTGGAAAAAAACTAAAAACAAACAAAAAATAATGCTTTTCAGAAAATGTGGTTGACAGAAATCAAGGTTTGTATCAATGAAACCAATGGGAACATCTAGGCCAGTGTTCCTCAAATGGGGAGACATGACTGGTTTCTCGTAATATTCCAAATAGACCATAGGTAAACATTACATAAGAGGGGAAGGGGTCATGGCATGAAATTAGGGGGCCAACTGGACCAGTGGACTACAGGAAGGGTACAAGGTAGGAGAAGGCCAGGACAGAAGAAAGATCAAGAAATACTGACAGGTCAGCAGCAGACTTATCTGTGCTTTGTTTCATTTCATTTCTTTCTTAATTTTTTTTTCCTACAGAAAAATGATAGGGACTCCCTTCGCAAGCAATTACACTCTGTTTCACGACTTCCCATCAAGAGTAAGCAATGTTCCATAGCCTGCCGTGGAGAGGGAGTGAGCAGATCCGTGTCAGACAAGGCATGGCTTTTAATCTCCCTTTATTTGCTATGTCACCTGTCAGTGACCTTGACGGGTGCCGGCTGCTTCTAGCTCTGTGGTTTACTGATAAGTGTGTTTGCGGCTCTCCAAGTCGCAGCTGCAGAAACCTACATCTGGCTCTGGCCTGTCTCCCCAAGCACAATGCAACAAAAGGCGAATTGTGCTGTGTACCCAGTTCTCGGCTGTGTCTCTAGGGGGCTCCAGAGGAAGTGAACGCAGCTACCAAAGGCAAGATTGACTCAGGGTCCCAAGAGTTCGAACACAGAAGTGGTGAGGAGAGAACCAGAGCTCACTCACAGTCAGGCTGGGGTCCCTCTAAGGAAGCATTTCCCAGTCTCCATGTCTCCCTGGGTAAGCATAAGGTGAATATTACTATTGAAATGAAGTGGGACACTGTGGGTGGGATTGCAGGAGTCATTTTAGGTTTTCACATTGTCTTCATTCAGTACATTGATGCCAGTGTGTACCACAGTATGGCTCACACTTGGATATGGTTTCTTGAACACAAAGTGCAGTGATCACATCAACATGTTGACAGTCCAATAGTGTTTCAACTATCTGGCTGGATCCACAGCGGGGAGGACACTTGTCTTATACAGGGTTGACCAGGGTTCAATCCCCTGCATCCCAGATAGTTCCCTGAGCACTACCAGGAGTGATTCCTGAATGCAGAGCCAAGAGTAACCCGTGAGCGCTACTGGGTGTGGCCCCAAAACAAAACAAAAAGCGACAACAAAAAATAGCGTTTCAGCTAGCATTTTTGAACATGTGTTCTATGCTAGGCTTTCTTGAGAGAACCAAGATATGAGGGATTGGACTCAAATCCTCATATATAGGAGGCACATGCTATATACCTCTGAGCAGCACCCTCTCCCCAGGCTTCTGTGCAATCTGCCTGGGCATAGTCCTGTAAGGCTGCTGTTGTTGCCTCTAGGACCTTTCGACATACAGAAGTAAAGACTCGAGGAGGAGCAAGAAACACACTTGTCAGGAGGTTTACCCTTAGACTCAGAGTTGTCTCAAGTTTTGGACTGTTTACACTATGTCATTGATGAAGACAACCTGCCCAGACACTTAATGAAAGGGCTTGTAGGCTGCACCTCTGTTTTCACTAGAAATGGCCAAGCCTCTTTGGCAAGTTGATATCTATTCAAGCTGCAGAGCCCAAAGCCAAGCTACCTTGGCTTGATTCTGGCTCCACTAGATACAATGACCAGAATAGGGTTCACTAAAGTGCTGGTGTAAATAATAAGAACTTTCTCCTAAAACTTTGCACCTGGCTTGGGGGAAGGAAAGGCTTTAATTTGGAAGCTGAATTCTTTACTAAACATTTTGTGTTCTGTTTTATTTATTTAGTTTTTGAGCCACACCTGCAAGGTGATAGGACAACAGGCTGGATGCTTGCTGGTTTGATCCCCAACAACCCTTATATCCCCTGAGTCTGCCAGTATTAATCACTGAGTATAGCTGGGTGTGGTCCAAAGGCAAAATAAACCAAAACCAAAAAAAAAAAAAAAAAAAAAGAGACATGTGATCTTGGATTCAATGGTTTCATGAAATTCCTTCTGAGAAACTAAAGGAAAAGAGATGAAAAAATCTTTATCATAAAGTTCTTTGTATCAGCAAAGGAAATTGTGAAGTACTCAAATGTCTAAACTTAGCACCTTCATTAGACAAGAGGTTCTGTAGATTATTAGAGTTATTTCATTTCTATGGAAGTAGTTCATAATATATCCAGGGGAAATGGACTGATTAAAGGTAGAATATTCATTTTTTAAGAAATAGGCATACATCTTGCACATAGACAAAAGACTGGAAGAATATATGTCAATATGTATGTATGTGGTTGTATATGGTTGATAGAGGACTATGTGTAGGGATCTTGCATATATGTGGTTGTGTGTAGTTGGAAATTGAGGATTGTGTGGTTTCTGTATTTGCAATTATATGAGTAGTTGTATGGTATAAGTTTTGGTTTTATGTGTGGTTGTTATGTATCTGTGGCTATGAGTGGGAATTACTGTGTGTGGTGTCTGCGATCATGTGTGTCTATAGCTATATGTATATGTGGGGCATGTGGTTATGTTTTATGCAAGTGTATTTGTGTGTACATTTGTGCGGTATTGTGTTTGTGTGTATATGTAGTATGTGAATGGTTTGTGTATGTGTTTTGGTTCAGTGTTGGGATTATGGGTCCTTTTTCTTTTCACTCTCCAGTATGTTTGCACTGTGAGAAAAGGTGAAATGGACCTTTGTGGAAACAGCCTGTTATCAGAAGCTTCTAGGTCCCAGGCCCTCTCAAGAGTTCTAAGGGGTCCTTTCCCTGTGCAAGTCCTGGTCTGTTATCCAGAAGTGTCTGCTCCTCCCTGGAACCTGCATTTCTAGCACCCACAGTGCTTGCTGGGGCAAGTTAAGAACTTCCCGTGTTTATATAACTGTTCCAGTAACTGTTCGATGAGCTGGGCTCCCACTGCTTCATTGATAATTTCTAAAATGGATGACCACTAATCATACCCTGAGCTAAAATAGTAAGAAAGTGGACTGCGATAGATGAAGTGAGTGAGCCAGGGACCACGCAGGTTGGAGGGGCCAGGACTAGACTCAGCAACCAGTATTCTTCTAGCACTTTCTGTTGCATTGTGTTGACGAGGTTACCCTTCTGTTTTCTTATGAACTAAATAATTGGATGCTTGGGACCAGAGAAATAGGGCTTTTGTAGGTAGGGTTTTTGCCTTGAATGTGGCCAATCCAGATTTGACTCCCCAGCACCCATATGGTAAAGTTTTAAGGCCCCAAAACAAACAAATAAAGAATTAGATGCAAAGAATTGAAGAGGGTCTGGATGTTTGGGGGTAGGGAAGTACTGAGCCAGGGCAGGGAGGAATAAATACAGTAATAAGATTCCAGATGTTCCATCTTGATTTATCCAAGTCCTAAAATTCAACGTGGTATGTGTTTAAATAATGCTAGTTTGACTTTGCTCGATTAGATCAAACATGTTATTCATGTTAATATTCTGCTTTTGTTTACTTATTATTGTCAGTCATCAATCAAACTAGGGTTGGTAGCATGCGAGGTGAATGCCCTTCCCACTGTACTAACCACCCCTGCCCCAAACTTATTTATTATAATGTTGTACCTTTTGGTTTAGATCATCTAGGGTAGGTTGTGTTGCATTCTGTGTTTCTTAAAATATTTGTGGGTTAACACAAGTAAATCATTTCACCTCCTCCTTTTTCTCTTTCTCCTCTTCTCTTTCTCCTTCTTGTTATTTTTCTTCTCATTTTTTTTGTTTTATAGCCACACCCAGTGACGCTCAGGGGTTATTCCTGGTTATGCACCCAGAAATCGCTCCTGGCTTGGGGGACCATATGGGACGCCAGAGGATCGAACTGCTGTTTGTCCTAGGCTAGCTTGTGCCACTGCTCCGGCCCCTTTCTTCTCATTCTTGTTACTATTGTTCTTTTTTTCTTTTTCTTCTCTCTCTCCCCTTGCTTCAGTTTCTCCTCCCTATCATCTCTTTCCTCCTCCTCCTCCACACACCCTGCTGTACTCAGGGACTATTCCTGGCTCTGTGATCAGGAATGACCCCTGGATGTGCTCAAGGGATTCCATACATCACTAGGTATCTGACTGAGTCAATGGGATGAAAGTCACATTTCTTACCTTCAATCCAGAAATGATTGTTACTGGTTGAAGGCATGATATCCTCTGTTCCCTAGAAATCTTCACAGTAACACCTCGTCCCCCAGCAAAGAGCCATGTGTTTACTGGGATAACTTCAGGGTTTGAGTCATTTAGTACCCAAACATGCACTGGGGAAATGAGTCTGTGATCCTTCGTTGGAGGAGACAAAGGTTACTGTACCTGCTCCCAGAAATTCAGAGTATAGAAATGATGATGATGGTGAGAAGAACAGCAAAAGTCAGCCCCTGTTAGCATCCCATGGCCACAGTAACCCACAGTTACTACTCCAGACTCCACGTGAAGAGCTTGGTGGCTGCAAAAGGCATTTTTCCAGTCACAGAACCCAGATAGCTGGAAAAGGGACTTTATTTTCCCATAACTGCATTTAATTTCCCTTTCAAGCACCTCTTCCACCATGCACTGGAAAATTGAATTAGAGGAAATGAAGTCACTTCTGCCTTGCAAATCAGTCTCTTTGGGATGTTGCTTGGATGGTTTTTGTACTGCTCTTTTCCTCATGTTCTTTCCTCTTCTCAGCAGGATATTTTGGTAGGTGGTGAAATTTGAGGTTAGGATTGGGCCACATCAAGCCACAGGGAGAAGTATCAGCCTCAGGTATCATCTGTGGACATCCAGGGTTGTGACTCTGGTTCTCTAGTTACCTTTGGTTTTTATGTTGAAGCATCTACTTACCTCCTCCTAGGGCCTCAGCCATGAGGAGATTGAAATCTCTCAGTTGTCACAGTTCCTTTAATGTCACTTCTAAGGGAATACACAGCTTGAAGTTGCTTTGTCAGATCACATGACTTCTTTCTGCTCGGGTCCGGAGTAGAAGGCTGAGACCTCCCAACTGGAATAAAATTTAATTCTTTAATCTGTCTGCCAACAAGGCCCTCACACTGGCTAGCCAGAGCCATCCCCCGAAGGAGATGAGTCCTGCCCAAGATCATGACGAAGATTATATAGGGAAGGGATATAGGGAGGTTCCAGCTTTCTCATTATACTTAAAATGATTGGCTCTTGTCTAGGAGTACTTTCCTACTGGTCCCTTGTCCTTCTCTGATAGACTACCTGGTATGGCCATGTAACTTGGAGTAGGGTTTATGGAAATAGGTGTGTGAAGACCTAGTATGTGGCTTATACCATGTGGTTCTTACAAAATGACATCTCTCCCTGCTCAGAACCAGAGAAGCCTGCCATATGGCCTTTAAAAAATGATATCTCTCTTTGTTCAAAATTCAGATGCCAGTATTTCTTCCTCACCCAACCTGCTTTCTTTGTCTTTCCCATGTTGTGGCTAGGGTACCATCTTGTTTTGTTTTTATTTTTATGACACACCCAGTAGTGCTCAGGGGTTTCTCCTGGCTATATACTCAGAAATTACTCTTAGAAGGCTCATGAAACCATATGGGGTGTCAGGGATCGAATCCAGTTGACAGTATGAAAACAAACACCCTACCCTCTGTGCCCTTGCTCCAGCCCCATTGGGTACCATCTTGGACTGGGCATTCTCTTTAAAGCTCATAGATTCCAGGGATCATGGGCTCTTTCTGCTCTGAAATGCCTCCAAATTTAGTATGTAGTTTCTTCTTCCAGCCGAGATTGTGTTTGTTCTGCTTCTCATTGGCATGCGCAATGATGGTGTCAAACAACCTTTCAAAAATAACCTCCTCTAAAGATAGGCCAATAGTTCCAGTGGAAGATGTGAGACTCTTGACACTGCTTTTGTAGTGTGGATAATAACTGTGCCCGCTTGGGACCAAAATAGCAGCCAAGGCTTGAGCTAGAATCGGTGTGAATTAGGATTCTGCGTCCATTCATCATTAAGGCTAATCAGTTGTTGGCTCTGAACAGATGACTCATACCTTGATTAGAGCTGTCAGTGGTAAGTAGGAAATTAAAATGTGTTTGGGCTCTGTAAGTGTATGAATGTTAAGTCCTCTGAGATCCTAAACAGGAAGTTTTCTCACTTGCAATAGGAGTGAGTTGAAAGCAATAGTTGATCCTGAAGTTCTGTTCCAGCTATGAGAGGATTCGCTTTGATAACAGGAAGGTAAACAGAATCTTAATTCATTCCTTCATGTCTTCATTTTTCTGCATCAGAAGGGAATAGTCATCAGTGTTTGGTATTTAAGGAAAAATACACTTATAATTCACCTATATGCAGTCACAAACATTATCAATACAAGTCCACAAGATACCTCCCTTAATAAACAATTGAGAATTTACAAGCTTCTTCTCACCCATCTCTCTACAGTTATTTATCTTATATTAATAATGGCCTCACTACCCAGAAGACTTATTAAGTCTATTAACTTATTTTTTCAAATTACCATTTCTGGATGTAGAGTAAACCATTGGTCTCTCAGTTCATTTGCAATTTTTTATTATTTATGAATGACTTGATTTATATCAAGGGGAGAGGGTGGTTTTATTTAAGTCTAATTCTGATTCCAACTTGGATTCAAGGCAGCTGAACTTGACTCTTGGGCCATTCAAGCATCCATTTGAAGGAACTGATTTTAATGATGGGGCAGATAGCTGTCGGTATATTTGAGCGGGTGATTTCTGAATAGGGCTTCTGGGACAAGTTGGAAAGGTTTGAAGGGCAGTAATCAGATCCCCTTTCTTAGCTCTCTGATCCTGTCCTGTCATTTTCATGTTTGGGGATTGTTTGCACAGCTGCTAAGTGAGGACACTTCCCAGCTGTGATTGTTTTTAGGGATTAACGTGGCAGTGAACCCAACAGGCAATCAGACTGCCTAGAGCAGAGTAGGTTTCCGGAAACCTTAGTTTCTTTTGTAACCTGCACTGGACATGTCCAGCAATCTCATTTCTGACCTTTTCATCATGTATGGCTGAAAGGAGAAGCCAAAGAGTTGTTTTCATGAGGGACCCTGTGAAATGTAGTTTACTTGGTTGGTTTTGGAGCGCATACTTGGTGGCCCTTAAGCTTATTCTTGGCTCTGTGCTCAAGAATTATTCCTTGTGATGACACACCTGGCAGTGATCAAGACCTACCTCCTGTCCCTGTGTTCAGGGACATCATCCCTAATTGTGCTCAGGAAACCTTATCTGGTACTAGGGAATGAACTAGGGTTGACAACATACCAGGGCAAGCACCTTAACCCCTGGACTGTCTCTCTGGCCTCCCACAGATGTAATTCATATTGGCTTTCACACTCTTCCAGAGCCCCAAGTGAGAATAGCTGGAGCATTTAAGAACCTGTACTAGATGTCAGTCTCAGGCCAGGCATAATCCACTGAATCCTCCATATCACCTTTGGCAAAGGGCCAGCATGACAGAGTCCCCAGATGAGGGTTCCATATTGTGCTCTTTCTACCATGGCCCTACAGCCTTCAGTGGTCCATGCACCAGCCCCATTCTATGCACCTGGGAGTAGCTGCCTCTATCACTTTTACTCTAGGGATGTGGTCACTGCATAGACAGGGCCCACAGAGATCACACACACACACACACACACACACACACACACATACACATACACACACACACACACACACACACACACACACTGAGAAAAATCCATATGAGAAGTCATCTTATAGCCCCAACCCCATTCTTCACTCTCCTTTTGTCCCCTATGACTTCTCTCACTCAGCACAGACTCCCCTGAGAGAGGATTCCCAGCACTAGCTTGTCTTGGCTAACTTGGTCCAGACATGTTAGAGAATTTCTTGGAATTTATATTGGGTGGGTGCATGAATGACGGATTACGAAATATAAGGAGCCACACATGCAGTTGTGCGGGAGAACACTGTTCTAGTTTATTGTTCTGGTTTATTACACAAATATCAGGGATATATATAGAGAGAGGATTTTTGCCAGTCAGGTTTTTTATGGTATGAAAAAATGCTCACATTTTTTTCTTTGCAAAATATAACATATCTCTCTTGTTAACAGAAGTTTTATCAGTATACATTGTTTGATCTTCAAAACAATTCACATGGCTCTAAGTGGTTTGCAGACTTGTGAATAGATATATTTCAATTAAGAGCCCAGAGAATGAAAAGAGGGAAAAAAAATTTTTTTTGGGCCACACCCGGCAGTGCTCAGGGGTTACTCCTGGCTGTCTGCTCAGAAATAGCTCCTGGCAGGCACGGGGGACCATATGGGACACCGGGATTTGAACCAACCACCTTTGGTCCTGGATTGGCTGCTTGCAAGGTGAACGCTGCTGTGCTATCTCTCTGGGCCCGAAAAGAGGGAAAATTTTAACATTTCAAAGTAGTTCCTTTCTGGCCAGGCCCTAGGTATCAATTCTGATGTAGATTAAAGGATTTAGCAAGAAGTCAGGTTTCCCCTTTTGAAGTTCCTTTTTACCTGAGGGAACAAGTTTTTGCTATAGGGGCTGACACATATAGCTACCTTCCTAAAGTCGGACTCAGAAACAGTTTTTAGAAGGGGCAATAAAAAAGACAAACTTATGGAGCCAGAGCAGTGGCGCAAGTGGTAGGGCATTTGCCTTGCACGTGCTAACCTAGGACAGACTTTGATTTCATCCCCTGATGTCCCATATGGTCCCCCAAGCCAGGAGCGATTTCTGAGCGCATAGCCAGGAGTAACATGTGAGTGTCATGGGGTATGCCCCCCCCCCCAAAAAAAAGACGAACTTTATGAAAGAGATGTAAATATATACCTGATAAAATTTTTCTTAACAACCCATTGCTAATTCCAGGCCAAACTTTGGATGTCAAATCTGTGTTAAAAATTAGTTAGCAAGTCACTCAGAGTACCTTAGAGATGTCCCAAAGCAAACATTCCTTTCACTAACAAAGCAGTCCGTGTAAAGCTACAGGGCCTTTTAAAAGACTATGAGGATTAAAGTTGTTTTTAAGTATCTTTTCGTGCAGAGTTTTCCAGGTAAAGAGAAATTTAATCAAGGCTAAATTTGCCTGTAGGCAAATATAATAATGATTATTAATATAATTAATATATCATTAATATTAAGTATTAATATTCCTTATATTTGGAAGTAAATGTTCAAATGTTAAGAAGGGGGATTCATATTTAGGCCAAATAAATATTTGTATCTAAGCATGTGAAGTATCACCCATACTATCAGAGAAATCTGGTCAGCCATCTGTGCTGAGAAAGGGCCTCTCGATGGACCTTCTGACGGACTTTAGACTGTGGTGGAGACACTGGCTGATACCCCTCTATTTTTGTTTATTTTATTTTATTTTATTTTATTTTTTGTCATATCTAGCAGTGCTCTTGGCTCTACCCAGAAATGACCTCTGGCAGGCTCAGGGGACCATATGGAATACCATGAATTTAACCTGGGTCAGTCATATACAAGGCCTCCCTACTTTACTGTTGCTCCAACCATGACACACATCTTTTTTTTGTTTGTTTGTTTTTTGTTTTTTGGGCCATGCCCGGTGACACTCAGGGACTACTCCTAGCTATGTGCTCAGAAATTGCTCCTGGCCTGGGGGACCATATGGGACGCCAGGGTATCAAACCGCTGTCCATCCTAGGCTATCACAGGCAGATGCTTTACCACTGTGCCACCACTCCAGCCCCAACACACACATCATTTTTAAACTTCTCCTGCTACCCAACTTTGACATTTGGCTTGCAAAGCCCTTCTCTTTGGAACCTCTATAAGAGCCATTTGCTCTGTCAGCCTGTTACCCTCTGTAGAAGGTTCCTGGTAGCAGCAGAAGTTGCCAGAGGAGATACTTCCCTCAGCCCTGATGATGATGGATTGGCACTAGATGCTATTCGTTCACCTATGTTGGGTGCATTTTTTTTTCTCTCTTACAGGAATCAAGAATCTCACTCTGCAAATGCACTAATGATGTGTAATTATCATCGCTGCAAGCCATCTACACATCTGGGCTAATGGCTCTGGCTGCCATGATGATTCTCATATTTTACCCAATTCTATACTTGAATGGCTTGATGATACCCTTGGTCACACTCACAGTTGGCTCGCAGGTAAATCCTGATCCCCTCGTTGGATACACCTGGGTTATAACGTGCTCAGATAATAGCAATCACAGTGCTAGTTTCCATCACTTTTTTCTACTCAAGGGGAGCTGCTCTTGGCTGAATATTTCATTCCTTTCAGTTAAAACTCGAAGTCATCAGAAAGCAGCCCTGCTTGGCAGAAATATTCACAGCAGGAATCCTTAAGCAATGGGACTCCAAGGTTAAGGAAAGGGAATGTGTAGTCAAATGCAGCTTTGCCTGTCAAGGCAGTGGGGGGCTGTGGGAATTCTTAAGCAAGGCCAGGGAACAGCCAAGAAGATAATGCACTTCCCAGTCAAGTGATTTTTTTTTTTCTCAATGCAAGTGCTCCTTGTGGACCCAGCACAGGTATTTCTAGCTGAGATATGTGCACCTCTGCAGCCTCAAGGGTGAAAGAAATGACATTTTTGTTTCCTTAGTTCAATTCAACTTCACTTCAAACTCTCCAAATTCTTAAAAAAAAATCTCTTTCGGCCCGGAGAGATAGCACAGCGGCGTTTGCCTTGCAAGCAGCCGATCCAGGACCAAAGGTGGTTGGTTCGAATCCCGGTGTCCCATGTGGTCCTCCTGAGCAGACACCCTGAGCACCGCTGGGTGTGGCCCCAAAACCAAAGAAAAAAAATCTCTTTCAACAATAGTCAACACGCCCCCCCACTCCCCTGGCTGTAGGTCTCTCATCAATAAAATATAAAATATTCACAAGAATAAAGCAATAAAAAGAAGAAAAAGAAACCCTCAGGTGCTTCTCATGATTGCTTCCAACTGGCAGGTTGGAAATGGCTCTCACCCATTTTTGCAAAAGAAGTGTCCAACTTCTTGGGTGGAAACAAACAAACAAAAAAACCCAAACCAACAATAAACACTTTCACTTCCTGACTCCTGGAGAACATGGACCTGAATGGAATGCTTGTAGGATACCCGCTGCCAAGATGCATGTGATTTATGGCCTTCCTTCTTCCAATTGAAGCTTGGAGTCTAATTCCCCCTGCTCCCCAAGTATGGGCCCAGGTTCCAAAAGCTTCCACATCGACTGTCCCAAGTTTTCATTTTCTTGGTGCCTTTTCTTATACATCACCCATGCTTAAAGTCTTTGATGGAGTCTTCTTTATTTGTCTCCATTGTTTCCCAATTCTCTGTCAGTGTCCTCACTCCTATCTCAGATACACCTAGTTCCTCTTTTTCTACTCTCAGAATATGGGAAAAGTTTCACCTGCTGTGAGGATTCCTCTGTTTGCTCAGTGGAAAAAATAATTTCCCAGGATCTCTTTGGGATGAAAGTCCAAACACACATCGAAGAGAAGACAGATGAATAATTCAGTAAGTATTTGTCACAAATAGAGGAAAACAAAATCAAATCATCTATTTACCTCTCCACCTCCAAGTCGATGGTAATTGGAATCAGGATCACAAAACTGCATTTTATGTTTTATTATTTTTATTTATAATTTGAATTTTTATTTTATTTTATTTTTGTTTTTGGGTCACACCCAGAAGTGCTCAGGGGTTACTCCTGGCTCTGCACTCAGAAATCACTCCTGGCAGTCTCAGGGATCCATATGGGATGCTAGAATCAAACCTGGGTCCATCCCGGATTGGCCTCATTCTAGGCAAATGGCCTACTGCTGCTATTCCTCTGGCTCCAAATGTATTCCATGTTTTAATTGGATCATTAGCACTTTGTCAACCATCTTATCTCTTGGGCATCCAGCCTGCCTTTTATGGTGGGGAATGACGCTCCCTACCTCTCCCCCTTAGATCTTAATTTTGCAAATAAGGACTAAGAAGTGGCATTAAGATCAGCCTCATTATCACATTTTATGTTGGCACACTGGATTGTTCCCTCCATATTTATTAGCAGGTGCTCTGATGCCATAGGCTAATTTGCTTCATTCCTAGCACTCTAGGCTTCTCTAGGAAGTCCAAGCTTTCTTGAGATACATCTGGAACAACATGGAAGAAGGTTGATCAGAAGGCGACAAGACCTCTTGGATTTACACTTGAATCACTCACTGTCTGAATGGGTTACCCTGGGAAAGTTGTTTGGGGGCTCAGTTTCTCCTTCTGCAAAAATGGGGAAGGGGGAGAGCCCTGTTCAGTCAGACCTGCCAATTGGAAGCCATTATGAGAAGCACACTGCTCTCAGACCTGAGGGTTTCTGTCCCTTATCTTTTTCTCTTAATTCATATGAACATTTTATTGATGGATGATCTACAGCCAGGGAAGTGCTCAAATTAAATAAAAAGTCAGTCAGTGAGCCAGCTAAAGAAGTAGCAAGCAGGCCCAAAGAACATTAGCAGGACTCTAGAAACACATTCCTGTTTCCTCTTCCTCTTCTCATTTTTTCCCGGAAGTGGGGTCCATCATAATGATATATAATTGCCATGAACTAGTTGACTTGCCTGTTGTTGAACTTGATGTAAATAAAGTTTTTCAAGATGTTTTATTTATGTTGTTTCTGTTGTAAAACCCATTCAATTTCATCTGCAGAAATAATTCCTTTTACATCATATTTTGGAGAACTGTATCATAAATTGTTGACCTAATTTTACTTATGTGTGTGTGTTATTTTCATTTTGGCTTTGAAATGCTATAATGCACTCCAGTATAGAATTTGCATGTACATGTATTTTGGTCAGATATCTATTTTGCCCTGAAATAGTTGAATCATAGATGTCAGATTTATCTAGCTTTATTAGACACTGCCAAACAGTGGCCGTGACATTTTAACCTTCCTCTGATAGCGAAAGTTAGTTCCAGTCACCCCACAGACTTAACAGTTCTTAGAGTTGTTATTTTTTTCCCCATTGGAGTCAATAATGTGGTGGATGTATAGTTATATCACATTATGATACAACCACCAAAAGCCAGATTTTCCCCCACTCGTTTGAAAGAATAAAAACTATATGTAGGCAAATTGCAATACTCAGTATTCCGTATATATTTTAGTTTGGGGGGGTCTATGACACTTGGGGCTCACTCCTGACTCTGTGTTTAAAAATCACTTTGGTGGGCCAGAGCGATGGCACAGCGATAGGGCATTTGCCTTCCACGCGGCTAACCCAGGACAGACTGTGGTTTGGTCCCCCAGCATACCATATGGTCCCCTAAGACAGGAATGATTTCTGAGCTCACAGCCAGGAGTAACCCCTGAATATCCTTGGGTGTGGCCCAAAATAAAAAAAAAAAAAAAATATATATATATATATATATATATATATATATAAACACTCTTGGTGAGGGTTGAGGGAATGTATATGGTGCCAGGGATTGAATCAGGATCAGTCATAGGCAAAGTATACTGTTTGTCTGGCCTTTAGTATATATTTTGTATATTATTATTTATATTTGTATATCTTATTTGTATTTTGTATATTTTAGTATACATTTTGTATGTTATTTTCTGTACTCTACTGTTATTAGTTTTCCACATTTTTCCTGACCACTTTCTCCTTCTCTTGCATATTTTTTTAACAATAAGAGCTTCATATACTAGGCTTCATTCCCCGAGATATATCAGAGTGTATTTGACAAAACCATCTCTTATATAACTGCAGTTCAACAATCAAATCTTCTCAAATGCAGCATTTATACAGTACAATTATCTAATCTAAGACTCTCTTAAAATTTTTCCATATATTTGGAGGCCAGAGCAATAATACAGTAGGTAGGGTACTTGACTTTCATGCAGCCAACCTGGGTTTGATCCCCAGCATCCAGTAGGGTGCCCTGAGCCCTTCAGGAAGGATCCCTGAGTGCAGAGCCAGAAGTAAGTCCTGAGCACTGCTATGCGTTTGCTATGTTTTATTACCCAAAACCAAAATATCAAACAAAAATTTCCAAAATCAAACACAAAAATTCACTTCTTAGAATATTATTTTCAGGTTCTATATTACACCCAGAATCATTGTTTAGTCTCCTTTTAAACTGAAATATTTCCTTTGTCTTTGTCTTTTGGGATATTGTCAAGTGTGAGATTGTGCATACTTTTTATGGTTTTATTTTCCAGACAATTTCTGACCAATTTATTTTTTTTTCTGTTTTATTCATTGGATCCAAATGATGCTGAATTTTTCTCAGGGGTGGTTTATAGGTTTATGATGTTGGTTTGGTTCATCACTGTATCTGCTAATTCCGAACACTTGGATAAAGTGACATACACTACATTTTTTCCATTCTAAAATCACTTGTTTTCTCATTGTATTTGATAAATGACATCGAATATATGTACTTGAGATTACGCACCACTTTCACTCACTGTATGCTGAGACTTGCTGGGATGAGTTAATATGATAGCTGACAACATTCTTTTTTATTTTTTAATTGATTTGTCATTGGTTTGCAATATGATGAAAATTCTGGAATTTGGCTTCATCTCTAGATATGTACAAGACCCCCCCACCCCCCACCCACCATCAATGTTCCAGTGACTTCTCATTGCCAAAAAGGCCTCTTTATGCACTGCTTCTACCCTATTCCCCTTTCCCTCTGCCAATCAGCCTGGTTTCTAATGAGATAAGGAGTTAGTTTTCTTGGTGCTTTATGTCTTTACTTTGTGAAATTTTTTGCCTTATTTATGCTTGATCCAAGAGCAGAACCATATGATAATTGACTCTCACTTCTTTATTTCATGTTGCATACCCAACTCAAGTTAGTTCCATTTAGTCTGGAAAAGCACTATTCCATCATTTTTTTTAATGGTTGAGTCATGTTCCTTTGAGTATATAAATCATATGTTCTTTAGCCAATCATATTGGTGTTTAGGGGAACTGCATCTTTTACATATTATAAATTATGCTGCTATAAGCATAGGGGTACCAATGTCCTTTCCAATGAGCATTCTTATTACTTTAGATAAATGCTTAGGAGTGGTGTTGAAGATCAGAGGGTTTTCTTGCAAATTAGGACATGCTAATTCCATCTCTTGGATTCATTTGTATTCCACACTGAAAGCTTTCCCTCCTCTCTATTAATTAGTGTTTCATAACAATGGAGAAAGAAGGCCATTAGACCAACAGGAATAGGGCCTTTGTTAGGCCTTTACCTAGGTTCACTTTAAAGTGCTCCATTTGATATGAGCTATAGCAGTGGAAAGTGTTCACAGGAGATACCTTTGGGTCTTAAAGATGACTAAGAGCTAGGTTACCATAGTGTATAGAGGTATGAAGGCCAGGAGCTAAAAGAGCCAGAGAGAAGCTCAATATGGTTGGAAGGGGGGGAAGAAACAGGAAAAGAGTTAGATAATGGTATTATATCATTTTTCGTTGGAAGGAAATCTCCCCAATAGTAACCAGTGATTTAGGGACCACTTGTGGCAACATTCTGACTATGCAGGCCTATTTTCATGCTCTAATCCAGCAGTGCTGGGCCCACTAGGGTTAGATATGATAGTGCTCATGTCTGCTGACATGCACACACACCAATTTTTTGAGCTAGCCTAACCCAACCCATTCTTTATATTGTGTTGAATGGCCTTTCTCACTAGACCTCTCCTGATTCTATTTTATTCTAGTCACACCCGTGATGGTCTCCATGGCCGCCATGAAGAGGGGGAGCATTGAATTTAATTTAATTTGATGAGGCAGTATCAATGGAACTGCAGAGCTGCTGGGATGCAGAAAGAATGGGAGGAGGGCCAAGAACTGCCAAAGTATTTGGCTTCAAAGACTGTGTGGCTGGTGTTTTTATCATTGGAGTAGCTGGAGAAACCTAGTCCTGCAATTTAGTGGACTGCTCCTCACCTTCTCCAAAATTTGATGTCTCTGAATTTGCTTTTCTATGCCTAAAAATTGGCATAACTGGTTTGTTTGCTTCATTATTTGCATTCAGTAAGTTAAACACAATGGCAGTGCTTGGCTTGGCAAGGAACTGGGCTCATGGGAAGTATTCGTTGAGAAAGTAATGTGATAATTGATCATAGTTTTTATAAGTATTTGACAATTATGAATGGCCCAGTTTTACAAAATGTCATTTCCAGGGTATTAGAATTGAGAACAAAAGCAAATCTTCAGAGAATGTTTTATATTATACAAACAAGTTTTATAGAAAAACAATTCAGTAAATGCTTGAGTTAAGAATATTTGTATTTTACAATTCTTTGCCCTTTTATTAACATGCTTACAAAAAACCTACAGTCATCCACTGAGAAAATTAAATAACATTGGAAGCAGAGATCACAGACCTGGTAACTCTCCAAGAAACTGGGGACTCCAACTTGGAATAAGGTAGTCAGTGTCTTTGAGTTCTTGAAGATAAAATGTGATACCTAATAATAACACAAACTAACCTTGGAGAATGTTAAGTATGTTCATGAATCCCAAAGCACAGGGTGGGAAATGAGATTCAAGAAGAGGCAATTTGCTCCTTCTCCTGGAATGTCTTGAGACACTTTGGATGGCCACAAGGGCATGCTAAGAACTTTTAATAGGTAAAGATCAAGGACCCTGCTGACCATCTTATAAGGCTCCGGACAACAATTTCAAGTATAATGCAACTGAGATTGAGAAAAATTAGGGCTTCTAGAAAAAGCATTTCCAAGAGGGAAAGCATATTTCAGCTGAGGAGAAAGAAACTCTCTTGAGAATTTCAGGCCAAGAAAATAGTTTCTGCAAAACACAAGAAAGGATCTAGTGCATTTGATAGACAAAACATGAGGAGAGAGGTGCCAGATAACTTAAACTTCAATTGTCTCAAAACTCATTTGCATGTGGCATAACCAATTAGAAAGCAGAACAGGCTAAGGGGAGGCGAATACAGCAATATATATAAGCTCAAGGCACTGGTGGGGAGGTGTTGCTAAACTGGGGTTGCTGCCACTGTTATGGATGTTTGGACATTGCCATTGTTGGGCTTTTGTTGAACCCATTACTACTGCTGCTGCTGACTACATTAAAGAGTCAACCTGCAGAGATATGCCTATGTGCTCTGTAAATTGAGCTGGGACATGACACCTAAGGGTCAGCATGCTATTATTCCTACATGTTGTCCACAAGAACTTGAAGCTAGTTAGATCCACTGTTACTCATTCCTGGGTGCCAGAAGAGACCAGGTTTCTGGAGGAGGAGTTTCTGGAGAGGAGGAGGAGGGGAGGAGATCATCCCTAAAGTAGCAGAGATTATAGAATAGAGCTGCTAGATAAGGCCAGATCTAACAAGCCATGAAAAGAGTTTGGCTTTGAGTCCTAACAATTCCATGCAGCCCCTGAACAACACATCAGAGCAACAAGACCACTATGGAGTGTGACATTTTAGGTTTCATGACAGCTCGTGTTGGCTGGGGGTTGAATTGAGGGGCAGAAAAGAGGCAGCAGCAGCAACATATGCCCAAATCAGAGAGAATTTCACTGGTGGAGGTGTGGGGGCCAGGGGCAAGGAGGAAGGAGCAGAGTAGAGACTTTTCGAAGGCCAAACCATCATCTCTTCAGAGATATTGGAGAGGTGTTTTGTTAAGGTGCCAAGTGGGTGGTGGCAGGGGCAGTGTTAACTGCCATGGGAAGAACAGCAGAAGGAGAAGGTGGGATGACAGGACCACAGAAGCTGGTTTGGACCTTGCAGGTTGGAAATGCAGCTTCTTCCCTCAATGGAGTGGCAGGCTCCCTGTTAGGTTTGGGACAGGTTCTGTTGGGGACACTCAGCTAGAGAACTGAGTCTGGTCACACCATTATACATGAGGACCTATAAAAGAAAATTATATATATATAATATATATGTATATGGGGCTTTATTTTTGTGGGGCAACACCTGGTGGTACTCAGGCATTAATCCTGGCTCTATGCTCAGAAATCACTCCTGGTAGGCTTGGGGAACCAGATAGGATGCTAGGGATGGAACCCAGATCAGCCTTATGCAAGGCAAACTCCTTACCTGCTATGCTATCACTCCAGATCAGAATATATATAATATGTATCAATATATTATATAATTTCAAGGAGGAAACTCCACTCTCCAAGCAAGTGAAAGCAGAGATTAACTGATGGGAATATATTAAGCTGAGAAGCTTCTGCACCTCAAAGGAAATAGTGCCCAGGATACAAGAGCCACCCACTGATTGGGAGAAACTATTCACCCAATACCCATCAGATAAGGGGCTAATATCCAAAATATACAAGGCACTGACAGGACTCTACAAGAAAAAAAAAAACATCTAATCCCATTAAAAAAGGGGGAAAAGAAATGGACACTTTGATAAATAAGAAATACAAATGGCCAAAAGGCACATGAAAAAATGCTCCACATTCTAATTATCAGGGAGATGCAAGTCAGAAGAACTATGAGGTACCACCTCACACCCCAGAGACTGGCACACATCACAAAGAATGAGAACAAGCAGTGTTGGCGGGAATGCAGTGAAACAGGAACTCTTATCCACTGCTGGTGGGAATGCCGACTAGTTCAACCTTTCTGGAGAGCGATATAGAGATTCCTCCAAAAACTGGAAATTGAGCTTCCATACAATCCAGCTATACCACTCCTAGGAATATACCCTAGGAACACAAAAATACAATTTCAAAAACCCCTTTCTTACACCTATATTTATTGCAATAAATTAAGTAATAATAAATAAATAATCCCATCAGGAGAGATGAAGTCATGAAATTTTCCTATACATGGATGTACATGGAATCTGTTATGCTATGGGTTTTAAAAAAAATGAAAGACATTTCTCAACTATTTTCAGAGACAAAAGAGAGGAGGGCTGGAAGTTACAGCCGACCTCATGAACCTCACCACAAAGAGTGATGAGTTTAGTTAGAGAAATAACTACATTGCGAACTATCCTAACAATGAGAATATATGAGGGAAGTGGAAAGCCTGTCTAGAGTACAGGTGGGGGCGGGGAGGGGAGGAGGGATATTTGGGTCATTGGTGATGGGAATGTTGCACTGGTGATGGGGGGGGGGTGTCATCTGATATGACTGAAACCCAACCACAATCATGTTTGTAACCAAGGTATTTAAATAAAAAATATTAAAAAATATTACATTATAGCATCAATATTAATATAAAGTAATTGTATTAATATATTAATATGTATTTAGTATATTATAAATATATAAGATATAATTTATATATTTTAATTCAAGTTCAAGCCACATAGGTTTATAAGACCCTGTAGCTTTCAGGGGATAGGTATTTGGCACCCACCTATGTATGTGCTCCATTCTGCTCCCCATCCAGAGCCTTCTTCCCATCCCTAATCAGACAGGAGGCTCCTCTTTCCAACACATTGGGGGAGTGTGGTGCAACCTCCCTCTTGCCAAAGACTCTGCGATTCATCCTACATGCAGCCATCAAAGTCTTGGGAAGTCTTTTCTCAAAAGTCTTGTCAAGCCCAATACTGGGATATTTTTAAAGTGCCAAATCCTCCATGTCCCTCTTCAAATCAACTCACACATTTAATTCAGCTTTCACATATGACCTCAAGTCAGAGAGGGGAAAATAACCTAAGCCTGGGTAATGACTGTCTGCAAAGTCCTGGAATTATCAATGGCTTCTCTCTCTCTCTCTCTCTCTCTCTCTCTCTCTCTCTCTCTCTCTCTCTCTCTCTCTCTCTCTCTCTCTCTCTCTCTCTCTCTCTCTCTCCCTCTCTCTCTCTCTCTCTCTCTCTCTCTCTCCCTCTCTCTCTCTCTCTCTCTCTCTCTCTCTCTCTCTCTCTCTCACACACACACACACACACACACACACACACACACCTCTTCCAGGAATATTTTCATGGCCGAGTCCTATTGATTTAAGAAATCTTATTTGCAAGAAGTAGAAACTTCACAAATAATTGAATCTATTGACTGAAATGAAGTATCAGGATCCCTGCTGGATATGCAGGAGACCTAAGATCCCACTTCAGCTGGTGAAGAACTCAGTATCTACCTTTTTGTTGTTAAAAAAATACTCAAAATAAATAAAATGGGGGGTTTACCATCCCCACCCAGATGCTTCCTGCTGAAAACTGGATGAGACCAAGTGCAAGGCTTAGAAATCTTCATGTGCATTTTATAAAACCTGCCACTTTTCCCTACCTGCTTGGAGACTGCCCCAATTGGTCTCCTGAAGGAAACCAGGTTTCCATTGTTAGTCTCCCTAGGACTCAAGTAAACCTCTGGCTGCTTCCCCCATCACTGCCTCTGCCCCCTCCCCAAGTCTATTCTTAACACAACAGCCAGAGCAAGGGTATAAAAATATCAATCAGAGCACATCACTTTCCTGTTCCAGATCCTCCCACGGCTCACAGTGAGACCCAGAGTCCTCAATGTGCCACTGTGCAGCTCCCTCCACCCTCATCTGATCTCATCATTCTTCTCAGACTCTGCATGCATCTTCGTTTCTGACGGTCCCAGAACATTCCAGGAAATGACTGGGTCCAGGACCCAGGATTCAGGACCTTCGCATGGCTGTTCCCACCGACCCCAAAGCCCTTCTCTGCAAACCTATTTCTTGGGGAGACTTAACCCTGGCACTGTTTCCCCTCCCAATGTTCCCCAGCTCTTTTCTGCAGTTCCCGTTGTCATCTACAAAAGCATGAGTTAACATTCCAGAGCTGCCATTCAAGGCTCAACTCAGATCAGAAACTCACATGCAAGATGCACTGTTTTCCTCCCTGCACTGGCCCTCTTGTGTATACCTCTCAGAAAGTCAGGTTCAGGGAAGTGGAGGCCGAGGTTTTCTTGATAGAGGGCCCTTGGTTCAACTCTCCAGGAAACCCCCAGCCCTGAAGTGCTCAGTAGAGGTTTGGGGTCAAGAGAGTGGAGAGACAGGAGAGCAGAAATACAGCTCATCACTGTTGCTCACCCGAGTTCCAGTCTTAGTTGCATTTTCAGGGCTCATATGTGACTAGATGCCAGTTTTCACAGGAGGTGGGACCCCTTATCTAGACTCATCTGCTTCCTCTACTGAGAAATTTGGGAGTGTGCTGAGCAACCAATTGGAACAGAGAGTCCAATACTTGGATCCGGCAGTGTTGGGGTTATTAGAGCTATATCTGGTGGTCTTTGTGCACTTGGGTCTATGTGTTGCTCTTTGTGCGACCTCAGTCTTTGTGCACCCACATGTAGACTCCTGACGCCAGAGCCACTATTCAACCCTTTTGTTATTGGGAACTTTAGAGGTGACTTTGGGCCCCATTTTCCTGAAGACCTCACCAGAAGCATAGATATGCATTTGTTTATCCGGACCTGCCAGGGCCACTCTACCAGTGCCCACAGACTTCCAACTTCCAGGTGGTTTGGGGGTACAGATCTGAGGGAATCTTCCAGTGGCTCACTGATGCCATAGCTCTGGTCACCGTTTCCTCTCTTCCCTCTCTCCTGGATCCAAAGATGCCTCTGAAATGTACTCACTCCATTGGCACACAAGTCTCAGACCTCGATTTCATGGAGTCCCAGACAAGGTTCTTAGCTCCCTCCCACCGTCCCTGCAAGGATAGAGGCTAGGTCGTACTGTGTGTTGGGGAGAGCAACATGTAGGAATTGTCTTGGGTTCTATTTTCGCCACACCCACAGCACTCAGGGATTATTCCCAACACTGCATTCAGGAATCACTCCTAGTAGGACTCAGGGGCCCTATGGGATGCCAGGATGGAACCCAGGTTGACTGCATGCAAGGCAAGTACCCTCCCTGTTGTACTATTGTATTTGCCAAGGGCCGATGATTTTCTCAAGTGACCAAGCAGAATCTTAGGAGTCCTTCGTGTCATCCAGTACAAGAGTGGAGGGAAGGGAGGATAAGAGGGAGAACCCTTGGAGAGGAGTGGGGTCCTGAGAATCCCCAGTGCGGGGTGGATGCTGCATCTGTCCCTGGACATTGCAGTTGTCACTGAGTCGTTGCATGTCTCACCTGGTGCATCTAGTGGGAGTGTGGATGGCCTTAGTGGAACCACCAAGCATAGAGAGACTTGTCCGTGTGGCTGAAGCATCTCTCTCTTCTTTATCCTGTTTCACACATGAAAAAAAAAAAAAAAACCAGGCCCAGAGAGGTTGGCCAACCTTTCCAAACCACATAGCTCTTGGAAAGAGCCGTGCTAGTTTCGGGCCTCTTGGCACTATTGTCTTTTGGCACAGAATTGTCAGAGCTGAGCAAGCAATTGGCCACTAGCCCTCTGGACCAGGGTTCAAAGCAGCATCATTTTTTAATTTGGTGACCTCATTGGGATACATTTAGCAAAAAGCAGAAAAAGGAGTCCTAATCTCTGTGAGTTCCCCGATCTACACTGCTGTCTCGGGGCAAGCTTTCTATCTCCACTCAGAACATCCACCCTCCAGTTTCTCCTCTAGAATATTTTGATGTGTCTGAAAAGAATGAAACTCCTTTTGTGGCCAAATCATTGGTTGATAGCAGGGGTTGAGGCAATTAAGGGCTGCGGTGGCTCCTCCCGTCCGGCAGGGGGCGGAAAAGAGCAGCTGGGAAGCACCACTGAGCTCCCTGTTTTGTCAGCATCAACCCCACCTCCCAGGTAGATTCCAAGTAGAAATGGAAATGTGGAAATTCGCACCAAAGAAAGGGCATTCGTTTTTACCAAAGCGAAAGGTGAGGTTAAAAAATAACCCCACATCCATGGTGATCAAATAGTCCGTAAGGTGTTTGTCTTGCATGTGGTTGACTTAGGTTTGATCCCAGCAACCCATATGGTCCCCCCCCCAAGTACCACCAGGAGTGATTCCTGAGTGCAGAGTCAGGAGGAATCCCTGAGCATCACCAGGAGTGGCCCAAAACATGAAATAAACAAAAATAAAAATAGCTGCATATTTTGCTAAGTAAGTCAATGCTGGGGAATCACTTTGCCAGAAAGGGAAAACAAACTTTTGTTTGCACTCATTGTAGAGTGAGTTCTCTTTCTTTCCTGCTTTTGATGGCTTTGTGGGGCCAGAGTGACACAGGGACCTAGTGCAAACAGAACATGTAGAACAGGGACTCGGGGTATAAGGCAGTGGTTCTGATCGAAACCTTTTTTCCTAGGAGCAGTACACCTTTGAAAAGGTTCAGAGCCCTTTTCTCAGGTCAGCTTCTGCATTTGGCTGGTGCATCATTAACCTTTTATGTATAGCTACACAGAAGATTAGGCATGGCAATTCACATCTTAGCATAGTACTGAGGACAGGCCAAGTTCTCAGTTTATGAGAACTGCTAAATGGCCGGCATATTTAGGTGAAATCCTGCTCTGGGTTTTAAAGAAGGTTGGCAAAGTCTAGGTCTGGAATATGAAGTGAAAAAGCTAATGACTGATGACATCAGTGGCAGGAAATGTGCACGGATGAAGGGTGTGAGACACTGTATGAAACGCAGCCACTAACAACTTTGTAACTGAGTATCTCGCAGTGATTCAATTAAAGAATTTATTTATAAAGATGATTTAATAAAAGAAAAAAGTTGACAAGTGAGGAAATAGTAGCAGTGATGGTGGTGACCTCCAAAATACCTTTCAACAGGAGACCATGAAAAGGACTAATTTCTATTTGCTCTGTTCTGGTTGTAGCAAACCACAGTTCAGAAAAGCTTGCAATTACCCCCCATTTGCTTCCTAACCTCTGGCTGCTATTTAATCTCCGCAAAGCTTCGTTATCTCCTCTGTCAATTGAAGGTGACAGAGTCAACCTCCGAAGTATGAAGATTAATTGAGATAATATATGGAAAATGGTTTGCACCACAATCAATACATGTTATCACTAATTATTACAAACATGTAGATGAGCATGTATTTGTAAATGCACAGAGCATGCAAAGTTTCTTTCTCTGTCTCTCTCTCTTTTTTTTTTTTTTTTACAACAGATCAATTTGACTAATACAGTGGAGCATCTGGATGATGGGAATCAATATGCTGAGTCAAATCGATTGACAGGGCCTGTCCGGGTTAAAATAGTGGAGGGAAAATCTAGAGCTCCAGGAGAAAGAGTACTCTGATGAGTGTGATTAGTAATGTCTGCTGTGGGTACAGGAGGCAGAGATTGTAGGTTGGAGATGTTTCTATCACAGTGTGTCTTGGTTTTACAGACCCCACTGTGGCCTTTGACTCCTTTACACTAAACAAAGTTGCACTGTCTTTAAGCCCACAGTGCTGTTGCATCATGCACTACTTCTCAGGAAGAATCAAACAATTCTGCTGATGGGTGTTGAGGGCCAGCTCTGTGACAGGGCTTGTCTTCCAAGCCAGGACTACAGAATCAAAAACAGCATCATCTCTGATCTTCAGATGCTCAGGGAGAGGAGAGACACACCGGAAATGAGAATATGTGTTAGGGAAAAATGTGGTTCTGTGCAGGAACTGACCATCCCAGTTGGGACCCCTTGTTTGCTTGTCTGTCCATCTCTTCCTTTCATCCTCTATCTCTATTATTCCATACCTGTCTCTGCCTTTCCACCTACCTCTTGCCCTCCTTTTCAAGTTCTTTTTCCTGGTATTGAGGGTGTATACTGGGGTCTTTTATTCCCTCTCACAAGTTCTTCTGCCTATCAATATTGGTGACTCCCTTATTGACTAAGATCTAATGAATCTTTTGTGAATCACTAGGCTGGACTCTCAGGCATCTCTGAGCATATTTTAACCACATCTTATCTCTTGCTTTCAAGGAAAATCTGATTTTCCTAATGGATGCTAGGGCGCCTTGAGGACATTTGCTTGGGTATTTGTCATGGGGATCTAGTCTTGTCTCTAGGGCTTCTGTAGGACTGTCTAGGGCTCAGAATCTTGGTCCTCTTGTTCTCACAGTAATGTGGCCACTTTGGGTTCTCTTTGCCCCTCAACACTCTCCTGTGTCAATTATGGGGCATCTTGCTAAAATGTGAACAGAGGCTATGATTGAGAAGATGCCGAGAGAGACAGTGGCCAAGAAAATCAGGTGTCACTCCTCCAGGTCACAGGGACTCACCTGCCCTGTCTCTGAGCTCATGCATATTCATGAGCATAACAACTCAGGAGCAGACCCCAGAGAATGACTCACCCGAAGAAGCTGCTCTTCTGAATGCTTTTTGGGGGGGAGCGACAGTTGAATTTCTAATTGAATATGTATATGGCACAAAAGCTTCACAAGAAATTTCAAGTCACCAAGCAGCCTTTGGAGGGGTGTAGATGCCGTGGTGGTGGTGGTGCAGAGATAAGCAAGGGGTCCTCCACCATGATTAGGCTGAGCCTGGTGGCTTCCTTCAAATTTCAGGAACAATGACAGGCAGGATTTCGGTAATAGAAGGAAGCAGGTAATAACACCCACTCACAAGGTGCCAATGGCGCTATTGGAGTCAGTTTCTGCCTAGCATAAGCCTAGAGCTTGGAGCTATGAGTTGATCCTTCCTGGCTTGCCCAGTTCAAAGTGATGCTGGAATTTCAGGGTGTCTGCAGGGTTCCTTGGAGCACTGCAGGAAACAGCAGGCGGGTGGTCAGTGTCAGGCAAGACAGAAGAGGGAACAAAGAGATGCCTTGACACTACCTACCAGTATCAGTTTCACGCAGGAATCTGCATTTCTGGCTGGCTGATCTGCGCACAGCACCAGCCGCTATCTGCAGAGACAGGGACTATTTCTAGCTGTCAGAGGTGACAGCCAAGCTGAAAACAGTGACTGTCAAGGCTTGGCAGCTCTTTGAAGATGAAGACTTAAGCCATTTCTTACAGCCTTATATTGCCGTCATCCCTGCACCCCTAACCCGGAGAAGTTAAACCCATTTACCATGGCCCATTTTCTGCACCGACGGGGCACTCAGAGTCTATGACAAATGCATCATTGTCTAAAATTTGGATTTTATTTGTTTTTTTTTTAAAGAGATAATAATGACATTCAAATCAACGATGATGATGATGATGATGATGATGATGATGATGATGATGATTAGAGTGTTTGGATTAAGTTCTCACAACTGGCAGTGACAAAAGTGTTACTCTTCCAAATTAGTGATGAGGGAACAGAGGTCCTGAAGGTAAAGGGAGGTTCCCCTTTGGCAGGGTCTGTGGTGGGCAGATGGAAGGCAGGGAGAGGGTCCTGATTTACTTATCCTAGGAGAATTTCCTCTTCAGGACGGAACTACACTAATGTGCTGCTGGGTCAGAGGTTGTTTCCAGAATGATCATACATGTCCTGTCCCCAAAGAACCTCTCATAGACAGAGAAAATCAGGTCCTCCTGCATTAACCCTGTAGGATGAAGCTGTGATGGGAAACAGGGTATACCCACCTAGAACCCACATTCACTTTGCAACCAACTCAGGGAGAAGAACTGAAATCACAGGCCTACATTTCCAGGATGTACACTTGCCATTGTTATTTCAAGGGTTCAAGACAAAGGTGTGCTGGGGGGGGGGGGCAATGCCACATGCCAGTTCTTCTAGGTGAGTCAACAAAAATTCTTTCTGGGAGACACTTAGGCAGCCCCATCATTGGAAGCACCTTCAAAGCTAAGGCTTAAAAAGGACAGTTGGAGAAACTCAGGAGGAAAAAAGCATCTGAATCGAGAATGAAAATTCTCCATTTCTGGAGTCTCAATTTATGGAATGAGCTGCAGTGGGGGAAAGGGACAATTGGGGATAGCTGGTATCAGCTTTTTTTCCTTCAAGTTCAATGTTTTTTGTTTGTTTGTTTTGTTGGGACCTGAATTCTGAACAAGGAGGGACACCATTTTGTAAAGGCCACATGGCAGGCTTCTTCTCAGGTTCTGAGCAGGGAGAGATATCATTTTGTAAGGACCCCTTGATGTAAACCACAGGCTAAGCCTATTTCCATAGAACCCGCCAGAAGCTACCTGGCCATTCCATGTAGTCTATTTGGGAAGGACCAGGGAGCAGTAGGAAGGTACCCATAAACAATAGCCAATCATTTTAAGGGTCATCAGAAAGCTGAAACCTCTCTATATCCTTTCCCTATATAATCTTCTTCATGACCTTGGAATGGGCTCATCTCCTTTGGGGGATGGCCCTGGCTGACCAGTGTGGAGGTCTTGTTGACAGATGGATTAAAGTATTAAACTTTATTCCAGTTGGGTGGTCTCATCCTTCTACTCTGGACCCTAACAGTTTTTTGGTTTGGGGGAGCACACCCAGTAGTTTTCAGGGGTTACTCCTGGTTCTGAGCTCAGAAGTTACTCTGGGCAGGCTCAGGGGACCATATGGGATGCTGAGGAATCGAATCAGGTTGACTATGTGTAAGGCAAAAGCCCTATCTGCTGTCCAATCGCTCCACCCCAAAAATGTAATGAATTTTTATGGAAGCTATACTTTATCATGATATATAGATTTTATGCTTACAATCTCATTTGACTTCTCACCTTGAGTTATCTCAAACACATACATATATGCACATACCATGTAATGCCATGTATATATGCACACACATGCATACACCATGATTTTATCCCACCCGTACCTGTGAGGTACATTGCATTTTTGGCTGAGAACTTCCTTGACATGCCGTAGCTCAGGGTCTGAAAGGACAAGGAAGACCTTGGATGTGTATCCCCCAGCAGCACTCACTGCACAGGTTACTGCAGAGCTTTGTCCTGGGGCCAATGGTTTTCCTATAGTTTCACACTGTGCCACTGATCAGTGGGGTCTACACCAGGACCCCTAGCTGCAAACATTACCAGAAGGCACATTTGCACATCTGTTGTGAAGGAGAGAAATCTTGCGAGAGGAGGTGTGCTGAGGGGCAGAACCCTTCACATGCTTGCCTCAACTACCATCTGAGGTGACAGTGGGGCTGTAGGCATACTGTCGTGAGGGGCCCTGAGCCGATGTCTCTTCTCCTCCCATCTCTTCCCAGAATAACCCATTTGCCCCATGTCTGAATTATCAAATGCTTCCCATGCATTGAGCTTGTTTTCTCCAGAACACCCCATGATTTTTTATGTAAGATTTGCTTTTTTCCAGAGAAAACTAAGGGAGTTTTCCAGTGTGTGTGTGTGTGTGTGTGTGTGTGTGTGTGTGTGTGTGTGTGTGTGTGTGTGTGTGTGTGTGTGTGTGTGTATGTCTATTGGGGGAGCACACTTGACAGTTCTCAGGACTTATCCTGACTCTGCACTCAGGATCACCCATGGCAGGGATCTGGGGACCATTTGGGGCAGCAGGGATAGAACCGGGTCAGCTATGTGCAAGGCAAACACTCTACCCTACTGTCCTATTGCTCTGGCCTCCCAAGAGTCTTTTATTTTCAAGCTCATTTGGCAGGAGGCAAGAAGAAAGAACCAGAGAGAAAAAAAAGAGTTGAGCAATGCATATTATTCACAGGTTAACTTGAGCTCATCTAAGAATCACAATTGAAAACGAATTGGTCTAAATTGCAGGGGGGATTGCTCTGTGGTGCTCGGGCTTGTGGCAACATGGAATCCCTTGCCTGGAGGTCTTGTGGGAATTAGCTGATTCCACAGAGCTGGGCCCGTGTAATCATGATGGCGATGGCGTTGGGGGTGGAGATTGAGAGTTAGATCAAACAGCACATTACTGCTAGCATGACTTGCTTTCTGTGTCTCTGCCTCACTAGCCTGCAGGGGAGGGTGGTGCAAAGCTGCTATATAGTTCAAGGGCCGAGGCAACCAAGTGCCTGCGTTTCTGATGGCAGAGGCCAAGTCAACAAGACTTTGCCTCCCCTCCCCACTTCCATGACTGACTCTTGCCAGTTTGTTTGTGAACTGATGATTCTCTTCTCCCCACCCGCCCCTGTCCCCAGCAGACAGGCAGTTGCTAGAGACATTGAAACTGCCAGTGAGAGAAGTTGGCGGGGCCTGAATATTTCCTCTAACTCTTACTTAAACATTGGCAACTTTCCGGCGACTATAAATATGATTGGGGCCCAGCCATTTCTCTCTATTAGTCTGTGAAAATTAACTCTGTCTGCAGGGGCTGCAATCACCGCCCCAAACCCCAAGCGTGGGCTCTTCCTCCACACCGACAAAAATAACAGTTAATTAGGACCGCAACACCCAAAGGAAAAGGAACTTACACCGCCAATCGTGGGGCAGCATGCAGAAAGTTGCCATGACAACCGGCATTTACAGCGCTTCGATTTTAATATATCAAAGGCTCTGAATAATTTCCCAGTGAGAAACCACTAGGGTAGATCCCCCACCATCACCACCACATCTCCCGTAGTCCCCCAGTTTATTCCCTCTGCCAGTCTTTTGCCAGTATGGGACCACAGGCATGAGAGCATTATTCCTGTGGCAACAGGTTTGGGGGTAAGAGCAGCTGGCATGGAATCAGTGAGCGCCTGGCAAGAGCTCAGTAAAGCAATAAAGGTGGTGAGTAAGTCTCAGTTGCTTTGAGGAAGCAGGCAGGCCTGTGAGCTCTGGGGGTGCAGTTCGAGAGGAACTTTTATCTCTGAACTTTCCTCCCTCCCTCCCTCCCTCCCTTTTTTCTTTCTTCTTTCTTTCTTTCTTTCTTTCTTTCTTTCTTTCTTTCTTTCTTTCTCTCTTTTTTTCTTATTTCTTTTTCTTTCTTTCTTTCTTTCTTTCTTTCTTTCTTTCTTTCTTTCTTTCTTTCTTTCCTTCCTTCCTTCTTTCTTTCTTTCTCTTTCTCTCTTTTTTTCTTCTTTCTTTTTCTTTCTTTCTTTCTTTCTTTCTTTCTTTCTTTCTTTCTTTCTTTCTTTCTTTCTTTCTTTCTTTCTTTCTTTCTTTCCTTCTTTCCTTCTTTCCTCCTTTCTTTCTTTCTTTCTTTCTTTCTTTCTTTCTTTCTTTCTTTCTTTCTTTCTTTCTTTCTTTCTTTCTTTCTTTCTTTCTTTCTTTCTTTCTTTCTTGCTCTCTTTCTTTCTTTCTTTCTTTCTCTCTTTCTCTCTTTCTTTCTTTCTCTCTTTCTTTCTTTCTCTCTTTCTTTCTTTCTTTCTTTCTTTCTTTCTTTCTTTCTTCTTTCTTTCTTTCTTTCTCTCTCTTTCATCCATCCTTCCCTCCCTTCCCTTCTCTTCCTCCCATTTCCTCTTCTCCCTCTCTTTCTTTCTGTTCCCTCCCTCTGTTCCTTCCTTCCTCCTCCCTCCTTTCCTTCCTTCCTTCCTTCCCTTTCTTTTTCTTTCTTTCTTTCTTTCTTTCTTTTTCTTTCTTTCTTTCTTTCTTTCTTTCTTTCTTTCTTTCTCTCTTTCTTTCTCTCTCTTTCATCCATCCTTCCCTCCCTTCCCTTCTCTTCCTCCCACTTCCTCTTCTCCCTCTCTTTCTTTCTGTTCCCTCCCTCCTTTCCTTCCTTCCTTCCTTCCTTTCTTCCTTCTCTTCTTTCTCTCCCTTTCCCTCCTTCCTCTCTCCTTCCCTTATTCACCCTTCCTCCTTTCCTTCCTTTGATTCTCCATTCTTTTCTTTCTCCCTTGGTTGCTTTCTTCTTTTCTTCCTTCCTTCATTTCTTCCTCCCAACTTCCCTCTCTTCCTTCCCTTTCCTTTGTATTCTTCTTACCTTCCCTTCCTTTCCACCCTTCTTTCCTCTCCTGCTTTCTTTCATCGAAAGTTTACTCTGGACCTAATCCAGGTACCTAGCAAATGTAATATAAGGCATCATCTCATTTATTATTCATAACATTCATGTCAGATAAATGTTATTCTTATAAATGAATACATTGAGATTAAGATAGATTAATGTTTGAATCACACAGTAATTTGTAGATTCTGGTTTTAACTGTAAACTCAAAAAGAGCTACTTTTGCCTCTGCATTCTTAAACTCTCTTTTTTTTCCCCCTCTCTCCCTCTCCAGAAGCAGGTATATTTATTAACATCACCAATCTTCCTCATCACATGTAGCAGTCACCTCTTACTACTTGACAAGCATCCACATATCCCTGAAGTGCACAGTGATTAGTATCAAATCCACTCCAAGAGAGGATGGCTCGGATTCTCTTGAGTTTTTGGGGTTCCAGGCTGAGGGGTGGCAACTCCACAGAGGAAGTTCTTGTCGTGGATGAAGGTCCAACCAGTCAAGTATACTTCATATAACTCTTGTGACACATCTGCTGTTCTCTTATTGACCAAAGCAAGTCGCATGGTTGCGCCCAAAGTCAGGAAGTAAAGCCTTTTTGTGAGAATTGTAAAGTTTTAGGACATCTGTTCAGTGAGGGCTGAAGCATTGAGGCTCAAAGGATTCTTCCTTACAGTTACTGTCATCATCATCTTTATTTCCATCCTCACCAATAGCATTATTATCACCATCAATATTTTCATCATTAATAAAACCCTTTTTTTTTGGTTTTGGTTCACACCCAGCAGTGCTCAGGACTTATTCCTGGCTCTGTATTCAGGGACCTCTCATGGTGGTTCTTGGGAGACCGTAGGGTAGTAGTGGCTAACCTTTTTGAGCGTGAGTGCTCAAACTGCCGCACAAAACCAAAGAATTTCCTAAAAATGCCAGCATGTCCTCCCCATGGCCAGTTCGGCCCTGTTGCCAAGTGACCTGCAAAGCAGACACCAGCACACTTGCCTCCCACCAAGCCACATATCTTAATTGTGGACCTTCCCACATGCCAGCTTCAAGGCCTTCATGTGCACAGCTGGCATCATGGATGTTGGGAATTGAACCCAGGCTGAGGGTTGTGCATTGTTTGCTCACTTCTGCTGGCTCCTTGATATCATCTTTATCATCATCCTCATCACCATCTCTGTCATATCAGCAGTGTTCACCAGTGCTGTCATCACCATAACCACCAGATCACATCACCATCCTGACCTTTAACAGCAACAACATATCTTTGCCATTATCATAACCACCATCATTCCCCATATGAGAATCACCATCATTATCAGTATTCTATTATCGCCATAAGCACAGTAGCATCACACAGATCCCTGTTACCTCCATCAGAATCATCATCACCCTCGGTAGTATTGTCACCATCGGCCTTCTCATCACCAGCAGCATCACAATCATGACCACTTCAGCATTACCATCAGCAATATCACAGTCTTTATCACCAGCAGCATCATTTTTTTTATAATTTTTTTATTTTGAATTATGAGAACAAAAGATGCAAAGAAAAAGGATAAGGTAAAGTTACAGTGGAAGGACAATCACCCATAACATAATTATCAGAAGAAGTCCCCTTGCTGATATCTTAACTTTGAACTTTCACCAAAGAAAGTTAAGATAAATAAAACAGAATCCATGTGCAATTACTTTGTCCCTCAAGTCTCCAGATTGTAGCACATTATAATATTTCTTAACAGCACACAAGGCAATCTAAAGCCATCAAACTTACGTAACTCCTTAAACATTAGAGGCATAGTATTTTTTACATTTCCATGTACATGCATATTAGCTTAAGTTAACCTCAAATTTTAAGTGGGTGCGTTTTAAGGATTAGAGTCAAAGGAGCACAGTAAAAACGGTGTTAGAGTGGCAATTGTTGTTTGCATAGGCCCACCAAAATATGAGAGGCATGGAAAGGAATAACCTTGGCCTAAATACAAAGAGATCCTACCCCTGAAGTTTCCTGGCATAAGACCAGCTCTAGGCCTCAGGAAAGTTATCGTTCGCTCCAAGACTTTGTCTGTAGTGCCAACACACTTTTCACACAGTCTCTGTTGTTGGTCTCATGTTTCTGTATTAAAGATTCTGGAATCTGCATGTCCTACATTGAAGTCATGATGTGGAGTGCCTTCTCGTTTCACCTCACCATGAAAGGGCAATGCAGGAAGCCCTTTCCTGTAAGCAGGTTGTTGTTGTTAAGTCTTCTCAGTGTTAAGGGAAGTCTCTTTTGAGCAGGACGATGTCTGAGCAGTGGTAGGGTCTTCCGTGGTAGAGGATTGCTTCCAGGTGATGTTATAGACAAACCTCACAATTAAGGGGCAATACAGCAAGCCCTGTCCAGTAAGCAGGTCTTTGTTCTTGTTGTCTTCTCAGTGTTAAGGGGTGTTTCTTTTGAGTAGATGTCAGAGCAGCTGTAGGGTTTTTCCTGGTACAGGAATGCCACCAGGTGATGTTATATACAACCTTGGATGTTTTGTAAATGTCTTCTGTAGATCAAGGGGTGAATGGAGAATGCCCATTCTTCTGGGGCCTGTGCCAGGTCTTTATGTCAATGTTCAGGGTGTAAGGTCTCATTGCACTACAAGATTTTTATTAGATAAGAACTTATTGGTATGTATAGTATTTTTCCATGTTAGTGTGCCTACACAAACAAGATATAAAGCCACGTGGTGCTATCAGATATATGGGGGCATAAGAACATTTCCAACAAGACCCATGACTTGGTTCAAACATAAGTATTAAACTGAGGGATTCTTTCACACCAAATTCCATATTGAGCAGTTCACAAAGAGAAGATAAAAAACATGGGGGGGGGATCATCACTGTATAAGAAAGTATTTAGCAAAAGTTATAGCCGTCAAAGAAAACACCCATAAAATGTTGAAAAGATATGTGTCCTTTTTATGCCTTTTAAAATAGTTGGGTGGGTGTTAACTCTAGGGCACCACTTTGGTCCAGCAGCATCATTTTTATCACCATAATTTTCACTGTCATTTTCATCATCATCACCATTATTATCAATAACATCTTCATCAGAATCAGCACCACAACTATCACCACCACCACCACCACCACCACCACCACCACCACCACCACCACCACCATATCACTCTATGGAGCAGGTTTCTCTTTACCCAGATCTAGTTTAAACCTTAAGTGGTTAAGTGTGCTAGTTATTCAACAGGATATCATTTTCCCATAAAGGAGGATCTTGATATAACAGCGTATCATGATTGACAAAAAAATATCATGGTGATTGCAGTTTTTAATATAAGTAATTTATTTTTAGTTATGATGTATTTTTCTTAAAACCTAGCTTTTCTAACATGGGGTCCAAAACCTTGACCGGACAGGAGTCAGAACACAGTGGGTTGAACATTTGTCTTGCACACAGTCAACCTAGGTTCGAATCCCAGCATCCCATATGGTCCCCCGAGCCCGCCAGAAGGGATTCCTGAGTGCAGAGCCAGGAGTAACATCTGAGCACTTCTGGATGTGGCCTATAAACAACGACAACAAAAACCAAAACAAACAAACAAAAACCTTGACCAGACAGCCCCAGATTTGCTTTGTCTTGAAGGATTTAAATCCCTTCATGACAGCTGATCTTGAACCAATTATAACTGTGCATTTTGACAGCATGTCCTTGTTCCATTCCGTTGGCACAGCCAGAGGACACATCCAGTACTGCAAGTCAAATATTTCAGAGCCGTTCCTCAAGGAAATGAGGTGTTTGTGAAATTGTGACCATTTCAGTCTCTGAATATAATAAGTGAGGAGCAGTCAATTTCATTTTGAGAAAACTCAGAAAATATAAGAAGCCAGGCTTATTTTTTTTAAATAAAGCAATAAGACCTTTTCATTTGGCATTGGTTAACTTAAAAGCGCTGAGAACACCTTATTTGCCCGAGATCATGAGTAAGGGAAATCTGGAGTGATGACACATATTGGAGGCACTGAGTAATTCTTTTTTGGGTTCAACCAGTTGCTTCAGCCAGCATAATGTTGCTTGTTAGATCTCTTTAGCAAATATATCAAAATGGATGGCATTGAAACTGGTATATCTATTTTTTCTGCACAACTAAATGGCTATAAAGTGCTTTTAGGTTTAAATAACCCTTTCTGTGCAATTTGTTTCCACGCTACTGTTCCTAGAGCAAATGTTTATTTCCCCTTTTCTTTTATTTCTTTTCTCCATAGATGCTCCAGTAATGTTTCTAGCAACTAGCACAATACCTGGACCAGGTACATGCTCCATTAAATACTGAATAAATGGGTGAGAATTGGGGAGCGAAGACAGGCCCAGTTCCCCCAGTTCATGGAAGCTGCTCCTGTGCATTTTTGCCCACTTGTAGGTGGCACAGTGAGGAGAGGAGAGGCAGCTTTGGGTAGAGCAGTAAAGCAGCAGATGAAAAGGCCATCTTTGTTGCAATGACGCATTGGCACCGGGTGCTTATTTGTTTTCGCTCATACAATGTGAAAGTGCTAATGGGATTAGCCTTTTGTGATGAATACTAATATGATAGGAAAACAAATGCTCATCTACAATGTGAAATTGCTAACAAAGGAGAAAATCACTAATAAAATTCAATGGACCTCAATGACAAAAGCTGCCAGTCCTGTCCCGTGTCCCCCCACCCCCACCCCCCTTTTAAGGCCAGGGCTATGGCCCTGTTTAGGAAAGAAGGTGGGGCAGGGAGGCCTACAAGCATGGCTTTAGAAGGAACTTTGGCTGCTCTCTCCCACATGCCCTGTGAAGGTGAAGGAGATGCCCAGGGAGGCAAGCAGAGAGGCACAGTGAAGCTAGGTCCAGGAAGGGCTCCCAGAAGCAAGTGAGAATCTGCTTCCCACCATTTTGAGACACTTTTCAGTGGTCTCTCCTACCTGGCTTTCTGCCCACTTTGGGCAACTGCTTATGCAGTGAGCAAGTTGGAAGCAGGCATTGCACTGGCCTCCAGCCCCAGAGCTCTTCCATCTCAGGGCCTCCCCTATCCCTCTGGCTCCTCACTCCGATCTCTTCCTCCCCATCCTCACAGACTGCTGCGTCTCCTTCTGTCCACCTCTCTTCTCTCTTCATCCCCCCCAAACTCTTCCTCCCAGCATCTGGCCTCCCCTCACTGTGGCCCACTTTGCCAATGACAGGAAAGGCTATAAAGAAAGAGTTCATTGATTTTTTTAAGTTGTATTTTTCTCTTCTTTTGGATTTTTTTCGCCTCATCCAGTGATACTTAGGGGTTATTCCTGGCTCTGCACTCAGGAGATATTCTTGGTGGGCTTGAGGGACCATATGGGATGCTGAGGATAGAACCTGGGTTAGCCACATGTGAGACAAATGCTGTCGCACCAGTCTCCGAAGTGTTTTCTTTTTTATAAAGGCATTGTCATGGACAAAGTTCTTCATAGCTGAGTATACACACTGTTTCAGCACTGATCCCAACACCAGTGTCCACTTCAGTCCACCAGTGTCCCCGGGTTCCTGCCCACTCCCCCAGCCTGCCTCTTTGATAAGTTGGGTTGTTGTGTTTTGGGTCACCTGCTCTCCATGTTGTGGACTCTACAGTTTGGACACAGAGCTTGACCACTTCTCTAAACTACCCCAGGGGCCTTTGACCCCTGCCACCTAACCTGAGTAACTTCCCATTTGTTGCTTCTTTTTAAATTCTTCCCCTTGATTTCTTTCTCTTTTTCTTCCTATGTTCTGGGCTCAGAGATGAACCAAGAACTAAAATTGATTTTCTAAAAAATATCTAGTTCTAGGACCAGCCATATGAGTGGTGGTGAGTGTTTAAACTCCAGTGGGAGATGCAAGGGATTCTGGGAAGGGAAAAGTCTGGATGCAGTTCTCCAGGAGGAGCTGAGAGGAACAAGAGGAGAAAATAGGAAGGAAATGCTTCAATGTCCTGCCTGTCTAATTGCTTTTCCACATTAAAAAATATCTTTGTAATTGGAGTTAGATGCATTAGATCATCACTGACGATATTCAGGGCTTACTCCTAGCTCTGTGCTCAGGGAAACTCCTGGCAATACTTAGAGGGCCATATTTGATACTAGGAATCGAACTCTGTTGGCCACATGTAAGCCTTATCCACTGTTCTATCCCTCCAGCCTGGTTTTTCATTTTTATCCTGGCTTGTGAATCTGAAGAACTAAACGACATTTTGCCTGTGGAAAAGTTGCATTTACCTTTCTCCTCTATTCTCTCTGTCATTATCCCTTTCTTTTAAAATTTATTTCACTTTTTCTATAATTACTTTATTTAAGCACCATGGATACAAATTGTTCATGATTGAGTTCCACTTATAGAATGTACAACACCCTCCACCAGTGCACATTTCCTGACACTAATGTCCCCAATTTTTCTCCCCTTAACCTGCCTGCCTCTATGGCAGTCATTTTTCTTCTCTCTCTCTCTCTCTCTCTCTCTCTCTCTCTCTCTCTCTCTCTCTCTCCTTTCCTCCCTCCCTTTTTCAGCACTGTGATTTGCACTATTGTTATTGAAGGTATATTTATGCATATCATTTTACCTCCTGTCAGCACCCAGTTCTTGTCCAGAGTGATATTTCCAACTCTCATTGTTATAATGGTTCCTTCTCTGCACTAACCATGGACTGGTCCTCCCAGCCTTCATCTCTATTGTCTCTAGATATTATTACACACTGTCTTTTATTTTTCTTCTATCCCAAAAATGATATCACCATCCCCATCTTCCCTTTTTCTGTTTCTCCTTCTCCCTTTCTTTTCCCCTCCCTCCCTGTTTTTCACTTCCCCTGTTACTCTTCCATTTCCTACCTCATTATTTGCCTCTCTTCTCTACCTCTTCTCCCATCTTCTCTTCGAAACTCTCGGTTTCTATCACTCCTACCTGAGAACCACTGACTGCAGCACAAGTCAACAATGATTCTGGGAGCAGATGTGGGGCTGGAAATGGATCATTTGGGAATCCAGAGTGAAACCTAACTGCTTTCAAACCCTGAGCAAATACCTCACTTCTCTGAGCCTCAGTTTCTATCTCAATCAAACTGGTTTCCTCACAGGCTGACTGACTAGCCAAGCCCTTAACCGTAACACTAATTGCAGTCGTTACTATATGGTCCCATGAATTCTATGCAACTCTGACTAAACTGTGAGGCAAACCCTAACTGCAATAATTCAAAAGAAGATGTGTGTGTGGTGGGGGTGTAAGATTACTGAGAAGGAAAATTGGAAAACTCAAAGGGCGATAAGAGGGTGATACATATTTTTTCATCTTGAACATTTTCTCTAATAATATTGTCTCATTGTCTTTCTAGGGCTCTCAACTCTGTTAGCTCTGATGCCCTCTTTTTAGAACTAATATTTGGTACATCCCCTTTACTGAATGGAAATGAAATTCAGAGATTATATAACTCACTTCCACACATAATTTCATCAAAATTTAATATACTGTGATAAGTACATTATGAAGGAAAGGAAAATCATTTGTAGAAAAAAATAATATGGATTTCAATATGGAATTGCATGACCATGAATATGTTAAAGGGGATGGATTAAATGGATGTTTGCTTTTCTCTCTGGAATCATGGGGGGCAGTGGGGTATCTACAGAAGTCAGCTGACACAAGTGTGTTATTGAGGATACTGTAGCTTGAACTCCTGAGAATGTTCTAAAATTTTTTGTTACTTTATGCATGGAGATAAAGCCAGTAGAAACTCTGTGAACCACAAAGAAACGGTTTGCCTCTGTTAAAAGTATAAAATTTTGGGTCATATCCAGAAATAATCTTTTTCTCCAAGAACCCCATCTTAAGGCAAAACTACCTGTTAGAGCATTTGCTTTTAGTCTTTTTGCATGGTTTCAGCACTTGGAAACCACTTCTCCAGAGGCTAGTGTTTGTCATATTGTCAAGTCCTCTGTCCTTGACACCTTATAGCCTTATCCCATTCCTTAGCTAGAAGATAGAAACTCTATTTTGTGCCATCTCCACTAGAATTCCTAGTCACAAAAATATCCCGTAGATCGGTAAATCATTTTGGTCTTTTCTTCTACTAATCTAATGAATTTGCTTGTTTGACACAAGAAAACCCATGAGAACTCAGGGGGTAGAGGATCATCTCATGTCCCCACCCAGACTTGGTACTCTGATAGATTTGTGGGTAGGTCAGTTTCTGAAAAGAAAATAAAAAACAACAAGAAAGTTACAAGACAATGAAGATGCCTTGTAAAAGTAAAAAACGGTGTCAAGATAATAGAGAAAATGGAATTTAGACATAATATTTTCCCTGACTTGCCTTTTCTAAGAAACTGTAGAAAATCCACCTGACAAGGGGGTCATTCTTCTTGGGCTATACTCACTTCAGGCTTTGCCCTATGTCTTAGAAAAGCCATTAGAAGACTCTCAGGGATGACAGAGCCCAAGCAATAGACTTGAAAAGACAATTCCTTCCAACATGGTGCTACAACCCAAGGACTAAAAAGAGAGCTTTCCTCTGGAGTCTTAAATTCTCTATACAAGTACTTTTCTTTTTGAAACCCCAATTTCTACTAGCTAGTCAGGATGAAACACTCTGGCCATAGTGACAGTCCAAAACAACCCACCCCCACCACCACCACCACTTTCCCAAAAATGACTCCTGAGAGGGGGACTCTCCCACATGGTGACCACGGCAACCTTTTCATTAAAAACAAGATCAGCCAACCCTGCCATTGTGGAGGCAGCAGTTAGTTGGATGACAGCCTCTGAGCTGACATCACTCTCAGGAAGGCAAAGGCAAATGGGAACACCAGCTCTGATCCCACATCTAGAAAATTGAAAGTGAACCAATTTTCTATCATGGAACCTGACAGGTTCAGCGTGGCTCCTCGTCACATCCCTGTCTGCCCTCGGAACTGTTGAACAGAATCTCTCCACAGATCCATGTTATTGCTAATAGGATTTGTCTGGACTAAGCGTTCACCTTCCTCATGGTTTCTTGAGAACACGGAGGATTCTCACCTCTCTACCCAGAGCCCCAGCGGTGTGGTATTCCAGTGGATGAAATAATCCCCTGCCAGAAGGTGAGGGAAAACAATGCCTCTGGAGACACTATGGGAAGTTCCAGGTTGATTCAAAGTCAGACTTCTCTGAGACCATCTCTGAGGCTGGTGACTCTCCCAGCAGAACATAGAAACTCACAAGCTTGTGTCTGTGCCCAGGGCCTATGGGAGGTTTTTCTCATAACCGTGTTCAATCTGTTTCAGAGTTGGGGAAGTTTTAGAAGAGATCAAGACTTTATTTTATTTTATGTATTTATTTTTGTTTTGTCTTGTTTGGGCCACACCTGGTGGGGCTCAGGGATAACTCCTGGTTCTGTGTTCAGAAATGACACCTGGCCTGCTCAAGGGATCGAACTAGATTGGCAGCATGCAAGGCAAATGCTCTATCCACTGTGCTATCACTCCAGCCAAAGACTTTTAAAAGGAAGAAAAGTTTGATTCCTGTAGAAAATTTAAGGCTTCTCTACTCAGCCCTTCAGATTTAAGCACCACATTGGAATAATCCTTCTTTCCAAGTTTTTTGCCCGTGCTCTGTCATCCTTGGCATTTCTTCCAATGGCTTATCTTAGAATGATGTCCCCTGTTCTCTAGAGTCTAAAAGGAAGCAATAGTCCTGACATTTTGTTTTTCTTATGCCCATCCAAAAATTATAATTGTTCCTTAGAGAGGTTTATATCCCATTTAACTACTTATGTTCTTATTAAAAATGAGTCTATAACTCTAAAGTGAAAATCTTAGATGCAAGTAAAATGAAATTGACATGTAGTTTGAGTATGGAGGAGATATAGAATGAATGATTGAATGAATGAGTGAATGAACGAGTAAATGAATGAGTGTGTGAATAAATCTCTGCCCTTTAGGATTTGTGCTTATGTGAACAATATGATTGAGCCACAATCTAATATCTTATGCAGGTCAAGTGTTAATCACAAGACCCTTTCTTTTCCTCTATGAAACACAGGTAGCAAGGGGACTCCTCCAGGGTGTCTGTGGGGATTCGATGAGATTGGGGTTCTCATCTGGCTCAGAGCACACCTTCTAATCAGTCTTACTCCAGGCTTCTTCCATAATCTAGAGTAAATAGAATTTGGAGTCTGGAGTGCTTGATTTTCCTTCTTATAAATGAATAGTAATAACCTTCTATTCATTTATAAAAAAAATGTAACTCCAAAGAAAGAATTTTGAAAGACCATGAATGGATTTACTAGGGGACTAGACCCTAATCAAAGTCCTAGAAGGTAAAGATTTAGAAGATATTAGTAGTAGGGACCAGCATGCCTTGACTTGGGTTCAATCCCAGCACTCTATATGGTTTCCCTGAGCCCAATCAGGAGTGATCTTTGAGTACAGAACCAGGAATAAGGCTCGAATTACTGCTGGATGTGTCCCAAAACTGAACCCAAAACCAATAGAGATGATTGGCGTTCGTAATTTTTTTTGTTTTGTTTTAGTTTCTTTAGCCACTCGTGGTGATGCTTACTCAGGGCTTCTCCTGGTTCTAGGCTCAGGGGTCACTCTTGGTGGGGCTCTAGGTAACATGGGGTGCTAAGTAAGTTGGCCACATGTAAGGCTGAGTGCCCTACCTACTATATATGGTCAATCTAGTCCCTCAGGTATGTTTTGAAGCTAGAACTCCTGGGCCTTTCTCTATAGGTTAGAGGAGCAGGGTGAAAGAGACCAGAGAAGGTTCTTAAGTTTCCAGAGTTTCAATATAGGTCACAACCCTGCCCCTCTCTGATCTTATCTCCTCCCACCCTTCTGGTCCTCTCCTTCCTGGTGACCTGACCTTCTGCCTGTTCCTCCAACAAGACATGCTCTTTACTCTCTCCTGATGCTCACAAGCTTCACAGTATTTATGGGCCTTTCACCCCTGGATGTTCTTCCCAGGATGCTTTGTTCTCACCACTCAGGGTTTGTGAGAAAAGGGTCATCCCAAACCACCTCTACTTTATCACTTGCTTATATATTACCCAGTTCAGAGTACTTCTAGGTATGAAGAAACTCTTGAACTCTAACAGTGGGGCCAAGATACTAGGTTTAAACAGCATAGTGGGGGGCAAATCAAAATGTGTCTCTCCCTCTACCCCTTCCCACTTTTTCATCTTTCCTGTCTCCTTGCTTTATGGTCATTAACTAATAATATTCTTGATTAGCATGCTTCATGGTAAGAGCACATGAACTCCAAGAAGAGGGGCTGCCTCATGGCTTCATGCTCCCCTCTAGCCCTAGAATACTGCACAGCATAGAGTGGGTGCTTTTACGCCAGCATTCTTCAACCACCAGTCCACAGACTTCTGCTGGTCCACAAGAGTTGGAAGGTTGGAGGATGAGGAAATGTAGTGAAGGGGAGATGCCTAGGATACCCTTGATCCCAGAGCTTAGGGAGGAAAAGGACAGAGAAGGAAAGAAATTAAGGCAGGGAAGGAGAAGATGAGAAAGATTAGTAATGAGGGAAAAGGGGTCAGGACTTAAGTTATAGTGATGGTATGGGAGAATGGTGTAGCTGTAAATCCAAAGCACATACTCAACAACACTAAAAACAGATCTAAGCTGCAACTACTGGACTTTGTGATGTGTCTGTCAAGGTGGCAAGTGAGGTGTGGGCGGTGGGAGATGATGGAGTCTGGGAGCACTGGTAGTAGGAGTTGACACTTGTGGTGGGAATGGTATTAAAATATGATATGTCTAACACTCAACTATCAATAGCTTTGTAAATTATGGTTATGTAAGTAAATAAAACATTATTGAAAAATTAAAAAGAATCAGAAGATTGGAAACCACTAGTCTACTGCCTTGATTATCCCTGTGGGTCTGTGAACCAGTGGGCAGGACAGATGTCAGGCCAGGAGTGAAAATGTTGAAGAACCTGCTTATATGTATATCTGCGATAAAGTCCACCTTACCTCAGGCACTGCTTTTGCTGTGGGTTAAGTCTCTGTCCGTTCATTATCCAGCCCCTCTTTCTCTGATCCTCTGAACCCTCAAACCCGTCTTTCTCTGCTCACCAAAGATCATGTTCCTATGCTCTTGTCTAAAGCAGGAGATTCTAACCCAGACAAGTTTTGGGGGGCTGGAGGTACAGTGCAGACAGGCTAACAGGAGGTCACTGAGTTATTTTTCATGTTCCTCCAGAATTTGAAATCAGTTGGATAAACACCCATCCAGAAAGAGATATGGGGTCTCAGAAGTACTTACTCAGCCTGATTAGAAAGCGTCACGGTTTGGCAACATTTGAGGCCAGGGGGGAAGAAATGCTCTCTCTCTGCTTATTGATTGGAAATGCCAGGAAAGCAAAGCTAGAAATAACACCACGGGATCATTGACTTAATTAGTGTGGAGACCGATTGTGCGAAATCCGGTTATTGTGGAGTGGGGATCGGTCTGCATGTTAATTAATATTTAAGTCCTGCCAAAGTGGAAATGGAGGTGGAAGTTTCTCCCTACTGATTCCTTCCCAGCCCTGTCCTCCAGAGACAGGATTTCTTGGGGTGGGGGAGAAGGTTCCAAACAGCAATCCCTTATCACGGGGGCACAGATTGTGGGCAGGGCCTGCACTTAGGATATTTGCATTTCTATAAAGCAAGGGCCTGGTATTATAACTGCCTGTGGGTTCTGAGGGCTTCCAATGGGCCTCCTATTGTACAGTCTCTTAGCAACCAATTGGAGTTTGTAAGCTGAAACAAAGAGACTTGAGCTTGCTCCTCCTGGGAGCACATCTCTCCAAATTCTGGCCTGCCCATAAGAAAGCTAGCCTGGGGGATGCGCATCATCTTATTTGACAAAGCTCAGTTCTTGGTTTCTTTCATTGCAGCACCTGGAAGAGCAAAGGTACTGGGTGTTGTGAAGTAGGTTAGGGACCAGCTGTGTTCTATCTATAGGACTCTTAAAGAAGCCAGAAAAAGTCTTCCCTGAAGTTAACCTGGGTCCATTCATTCTAAAATGTCAGAGAGTTTAGCATGTCTTTAGAGAGAGTATGAAGGAAACCAGGTTTGGCCACTGAACTTGCTTTGTGTCCATTTTTTCTGGACTTCAATTTCTTGATTTGTTGCACAGGTTGCTTCCCTTTAATGGTTTGCAGAAGCATTAGGTACATTGTGAATCAAACAATTAGGTGTCTTGTGGAGAGAGAAAGAGAAGGAGATAATGTTCATGAAAGGATCATGGAAAATCTCACTGGAAATGTGAGCACTGAGCATATCATCCAGGTAAAAAATTACATAATACATAAGGTTGTAAATGTGCCTTTCTGCCATTGTTCAGTTCATTAACACATTCATGTTGTTATTCATGCAGTTACCTGTTCACTCATTTGCTAGTTCAGTGACGAATACTCAGTCTCTTACCCATTTAATCTTTCCTTTCCTTCACTGACCCACGCATCCTCTTTCCATCATTTATTCATCCATCTGCCCTTCCATTAACTTTTCCTTCTTTCCTCCTTCCATCCCTTTCTCCTTCCTTTCTTCCTTCCTCATGTCCTCCCTTCTTCACATCCTCTTCCTTCCTCACATCCTTCCTTCCTTACCTCCTCCCTTCTTCCATTCCTCCCCTCCTCCATTCTTCCCTTTCTCCTTCCTTCCTTCCTTCCTTCCTTCTTTCCTTCCTTCCTTCCTTCCTTCTTTCCTTCCTTCCTTCCTTCCTTCCTTCCTTCCTTCCTTCCTTCCTTCTTTCCTTCCTTCCTTCCTTCTTTCCTTCCTTCCTTCTCACATCTTCTGATAAAAGAGGATAAAAATAGCAATTCCTATATTTCATATAACAAGTTCCCATAAGTTAGGAAGATCATAGAAATGTTTAGAGAACAGTTTCTTTTGGAGTCATATAATTAACTCTTTGTTGTAAGGAGTTATCCTTGTTTTTCCTTGTAGGAATGTTCCAGTATCCCTGGCTTGTACTCACTGGGATTCTGTAGCCCTCTCAACTGTGACAACCAAATAAATATTCAAACATTGCTGAATGTTCCCTGGGGAGGGGAGGAGGGACAAAATTGCTTCCAGCTGAGAATCTCTAGTTTATAGCAAACAGTCCCCAGGAAAGTGAATTTATCCACCCCATTTCTCTAGAAAGGAAATGAACTCAAGACTTGCATTTCAGTAGCCATGGCAGCATTTTCAAGACATCATTTTTCCTAAATGTATATGTATGTACACACACACACACACACACACACACACACACACACACACACACGGCAATCTCAGGGCTTTCTCCTGACTCTAGTGGGACTCACGGGACCATAATGCATTGCTGGAGAATCAAAATGGAGTTAGCAGTATGCAAGTCAAGTATATCTTAAGCCCCATCCTTTCTCTTTAGCCCTAGAAATGGAATCTTCGCTTACTGGAAACTTTATTTTCTCTAAGAATTCTTCTCTAAGAATTTTTGCATATTCAAAACCACCTTTGCCCTGTAGATTTTGCCAGGTAGTTAGGACAATGGAATCTTAGCCTGCTTGGAGAATTGGCCCAGGCTCCTTGCCATTGTGACCCTGTGTCATTTAGATCAACCACTCCACAAGCATAAACTTTACTCCAAGTTCCTCCTTGAAGTAAGGACAGAGGAGGCATCCTTCCTCAGGAATCTTATAGAGATCACCATATCACCTGATTCTTTAGCTCATATGGTCTCAAATCCAGAGTGTACATCTGGGGTGATAAATTCAATCCATCTTGCAAGACAAGGTCCCATATTTGGAGGATCCATGGGCCAGGAGAACAGGGCTTGAGCACAGATGAAAACTAACAAAACTAACAGGCACATCTAATCGTTGATGTTCTAGTCCCAATCTTGTTGGTGCCTTCATTCCCTCTAATCCTGTATGGAATATCCTTAGAACCTTTGGTTTCTCTCTTTGTAACACTTAGAGAGTCTACACAACTCATATTTGCTGAGCCAAGTGTGGGGGATTATTACTGATCAGGAGAACACAGAGTTTGGAAGTTTCTCTGGAAGCTGAAATTGTTGGAGCTATGTTATATTTGTCAGTATAAAAAATTTTTTTTTGGTTTTGCTTTTTGGTCACACAAGGCAGTACTAAGGTTTTATTCCTGGCTCTATGCTCAGGTTCATTCTTGACAGTGCTCAGGTACCAGATACCATTAGTACTATGTAGTACCAGATACCACCCATTGTACTATTGCTCCAGCCTGGCAGCAAAGATTTCATTGGAAACTTCTACTTAATTCGTAGATAAGGATGCTAGCTTCAGGCTGGAGAGTGATGGGCAAAGTCACTATTCAGAGCTCAATCTGACTGACTTCATCCCTTCGTCGAGTTCATAGGCTGGCCAGTTGATGGTTCTGTTTTCTTCAGTACCTCTGGCTGGATCACTCCATTGCCTATCTTGGCCTTCTCCTTCCTGTCCTCATTCCTATAGGAATGATCCCAACCCAGATCAGATCTCAGGTAGAATGAGAAGGTGTGTGTGTATGTGTGTGTGTGTGTGTGTGTGTGTGTGTGTGTGTGTGTGTGTGCGCGCGCGTGCTCATGCAGGGCATGATTTGATAAGGGTTACCATTGAGGTCGAAAGGGGCCTCTACTTCCTCACCACCCACCCCTTAATCTTTGGCAGTGGTGGGACAGCATTTGATGAGCAAAGAGACTTTGGATCAAACTCTATTCAGCACCCCCTGGAGTGGGGGTGAGTGCCTAACAGTGATGAAGCCCAGCAAGGATCTTCCCAGGGGTTGCAGCCATTTGTTCTGCTCTGTGAACTGTTGGGCCTGCCCATAAAATTTGGATTAATGTGGGTTCATTAGCACTGACGTGGCTCATTCCTGAGGGATCATTTCGAATGTAAGAGGCATTGTGGTTCTGAGGGTTGGGTCTCAAGGTGGCCACAAGCAAGGATACCAACCTCATAGTCTCTTATGGGTGACTTTTCCAGTTTGGATGTGGAAGATGGAGTACCCTGCAGACTTTTGAAAGCAGGAGCCCCCAGGATGTCTTCCAAAGAATGAGAAGAGTCAGTTACTAGTAAGCTGAAGGATTTAGTCTAGACACATGCCCGCTCACTGATTCATTTGTGGAAGTTTCCTTAAATGCCTGCTAGATGTCAGGCTGTTTCAGCTCTGGGGAAGCAGTGATGCATTAGACAAAGCCTGTGTCTGCATCACGCCTGTCCAGCTGAAGTCGGTAAACAGGATCAGACACCGCTGTGGGCTGGTGCCCTGCAGTGCTACCTCCCACTAGAGTCCCCAGGGATGTGACAAAGGGCATTTTTCAGAAAGCCACTTTGTGAGCTGTAGCTTGGAGTCCAAGGACACCTCCTGGGGAAAGTGCTGGTCACAGGGAGGAGCAGTTACAAATACCCACCAAAAAACCCCTGCCTCAGGTTGGAGAGATAGATAGCACAGGGATTAAGGCACTTCCCTTGCATGGATTCGAATCCTTACCCACTGTACTATTTCTCTGACCAAAGTCCACATTTTTTATTCCGAGTAATAGTTCTGAGGATCATCTTTATTCATCTTTGGACAATTCAAACCTCCTTTCTTCCTCCTCCCTCCTTCCTTTCCTTACTTTTTGTCTTTCAGGCCCTGCCTGAATTAGCTCCTCATAATTAAAAATGAAGTTGAGTTCTCATGGTGGCAGGAGGAAGAGAGAGACAGATAGGCTCTTCCCAACACTCAGTGGTGTACTCCTGGCTTTGCACTCAGAAATTATTCCTGGTGGTCTCAGGGGACCATGAGATGTGGAGGATTGAGTCCTGATTGGCTGAATGCAAGACAAATGCCCTACCCATATGTACTACTGCTCTAGTACCATTCCTCCCAATATTTTATACAAAAAAGAAAGAAGATAATAAAATAATATTAAAATTTACAAAAAGAAGAGAAATAAAAAAGGAACAAAGAAAGAAAAGAAAGAGAGAAAGGAGGGAGGGAGGGAAGGGAGGAAGAAAAAAAAGGAAGGAAAGAAAGAGGGAGGAAGGGAGAAAAACACAAGGAAGAAAGGAAAGAAGGAAGGAAGTTAAGAAGGAAAGAAGGAAGGAAGAAAGGAAGGAAGATAAAAGGCATCATCAGCGGCAGGGAATAGCTTTGATAGTAAAGAAGCAGAGTCACCAGCAGGGAAAAGTATGACCATCATAGCTGCTCCATTGCCTGCTGAGGAAAGAAGGTAGCTATCAGCATAGAGCTTGGGAGGAATTTTTGTTGTTGTTGTTGTTGTTGCATAAGAGGAGGCCTGCAAAGAGGCAGGATAGACAATATATATTAGAGAGGGGGTTGTTGGTGGTGGGAAGGTGAGAGCAGAGCTCCCCAGGAACAGAAAGTGGAGACAGGAACGTGTTGGGGAGCTGAAGAGTGCGTGGGCAGGAAGGAGAGATTTCAGAAGCTTTTGAGAAAGGGCGGATCAGATGTGCAATTCTGAATCACTTGAAATGCTCTCAGGTGAGCCCTTGCCTCAGCGCTCTGGTTAAGATGCTCACAGCTTGGCAAAAATATTTTTTGATGAATGCTGAGAGAGACATATGGAATAGTGGGAAGGGAATTTGCCTTGCATACATTTGACCTGGTTAATCCTTGAGCACAGAGGCAGGAATAATCCCAGAGCACTGCTAGGTGTGGCCACCAAAATCTGAAACAAACAAAATCCAAAACAAAACAAAAAAAGGTGCAGAAAAGAAGAATGATCTGTATAATCCAGTGAGACAAGACCCCAAGGTGGCGGTGAACTTGAGTGTCCCCAAAAATATACAAAGAGACTGGGTCAGTGCCATGTTCCCTGGAGTTCAGGATTCTCATAAGGATATTCTTTGGGTCTCAGATGTGAAGGCAATAACATCTGGGCCTGCAGGAAGAGAGACTCAGCAGGGCTGTGGAAACCAGAAAAAGTGTTAAGTCCTGGAAAGAATCATAGAAATATCAAGAGTCTTGTCCAGTCTGTCAGTCTATCCATCTGTCCATCCATTCATCCATCCATCCATCCATCCATCCATCCATCCATCCATCCATCCATCCATCCATCCATCCATCCATCCCTCTATCCATCAGTTGAACACAAGTACCCCTTTATGTGTGTCAAGCTCTTTCTGAGGGGCTCGAGTGCAAAGGGATCATGCACTCCCCACACAGTCTTTTATTTTTTTGATTTTTGAAACCAATGTAAATTACAAGTCTTTCACAGTTGTTTTCAGGTACATTGTGACAATGAATTAGGGCCATTCCTACTACCAGTGTTGACCTCCCTCCACCATTGTTCCTGGCAGGCATCCCATATCTCCACCCTTAGCCCCCTGTACTGCTAGCCCCACAACACTGCCTTTTGAGAACTACCTTAGAAGCTTTGACATTCACCATGAGCTCACCTAAACACAGGCAGATAAAGAAGCCAGTGTGTGGATGCTTGAGGAAGTCCCTTGGGGCAGAGTCTGGAAATGAGCAGAAGGAATTCCACATGCTTCCTGGTTAACTCATGACCTTCCTTCTTACTCATTCACTCCTTTTAGGAACTTAACCGTAAAATCAAGTAGGCAAAGGGGAATTTCCTCTGGGACAAAATTTTTAGCATGCAGGAGAGGCTCAGAGTTGGGCAAGGCTGCCGAGATGGGTAGAGATACTCTTCACTGGCTGCTTGGCCTTCTGCAGAATTAGAACCGTCCACCCTTTTGCAAAAGCAAAAGGCCTTTACCATGAGCACTAGAGGCAGCTACAAGGAGAAATTCATCACATGGTCCCCTAAGTAGATATTCTACACAACTAATTGAGGGGAAACCATCTGGGCCCTCAATGTGCTATTGACTTAAATGACTCATCCAAGACAAGGCCCAGAACCCTTCTTGGAGAGACAGCTCTAGGAGCCAGGCAGATACCAGATGGGCACTTGAGGAGCTGAAACAAACTGGAGTGACAAGCAGGGAAGCCACTGGAGCCGGGAACGGGCTGGAAGTAGTAACTGAGCCTCTGTTGTTTTGGTCTACTCAGCCCCATGACCTTCAGTGCTAGTTCCATGGGGCAGATCACGTGATGGGCAGCTGCCTGCCAACTTCTTGTCTCACCCAACCTTCTGTGAGGGTGGAAGTAGAATCCCAACACAGCCAATCACATCACAAGGATCGTGGGTTTGACAGAGGCCCGCCCATTTGCTTCTCAATTCATCCAATCCTCTGGCCACAGGAGTTTCTCAAGGCTACAGACTCAGCCAATCACAGCTCATTATTTGACAGGTCCTGGCACGGGGCAAGTGGCTCTATTTCCCTCGGAAATAAGGAGAAGGGCAAGGTACATTGTTTTTTGGGATCTGAAGTGCAAGAACCTGGGTCTGGGGAAACCTTTCTTTCTTTGGGTGGAAGAAGCTGGCTGGAGTGGGGAACTAAAGACGACAGGACCCTCAGGAATGGAGGGAAGTGGCCCCGGCTCTAGGTTCGGAATCTGCCCGTGTCTCTGAGAGGCTCTTGGTCTAAAACTTAGTATTTTAATTTCGTGACACAAGTGACCATCCTTCCTTGGTGCCCACTTGTAAGAAGTTTGTGTCTTCCAGTTTATCTCCTTGCACGATGTGGCCATGGCTCTCCCCTTGAGGGACTTCTGTGCCTAGGGTGCCCCTTTCTTGTGGCTGATAACCTGTCCCAGGAAGAGATTCACCACACCACATAGAAGTTGATAGAGGGAGAATCCGGGCAGTGGCCAGGGTCCAGGTGTGAGATCGGTCTGCAATTTTTCCTCGAAGAGTGCCAGAGGTCTAGGGTTTGCAGTCTCCAGAAAGGACCTCTGCCACTGCATCTCCTTTTCACCCCAGTTCAACGGCTCTGCCCCCTGACTTTCTCAAGATGGGAAGTACACTGCTCCAGGGGGAGGTACACTACTGCAGTCATTGAGTGAGGCCCCAATTAGCTCAGAGAACAGAATGGGGGTCATGAAAACTTTGTATTCATTATTATTATTTGATTACTCGTCTTAGGTATCCGAGGCACACAAAAATTCATTGAGTAGGGCCAAAGTGATAGCACAGGGATAGGCATTTGCCTTGCATTCTGCTGACCTAGGTTTTATCCTTGGCATCCCATATAGTGCCCCAAAACCTGCCAGGAGGAGTAATTTCTGAGCGCAGAGCCAGGGATAACTCATGAGCGCTGTTAATGTGGCTCAAAAACAAACAAAAAGGGGCCGGGGAGGTGGCACTAGAGGTAAGGTGTCTGCCTTGCAAGCGCTAGCGTAGGACAGACCACGGTTCAACCCCCCAGCGTCCCATATGGTCCCCCCAAGCCAGGGGCGATTTCTGAGCGCATAGCCAGGAGTAACCCCTGAGCGTCAAATGGGTGTGGCCCAAAAAACAAAACAAAACAAAACAAACAAAAAATTCATTGCGGGGGGGGGGCAGAGCGATAGCACAGTGGTAAGGCATTTACCTTGCATGCGGCCAACACAGGATGAATCCGGTTCAAACCCTGCATCACATATGGTCCCCCAATCCTGCCAGGAGTGACTTCTGAGCGTAGAGCCAAGAGGTCAGTGTGACCCATAAAAACAAATCAAAACAAAATTCATTAATTGCAAAGAGATCTTGAGTGAGATCTTGAGTGAGAAGCTATGGACCCCCACGTCTGCTAAACCCTCACCCAGAGGAGCAGGGTGGAGGACAGTGAGTTAGCTGAGTTAACTTTTCTTTCTTTCTTTTTTCTGAGTTAACTTTTCACTACCATTATAGGTAGGGAGGCCCCTGTTTACTCAAGTTAAGGTTCCTTCTTATTTTTCATTACTTTGTTTTTCCGCATCCACAGGCCTGTTCTGGTGTTTCTTGGCACAGTGGACCACTGGTTCAATGGTGGGGCTAAAGATGAGTTTGTGTGTGTGTGTGTGTGTGTGTGTGTGTGTGTGTGTGTGTGTGTGTGTGTGTGTGTGTGTGTGTGTGTTCAGGGCATCATCACAGTGCTGGGGACTGAATCAAGATTGGCTGCAGGTAAAGACAGTACCTTCACTCTTATACTCTCATCCCCAGAGCTCTTATTTTGGAGTTTTTGCCTGAAATGGGATTCCTCTTAAAATAACCTTAAGATCATGATCTGGGATGATTTATTTCTGCCAGCTATGATTCTGTGAATCAAAGGGGACATGGGGTAAGGTAGAAGCAGTCAAGACTCCTAGAAGTGATGGGGTGATGGGTCACTAGCCTGCTCCCCCCCCAAGGGGAGTGGCAAAGGAGAGACACTGGACACCATGAAGACACCACAGCATGACCCTAGTGGTTCAGAAAGACAAGACTTTACTCATTTATTTTTTAATTTTAAAATTCTGCATTTGAAAACACGGCATGAGAGACAGCATGTACATACACCGGAGGTGTTTTTGGTATGATACAGTATTGAATACATCCACTGTTTTCAGCAACAAAAAGAATTTCGCTTTGTCAGACAAAAATGAACTCCCCTAGACAAAAAAATACGGCTAAGGCACAATTTTGTAGTTGTTGTTGATGGTGATGGTGTCGGTTTTCCTACTAAATGAAAAGACTGGACAAGGGGCGCACAACTCTTGCTTCTGAGAGTCACCGACTGAGGGGACACAGGCGGATGGCCAGAACTTTGATTTCCGGTTCATGTTGGCTAATTCTCGCTCTCTTAAAATACTCTTTTAAATAAATAGCAAAATATCTACATCTTTCAGTGTGTGTCATTGGGATTCTTCTCACTCTCTTTAAAACTTTATTTACAGATTCTCTCTCTTGTTTTGTAAAATCAATACATTACAAAATAGTTCTGTACAGCTTTATGCATATTATGATCTATAACAAAATAGTTTTTTTTTTAAAAACTATATCACCACATGTCTTTGAAAAAAAAAAACAATGAGGGGGAGAAATGGTAATAACTTATTAAGGGGAGGGGCTCTAAAAAAATACCCAAACCCACACTATTGACAACACAGAATGACTAAAAAAAAAAAAAAAAAAAAAAAAGACAACAAAGATGAGTGCGATTTGTTCCAGTGAATTTCCTTGGAAAACTCTGGGTTGTCTTTGGCCTCCAAAGCCCTGGGGTGCTGGAAGAGGAAAAAGGGGATCTCAAAAGCGGGCAGGGAGTAACCTCTTCTCTCTGACTGCTGCCCAACCACTGGGACTGCTTCACTTGCTTGTTTTCTTTCCAAGCAGGAACATATAAGAGAGAAATGTGGGGAAACTCCTGATTGATCCTTAAATGCAGCAAGTCATCACCAAGTCTTTTGTTTTTTTTTTTTTTTTTTTTTTTTTTTTTTTTTTTTTGGGTGTCTGTGCTGGACAGGCTGAAAGTTGGATGTGAGGGCGACTTCTCCAGCAGGCAATGAAGCCAGATTCTCCTGCCAGGCTGGTAAGGACCCATGAGCACCCAGGCCCTTGGTGTCCCCTGGAATAAAGGGCAGGTAACTGTTCCCAAGATGCCTGTCTCTATCTACCTGCTCTTTCCAACTGGGCAGCCCCTTCGTTCCAGAGGTGACTGCCAAAAAAGCTTCTAGAAGATGCTCTTGCTTCTAGGAGGTCAGTGGACATAGAGTGGGAGGGCAGTCAGCTTCCCCCGCCCCCCAAAATAATTTTAAGGCCACATTTCAAAGAGGAGAAACGTAAGGCTTTGGGGAGTGGGGTGGGGTGGGGTGGAAAGCAGCAGCAGCGGTGAGCTAGAGGGAAATGAGGTGTTGGGGACCACAGAAGGGTGGTGGCAGGTTCCAGCCCAGGCCTGAGCTCATGGGCCTGAGGGGGAATGGAAGAGAGGACCCCTGCAAGGGGTGCTCAGCAAGAGCAAAGACCAGGGGCGGAGAGGGTGTCACAGGGTAGACAGGACAGGTACACTAACTCTCTCGTGGTTAAAAGAAAAGACAGGCTGGGAGGAGAGGGAGACCGACAGTGAGACAGAGTTTGCATAGATTGTACATTCAGCTCAAGCGGGCTGGTAAACGTCGCAGCAAACACAATGAGGTAGCCCTGTGGATGACCCATGGGCAAACGGAGGAAACTGAGGCAGGAGCTGACAGCTGAGTGGCATTCCTGGATTGTCCAAATTCTGTGCCTCTTCCCCAGGGGGCCAAGGCAACTTCCTTGCCTGGATACTTCCCTTCAGCTGGCCAGCCCCTCCCCTGCTCTGTGAGCCTTCCTGACAGCTGGGGCGAGGTGGGCGCTGGCAGGACCCAGACCTGATTTTAAAAACAGCAAAGAGGATAATACTGGTTTTTTTTTTTTTTTTTTTTTTCAAAATCTAATTTCCCACAAAACACTGGATTCCAGCCTCTGCTCCTTCCGATGAAAAAGAATGGTGCTTCCTTCACCTTCCTGGGGCCCCCAGCCACCTGCCCTGTTCCACCCACCCCTGCCTGACCACACTCCCCACCACTCCATGTCGCCTCACACTGTGAGCTTCTCTCTTCTGTGCCAATACAGGGTGAAGGGCTCTGGGCTCTCACCACCCACACATGTTGTTTCTCCTGCTCTGGGGCAGAGGCTAAGTTCCCCTGGGGTGTACTGGGCAGGCCCAGTGCCAGAGAGATGCTGTGTTCAGCTGTTCAGTCAGGCTTGAGAAATAAAACAAATGGTATGAAGCCAGGACAAGGGCAGAGCTTAGCGAAAGAGGGAGTGGGTGCCCTTCAAGCTGGGACCTCTCCTCAGAATTGCTATGTCCTCCAGGGGAACAGCTTCCTATGTAGTGTGGGTACAGCTAGCACCTGCAGCCCCATTTCTAAGTCTGCAGCCCAGGTTCTACCTGGAGGTCCCTGAGCCAGCAGGAGTGCAGACGAACACCACCTGCACTTTAGGCTCCACCTCCCAATGTGCTGGTCCCCCCCTGCAGAGCCCACTCACCCCCTAGCCAACAGCTGCCCACTGGACACCAAGAGACTAGTCTCTTGCCTTTGGAGCTGACCAAAGGCCTTGACCCATGGGATCAGTCTTAGGAGAGGAGAGCTGGTCCTCAAGAAATTGCAAACACCTGGAACTGAGTTCAGAGTCTGGGTTCCTAAGAACTCCCTCCCTGGCTTTGGGCAGAGCAGAACAAGGCAGGAAGGGCTGGAAGTGACAATGCACTCAGACATGGCATGTTTTGGTGCTGGTGAGAAGGTGGGGTACCTTCTTCCTACACATCCCAGCCTGCTGCAACCCTGTATCTGTAGGGCAGGTGAAGAAAGATCCTCAAACTCTATCAGAATACTGCAGGACCAATGTCTCCACAGGCACCCCATTTTTTGCTGGTGGCTGGCTGATTCTGACTCAAAGCACACCCCACCTACAGTCCCATAAGGAGTGTTTTGGGCAGCTGCAGAGAGATGAGGGAGGGGGAAGGGATGATGAGGAGAGGCAAAGGAGACACAGGGGTGAAGAAAGAGAGGCCCCCATGGACAGAGAGAGGAAGAAATGGAGAGGTTGCAGGGGCGAATGGCGGTGGGGTGCAGAGGTGAGTGGGGGAAAGGCAGGATTATAAGGATGAAGGAGAGGAGGAAGGGGTGCAGGAAAAGCAAGAGGGAGAGGCAGAGGGGTGCAAGGGTGAGTGGAGGTGAAGAGGAGGGTGCAGGGGTGAGGAATACAGGCAGCTCCAGTAGTAGGAAACATGAACACGCTGGCAAAACAGCACCTTCCCACCCATCTGACTGCAGCACCCCGAGAACAGACACCAGCACCCCCTCCTGCCTCTGTAGTCCTGCACACAAGCCCTGCTGTGCCCCAATTTTTGCAGGGGGGCCATGCTTTGGAGCCATCCCAGATGGCATTTTTAGAAAATCTGCTTGACTCTGGGAGTTCCCTCAAGTACCTGCAGAAATACTATGATCGGGGGTTTGGCCCTTCTGAGCCCTTGACTCTCTCGCTTCTCTGGAAGCCAGGCAGCAGGGATGCAGGTGGGCTGGGATTGAGACACTGAATTGGAGACGATTTTTGGGGCCAGGTGGGAGAGCCAGGTGTGGTCATCCCTAGCAGACCTGGGAAATTTTGATACCCAGGTTCTGAGGCCCCCATCACATGAGCCAGGAAATTCCGTCTCTGCTGCTTCCTTGTGGCTGGGCCTTGGTGATGCTCACTGATCTGGAGGTGGAGGACAGCACTATTGGGTAGTTTGGAGCCTGCCCAGCTGCCTCCTCCCTAGTGAGGGACCCCTAAGCATGACTTTCAGGGGCTCCGGGTTGTTCCTTGGCCCAAAGGCACAGGAAAATGAGCCTAAAGGGGGGTCGGCGGCCGAGCCCTGGGCTAGGCAGTGCTGTTGTAAGTGGGTTTGGAGGAGCCCTTGGGTTCTGAGAGGGTCCTTAGAAGAGACCAGGGCTGCACGGGCCTGCTACTGGGGTGCACCGGGCATGGCCCCTCCAGCCTGCTCCTGGGGGTACCCCGAGTTTCACTTACACGTACGCTTGGTAAATAGAGGTATGCTGCTCACAAGAAACAGGGGCCCATCACCTGTCTGGGGCATTGGGTCACGGGCAGGGGTGAGACGAGAAACCTGTAAGACTTGAGCATCGACCAAAAGAGGTAAGACCACAGCAGGCCAGACACCAGGGGTCCCGCGGCCCTGTGCGGGTCCCCCCCTCCCAGACCTTCCTTCTCCATCATTTCATGGTCAGGAGAGCTCGTCTTGCCCAAAGGCACCCCGGCAGGGCAGGCCGGGGAGGCCAGAGTCCAGGCCCCGCCAGTATTCTGGCTGTTCTTCCTCTGAGGTCAGCTGTGGCTGCCCAGGGCCTGCTGCTACCTGAGCCGCCCATCGGGCTTCACGGCCCCCAGCTCGGACTTGGGGTCAGGGCTGAAAGAGCTCCAGGCTGTCTGGCTGCAGCCCTGCATGACAGGGCAGGCTGTGGGACCCGTGGCACAGACGTCCGTGGCAGTCCACATGCTGCCCACCAGCGAGTCCAGCCAGCGCTCCAGCCCTGCGCCGCTCGATGCTGCATTCCTGCGGGCCTGCTCCAGCTGTGCGGGCACGATGGGGAGGCTGAGCACGGGGTTCAGGCTCTGGAAGCTCTGCTCCATATAGGCGCTGCGGGGGGGCCCAGCGTGCAGCTTCAGTGCCTCCTCTGAAAGCCAAGAGATGGGGAACTGTAAGTACAGCCTGAGCCCACCCGGGATGGGAGCATTCTGCTGCCCCTCTCTGCTGAGCACATCACCTTTATATTTTTTGGTGTGTCCCACACCTGGAAGTGCTCAGAACTCACTTCTGGTGGTGCTCAGGGGACTCTATGGAATGCTGGGGATTGAACCTGAATTGGCCACATGCAGGGCAAAGGCCCTCCCTGCTGTAGAATTGCTCCAGACCCCTTGGGAGTAACAGTGGAAGACATGCTAGCTCTTTTTTATTTTTGGTTTTGTTTTGTTTTTGGGCCACACCCGTTTGATGCTCAGGGGTTACTCCTGGCTATGCGCTCAGAAATCGCCCCTGGCTTGGGGGGACCATATGGGACGCCGGGGGATCGAACCGCTGTCCATCCTATGCTAGCGCTTGCAAGGCAGACACCTTACCTCTAGCGCCACCTTCCCGGCCCCGACATGCTAGCTCTTAGCTCATTTTTTTTTTTTTTTTTTTTTTTTTTTGGTTTTTGGGCCACACCCGGTAACGCTCAGGGGTTACTCCTGGCTATGCGCTCAGAAGTCGCTCCTGGCTTGGGGGACCATATGGGACGCCGGGGGATCGAACCGCGGTCCGTCTCCTAGGCTAGCGCAGGTAAGGCAGGCACCTTACCTCCAGCGCCACTGCCCGGCCCCCTCTTAGCTCATTTTATTGCCAAAGACTAGTCTCCATTTTGGGCAAGGAGACTGTGCTTTCTGTCCTGCTTGGTGTTGCTTGAGGCTTACTCTTGGCTCTGTGCTTAGGGGATCAGGGACAGTGCTGGGAATTGAACCTGGGTTAATGCTGTGCAAGGCAAGTGCTTTAACCCTTGTACAATTATCTCAATTAGATTAGTCTCCATTAAAAAAAATAGTAACCAACTAAAAATTGTGAGCTGTATTTTTAGCAAATCGGATTATACTTTAGCTAAGTGTGCTCAGGCCCAAAGAAGCTTCTATTTCAGACAACAGGATGCTCTGAAGACCCACTTCCTGTTTCTCTAGCAGCAGCTATGGCTATTAGCCTGTTAGCACATTATGTTCTAATAAGTATGGCCCAAGGAGTTGGGTGTTGGGGAGAATGCCATGCCTAGCTCAAAACAAATGGATAACTTATTCAATTTAAAGCAATTTCTGACAGATGGGGGTGCGGCTCTGGTTTGGAGGGGTCGAGGGGAAGTCATAAAAGACATAAGAGGCCTGAGTCCACGCAAATGGCTGAGACTGGGCAGAGTTCCTTTGAGAAAGAGCTTGGCCTTACCCACCAAGCCAAGCCCCACTTGACTTCACTGAAGGTCTCTGAATCTGCAGTGAGGAGGGGAGAGGGGCTAGAGGCACCCCAAAGGACAGAAGGGAAAAGTCAGGAGGACAAATTCACAGGGAGGGGATAAGAACTAGGACCCAGGCCTGGATTCTGCCAGCCTCAAGCAGCCCCAGGAAGTGAGGAGGCTGGTGGGGCCCTGCTTCTGTTATTAAAGAGCCTCCATCACCTCACCAGAGTTCTTCAGATTACTGGGACTTGTCCATAGCAAATTGCTCTCGATGCTCTCATTTTACAAATTGCTGCAGCTTCCACCTCCATGTTCCTGAGGCCACTGTTGGAATGTGGCTGATGTGCTGGTGACTGGTATTGGGGGGGAACAGGGTTACCCCTCCCCAGGATCAGATGCCCATCCCATCCCTACTGGCTCATCTGACAGGCACAGGTGGGCATAGTCTTGTCTTTTTTTTTTTTTTTTTTTTTCAGAAACTCCAGAAAAAAATAGCAATATTAACCTGGATTTTCTGGAAGGCAGGAGGGACCCCTTACTTCTGCCTCACCTCAGCACATTCAGCCAAGAGCAGCTGCATTTCCACCTCCTTCCTCCTTTGGGATGGGCAGGAGAAGCTACACTTAGGGCTTACAGGGGAGGGTACAGCCCAGCTAGGGGCAATGGTGGTGGTGGTGTGGTGTCTCTACCTGCTCGTTTCTAGAAAACAGCAAATCTTCTCTTCCTGCTGTCCAGGACCAGAGACCCATAGGTGCTTCTTTGGCACCCTCTTTCCATCTCTATATGCCCCTTCTCCCTCAGCTAGGATGCTTCTCTGCTTCTCTCTCCTTACGCTGCTGGCTTAACGGGTTCCAGTACAGAACTCTGTAGCTGATAGCACCTGGAGGTGGGACTGTAGATTCTAGGTGTGGAGGGAGGGAGGGAGGGAGAGAGGGAGGGAGGGAGGGAGGGAGAGAGAGAGAGAGAGAGAGAGAGAGAGAGAGAGAGAGAGAGAGAGAGAGAGAGAGAGAGAGAGAGAGAGAGAAAGAGAGAGAAGAGAGAAGAGAAAGGAGAGAGGGAGGAGAGAGAGGAAAGAGAGAGGGAGGAGAGAGAGGAGAGAGAGAGGGAGGAGAGAGAGGAGAGAGAGAGAGAGAGGGAGGAGAGAGAGGAGAGAGAGAGGAGAGAAGTGTGTGTGTGTGTTGAGAGGTGGATGGGGCAATTTCAAGATGCTGTTGCCCCAATTCTAGAGATCTGTGGGGTGTCTGTTGGAGGCACAGGCAAAGAGAGTTTCCCTTTGACCACCTTCTCAGCACTGCTGACTGTGACAAGAAAAGCAAGGATCGGAGTAATAGTGATAGCATTTGCCTTGCACATGGCCAACTTGGGTTTGATCCCTGGCATCCCATATAATCTTTTGAGCCTGTCAGGAGTGATTTCTAAGTGAATATCTAGGAGTAACCCATGAGCATCACTGGGTGTGGCCCCAAAACCAAAATTAAAAGAAGAGCACCAGCTTGTTCCGGGGGAAGAGAGAGTGAAGAGATGGTGGTCCTTTCTCAATGGGATGGATTGCGGCTGGTGACTTTTCTCACTGATGTGGAAGGTGGCCAAAGTAGAACAGAAGTGAATTTCACAACAGAGCCTGCCTGGGACTGAGGAACTTACCCTGCTTGATGGGCTGCCTGTTGGAGAAGGTCAGAGGGGCCACGAGGAAGCGGGTCTCAGCCACGGGTACCCAGTGGTGCAGAATCTTCATGGTCCAGACACCAGGTCGCAGGGGCATGTTCAGGGGTGGCTTGTAGTGGGTGAACTCGGCCGTAGACTCAATGAGGATGTCATAGGTGGCAGCAATGATATTGACGGGGTCCACCCAGACAATGGTCACTGTCACGTTTGGACCCTTGCCCCACTTCTGCATACCCACCGGCTCATCCATGGGCCCCAGGAGCCCCCCGAAGTTGCGGAAGAGCCTTTCCTTGGCATCCCAGTCAGTGCCAACCTGGAAGTGAGATTGGGGACAGCAATATCACTGAGGCTGTCAGGAGCTGGATCCCTGAAAAGCCAATGGGTCTTGCCATCGGGCTCCAGGTGCCTATGTTACAGATGCTCATGGAGGAGCCTGACTTGCTAACCTGAGGATTGGCCTCTCTTCTGGCCTGACTGAAGTCACTGGCCCAGTCGCCCATTGAGGCTCAGGCCCATGGCACTGGGAGCTGTGGCAGCAGGAGATGTATTCCTGGCTCCATATACAATGGCCCTGCCATTATATAAGATCAGACACCATCTGATCTTAAAGTCAGTGTTAGAGAAAAGACTCAAACTCAGGGATCAGGGTTTCCCCTGGGAGAGCAACATTGTTGATGTCCATAGCTCAGTGAGTCATTGACTGAGGGGAACAGACCTCCAGTAAGACCTCCTCCCACACCACTATGTGGTGGAGGCATCTTCTGCCTCCAGCCGAGGTGTCCAGTCACCCTCTGGCAGGCTGGCATCAGAGGATTATCACTGGATATCACCAGGTTCCCATCTTCATGCCTCCCTCTGGCCATTTAGTATCTCCCCTGCTTCCTGCAGACTCCAACCAAGGCCTCATTTCATCCCTATAACCACTGCTGAAGCCTCTCTGGGCAGAGAGAATCTCACCAACTCACCTGGATTCTTAATGGAAAACAGTGATTCAACTGGAAATTGATGGTTTCATTCCCATTTTGCAGAACATGGGGCAAGTGACAGGGAGCTGGCACAGGGAAGGCCTGAGAACTGTGAGCAGGTGGTGCCCATATGTTCCATCCCTCAAGATATTCTATCTCTAGAACTCAGAGCCAGTCTTGCTAAGTGGGCAAATATGCACATGGTCATGCACAAGGCCACACGAACGGTTATACACACATGGAGCATGCTCATGAGTCATCTTCTGCAAGGAAGCTCACTCAGTCCTTCAGGGGTCTTACCTAGCTGCTGCAAATGTGCCCTGAGACTCATTCCTAGCTCAACCAAAAGATAATCCATGAGCAGCTTTTAGGGAGCAGAAGTGAAGAAAACAGTGAAATGGGCCTACTCAGGTGCATGTATTGATGTGGCCTATGCAGACACACAAGGAGGATATGTACCATCTGGGCTTCCATCAGAATAATAAAACCAAAAGGCATTAGGATAAAGTTCAGGGGCATGGGATTGGTGGGGAAGATGGGTGGGCACATGCCATGCCTGGGGCAGGGACATACCAGGCATGCCTGCCAGAGACAGGATATGTGACTGATGGGGAGTGGTGCTGGAAGAGGCTGCAGGAGTAGGAGGCTGGGTAACAAAGAACCTTTTGGGTCTGAAGGGAGGGCTGGGGGTAAAAGGCTGTTGTTGAAAAATTCTGTTCCTCAAGTCAGAAATAATCAAAAGCTGATATACTAGGAAAAGGGAATTACATACCATGTATCAGTCCATCTGTGTATCCAGTGAAACATTTACCTGTTCATCCATCCATCTGTTCATCCATCTGTCTATCCAAATAAGCATCCAACCATCCAATCATGTGTCTTTCTAGCCACACAGCCACTCATCCATCCCACTGTTCATTTACCTACCTACCAACCCACTCATCCAACTATACATCAATAGATGGATCCTAGCCACCAATTTACCTGTACATCTATTCATCCAACCCTCTACCTATCCATCCACTCATTTATCCATTACTCATATGTCTGTCCATCCATCCATCTGTCCATCCACCTACCCACCCACCCATCCATCCATCCATCCATCCATCCATCCATCCATCCATCCATCCATCCATCCATCCATCCATCCATCATCTATCTGCCCTTCCAGCCACTCATGCACAGTCCGTTGAATGTTCATACAGTGACTGGCATAGTGTTTACTTTGAACTAAGCCCTTTGAATTAAGTGCTTGTACTGAGACCCAAGTAAGCTCACATTCTACCTCCTGAGAGACAGGAACTTTATTTTATTGGAGGGGATTCAAAAAACAATGCTCAGGGAAGCCTATAGATGCTCCTGGTGATACTTAGCTAACAGGGATGAATAATTCACCACTCCAGGGTATAGATCACTGTCACCAGAGTGACATTTGGTGCCGTGGGGATCTCCAAGGCTCTTCCTGGTGGTGCTCGGGCACCTGACACCAGACTTCAGGTCTATATGTATAGGCAAGAACCTAGCCCCTGAACTCTCTCCTGCCTCCTGGGTTCACCTTTGAGCTTTTCTGTTTCCTCATTAAAGTCCAAAATCACCATATCAATCTTCAGCCCCAGTTCTCACACTGTGACTAATGCCATAACTTCTAAAGGGACTGGGATGATGTTCTAATCTGTGGATCTGATGTAGGCCTAGGAGAGGCCACAGGCTAAAGTGGGAGAAAAAGAAAACAGCTCCAGGCTCCAAACTGGTGGGGTCTGGAGCTTCCTAGTCACCATAGTGTCCCTGTGTTCCTGTCCCATGGAAGATGCTGGCTGTGCATTGGGAGGGGCAGAGACCCTCCTCTAGGTATGGAGTAGGTTCCTCCCTTTGGGGATCACCCAGTCATTAGGCTGTGGAGCAGATCTCACCATGGATCTGTGAGACGTATGGGACAGAGGGTGGGGGAGGGATAGGGTTCCACTTCTCACCTCTGAAAACTGCAGCCTCCCAAAGTCACTGGGTGGGTTGGCAATCTTGAAGACTTTCTTGGGCATCACCCATGTCTCCAGTGTCTCGAGTTTGCTCACAGCCAGGTTGGTGGCGTGATGCTTGATCAGAAAGCCCTGGAAGTGGTCAGCAAGGAAGTAGAGGTGCACAGAGGCTGGGTGGCCCATGGGGTAGTACCTGGAAGGAGAAACACCATTATACAAACTCAAGAGTAGGGACTCCCCATCAGGCCGGCCCAGTTCCTCTGACAGTCTAGTTTAATCTGGAGCTGGCCTTATTCCTGCGAGCTAATTCCTGAACATCCTACATTCTCGGTGACTCCTACAACTTTGCTGTGTCCCTGTATCAGGCAGACAGGCCAACCATACAGTAAAGCCTAGAAAGAAACGGGAAAGGGATGCTGAGAGCACCTACTGTTTTTGTTTGGGGGCCACACCCGGTGATGTTCAAGGCTTACTCCTGGCACTATGCTCAGGGATCACTAGTGATGGTGATCGAGGGACTAGATGGGATGCTGGGGATGGAACCTAGGTCGGTTTTGAGTAAAGTAAGTGTCCTACCTCCTGCACTATCACTCTAGCCCCAGCACACAGCTTTTTATGGATCCTCCAGGTTGTGCGCTGTGTACAGCAGTGGGGTTCACAGTTTGACCTTCTCACAGGGCTGGGGTGCCCCTGCCTATAGGAGTCTCCTGGACTCAGGCTTGTGATACGCATATGGCTTCCAGGTCAAGCTGCTTCCTGCTCCATCCTGAGACAGCTCTGAAAACAGGGTTCTCACCTAGGGGTGTGTGCACGCTCCATCCTGCTGTTGAGTCATTTTTAACTGAGCAGAAAGTTTGATTTTTCTTCCCCTCCTCTTATAAAATATGCTACTCCAAACATTCTTGAGCAAAACTGTTCCTTGGAATCTCAATCTCTCTTCTCTTTCCCCTCTTTTCTCTCTTCTCTCTCCTCTCTGTCTCTCTCTTTGTCTTTCTGTTTCTGTTTCTCTCTCCCTCCCTCCCTGTTCCTCCCAGTGGCTCTTTAATGTCAACTGCCAAACTTGATCAGAACAGTTTATCCTGGGGCTGGAGCAACAGTACAGTGAGTAAGGCATTTGCTTTGTGCACAGCTGTCCTTTGATATCCCCTAGGGTTCCCTGAGCATTGCCAGGAGTGATCCCTGAAGACAGAGCCCAAAGTAAGCCCTGAGCATATTTGGGTGTACCCACCACCAAAGAAAAAAAATAAGGTTGTCTTGATTCTGTATTCACTGTCTTTCCATGCTGGCACCTTACACATTGGGACCGGCTGTGAGTCACATGACTCAGTACACCATTGATGCTCAGACCCCAGCCTCTCAGCCACTGGCTCTGCTGGCAGGAAGTTGCAGGCAGGCAAAGCAGAACAGGACTGGAGAAAGGGGAACTTTGGGGGGGGGTGGGCAAAGAACGCAGAGGGAGGAGCTGTAGCCCTGCCCAGCTCTTTGTCCTTTCCACATGCACAATCAGAAGCTGCTGGTTTCTGAAATGTGTAAATTGCAGAGTACTTAGCGGGTGCTAAGTGACGCCTTAATCACAGCATTGCAGGAACCGGAGTTCCTAGCAGGCTGCTCCCCGCCCAGGCCTGGAGTTTAAGTCTTTATGTCCAATTACAATGGTTAGGAAAGAGCCTCTTCCAAACCACTGCCTTGTCTGTGGCTCATAAACAAGCCTTCCTGCTTCCTAGAGCTGGCCAGCCGGGCACTCACACCACCTGCCCTGAGTCTAGATACCAGTGTAGAAAATAAAAACAAAAAGACACCTTGCTTCCTGGGCTAGGCTACACACTGCACGAGCTCGATGGCTGATATTCCTTGTGAGCAGGCCTGGGCAGCAGAGTGAGGTGTGGGGAGCAGAATTTACCCCATCACATGGTCCTAGCTGAAGCAATAACAGTAACTCCCAGCTAGGGGCAACAAAGCCCCTAGAACTGATCCAGAGTCCTGAGAACTGACCTACAGCTGAGACCAGAAAGATCCTCAGACCCATATGGCACCTATGAACATGAATTGGCTCCAAATAGGACTTGGGGCTTGTTTGTTATGTAGCACAATGGTGCCAGCTGCTGCATACACTGTAGATGCTGGTTCCATCAGATGGAAGGACAGGTCAGGCCTCTATTTGCAAAGAACGTGTCCTTATCTGCTAGGGTAGGCACCTGCCCTTGCTGTTCTCTCACTGCCCTCTTGGCAGGGAGGGGTCCAGGGCTCTAGGGCTGGAAAGTAAAATATCAACATCCTCCTTGCCTGATAGGTTTGAAAGCCCATTCAGAGCCGTGTTCTCACTACCTGCCATTTCATGAATTTCTGCAATGAGCAGGTGTTATATTTTTATAATGAGAAAAACAATCAGTAGATGTGATTTTTATGAAAGGTTACACTAGAGACTGGAAAACACAATTTGTGTGACGTGCCCAGGGAATACAAGGCGGGGGGAGGGGGCAGGGGAGAATAGAGTTTTTGAGATCCCAGGGGACAGAAATGTGCTCTTTGCCTTTTGAGCAAAGGGCTGGTTCTTTGCTTCTCTGGCTCCGTACTGAAGGGCTGGAGGGAACAAGCTCAGGAGTAGCAGTGCCATGAGAAAGGACCCTCACCCACCATGAAAACTTTAGAGCAGACTAAGCAGGGAGAAAGAACTAGTATTATAAAGGTGAGGTCACAGGGCACCCAATTTCTAGGTCAAAATTACATATATCTCTGCCCAGCCAATTGCCAGAGAACAGGAAGGTGAATTTCTGGAAAGGAAGATGGGGAGAGCTTATACAGAAAAAATGTTCCTACCTTTGTCTTTCTTGTTTCAAATGTTCTAGAACAGTGGTTGGCAATCTGCAGCTCGAGAGCCACATGTGACTCTTTACACCTTTAAGTTGGCTCTTCTGTGTGCCGGGCGGCCACTCCAGGAGTCAGGACTCTGCTCCTAGCCTCTGTCAGTGCGCGCCCTGTGTGGCTCTCAAAATAAATGTCAATCATGGTTTTGGTGAGATTTGGCTCAGTTGAAAAAAAAAAAAAAGGTTGCCGACCACTGTTCTAGAACATTATTTTGGGTGTCAACTGATCCTCTACAGGTGACAAGCAGGCAAGCCAACTTCCCCTCTCTTGCAACAGTATGCTGTCAAATGTTTTAAGTAAAAGTTCTGCCCTTTGGGTTATTGGTTTTAGTTTTTTTAAAAAAATATTTTAAAATGTTTAATTTTACTTTCCTAGTTTTTGAGCCACAACTTGCTATGCTTAGGACTTACTCCTGTCTTTGCACTCAGGGGAGAGGGTCACTTCTGGTGAGTTTGGAGGACCGTATGGGATGTCGGGGATTGAACCTGGGTTGACTGCAAGCAAGTGCCCTCCCTGCTGTGCTCTGGCTTCTGCTCCCGGGTTATGTTTTAAGCCGTGATTTAGTGAGGTGATGTTTCCATCACCTGTTTTCAGGAAGGAATCTTTGTATCAGTAAAGGAGATGATTATAATATTTTTGGTGGAAATGATAGGATGTCAGGAGCTGCTTCAATCAAACCGATTTGGGTGGAGACAGAGAGAGTAGATGGGGGTGGAAAGACAGGGTTGGGGGGTGCCTGGAGCCGGAGTCTTGTAGAGACATAGCAGGGGGTCTGAGCTGTGTCTCCTTTGTTTTGTACAGCACTGATGTTTCCCAGAACAAGTGGAAACATTCTCTATCCTCGGATGGGAAATGGAACCGGATGTGACCCCTAAGGCTTTTGAACTTGCCCATGGCAAAGACATCAACTTGTAATGGGTTCCATACAGGGCTGGAAGCTGTGAGGGGGACACCACTACCCTTAGGCAGAGGAGCCTGTGGGAGGGGAATCTGCACTCCTCCATTCCCACTCTGGTGGACTCACCTGCAGCTGTTCGCCCCAGCCGTGTGCAGTGAGGACTCGGCCCTGCGCAGGCCCAGACGGGCAAAGGCATGGTACAGGGTCAGGGCCACATCGCTCAGGCTGTGAACGCCGTCGGGCTCGTCATACACGCTCTCCCAGTAGGACCGGAGCCCCGGGGTGCCCGCGGGGTAGTTTCCATACAGGTAATAGTCCAGCTGCCCGATGATCTCCTGATTCACCACCGCCTCAAACTTGCGGGCGAAGAAGGTGGGACGCGCTGTCTGCTACACGGGGGAGTGGAAGATGCTCAGTCAGGACAGGGGTAGGGGTACAGGGGTGCGTGCATGTGTGTGTATGTGTGTGGGGTCTCCTGCCTGCTGAGCCTGCCTGGGACCCACCTACCAGCCCTGACGCTCACTATTCTCTCTGGTCTTGGTTTCTCCATCTGTAAAAGGGAGTCGCCATCGGGGTGGGAGGCTGGAAGGGGCTCAATAGTCATGTGCAGGAGGGTGTAGGTGGGCATCAGGGCACCAATAAAATGTTTTTTGCTTTTTAATTGTAATCTTTTGGTTTTTGGGCCATACCTGGTGGCACTCAGGGGTTTCTACTGGCTCAGTGCTCAGAAATTACTCCTGGTAGGTTAGGGAGACTATATGGAATGCCAGGCATCCAACCCGGGTCTGCTGCATGCAAGACAAATACCCTCTAGTCCCAAACACTGGTAACATAAGCAACATTAGCCCCAATTCTGGCTGGGGTGTTTCAGAAGTCATTTAGCTGGAGGCTGAGGGCAAATCCAGCTGACAGATGGATTTTGCTTGCTCAGCAGTTTTAATTTATTTTGCGGCCACACCTGGCAGTGCTCAGGGATTACTCCTGGTTCTGAAATTTAGGAATAACTCTTGGTGGTGCTTGGGGGATTATATAGGCAGTACAGGGCATGGAACCTGGGGCCTCATGGATGCCAGGGCCAAGCTGGAGACAGTTTTGGCCACTCCTGGATGGCAGCAGCAGAGGCCACGGCTGCACATAAATACCACCAGTGCACAGCAACAGCGACCCCCACAAGAAGGAAGTTTGCAGCCTGGGGCTAGGAGGGAGCCAGGGAAGCTGCCGGAAACAAGACCCAATTGAATGTTGAAGAAACCACCTGTCCTACTACTGCATGTGGCTCTGGTGAGAGTTTGAGCCCTGGAAATAAGACTCGAGGCAGGACTCTGCCCCATGCACTTTCCTATTTCCCAGGTTCAAAAAATCAACTCACGGGACCTGAACAATATTACATTTTCTGTCCCCCAGTAATCACAGTTAATATCACAAACCACATGCATCTTTGTCCTGGCTGCAGGGGGCACTGAGCGGGCACGGGCCTGGTGTCCACTGCTGGCCTGGCTGGCGGTCACTGGGAATAGGGGGAATGGCACGGATTGCTGAGCCCAGGATGGATTTAGAGGCGTACCTGGAAGCGGTGGAAGTCCTGCGGCTTGAAGTCGTTGGGGGAACAGCCACACCAGTCCACAATGTGCTTGTACTGGCACTTGCAGCCCAACTTGCGGTTCCAGTTGGTGACCCGCAGGTTGTTGTCCACCATGGTGTCACAGTGAGGGCTGTTCTCCAGCACTGTGTGGAAGAAGGACTGTGGGGGGACAGAGGCCCAGAAGTTTTTAGTGTTCATATTTCAGAAGGAATACTAAGGCTAGGGAGATCTTGAAATTTAGTCTATAGTACAGATTTGGGCATCAGTCTACATTGAGTTAGGGTTAGGATGAGGACTAGGGCTCAGGTTAGGATAATGGAATTGGTAGATAGGAGGTGTTCAACCTGGCTATCTTAAGAGATCACAAGGCAAGTGAAGTGTTAGGCGAATGTGAAATTTGGCAAAGTTCAATCAATGCTCTCTGCCCATAATGAGAAAGATTTGCTTTAGTATGAGCCTTCGTATGCAGCTAGGGTTAGAATATAGTTATGATTAGGTTTGTGGAGGCTTTGTATGTTTTGTTTTTTATTTTTATATTTCAAAAAGCATGCTAAATTTAGGGAGGTCTTGAAATTAGTCTATGGCACTGTTTTGGGCATCCAACCAGGCCAGGCTTATCCACCAGGCTGGATGGGACCCTCCTTGAGACCCCTGCACTAGTGGTTTGGGGAAGATACACAGAGAGATCCCAGTTTTGGGGTGCCCCACCTTGTATATCGAGCACTAGCAGACAAGCCTCATTTTCCAGATGCTACTTATCACTCATGATATTAGCAGTGAAAAGTCCATTGAAAACAAGGGGAACATTGCCTGGAAAAGCTCTGGATCAAAGGCTGCCTGACATCTTCCTGCCTGTGCCTCTGATTGTGAAGACAGTTCAGATGTGGGTGGGAGACTTGGGGGGCTCCATTTGCTTTTCTGAATAACTAACTTCTTCCAGGTGTGGGAAAGAGGCCATAGACGATAGAGGAAAGGCTGATGGAGAGGAAAACAGAGCTAGAGAAAAACTGAGACAGACAGAGAGAGATAGTGATAGAATCACCAAAAAAGAAAAGAAAAAGATATAGGTAGATGAAGATAGAAACACACAGAGATAGAGAAACAGACAGATGGAAACAGAGAAATAGAAATAAATAGAAACAGAGAGAAGATAATAAAAACACACAGAAACACAGAGAAGCAGAGAAACAGACAGTAATAGAAATACACACATACATACACACGCCATACACAGACACACAGCAAAACAGAAACAGAGAGAGAGAGACAAAGGGTCTGCTTTGCCAGGACACAAGAGAACTAGCATGACAAGTTAGAAAAAGAGTTCTGATTGAAAAAGGGAAGATTCTGTGATTGCAGGAAGTCCCTCAAAAGTATCAGGGGTATCCTGTAAGGGCAGGCACAGATGGTACTGTGAGCTGTGTACTGCACATCTCCCAGGCAGAACACCAGCCCTGCAGATCCTTGTGCTGCCAGATTCTAGTCCATAGTGGTTTCCTAGGCAATGACTGCAAGAATCTTGTTCTAACAAAACCATAGCTTTGTTTGCAGGACCACGGGAGTCAGTAGGACAGACTTCTCTACCCATGTCTGCTTTTTCTCTGCAACCAAGATGCTGGTAATGACACCGTATGCCCCACACAGTTTGCAAAGGACCCGAGGTGGGAGACCCTTATAGTGCTGGGCCTTTAAACTACAAGGTGGATGGGACCATTGGGAAAGGTAGGACTGTGTCTCAGACTCATTCACCTCGGCAGGCAGGAGAGTATAGGAGTAAAACTGCTTCATCTGCGTCACCAGGTCATCAGAGGAGAAGGTCACGTACTCCACAAACTTCCGATTCAGCAGGAACCAATCGGAGCCACCATCCACTGAGATGCCCTCAGGGATGCGCCGGTCTCCCAGGCGCCACATGTGTGCATCACACTCTAGGAAGAGTCGGTCCAGGCCCTGTTTGCGGATGAACCTGGGGGAGAGGATGCGGGCTGAGTGCATGTACCCGACACCCCCAACTCTGTCCAGGTCCACAGGGAGGGCCAAACTCATTGTAAGAATGTTTGCAATTTGGGGCCGGAGAGATAGCATGGAGGTAAGGTGTTTGCCTTCCATGCAGAAGGACAGTGGTTCAAATCCTGGCATCCCATATGGTCCCCTGAGCCTGCCAGGAGCGATTTCTGAGTGTAGAGCCAGGAGTAACCCCTGAGTGTTGTCGGGTGTGACCCAAAAACAAAAACAACAACAACAAAAGAGAATGTTTGCAATTTAATTTCTAGATTGCAGGGTGGTGGTTGGGGGCATCTATGGGGCACCCTGTGATGCTTAAAGGACCATAAAGCACCCACTATAGACTGCATATGCACCTTAACCTTCATGTTCTTGCCCCGCCCCATTTGCTCATTCACTCTATTTTCGTATTTCCACCCCCCCATGGGCAAAATTATTCTAAATTATTTCACTTCACATTATTCCCTCTAGCTCCGTCAGTTTTATGGTGAATGGCAAGTTTCTATCTACTTTTAGGACAGAATAATATCGCAGGGGATACGTTTTCTTGGTATAAATTTTCCTATACATGGATGTACATGGAATCTATCATGCTGAGTGAAATAAGTCAAAAGGAGAGAGAGAGACGCAGAATAGTCTCACTCATCTATGGGTTTTAAGAAAAATAAAAGTCATTTTTGCAACAATCCTCAGAGACAATGAGAGGAGGGCTGGAACTTCCAGCTTACTTCATGATGCTCACCACAAAGAGTGGTGAGTGCAGTTTAGAAATAGCTACACAGAGAACTACCATAATCATGTGAATGAATGAGGGAACTGGAAAGCCTATCTTAGAGTACAGGTGGGGGTGGGATGGGATGGAGGGAGATTTGGGACATTGGTGGAGAGAATGTTGCACTGATGAAGGGGGTGTTCTTTACATGACTGAAACCTAATCACTGTGTGTGGCTCATCTGCCAATGGCCCGCCTTCCCTGAGCTTTCCGTGGAGGTGAGTCGACACACCCAGAAAGGGAGGAGCCAGAGGAGCTCACTATGCGGCCGTGCACATCATTTAGCCAATGAATACAACCACAACACGTAGAAAAAGCCACAAGTGTGACAATGGGGAAACAATGCAGGCCTGGAAGAAATGGATAAATTCTTGGACTTTTATAATCTTCCATGGTTGAATGAAGAGGATGTAGCATATCTAAACACACCCATCACTATTGAGGAAATTAAGACAGTAATCAAATGTCTGCCCAAAAACAAAAGCCCAGGCCCAGATGGATTTACTAATGAATTCTTTCAAACCTTCCAAGGGAATTACTACCAATCCTAGCAAGACTCTTCCATGAAATCAAAAAAAAAAAAAAAAAAAAAGAAAAAAGAAAAACTTCCAAATAGCTTTTTTTTTTTTTTTTTTTGGTTTTTGGGTCACACCCGGCATTGCTCAGGGGTTACTCCTGGCTGTCTGCTCAGAAATAGCTCCTGGCAGGCACGGGGGACCATATGGGACACCGGGATTCGAACCAACCACCTTTGGTCCTGGATCGGCTGCTTGCAAGGCAAACGCCGCTGTGCTATCTCTCCGGGCCCACTTCCAAATAGCTTTTATGAAGCCAACATCACCTTGATACCTAAACCAGGCAGAGATGCTACCAAAAAAGAAAATTACAGACCAATATCGCTGATGAATACAGATGCAAAGATCCCCAACAAAATTCTGGCAAATAGGATTCAATGCCTCATTAAGAAGATCATCCACTACGATCAAGTAGGTTTCATCCCAGGAATGCAAGGCTGGTTTAACATCCATAAATCTATCAACATAATACACAACATCAACCAGAAAAATAAAAATCACATGATCATATCAATAGATGCAGAGACAGCATTTGATAAGGTCCAACACCCATTCTTGATCAAAACTCTCAGCAAGATGGGAATGGAAGGAACCTTTCTCAATATAGCTAAGGCCATCTACCACAAACCAGAGGCAAATATTGTCCTCAATGGAGAAAAACTGAAAGCCTTCCCTCTAAATTCTGGCACAAGACAAGGCTGTCCTCTCTCACTACTCCTATTCAACATAGCACTGAAAGTATTTGCTATAGTGATTAGGCAAGAAAAAGATATCAAGGGAATCCAGATAGGAAAGGAAGAAGTCAAGCTCTCATTGTTTGCAGATGACATGATATTCTACTTAGAAAACCCTAAAGTCTCTACGAAAAAGCTTCTAGAAACAATAGACTCATATAGCAAGGTGGCAGGCTACAAAATTAAGACAAAAAAATCAATGGACTTTCTATACACCAATAGTAATAAGGAAGAAATGGACATTAAGAAAACAACCCCATTCACAATAGTGCCACACGAACTCAAATATCTTGGAATCAACTTGACTAAAAATGTGAAGGACCTATACAAAGAAAACTATAAAACTCTGCTCCAAGAAATAAGAGAGGACACGCAGAAATGGAAGCACATACCCTGCTCATGGATTGGCAGGATTAACATAATCAAAATGGCAATACTCCGCAAAGCATTGTACAGATTTAATGCGATCCCTCTAAAGATACCCATGACATTCTTCAAAGAAGTGGATCAGGCACTCTTGAAATTCATTTGGAACAATAAACACCCTAGAATAGCTAAAGCAATCATTGGGAAAAAGAATATGGGAGGAATTTCCCCAACTTTAAACTGTACTACAAAGCAATAGTTATCAAAAAAGCATGGTATTGGAATAAAGACAGGCCCTCAAGCCTCAGTGGAATTGGCTTGAATACTCAGAGAATGTTCCCCAGACATACAATCACCTAATTTTTTATAAAGGAGCAAGAAATCCTAAATGGAGCAAAGAAAGCCTCTTCAACAAGTGGTGTTGGCACAACTGGCTAGCCACTTGCAAAAAATTGAACTTAGACCCCCAGCTAACATCATGTACGAAGGTTAAATTGAAATGGACGAAAGACCTCGAAATCAAATCCGAAACCATAAGATATACAGAACAACACGTAGGTAAAACACTCCAGGACATTGAGACTAAAGGCATCTTCAAGGAGGAAACTAAACTCTCCAAGCAAGTGAAAGCAGAAATTAACAGATGGGAATATATTAAACTGAGAAGCTCCTGCACCTCAAAAGAAATAGCTCCCAGGATACAAGAGCCACCCACTGATTGGGAGAAACTATTCACCCAATACCCATCAGATAAGGGGCTAATCTCCAAAATATACAATATAAAATTTACAAGAAAAAAACATCTAATCCTATCAAAAAATGGGGAGAAGAAATGGACAGACACTTTGACAAAGAAGAAATACATATAGCCAAAAGACACATGAAAAAATGCTCCACATCACTAATCATCAGGGAGATGCAAATAAAAACAACTATGAGGTACCACCTCACACCCCAGAGATTGGCACACATCACAAAGAATGAGAACAAGCAGTGTTGGCGGGGATGTGGAGAAAGGAACTCTTATCCATTGCTGCTGGGAATGCTGTCTAGTTCAACCTTTATGGAAAGCAATATGGAGATTCCTCCAAAAACTGGAAATCGAGTTCCCATACGACCCAGCTATACCACTCCTAGGAATATACCCTAGGAACACAAAAATACAATACAAAAATCCCTTCCTTACACCTATATTCATTGCAGCACTATTTACCATAGCAAGACTCTGGAAACAGCCAAGATAACCTTCAATAGATGAATGGCTAAAGAAACTGTGGTACATATACACAATGGAATATTATGCAGCTGTCAGGAGAGATGAAGTCATGAAATTTTCCTATATATGGATGTACATGGAATCTATTATGCTGAGTGAAATAAGTCAGAGAGAGAGAAAGACACAGAATGGTCTCACTCATCTATGGGTTTTAAGAAAAATGAAAGACATTCTTGCAATAATCATTTTCAGACACAAAAGAGAAAAGAGCTGGAAGTTACAGCTCATCTCATGAAGCTCATCGCAAGCAGGGGTGAGTTTAGTTAGAAAAATAACTACGTTTTGAACTATCCTAATAATGAGAATGTACGAGGGAAATAGAAAGCCTGTCTAGAGTACAGGCGGGGGTTGGGTGGGGAGGAGGGAGATTTGGGACATTGGTGATGAGAATGTTGCACTGGTGATGGGTGGTGCTCTCTACATGACTGAAACCCAAATACAAGCATGTATGTAATAAAGTTGGTTAAATAAAAAATATAAGAAAAAGGGTATACTGAGGGAAAAGAAAGCACTGTAATAAGTGAAGTTAAAATGTTAACAATTTCTGGCAATGCAGCTTAGTGGCATAAGATATGCTTAGGGTAAAGCCTTATGCTTGCTTAACCTTTTGGCATGAAGATAGTGTTACCTTTGAAATTCTAAAATATTGTAAACCAATGACAAATTAAGGGGAAATGTATATATTTTTTCTGCTTTATATATTCTTGTTCAACTTTTCCTATAATAAATGTATATTTGCTTTATAAGAAAAAAAGAAAAAAAAAGAAAAAGAAGTTTAAAAAAAAAGTTTTCTTGGTATAAGAATCCATCCAAATAGTGCTACAGTCAGTGTAGATGTGGAGGGTCAGAGGTGAGCACTGGCATAAGATCTTGGCACCACCGAGAAATTAAAAAACAAACAAACATTGGGGTGGACAGAACTTTTTAAGTTCACGTTTCCATAGTCTATGGATTAATACCCTTGAAGTGGAATTGTAGGTTCTACGGTAGCCCTGGCTTCCAGTTCCGAAGAAAGAGCCAGAGCATTTTTCTAGAGACTGTTAGACAGATGCAGATACAGTCACATCTAGATGGGGCCAGAGTGATGATAGCACAGCAGGGTGTGTGTGTTTGCCTTACACAAAGCTGACCTGAGTTAGATCCCTGGCATCCAAGTTTCCCTGAGCCTTCCAGAAGTAGTTTTTTAGAGCCAGGAGTATTTTCTGAGCACTGTGAGGTATGGCTCAAAAACAAATAAAAATACTGCCTTTTTTGTACTATAAGACACATTACCCCCACTGCCCCCCAAAGTGTGTCTTATGGAGTGAATGCTGTCTAAAGCTGAAGCCTGAGTGCAGAGGAGGAGAACATCCTATGGTCAGGTGTGTCTTATAGAGTGAAAAATACAGTACATTTAGGAGACGCCATAATACAAGGCACTTGTCTTGCATGCAGCTGATTCAGGTTTGATCCCTGGCATTCCCTATGGTCCCCTGAGCATAGCCAGGAGTAATTTCTGAGTGCAGAGTCATGAGTAGTAACTCTTGAGCATTGCTGGGTGTGCCTCCAAAACAAACAGAAAACTCTCTAGAAAAGGGCAGAATTGACATTTCACCCAGAGGCCCAAAAGTTGGTCAGGTGGTTGTGTTGGGAGGTTGCCAGAATTTGAGCCAGGCCTTTTGGCCCACTTCTGAGCTCATCTTCAATTTGCAATGATACCTGCCTTCTATGTACCCATCATGGAGGAAGAAGGATGATCCCAGGAGCTAGTTCCAAAGTCTAGAGTTTAGAGGAGATCTCTGTCTCAGAGACCTCAAAGCCCTCTTCTTCATACACTTCAAAACAGCCCTTTGCAAGTACACATTAGTGACATTAGTACACACAGTGACATTAGTAGCTGTCATCTCTAGAATTTGGCAAGCTATATCCCATCCTAAAGGACAGACCATATGCAGTTAGCCAGTCCCTATTTTCCAAGTCCTCCAGTCTTTGGCAGCCATTGCTTCTGGTTCCTATATATCCACCAGTCCTGGGCATTTGGGGGATAGGGGTGGGCATCACACTTATAAGTGTTTAGGGGTTACTTATGGCTCTGAGCAGTGCTCAGGGGACCATATGGGGTGACAGAGTCAGCTTCATATAAAGCAAATGCCCCCCCCCCACTGTACTGTGGCTCTGGTCCAATCCTGGATATTCTGTGTGAGTAGAATCAGTGTGTCTTAACAGAAGCTCACCTGGGGAAATGGCAAAGGGGCCTGACAGAAAATTCTGATTTTGATCCCTGGGACCACATGATACTCTAAACACTGCTAGGTGTGGCCATCTTGTTAGCCAAGGATTGCTGAGTGTGGCCCCTGAAAGAGGTCTCTGGACTCCTGAGAACTCTTTAGAAGACTCTCACCAAAACACAAGCATTTGTGGCTTGAGAAAACCTTTCAAGGCTGCATCTAGCCCACTGGCCACTCATGAGAACACTGAGTGTGTTGTCCTTCAGGTACTTTCTCCTCACTCAGTTTCTGACACTGTGGAGTGAGAACCCAATTGCACAGGGGAGGGTGGGTCATTTCCCAATAAATTTCTTATCATTTAAAATATGTGATTTGGGTACCTGTTTTATATAGCCAAGTACCCGGCATTGTGTAAACATCTCTTGTACTCAAAGAGATTGTCAGTGGAAACAGTATAAGAAACTCTGAGCTATGGGTCACTTACCCTATAAGGCCCAGGAGGATGGTGCAGATCAGGAAAAAAAATGAGACACACAGGAGCCAGAGACAAGAGGAAAACTTTTTCAGAGGAGTGACATAAAGACAGAAGCCATCCAGAGACCCATGGAGCCAACTCCCCACATGGGCACTTTCCATGGCCAAAGCCAAGACCATCAGGAAAAACACATTCTCACTGAGATGGTCATACTTGAAGTTTTCACAAGTGGCCAGTGGGATGGATGAGCCTTGAAAGGTTTTTCTGAGTTACAAAAGCTCATGTTTTCATAAGAGTCTTTCAAAGAATTCTCAGGGGCCAGCATCTCACCAGATTATCACCTTGGTACAAAACATGGCACAAACTGGAAGTGCCCAAGAAAATTACAGAGCACTGATACTGAAAGGCCCCTGTCTAGAACCTATGAGAATGGACTACTTCAAGAAAAATTCAAAGCACTAAGTGCTGACCAGAATATAGAGAGAGAACCCTCCCAGATAGTAGGGTGGGCTAATAAAGTGCTTCAGCCTCTCCGGAAATTCCTCCAAATACTAAATGATAAAGCACAGGATCTAAAAATTCCACATCAAGGCATGTATCCTAAGAACTTGCAAACTCTTTATCTGAAATGTCACATGCACACCCAAGCTCGAAGCAGCTCTGCTCACCACCCCTGAGATTTGGAAACAACCCACAGGCCTAGTGATAGGTAAACAGAAAAGATACTATGTTCAAGGTGTGCTGTGAGTAAAGGTGAAAGCTTGTTTCTGCAATATCATGGTTGGGACAAGTGGGGGCCAGGCTAAGCAAGACAACAGGGAAGGAGAAAGAGAAACAATTGAAGGTTTACTAAGGGCTCGGGGACAGATGGAACCAATCCCAATGCATCTGTAGGCTCAGCAGAAATGAGCTTAGCAGAGAGCAGCATGTGGTAGTGGAAGGGGTATGCAGTCAATGGATCCATGTTTTAGAAGAACTTATTCTACAGAGGTGTAAAGTTGTGCTCTTTGAATCAGATCTAGTCTTGTAAACTGACTACATCTCAATTAAAATTTTGGAAAAAGAGCCTGAGTGATAGTACAGTGGGTAGGGCATTTGCTTTGCATATAGCCAACCTGGATCCTATCTCTGGCATCCCATAGGGTCCCCTGAATATTCCAGGAGTCATTTCTCAATACAGAGCCAGGAGTACTCCCTGAGCCCTGCCAGGTGTGGCCAAAAACAAAATAAAAAAAAAGATACAGAGTTTAGGAAATTGATAGGCTGCTTGAATGGCTGGGACAAATTACACAGCAAGCACTAATCTATAGCTAAAATGTAAACCTTCTCATCACTTATGTCCAGCATGATATGGTGCCCATGATGAAGGGAGTCAGAAAAAGCAAACCAGGAAAAATGAAGACAGAGGTGTAAGGAGTCCGACACGTTTTTTCTTTCCAGGGGCCAGCTTTCAAGTTCCACGTTCCATCGGATGGGATAATAGCATCGTCTTGCAATTTTAATGCCCACGTCCCTGACCATCATATCTCAATGCAATATTTATGTGGCAATCTCGGAACTGAAATATTCATAGGGACGAGAGATTGGCTGCTGTATTTACTGCATTCAGAAGTGGAGAAGCTGTGGGTGGATGCCGTGATTAATGACGAGAAAATAGAGTCGGCCATTTCCCAGGGACTCTGCCAAGTTGCTGGGTGGAGAGGGGGCTACCAGGAACTAAGGTGGGGATTGGCCCATGGGGGTGGAATCCCAGAGTTTGGGTATCGAGCAGGCGAAAGGAATCAGTAGCTCCAACTGTGGATGTATTTGCCTTTGCCCAATTCATTCACCTTGAAAGGTCAAGGGTGAGAATCAAGATGTCAGCAAAACCCTGGGAGTCTTTTCCTAAGTGCAGGGTCAGCAGAAAACTACACACAGCACTTGTCTCCCCCACCCTTCCTGATGGCAGCAGCAGGCCTGGGGATGTGCCTCCTTCCTTCATAATTTCTAGGGGGACAAGGAGAGGGTATGGGTTCTCACCTTGTCACAGGCAAAGTTGGGGACCATTGAAAGGCTCTGAAGGTGGGGCTGGGAGAGTGTAGTGCTTAGGGTACATGCCTGGCATGTGTGTATCTGACCCTGGTCTCCCCCAATCATTGTAGAGTACAGCCTAGGAAATCTCAGTTTGAGAGTCCCCTCAAAATACATCTTGTGTGAGCAAGGAATCTTTATCATCAGCAAAGAGAGAGAACTCCACAGACTTAACCATAAATACCCACATTGAGACCTAGAGAGGGTGTTTGATTATGCATCAGCACCTAAGCAAAACCTCTCCATTCTTTTTCCTCTTTATTAAGGATCTGTCATAGAGCCCAGCATAAGACCAACCTCAGCCTTCAGATCAAACAAGTCACAGGCCAAAAAACTGTGATGTCTATACACAGTGGAGTACTAGAAGAAAGGGCAAAATCACGTACTTTGCTGCTACATAATGGATCTGGAGAGAATTATGCCAAGTGATGCCAGAAAGAGAAATAGACACAGAATGACTTCTCCTCTGTGGGATATAAAAAAACACCATAAGAGAAAAACAAATGGTCAACGGCAACAGAACCTGAGAACTAGTCATATAGAACTGAGATGACTGACCATGTTGGGAGACAGGATAGGGTGGTGGTGGGGTGACAATTTGGTAGAGAGCATGGTGGAGAGCATGGGAACCCTGTAATGAACAGTGCTGTAAATCATGGTGCCTAAAAATAAATAAAATCGCAGGATAACAGTTAGTTGAAGACCCACCATGAATTAACTCAGATGGCTTTGCTCACTTGTGATGGCCATGCTTAAGGCTCTGGAGACAGAGCATGGAGTCTAGGTCTCTGGCTCATTACTTGGTTTCCTGGTGGAAAACATTGATCAGGACAACATCTGCCTTGTGGAGTTTGGGAGGTAAAAATGGGATTATAGAGAAAGAAGTTTAGTGCAGAAAAGGCTGAATACCAGGAGCTGTCTACCACAATGTGCCACATCTTCCTCTATGGACAATGTTCATTTCTACCAGTCTTGAGGTCTGCCAACAAGCATGGGCAGGACACCTCTGAGGCCATGGCATCTGGAACCTAAAAATGGTGATGTTTCTATACTCAAATACTTCTATAAGCTAGACAATATTCTATACTAGACATTGATCAATGCATAGTATGGAAAAGACAAATATTATGCATAAGTCTTTCATGGACATATCTATTGATGTTAACCAAAATAGAGACAATAAATGATTTATTTAATGGTAAAAAAAAATGGTGATGTTTCAGCACCAGGGACAGAGCCTGGAATTAGCTCATCCATTTATTGCCATTCAGCAACCTGGCTGGTACTGGGAGTGAAGGTACAATATTTGTGGGGAAGGGGGGTAGTGCTTGGGTTACTCCTGGCTCTGCACTCAGAAATTACTCTGAGATCATATCAGGAGATCATATGGGATGCTGGGGACCCAACCCAGGTCAGCTATGTGTAAGGCAAACACACTACCCACGACTCACTGTGTCATTGCTCTGGCCCCTGAAGTTGCAAGATTTGTGATACTCCTTTACTTGCATCCTGAGCACCAAGAGAACAAAAGCCTCCTATTTTCAAGCTTCCAGGTGGTGAGGATTCAGGTCCTGGCCTGACAGTTCCCTCAGAGGCTCTGCTGACCATTACTCTTGGGCCCAACGTGGGCTGGACTGGAGTTAGCAGTAGGGTCTCAGGGCACTCATCAATTTCTGGGAGTACCATCAGACCTCCAGGTGGGCATGTGCAGAGAATGGTGTGGTTGAAATGCACTTAACTCTTGCCTTCCGAGGTCAAGCTCCAAAGGAATGACGTTAATTGCAGGTGGGATGCCTGCTTCTTTCCAAGCCCCTTTCCTCGCCATCACATCTCTCATGTGCTCTCACAGCTGTTTAATCCTCTGAGGTCTCCTTCAATAAATTAGGATGCTTGGGGATCATCATCCCAGATCAGACAGTTGCTGGGCAGCAAGAAAGAAGGCTCTAGCCCCCAAATCAACACTAGTAGCTATAAAACTGAATGAACCCAAAGAGCTACAGAAGATGTTTCTTTTTAAGATTAAGTACATTTTTTTAGCTAGTGGGAAGGCAGAAGAGAGCCAAAGTGGAAAGCAAGAGCTGGGGCCTGGGCTGGCAAAGACTGTTGGTTGGGGAAGGCTTTGCCGGCAAATTGAAAGGATGAGAAGTGGCTCATTCCTTGCACAGGAAGAGACCTGAAGGGACCACAGAGCTCGTATAGGAGCCCAGTGCAGGAGATAAGACAGTGGGTGGAGTGCCAGGTCTCTTGCACACACACATTCTGGGTATATCAGGATCTCAATCCTAGGCAGGAATAAGACTACCAGCGTTTTGGGTACAGGCTCATCTGGGCTCCTCTGCTTTTGCTCACTCCCTAATGTAAGCTATGAGGTGTTTCCTCCTCTTTCACCGCAGTGTCTTCCTCTGGACAATGGGACCAATCACGAGAGCTCTGTGGTTATGAGATTATGAGGAGAACCATCTCTCAGGCATGGGGAGATAGTTCCCTGTGTCTTTGCTGTGGGAAACTTATGCCTATCTTGTGCCAGGAGAGTGAATGTGGACCTGAAACTGAGGGCTAAAGGGAAAGTGCTCCAAGCTCAATTTCAGAACCAGATTTGGGGATTCTGAGAGCCCCATCCACAACAGCTCTGTGGCTTCCCAGGCACAGAAGCTGTATCTTCTGGCACAGCCCTGAGCCTGGTAATTCACCTATGGCTAATTGGTTTCCAGATGTCACATACTTTTAAAGAACAATGTTTATTGCCTTTTGTTTGAGTGATTAAAGTGAAAGTGGCTTCCGAGAAGGTCAGGACATAGAAGAGAGAAGTTAGAAGAGAGAGAGATTGAGGTTGAGATTCACATATTTCTCAGAGATGACACATGGGGACCATATTTTTCTTCTTCATCTTTGGTCCAAAATCTACATGAATTGTGTCAAAGGAAGCCAAGTTCCAAGATTGACCTCAAAACTCATGCTGAGGTCAAGACAGTATGTGTATGTACACTTTTGTTGAATATGGGGGGTGAGCCATGAGCTGCTAAGTGGCAATCTGATGTGGCCCCAGTGGGTGAAATAAAGTGAGCGAGCCAACAGGGGCAAGATTCTGACTTGGCTTCATGGAGGATGAAGGGAAATGCAATCTGCTCTCCCCACTGGAGATGGGGTATTAATCATCTGCTCATCCATCATGGCATGATGAGACAGCTGGAGAGAGGCCTTTCCTTGATGAGCAAATTGGCACCAAGGGGCCCCCAGAGAGCAAACTAGCCTGGAGGAGGTTCCTGGCCAGGCTCTCTATGGATTTTTCAACTCTTGGTTAAACAGTTGCTTGTTTACAGATGGAGGGAGGCTTGGGCTGGAAGATAAGTTCCATATCAGCAGGGAAAGGAGATGTCAAAGCCATGATGCTGCTATGTCATGGGCCCTCCATGGGGTGAGGTGGGGGGGGGGTCCCAATCTGGGAGAAGAAAGACACTTGCTTAGGTCATTCAGGTCTGGGGAATGGGGCCCCTATAGCTTCCTTCTAGTCTAGCAGCTTTTCTACAAGAGGTACAAAAAGTAGATCTACAGATATATGACAAGATATTTTTCTTCACCATCACTGTCATTATCAACATGGTTCATTTGCGCAAGAGCAAATCCATCCCTCTGCTCATTCAGATCCCTGAATCTGAATATTTTTCTCCCAGTATTAACATAAAAATGGGATTTAATTCTGTAACTTCATGAGACTCTGTGGTCAATGGGCTGATGGCAGTAACGTGCATGGGGTTATGTCAACCTGAGCCCCTGTCACCAATTTCTCAGGTACATCATGGAGAAATCTGATTCTTGAAAATAGAGTACTGCCTGCCTCCTGCCTCATTTCAAACCCCACATACAGTTGGCAGAATGTACCCTCCCTGTACTCATGTCCTCCTGGACCACTGAGAAGCCACTGGAAGTTGGTGCTAACCACTGAGAAACCTCAAAGCCTTTGCACTTGATGTATTGCACAAACTCTGTACTGGATCTTCTCATCATTGCTTCCTAGTGCCTGGAAAGAGCAGGCGAATAGTAAAACACTGACTATGTGATACATGGTGGGTTTCACAAAGACAAATGTCACTCATTTCACATGGGGGTGCCTTTTCCTGCTCTGATCTTGTTAGCCCATAGGCAGGAGTGCCTCGTCCCCCACCATTAGGTAGAGACACTGGTACCTGGGCTCCCTCTGACCATGGAAAAGGCTCTGCCTTGATCCCCTGGTTCCAATTTGAACACTTGCCTGAGGAAAATCATTTCAGTTATTCCCAGACATCCTTTCTCCTCCTGACAGATGGATATTATTGGCCCCAAGAGTGAGGCTGTACTCAATACAGAAAGGACTAAATAGGGTTCTTGCTCAGAACTCCATGCACAGCACCTCTAATTCTCCCTTACCCACCTGAGTGCCAGACCACGCAGTCCCTGTCAGCATGGGCAACTCTATTTTGAAATGAAAAATATGGACTGTGGTGGGCAAGTCTGCCAGAGTTGCTGTCAACAAAATGATGCCCAAAGTCCAAAGTAGAACTGGAGGAAATGTTTTGAAGTTCTAGAATGGAGCTCACTGCTTGTGCTCATCCTTCTAGAGTAAGCTGAGTCAGAGACCCTAATACAAAGGGCACCCGTGGATAAGTCAACATGTAAGGATGGGGATAAATGGGTGCATATGGGGCAGGGAATGGGTGAGGATCAGTAAGGTCTGAGACACAGGCTTTGGCTGTTCCAGCTGTTCTAAGAGAGACTCAGGTGTAGAGGTCCTAGGCTTTGGGCCTTCAGATCTAGGAAGAGAAGCTGGTGTCTGGATGACCCTGGGAATTAGCCCCAAGCCTTTGATTGGGCTATTTTTTTCAAATGAAGCATCGGGTTGAACAAAACAAATAAAACAACTCACAAAATGAGCACAAAGGCCAAACAAAACCCAGGAACTAGCTGAAACGATTTTATATGCTCCCACAGCTGCTCTGAACTTTAGGAGCTGGAAAAGGGGTCAGCACGCCTGGACAGGTAGGTTGTGAATGGGGCCTGAGGAGCAGACGGTGATGCCTGGATTTCACCTACAGAGGGCGCTCAAGATTGTGGCCCTGGCAGGCCAGGGAGCTGTAGGCTCAGCTCCAAGCAGTGCTCTTAGCATTTCTCTTTCTCAAGGGGACAGGTACAAAGAGCCTGAGCTGGATTTGGGGGTCCCTTAGTCACCTGGAAGATGACATGAGCAGTAAGTATGAGGTCAGGGAGGAGATTCCTGGGCTGAGAGTGAGAATCTTGGAGATACATTCTTAGCTGGCTACTTCCCTAGCCAGGGATGATGCCCCTTTCTCAAACACAGCTCAGGGGTTACTCCTGGCTCCACACTCAGGAATTGTTCCCAGTGGGCTCAGGAGACCATATAGCATATGGGATCTAACCCAGGTTGGCCTCATACAAGGCAAATATTCTCTCTGCTGTGCTATCATTCTGGTCCTTCCTACCCATTTCCTTTCACACAGAACCCTCAAGTCCTTCATCCTGGGGATCAGACCCCATTTTGCCACATGGCTCTGTCTGTAACCCCCAGACTGGAATGACTTCCTCATATTTTTAGTTTTTATTTTAGACCACACCCTGCTGTGCTCAGGGTTTACCCCTGGTTCTGCACACAGGGATCATTCCTGGTGGGCTCAGGGATGTCAGGATTGAACATACGGACATACAAACATAAGAGATGTCAGGATTGAACGTGGGTCATCTTCATGAAAGGCAAATGTTCTCTCAACTGTTCTATTGCTCCAGCCCCTTACTCTTTTTATCTTTTGCATGCACTCAGAGGGAAGGTGTTACCTGGCGTTATCCCGGCCATGTGACTTTAGGAAATTCATATCTCGGTATCGGGACAAGAAGGCCACCAGCTGGTCATTGGTCCTGCACAAACAGAGCAAAAGGAAAGTCAGGGTCCACCAGAGGCATGAGGTCTTTGAGTCCTTTAGAGAAAGTGGAGGGAGGGTGGGAGGGGGAAGAAGAAGAGAGAGTGTGTGTAGTTCCCAGAAGACCCAAGGGCCATTCCCATTAACAAATGGTTAACCAGGCTGGTCAAGTCAGGGTTATGCTGGGAGCCGAATGCTGGCAGGAATCCAACTCAAGGCCTTGCTCATGTATGACACATGCTCCAGTTCCTGAGATGTGGAATCATTCCAGTCCCTCTTCCCATCCTGGAAACCAGACCTGATTTTCCCCTTTCACTCCTCCTGTGCTGTAGAGACTCATGGATTTTCATGGCCATCACCCCTGGGCTCTTCTGGCTGCATTGCAATGCTATCTATGCTCTTGTATCTCTCTCCCTTTTATACTATCTTTATTTAAGCACCATGGTTGCAAATATGATTGTAGTTGTGTTTCAGTCATAAAAAGAACACACACCCCTCTTCACAATCCCACCACCAAAACCCCTCATCTCCCTCCTCCCCCACCCCCTGTCTGTATTTGAGACAGGCATTCAACTTCTCTCACTCATTAACATTGTCGTGGTAGTTGTTAGTGCAGTTATTTCCCTAACTGCACTCACTACTCTTTGTGGTGAGCTTTATATCATGAGCCAGTCCTTCCTGCCCTCATCTCTGTTATCCCTGGGCATTATTACAATAATGCCTTTTATTTTTTTTTTAAACCCATAGACGAGTGAGACTATTCTGTGTCTCTCTCCCTCTGACTTATTTCACTAAGCATAATAGTTTCCATGTCCATCCATGTATAGGAAAACACCCTGCCCCCAATGCTGTGAGGTTGTGGGGGACCGGAGCCAAGGATCTAATCTGCTCTGGAATGTCTACAGTCCAACACCCACCTAGGCAAACTGCCAACCTCAGGCCTTGGCTATTGCTCTGTCAAGCAACACAGCTCTGTTTTTTTTTTGTGTGTGTGTGAGGGGGTCACACCCGGCAGTGCTCAGGGGTTACTCCTGGCTCTGCACTCAGAAGTTACCCCTGGCAGGCTCAGGGGACCATATGGGATATCAGAATTCTAACCACCGCCATTCTGCATCTAAGGCAAACAAACGCTTTACCACTGTGCTATCTCTCCGGCCCCACCTCTGGATTTTTCATTTTTTAGGTCACACCTGGCAATGATTAGGGGTTCCTCCTAGGTCTGCACTTAGGAATCCCTTCTGGAAGTGCTCTGGGGAACCCTATGGGTTGCCAGGAATAGAACTTGGGTCAGCTGTGTACAAGGCAAACACCTTCCCCGCTGTGCTATGGTCCTGGCCCCAGCTGTGGATCTTCTAGTCTCTGCAGCTTCACTCTGGACACCCAGGAGGTTGCCTCCAGGCCACCTCTTCCCAGAGGCCTTGTCTATCCTCCAACCTTTAGCCTGTGACTTGACTTACCTCCTAATATGATCATCATCCTAAAGGCTTCCAAATGTGCTTGCATGAGAGTATAAGCTTTGGAGAGGCTTAGAGAGTTACTTTAAAGTTGAAAGAGAAGAGAGAAAGAGAGAAGAGAAGAGTAGAGAAGAGAAGAGAGGAGAGAAGAGGGGAAGAGAGAAGAAGAAAGGAGAGAAGAAAGAGAGACTCACCTATGTCCCTCCAGTACTATTTTTTGTGGGGCACACCCAGCACTGTTCAGGCCTTACTTCTGTCTCTGTGCTGAAGGATCAGTCTTGGCAGGCTTGGGGGACCAGATAAAATATCAGGAATGGTACAGCCTGCGAAGCAAACACCCTTCCTGCTCTACTATCTCTCTGTCCTATCCAATACTTTCTGCAGGACTAGTGAATCGAGGAGGTGCATAGTCCGTGTAGGCAGCAGCTGCTGAGGGGTCGGGGAGGAGTGTTAGGCATGGAGCAAGCTTGAAGAATTAGGGGAGCGTGCTCCCCTCAGATGACAACGTCCCTAGCATTATTATCCCAAATTTATCGCCATCAATCTCTGTACTCTGAGTGTAGTCACAGCTAATCAGCTTGTGCATACAGCTGTGACAGTATTTTCAAAGCCAGTCACATGGTCCCCATCTGCCAGAGAGGCGGCTGCCTCTTCCGCTGAATCAACCCAAACAGGTAAACGGTGCTGAAGTGACAGCTCCTTTATCTCAGGGGCCTGGTGCTTGGCTCAACTCCATTCCGGGAGTTTCACTCAGAAGCAAGGAGTTAAGGACCGTTTCTTTCTTTTTTTTCTTTTGGTTTTTCGGGCCACACCCGTTTGATACTCAGGGGTTACTCCTGGCTAAGTGCTCAGAAATTGCCCCTGGCTTGAGGGGACCATATGGGATGCTGGGGGATCAACCATGGTCCGTCCTTGGCTAGCTCTTGCAAGGTAGACACCTTAGCTCTAGCGCCACCTCGCTGGCCTTAAGGACCGTTTCTTTAGAAACTGAAGTCTGGGTCTTAGATCTATAAAAAGGCAGGATGGCCAGAAGGCTGGCTCTGGGCTTTGTTCCAGACCCCAGCAGTCACTCCACATAGGGACAAGACCTGACATCTATGTACATAGCAGACACTCCATGCAACAGGCCCTGAAAGGTCCACCAGGGAAGCTCAACTAATGGCATTTGCTCCATTCCATCTGCTCTGCTTCTAGACACCCTCATTTCTTGACTTCTCACAACTATGCACCCCTTTTTGGGAATGGCAGGATTTTAAATACCAAATCCTGGATTCTTGCAGAGGGGGGTGCAGAGTTTAGAAGTAGATGCTGTAGAGGGGGACCCCCAGCCTGGGAAGAAAACAGGTGCTTATCTGTGAAGTCCCTGTAGGAACTATGCCTAGAGAGACATAGTGGGGAAGACCAAGAAAGTGGATACAGACTAACCCCACTGGGGTCTATGTGGGCTGTCCACTGTGGAAGTAGGTGCTGGCAGCCATTGTGGGAGAGGTGGGTGCACACAGTCAGTCTTAGAGCAAATGCAATCTGAGCACCATAGTGAAACCTGCCCTGGTCTCCAGGCCTCTGTGCAGGTTTACCAATCCTCACTGCAGGTTGGTAAAGTTCATCATGTGGGCTTGATGAGTATGGGGCAAGTTAACCTTGGAATGGGCCCCCAGCAGCAGAAATAAATAATGAGAAGAAGGCTCTTGGGAGGATTGAGGAGTCCAGGCTGGGGAGAGGCCTCTTTCAGCCTCTGACTCCTAGGGTCAGAGGTTTTGCAAAGCCACTTTTCAAGGGTTGGAGTTGGGGCCATTTCCACATTTCCCATTTCACTGCCACCCATTTGATGGAGACAAAGAGGCATTTAGCGATTTGACTTAGTAGTGCTTCCATATGAGCTAGTCTGACACTTCAGGGAAGGAAGTTTCGCTTTCCAGGCTCCTGGCTCTGGAGTGGGGACAAGGCAGGGGGAGAGCAAAGCTACTTTGCAGAACCAGACAGTGTTGCGAGGAGAACACTTGCCCCTCCACCTGGAAGGCAGACATCTGTCCACCAGGCTGCACCCTGTCACCTTAGCCTTCCTCCAACAGGAACCAGCTCTCCCAAATGCTGCTCTCCAGCTGCCTGTCAATAATTTCCCACCTGATATTTAATTCTTTCCTGATAATGAGCCAACAGGGGCTGTTGACATTGCACCCAGCTCTAATCTCCCTCCTTCCTTCCTCCCTTCCCTCCCTCCCTCTTATCCTCTTTCCTTCTCTCTCTCCTTCTCTCTCTCTCTCTCTCTCTCTCTCTCTCTCTCTCTCTCTTTCCATTCACCAAGAGACTTGGAAGCTTTCCTTTCCTCTGGCCATATGCTGGACTTGTTCCCAACGTGTCCCGTAGCTGGTGCCAGGTGCCCCTCTCCGACCCTTGGTGCACAGAGGCAACATGACTGAGATAATAAGAAAAGACACAGTAGGACTAACGGGGGGAGCCTGTTGGACTAAGAAATAAATATACAAGAAAGTACTTCTTGGGGTGAAGAGATATACTGAGCATCTGTACGTTTGATCCCCCACACCCTAGATGCCACCACTGGATCCTTTCAGGAGTGATCCCTGGGCTCATAGCCAGGAGAAAACCCTGAGTACTGCCAATTGTGACTCCAAAACAAAACCAAGTCATCTAGACTCAGGAGTTTTTCCACTAGGTCTCCAGACCTCAAGGCCGATTCAGTGCATTTTAATTACCCATAGGGATGCAAATGAGTTATAAAAGATGAGTCTCTTCTGGGTTACACCAGGCCTTGCTGGTAGTTGGGGTCTACACCTGATTCTGTGTTGGTGGTGGTAGGTCACTCCCAGTGTGAACCCAAACTGGGCCTCCCTCATACAAAACATGTTCTTCATCAAGTTTCATAGGCAAGTTTTATAGGCAAGCAACCGAGGCTCAGGAAAGCTGAAGGAGAGAAGACCAAGATTGGAATGTGGTTCCAGGCATCTAAGATGGTGGCCTCTATGACTGGGTGGCTTGGAAACACATGTAGTGGTGGTGAATGATGGGTGTGAATCAAGGCCAGAACCTCATCCCCTTGTGGGATTAGAGGACACAGGGGTCTGTGATGGCACTTTTTAGGGCTTGGTCTTCTGACCAACAGACTAAGTAACCCCATTGATCTTAGGCTCCACCAAGGCCAACATTTTTTGACAGAAATTTTAGCAGGAGCCTCAGTGCTTCTTTCAGCCAAGTAGAGACTCCAGCACTTTGATTCCTTTCCCTCTCCTTTTTTCTCTTCTCCTCATGGTCTTTCTCTGTAGGTCTTGACTTCCCACTTGTTTCCTTCATCTCAGCAAGACTCAGGAATATGCTGAGTCAGGAATATGCTTCCCTGAACAGTGAGGCCACCCAGCACACAGTAATCCATGATAAGTGTTAGTGGTAACCCAATTGCATCATTATGGCCATCTCCAAGCCCAGAAGCTTAAGACATTCAGAACTAATGCTCTGATACAGGAGAAAGACCCAACCTGGGCAAGGAGATAATTCAGAACAGGTAGGGTCATGGGAGCAAGGCCCTGAGTTTGATTCCTAGAATTGCATGGACTTCTAAGCACCACCAGGTAGTATAGTTCTAGTGGTCCAAGCAATGTTCGATAGATCCAAGCCTTGAACAGTCCAGTTCAATTGACTCTGGCTGGTAGTGTCCCTGAGCTCCCTGAGCACTGTTTTCAGAGCACTCCCCTCTAATATCCCCTCCACCAATGGCACAGTCTGCTCTGAATTTAGAAAGTCTTCTAGGCATAACACCCCTAAAATGTTCCACAGCCCTTGATTAGGGGAGCACCCCAGCATCCATGGTCCCCCAACTGGTGGCTTCCAATGTTTTATCCATGTTGATAAGGTTGGGGTCAGAGAAAGGTACAGCGGCTATTCCAGGTTAATTAGAAAGGAGCACCATGCTGCACCCCAGGCCCCTTCCAGGATGTGGGGAAGATGCATTACAGATGCTCAGGCTGAAAGGGAGGCTGCAATACTGAGCCATGGTTGGAATGAGCCCTAAGCATAGAGTCAGGAATGAGCCCCAAGCACAGCCAGGAGTGAGCCCTGAGTGTAGAACCAGGAGGACACCCTGAGCACCACCAAGTGTAGTTCCAAAACAAAAAAAAAAATGAGGATGATAGAAATAAGTAGCCATGGAAAATGGCTGCCTGCTCAATAGAAACATCCAGATTGATACAGAAACAGGTACCAAAAGTGGGATGATGGCTGGTGGGCCTGGGAACACAAAAGAGATCTAGTGTAGACTGGGCAGCTCTGCTCTTGCATGCCAGCCTCTGAGCTGTTACCACTGTCATTCGGATCAGCTTCCGTGAGATGCTAATCCACATTTCTGCTGGCTCTGGGCCACACTCCTCAAATCCCTGGGTCAAGCGAGCCCAGACTGAGCTCTGAAGGGTAGCTGACTGTCACCAATACCCCTGGGCAGTCTGCCAGGCTCCCGAGTGAGCGTGTCTGCCAGAAACAAGGTCAAAATGCATCACAGTGCTCTCCAAAATAAGGTGGTCATGGTGGTTTCTAGGCTGGAGGGATTCTGGAGGGCTGGGACATGCTGCTCCAGGAATATTCTCTCCATGGACCGCCAGGGCTGGGTGTTTACTTCAGAGGGTTGATGAGGTATCAAAGAAATGAAACCAGCTAGTTTCCACTGGAGGCAGGCACAGCTTAGTCCTTCAGCCAGGGATTCAGGGCAGGGGGTGGGTAGGGTGGTGGAGCACGACTTCCAGAAGCTTTAAAAGGAGACATGATGTTGCTTATTGGGATTGTACCCTAAGTCTCCAAGAATGACCCAAAGGCCTTGTGGGGCTCCCAGGGAAACTTCCTGAGGTTTCTTCAGAGATAAGTCTCATTGGGCATTTGAGTAATTTAGGGCAAACTAAATAAGACTGGAGGCCAGAGAGATAGTTCAGGGTGTTGGAGTGCAAACTTTCTATGAAGGAGCTCCAGGTTTGAACCCTGGAACAAGGTCCCTTAAGCAAGATGGGGCCTGTAATATTTTTGGAGGGTCACAAAGTAGAATTCTGGAACCAAATCATTGTAGCAGAAAGGGCTGCCCCTAAAAACTGTGATCTTAGTGCCGAGTAATGGCGCATGTGCATACTCAGATTTGATCCCTGATACCCCTGAGTCCTTTCAGGAGTGATCCTTGAGCACAGAGCCAGGATCAAGCCCTGAGCACTGCCAGGTCTGGCCCTAATCCCAACTCAGCCTCTCAAACAAGACAAAGACCTTGGGCAGATGTTCTTCCTTTCATCCTTTCTCCCCTCCATCTGTTTATTACATCCTTCCTTCCCTTTCTCCCTTTAGTTCTTCTTTCCCTTCTCCCTTTCTCCCATCTGTCCCTCCCTCCATCCCTTCCTTGTTTCCATCCTTCCTGCTGAGCTCAGGGTTTGCTCTTGGCAGTGCTCAGGAGACCCTATGGAACGCCAAGGATTGAACCTGGATCAGCTTCGTGCAAGGCAAGTACCTTACTGGCTGTACTTCACTCCCACCTGGAAGATGTCTTTTGTCCCAGGAGAACTCCTGCTCTCTGAAGCATGGGGGCAAAGGGATAAGAAGGGCCCTGGTACTGTTTCCAGAATCAGAGAACCCAGGATTCAGGACAAACTCTGAGCTCAGGGGCTTGACCTACAGGAAACACTCTGCATTGCTTCTTTTCTGACAGGAAATGGGATACAATGTCCCTTTTGGCTTTCCTCTCTCCTGTGTTCTTCTTGTATTCTCCAGCATTTCTCCCCAACTTTCTTTTCCCCTCTTTTCCTCCTCCTACAAATCTCTAAGCATCTCTTAAATAGCAAATAAAAAGAAGGAAAAAATAATGGTTGTGATCTGACTCTAAACCTGGTCTCAGCTTTCCAATCAGGGGGATACTTTTGCTTTATGGGCCCTTTTCCTAGGGGTCACTAAAGCTTTGGTTTTATGAGACCATATGTCTCCCCACATCCTGTTCCTCAGGTAAAGGTCTTCCACCAGCTGATAGAGATTCCCATGGTATTTAATTAGGGTGATGCCTTCCTTGGCTCCTCATATGTTTCTATGGTGACTGACAGTGTTCCTTATGGGAAAAACAATATTTGTTTAACAGCTGTCATCTGGGATTCCTCCAAGACCCAGTGCCCCTCTCAGCATGCTGGAAGAGGCTGGTACAACAAGCTCACTGTTCACTGATAAATTCTACCCTGTGCTTGGTCCTGAGATGAAAGGCTTGGGAGGGTCAGAGGTCATTGGCCTTTGAACTGTCTGAAGGTGAGCCAGATAAGATGATTTGAGTCTTCCTGTCCACATTCCCATCTCCAAATTCAGCCAATATTTATGCTGCACCTAGGATGTGTGTCTTTCCTGGCCTGAGCTCTGAGTTATTTCAGCCAAATGGAGGAGAGAGAGGATGGCTGGGCCCAGCTCCAGCTAAGAACTGATTCCAAAAAACTCTGGGGCTAAGAATTCTGTGGAGTAGAAAGGCCTGAGGGAGCTTGCCTTGCACAGGGCTGACCCAGGTTCGATTCCTGGCACCCCTTAGGGTTTCCGAAGCCAGTCAGGAGTGACTCCTTTGTGCAGAGCCAGGAGTGCCTTGAGCACTGCTGGGTTTAACCCAAAAAAGAAAACGAACAAACAAACAAAAGGCATAATATACACAAAGAGCAAGAATCAGCAGTAACTTGGAAGGTTGAGGTTGTGCTTTCTCTCCCCCCACAATCAGAGTCTGCTGGCCTGGGGCATGGATCACCCGAGGGAAGATAAAAGGCATCTGGAAGTTTCTTAGGGAGCTGGAGGTCAGGTTTGTGCAGAAATCTAGGTGATTTAGGAACCTCAGAGCTCTAAGTGTTCATCTTTGGAGTGTGGTCTGGTGGAGGGACAGTGACAAGGGGCAACTGGGAAGAAAAGCAGAGTCTGTTTTGACTTTGAGGAGCTGGTAACACCCCAAGGCAGGGAGGACACTGCACAGAAACTAGCTGTCCCCATTTGACTGGCCCCAGGTCAACCAACACAGAAAGATGAGTGGATTTTTTTTTTTGTTTGTTTTTGGGTCACACCCTGCAGCGCTCAGGGGTTACTCCTGGCTCTATGCTGAGAAATCGCTCCTGGCAGGCTCAGGGCACCATATGGGATGCCAGGATTCGAATTACCGACTTTCTTCATGCAAGGCGAAAGTCTTGCCATTGTGCTATCTCTCTGGCCCCATGAGTGGATTTTCAAGGACTGTTCTCCAGCTCCTATCTATGACATAGGCTGATGGGGATGGAAGTATGGGGAAAAAAGACCTTTCTTGTCTAAGATCTAGTTCAGTGGCTCTGGGCTGGGTTCAGGGGGCACTTGGTAATCTCTGCTATTCTTTGTCTATGAGCTTTGAAATATGAAGCTCAGGATTAAAAGCTGCAACTGAGGTTGATAGAACATCTGTTGACAGTGGAACAGAGGAATTAGGTGCCTTCTAGAACAAGGTCATTAGAAAGGTGGGAGCATTAGAATGGTCTAGGGCAGAGTGTCTTGCCACTTGCTTTTGTAAATAAAGTTTAATTAGAACACAGCCATGTCTACTCATGCCAGTATCAAGGATAGCTGCCTTCTGCCTATAGTGAAAGAATGCATTTTTGAGGCAGACATGATGGGACTGACTGATAAGCCTACATGGAGCTTCATGATTAAAAATTGGCTAAGTTGTGCATATGCTTCTCTCTCTGGTTAGTCCCTTATCTTCCTCACAACTTTGCTTTCTCTCTTTGATCAAATGCTGTTCTTGCATCTTGCCAGAGAGTTTAATGCTAGGCCTAGTGATATAGTACTGGGAACTTCCAGGGCACACTTAGCAATGCTGGAGGGACTGTGAGGGGTTTTGGGTAAAATTCAGGTGGTCAGTTATATCCCTAGTTCTAGATCAGCTTTGATTTTGTTCATCTAGGCCACACCTGGAAGAGCTCAGGAGATCTTTTGTAGCACCAGAGAACCCCACATTCATGACAAACCCCTGAATTATCTCTCTGACCATTCAGCTTTGTTTAATAGAACTTCAGTTTCAGAAATATGAGGTATGTGAGTTACTACAGATGGATTTGGATATTTTCAAAAGCTGGGGTGCTTTTGAAAGCGTACTTTTCACACCCTGGTTCACAGCCTCAGACAGATCACAAAAGAAAAGATTATACTGGGAAACCCCTCCCCTGCTTTAAACCAACAGGTCCACCTCAAGGGGTGAACCATGGCTTGTGGTGGAGGTCATGGTGGGTTGAAGGCAGAGATCTATCTCTATGCAGGCAGTGACTCTGGGCAGGATTCTCATGTCCATCCCTTCTCTTGGATAGGGACATGGAAAACCCATATCATGGAAGGGCTGGAAGAACCACAGGGACCACACTTAGCACCAACATGCACTCGAATGACTACAGGCAGGACGCTCAGAGGAGGGGGTGTCTCCTGAGACCTCAAGGCACCAACCAGTAGGGTCTCTGGGAGCTGAGACTCTCACTCCCCAGACAACCGCCATGGATTACTGGCTACCCTACACCATGGCCCCACGCTCCTCCCTCATGCTGGCAAAGCCATTTAGATTCAGGGTACTATTTAGCTGTAGGTGTCCAGAGAATGCATTGTTTAAAGTAACTGGCTAGAAGATTCCCCAGTGGGGGTAAACTTTTAAACAAAGATTGACTCTGTAATCAAAAACTACTTGGCTTTAAACCATGCTCAGGTGTCCCAGAGAGTGCAATTAGATTGAGAAAGGGGTTGCAGTGCTTGTGCCCCTGGCTGGGTTGGCCAGTAATGTTGACTGATGAACACAATTAGATTGCTCGGCAGAGAATCTGTCTCCAGATTTGAGGATATAAGGGGAAAGAGGTGGCCCTAAGGGGTTGGAAGGTGGGAGAATATGTGAGTACCACTTCCCTTCTTCCTTCTTCCTTCTCCTTCACAACATTCATGGGGGCTACCCTCTGGGTAAACTGGTCAGCACCCTAAAATGGACCCCTTTCTCACACTCTTTTCTTTCTGATTAAGCAGTGTTGAAGCAATGAGACCAGTGTAGAACCTGGGTGGGACAGGGCCATTGCAGATGGGGGAGGTGGGATGTGAGTGTGGTATGACTCATCTCTATTAAAGGATGAACTCCCCCCCAGGCTACCCACCCATGGAGGATCTGAGCCACCCTCTGATCACCACTCTCTACCCCTGAGGGCTTTTCATGGCCTCTGCATGAATTATGAGTGAATGGCCTGACATTGGGTTTGGGCTGAGGTGACGAGGATGTTATAGGTGGAAGTGGACGGATGGATGGAACACCAGGTATCCTGCTTTGTTTCATTGTTCCCTTTGAATCTAACTAATCAATTAAATACATATCAAAAATGGAGAGAATGGGGCATAGTAAAAGGTGAAAGGAGTCTGCAGGCCACGCTCACTTTTGCTTTATCCCCTCACCTATGTTCAGATGCAGGACTGCCAAGGGTCCCACTCATGATTATGTAGTAGTGGTCAGAGAAATAGCCCTGGGGACAAGGAACTGCCAGTCAATGCCCTAGAGAGGCCCAGTGCAGAGTAGGACCTAGAATGAGAGAGAGAAGAGAGGGAGAGAGGGAGAGAAAAAAAGAGAGAGGGAAGAGAGAGACAGACAGAGACAAAGAGATAGAGCACTACTCCTGGCTCTGTGCTCAGGGCTTATTCTTGACGCTGTATTCAAGGCTTACTCCTCGTGGGGCTTGGGGAAACCACAATGTTATTAAGGATCGAACCCGGGTTAGTGGTGTGCAAGGCACACATCCTGCCCACTGTACTATCTCTCTGGTCCCACCCCCCACCCCCTACTTAGGTCATAAGCTCCTGGAGTTCTAATCTCTAACAAATCTCTAATATGGTGCTCAAGGACCCATGCATGCACTTGGGGATATGTCCATTTTCCAAGGTTGCAGGTTGGGGAAGGACTCGTGAGGAATCTCTTTGAGCATCATATGACAGCATCCAAGACACCAGACTTAGAGGTCTATCACAGGGCAAAAACCTTCTGAGGCCAGCAGTACCTATGGCCTTGCCCAGGCCTCATGACTGGCCCCTAGAACCAATATATGTATTTCAAAGCTGTGGCCACAACCCTTGTCCCTTAAACAAGTCAATCCTACTGGATGCTGAGCTTTTCAGCAGCCAAGAGGAAGTATGTTCTGACCCCAGGCTTATTACCAGGACCTGAGTTTCTCACTAGCTTGGGGGGACTTCTCACACCTGGTCAGTAAGTCCAACTGTGGTAAAATTGGGTTAAATAGAAACATCACAGATTTGGGGAGTCCTGGGAAGTTCCACCACCTCATATGTTCACTCCTGACCTCTTTTTAGGACTAAACGTGTCCCCTTATGAAGGAGATAGGGGCCAGAAATCCACCCAGACCCCACACCTGGCTTTTGGGAAGGTTGTAAAAGGAACTCACATCCCTAGCTATTTTTTTTCTTAGCAGAAATGAGCCCCTGTCTCCTGCATCTCCAGCTTCCCTGCCCCATCCCCTCTCATTTCCACCATGACCCCGAACTCCTGCCTGTCTGCCGAGCTGCCAGCTTCACTTGCCGCTGAGATCGCTAGAGGCATCCTATATGGCCGAGCACCACAGTTCTTCTTGCTGTTGTTTTGCAGAAGTTGTCCCTCCCCCCCAAAAAAAATAAAACCCAAACACATGAATTTTGCAGACGAATGGTTTTAGCCTGGGCTGCTCCAACCGGCTTTCACGTCCCATCTGCCACTCCATCTGCAGCTCCTCACCCTACTCCTTCATCCCTTCCCTGAGAGGGCAAGCAAAAACAACTCAGACTCCTTTACAAAGGAGATCCCAAGGTCCCCAGTGATTCTGTGTTCTCTCCTTAGTCCCTGATGCCTGCTCTGAGCCTGGCCTCAACCATCTAATCTACTGAGTGGCTCTTACTAGACCAAGCTTTTCCTTGAGTTAGCAAGGGCTGGTCGGTGGGTCCAGGTCACTGGCCTCATTCAGCCAGGCTGCAAGCAGTGGCCAGTGGATGTGTCCTCACAGCCCCACCAATCTGGCCCTGGGCCTCTTCCCTTCCACAAGGTGCTTGACCTTTGAACCTGTTTCTAGGCTATCAAGAGGAGGGAAGGAAGGGTGGCACTCCCAGGCCTCACCATAGTGCCTGCCCCACGAGAAAGGGCTTGAGAAAGACCAGTTCCTCTTCTTTCAGCTCAGGTCCCCAACAGACTTAACCAAGAACCCCTGTAATCCTTGGCCATGCTTAAAGGACCCTGTAACATTAAGTAAGTTACCTATCTATAAGGCGCTACACCCCATAGAACAGAAGCTCCAAGGACCTTCCCCATCACCTTTCATGTGCTTTCATGTGGCCAAGTGGTCTAAGCTGTGAATTCTGGGGACAGGCTGGGGCTGAGCCTCTAGGTGATTGGGGGATGGGCACTCCACTCTAGGTTGACTGTCATCCTCAAGGGTCAACTTGAAACATTCAGTTCTAAATCCCACTCTGCTGCATATTTGCTCTGTGACCTTGGGTCCCTGCTTATCTCTCTGTAAAATGGGTTTGCTTGGAGGGCTGGAGAGTGTGTCTGGCCCCAAATATGCTGCTCTTCCTCTGCCCCCACTTTTCAGGTACTCCACAGTGGACTTGGGAAAGAAAAGGGTGTGGGTGCTTTCCACAAAAAATGACACTTCACATTTCTCTTTGTCCCCTGTTAAGAGATATCAGGAGAGTTTTCTCAGGGCTCATGCAACATTTCATGTTCATGCAGAAATACACCTTTCTGGTTGTGTCTGGCCACTGACCTTCCAACCTTCTTCAGGCTACAGGCTGCTCTGCTTGGTTCCCCCAACCAAAGCCCCGAGGCCACCCAGGCCATGGCCAGCGGGGACATATATTACACAGAGACCCACAGACCAGCTGCCAACAGCACAGGGGGAGAGCACTTACTTTGCATACGGCCAACCTGGGTTTGATACCTGGCACCATATACAGACCCCTTAGCCACACCAGGAGTGAGTTCTGTGCACAGAATCAAGAGGAAGCCTTGAGCACAGCTGAGAGTGAGCCCCCAAGCAGAAACAATAAAAAGAAAACATTACCTTTCTCCTTTGTACCTCATTTCTAAGTCATGTCTAAGTCACACCATGACCTTGACCATGGCCTTTTGCTCCAAGCAGTCTCTGAATTGGATCACACAGTGTCACCACCATGCTCGCACCCCAGTTTCTCCTATCCTCAGATGTGATGAATCTTTTCCTGGCTATACATACCCCATTGGGGCTCAGCTACCTGTTCCCCTGCCTAGCCAATCACTAATCCTCCCATAATTCCCTCCATGATTATCAGCTAGGAGGTTACCGGCTCCAGGCTCTGTACCTAGAGCTGGGGGGAAAGCAGGCTGGGGAAATCCCTGATGAGAGAAGGAGGAAACTGCCTGAGACATGAACCCCATCCAAAGAAGACAACATGGGTCTTGGCCGCCACTCCTACACAGACACTGCCAACAGATGGTAGAGGACTTATCGCTGCCTCCGCTTCCCATCAAGGTGGGATGGCCATACCTGATGGGGTAGTCAGCAGCACTGAGGTTGATGAAAAAGTCCCAGGGCCAGTCGGGCATTTCCAGGAGGTCACGCATGCTCTGCAGGTAGGTGGCCAATAGGCTGGCCCCACCCCAGATGGTTGCCATCCTCCAGGGTGTGACACGAACATTGGCATACTTCTTGGCAAGCTGGAGCACCTGGCGGTGCAGGTAATTGGAGCGCTGTGGTGGGGTGGGGTGGGAGAAAGAGAGAGAGAGGCAATCAGTAGTCTGGAAGCATTCCATACTTGTCCTTGGGGTGATTGCCCCTACCCTAATCCCTCCCCAGGTGATGGGACAATGAGATGCAGGAAAACTTGTTCTTAGTTGGGCTGTGTCTCCGCATCTGCCACCTTTCTCCTCCAGAGCATTACCTTTGGCAACCAGAAATGCATGTGTCCAACTTGAGGGCTCTATGGCCCAAGAACTTGGCCTCTGCCTGCCAGATCCCAGGGGTCCAGGAAGCCAAGACATTGGGGCCCCATCATCCCTATAGAAGAGTGTGGGATCAAGTCCTGTGGAAGTCCACTTTCGGGTGCAAATGTCCTTCTGGCCACTTGGTGGGCAGCAGCACCACTGATTGCCAGCAGGGATCTCTGTCTGCCATGGGAGCTTGTGGCTCCATAGCCTGCCAATGGAGGGTCAAAGGCACCATAGGCCACATATACTTGTCACACCCAAAGCAGGACTGAGGGGCCAGAGAAGGGATGGTCTGGGAAGACAGAAAAGGAGGGTCCCATCTGGTCCCTCAGAGGATAGGGATGCCCAGTTAGGGAGAGGGACAGGAGGCTAGAAAAGAAAGTTCAGAAGAAGCTTCTGGATAAAGTGAAAGTCACAGCTGAAACAGAGAAACATAATATACATGAAAACCACACAAAACACATATAAGCACACATACATACACACAAACACATGCAGAGACCACACAAAACACAAAGACATGTATATGCACACATAAACACAAATGATTACAGAGCACACAGAACACATACAAACACACCTGTATACAGACATGTGTACAGAGTACACAAAACACAGCACACATGTACAAACATGCAAACACATATGCATACAGACCACATGAAAATACACATTGAGAAGTACATGTATATGGGGACAAGCAAGTTTTTATGCCTTCCCACAAATGTTTGCTCACATACACTTTCCACACAAATACATAAGTGCACAAAACCAGACACACAGATATGTAAACACACACATCCATGTAACCAACACACAAATATCTCCACACACAAATACAAACACATGCACACATAAACACACACATGTATCTGTGTCACACATAGCACTTCTGGGTCAAAGGCTCAGAGAGGTACCTGCCTCACCTTGTCCACATGGATGTAGTAGAAGTGGTCCCGATGGTAGATGGCCTTGAACATGCGCTGCAGCTGCCGGGCAGCACGGCCGTGCACCACCAGTACGAAGGCAATGCGCACGGGGTTGTCTGGCAGGAGCTCCACCGAGTCTTCGTCCCACTGCACATTCTTGTTGGCTTTGCCTGGGAAAAGGCACAGGGTATGAGGCAGCAGTTCTTTGGAGGGGGGGGGGGAATCCTCTGATGCCTCTGCGACATTCTTTCAGGGGTAGGACAGTCAATGGAGCTTAACCCACAGTGGCCCTGAGTCTCTAGACTGTGGCTGAATGGTGAGAGGGCAGAGCCCTGGGGGTGCAGGGTCCTGGGGTGTGTAAGGTAATTTCTGGAGTGGTCTGAACATTAGGCAGGAGGCAGAGAAAGAGATGGGAGCTGCAGTGGGGTCGGGTAAGTGGAAAGCAGTACTTCACAGGGATCGAGGGCTTGTGCTCAAGGGGAACCACTCCTCTGTCCTCCTGAGAGCATCTGTTGTAGGTGAAGAAATAGCAGGGCATGATGCAGTATGAGGGGGGTCACAAAAGACCACGAGTCCGACCCTGGTGCCACGAGGCTGCCAGTACCTCTGAATGGTCCTTGTAGTCCCTGTGTCCTTGCTATATATCACATCTCTGGATCTACACACTTTCAAGCATGGCTCTGGGACCCCCTGAGCATTGTCAGGGAGTTCCACAAATAGCACCATCAATTGTGAGTCCAGTGTTGTCTCTCAACTGATTAGTCCCACTTAACTGAAACCTGGTCATATTTTGAGGAAAGCACTATCTCCCAACTCTATTTTTCACATTCCCATGACCAAAATCAGAGAAGGTCACAGGCTTAGGCTCGGCCAAACAGAATATGCCACCTGCATGGCTCTGTGTGGGATATGTAACCCAACCAAACCTACTTAGCTGAGAAGACTGGGCAGCAGACACTGCTGAAGCTTTTATTTTATTTTATTTATTTTAATAATGCAGAACAACCCTCTGCATTTTTTTGGGGGGGGTCACACCCAGCAGTACTCAGGGGTTACTCCTGACTCCATGCTCAGAAATTGTCCCTGGCAGGCACAGGGGACCATATGAGATACCGGGATTCGAACCATCCTTCTGCATGAAAGGCAAACGCCTTACCTCCATGCTATCTCTCCAGCCCCACTGCTGAAGCTTTTAGAGAAGAGAGAAGAACCTTCTAGAAGATTCCACAATCCTTCCCACTCTTTGGGAGAGAAGCTACTAGAGAAGAGAGAAAAACCTTCTGGAAGGTTCCAAGAGCCTGTCATCTCTTCAGGTCAGAGGTAAAGGGATGAGAAGAAGGACAGGTCCAGCTCCCCATGTGTGGCTCATAATCCTTCCAGGCCAGCAGGAAGTCTCCCCACCACCAGATTTTCCACCCCACTTTACTCCTACAGCCAGAACCTACACAGGCCATTCCAGAGTAGATGACTCTGGACTCTAGTCCCTGAAGAAGCCACAAGACCCACACCCCACTGGGCCGAAGCATCACAAGAGGTGGGAAAGAGCTGAGTGTATTGTGCTGAAGCAACACTTAGCACCCTTCAAACAGCCCAGGGTGGTGGATCTTGGCTTGCTGCCAGATGTAACAATGCCTAGCTCTGAACATCTATGTGGTATTTCATTCAGTACTCACTATCACCCTGCAAGTTGGCACCATTATCTCCAATTTTTAATTTTTAATTTGGGGGGGGGGTTGAGCTATCCCCTGTGTTGCTCAGGGGCTACTCCTGGCTCTAAGACAGGAATCTTACTCCTGACAGTGCTCAGGGGACTATATGTGGATGTTGGGGATCAAACCTGGGTAGGCTGCATCTAAGGCAAATGCCCTCTGACTGTGGTATCTCTCCCCCCCCCCAATTTTTTAATGGGAAAAAGCAAACTTTCGAGAGGCCCAGGCTCTGCTGCAGGTCCCTGTCTTGAATGCACCAGCTCTTCCAACTTAGCCATCCATTCATCCAGCCAAGGTGGCTCCCCATCCACCTTGAAAACCACCCAACCATCCAACCATCTACCTCCCCATCACTCTTCAAGCAAACCAGCCAGGCGGCCACTCTTCTGGCCATGTATCAGCTCATCCACCCATCCAATATTAATTCAGTTTTATTACATGACAAGGACAGGACTGGGGACTAGGAAAAGAAAAATCAGGGTGTAAAATCTTCGTCTCTGAGAACTTTTCACCCAAGTGGGAAGCATAGACAGGAGAGAATGATGTAGACTGATGGAACTAGGATGAATTATTTTAGTGTGTTCAGGTTGTGCTGGAGGGAGGGAAGGCATGACAGATTCAGAGACAGGAACAGAGGAAGTGCTGGAGAGTTGAGGTCAGAGTTGCTGGGCCTATTGCTTCAAGCTTTTCTTGAGTGGGGCTAAGATATTTGATCCTTTGACAGTTCATACAGTAGATCACCCCTGGGTCTAAAAGATAACAATCACAGAGCACCACCAAATAGAGATGATCTCAACCACTTTCTGACCTTTTCTCCACCTAAGACCCTCACACATTGGACCTTCCTCATGATTGACCCATCTACCTGGGTGAATGTTCATGTTTTCAATCTGTAACACACCCAATGAAAAGGCACACCTGTGGTTCAAACCCACAGGCCTGGCTCCAGGTCCCCCTAAGCCTTTTGCCAGCAACTGAATGTCCCTCTGCAGACTTTGCCTGAAACCACATTTCTCATGCATGTGGGAGTAGCTGGGTTGGAGCAGTTTCTGCACCAACCAAAGCAACCCTGGCTTCTATGGGCTGGTCCCTTCCTTCACACTCAGCCCTGCGCCAGGGCTGTAGGACAGAGGAATAGGGCAATTGCCATGCAGGTTGCTCATTTGGGTTCAATCCTCTGCACACATATGGTTTCCTGAATTCCACCAGAAGTGATCCCTGAGTGCAGAACTAAGAATAAGCCCTGAGCACATAACATCACATGAGTAACATCACATGCATGACCCCACCCCCTGGAAAGAAAACAAGACAAAAAAAATAAATAAAATGACAGCCAAGATACAAGCGAATCTCTTGCAACAAACCACAGAAGGAGGCTAAGAGGGCAGGTGGAGGGGGATACAGCTAAACCGGAGGAGCTGGGACAAGCAGGCAGGAAGCTTGGGAATATTAATTAGACTCCTTCAGCTCACTGCCAGCCAGGGACGTGCTGAGCTTGTTAAACCAGGTGGGATAGCCAAGGCCAAGTCCGAACTTTGAAGGCCCAGATAACATTTGCTTTCTAGTTGGGAGCGGTCCATGAGGGTTTGATTGGGAGTTTTTTGCTTTAGGTCCTGGGGATGGGGGGATCCTTCAGCCGTGGGGGGTGGGGGGGCTGGAGGGTGTCTGTTAAACACTGCTGTCCTTTTTAGTTGTGATTAATGTTCTCTCCCAGGCTTCCCCTGACAGCACAGTGCTGCCGTGGAAACTATCCCCACCACTTGCTCAGATCGGGTCAGGCACTTGCCCAAAGTCACAGAGCTGGAGCAGAAAGCCTACATCTCTGAGAGAGTGAATCCCTGCTGGAGTCAGAGACCCTCTGGGGGTGACTCCTGAGAATGTTCCTAGCCCAGAAGCACCATCAGATACCTCCCCACCCCCATTCTGCCTCAGAGTGTCTACTTCATATTAGGTTCACTGACCTTCAATTAGGGTTCACTGAACTTCACCTGCTGGGGGAGAGGACAAATAATTTCTCGTGGTGGGAGGTGCTGCCTCTCTTGAGTCCTCACGACACCCCCGCTTTTCATTAGATCCCAGCCACTTCTACACAGGTCGAAAATGAAGCTGCACATAGGCCTCTGGAATGCTCCAAGCTGAGCACCTCCACCAGGAACCACATTCTCCAATGGTATTGTATCCATAAATCCCGGGATGATGCCATCCACATAACTGTCAGTCCTCTACCTCTGCCTTCTGAATCCAAAACTGAGGACAGGGAGGCCTCTGTGGACCTCAAATCTCCAAAGGAAAATGATGGCTAGCTGGGTCTTTTTAACCCCTGACTGCCTAATAGAAACACCTGTTCACAAAACTAAAAGAAAAATATAAAATAAAGAATCATGCCCTAGCTGTCTGAACAACATCTTAATCCACTGATCTGGTGGGTTGCCAGTATTGGTCATTTGCCCACTATACCAATGAGCAGATATGGAGGTGAACCCCTCTGGGACCCTCTTTTCTTTCTAACCACCACAGTGAATGGACACCCAGTTTCCTCCTGACACATTTTGGGGTACCTCCCCTCCCCCAACCTCTTGATCCTCTAAACAGAAGGCTATTAGCTCACTTGTTCTTTTTGTTCCTCTCTGAGATAAGGTTCCCCCCCCCCCCAACGCCCTATCTTCCAGACCCTCCCGCCCTCACCAAGCACGCAAAAAATTTTCCTACTCACTGGTTTTGTTCCCCCTTATTCAAATCAGGAGTTATTAAACCACAGCCCATGGCTGAACCGTCTTATTGATTTTATTGTCGAGAACCCTGGGATACTCTAATGATGTACTTGCTCAATAAGTGGAAAGTGGTGGGGGAGATATTGATGGCGCACGGAACATTTTGCTGCAATTCACTAGGTCCCAGACATTCTGCCGGGGATGTACAGGGTGGCAGTGGGGGCTGAGAGTTGTGGGGCTGTCTGCAGGCTCTATGTCCAGTCCACTGGTGTTGTCCTCCCTTCACCTGGAGACCAAAAAGTCACTATGGTCCCAGTTACTCCTGACTACTAGATCCTGCTTGGGTCAAAAACATCTGAAAATTAATTGGGTTTGGGGGCCCTGCCTGACCATGCTCAGTGGTTGCTCTCAGATAATTGACTGGAGGAGGAGGATATTCCCTCCTGGTGGTGCTGGGGGACCATGCAGCAATGGGGATCAAACCTGCAAAACAGGCACACTGGCCCTTGGAACCATCTTCCATGCTATTCACTTCTTTCTCTTATGATATGTTATGATGGGATTCGTGTTTATGTTCTTGGTGTACAGAGTTTCTGACCCATATGCCCCTTTCACCACTACCAGGGTTTCCTTGGCCTTCAGCCCCTGTCCCTTAGGTCATTTCTAAGCCTTTCCCTTTCCCATTTGGTAAGCTCAGTTCTGTTGTTAAATCATAAGTTTGTTTTCACTGGACACCATCTGTTCCTTTAGTTCGTTTCTCTCGGTGCCACATGAAGGAGATCATCCACATTTGTCCTCCCTCTGACTAATTTCACTTAACATGACCTCTCTCTGGTCCCATCCAGCTTGGAGCAAAAGGTGCTCACACCTTGGCAACTCTCACCCAAGTCTTCAGTCCTCAAACTTGGGTGAACCTAGACCCCCAGTGATTGAAAGTGTCCATGCCTGGGGTCATTTTCTGTGTGGCCAATTAATGGTACCTCTTGGGAAAGTCAAGGGGTGCTTTCTGGGGGCTGTGAGCTACAAGCTGAGCCAGGAGTCAGTAAGGAAGTGGGGATGGAGATTTAGGTCGAGTGGGTTAAGCACTGAGCAACTGGCTACCCCACAGGATGACTGTCAAAGAGTTAGCTAAGAGGGCCATGAACCCCACCAGTGAATCAGTGGGCATTTCTCAGGGATGGAGAAGTGGACAGTGGGCTGTGTCTGGGAGAGGGGAGGCAGACATGGAGTCCTCAGCCAATCAGTGAGCGATGTCTGGGAGTGGGGAGGCAGCATCCGTACCTGGGAATAGGGTGGTGGCCTGCTGCACCCTATGATCTCTCACTCGATTGCCCTGTGGTCACCTCTGCTCAGACACTCTTCCAGTTATCCTGCGTTTCACCTCCATTCTCTATGTACTGCTCCTGCAGGTGCTCCTGGGCTCTGTAAACCTTGTGCCCGGAAGATGTGTAGAGTCATCTATTTTTATTATAGATGGAGCCCCAAGGACAGAGTGGTGCTTATTTAGTCCTCGGAGTAATGATTCTTGACAACAGGTTTATTTTCCCTCACTCTCCCAGGAGTCTGCGAGAATCACACTCCCCAATAACACTCCATTAATTAAAGCTGAATTGGTTGGAATTTTCCTAATAAAAACCCTTATAGTAATCACATTATGGACCATTACCGCTGCCTCCTGATCATAAAGCATAGATATGTTTACAGGTGCCTTCATCCTGCAGAGAAATGTCTTCCTGATGGCGTCCCCCATTTGTCATGTCCACACTGTCTCAGCAGCCTGCAGATGGATAGAGGGGCCAGGAATCTCACATCTGCAAGGGGCGGACTCTAGACCCAGCATTAGATCAGTCCCCTTCCCTGCATCCTCCCTCTGTTCTCCCAGGGATGTGGAGAATCTCTCTAGACTCCATCTTCAGTCTCACCCCTGCAAGCACCTGCTCTGCACAAACACCATCCACAGATCCACAGTGAAAACCAGGGTGGGAAGACCAAGTGTTCGACCTCTACACATCCACTGACTTCACAGGTCAGGAATCCCATCTCTAACATACCCTCCCCAACCTACCCAGAACCAAACCTCAGAGAACCCTGACCATGGCTGGACCCGAGTACTGAACTCTCCAGCTTAGTTGGTTGAATATGGCTAGTAGTGAGCCTGGCCACTCATCCCAAGCATTGCTTGGGAGGCAACTCCCCAAATGCCGATGCAGAAAAAACTCTTGTTTTTTCTTAATTTTTCTGTATTTTTGAAAGTCCTATTGTAAAATGAGAGAGAGCAAGCAAGAGAGAGAAGTTTATCGTAATCATAACTAAGGCCATTTAAGTTCTTCTCTGAGACCTTGTGCATGACAGTCTCCCTACTTCACCCCACAGCTAAGGACAGTACATATTAGAAGTTTGTTTTATTTTTGTTTGCTTTTTTCTTTCCCCAACATACACTTACCAGAAGGATTCAACCACAAGCCTAGATGTACCCTCTATGGACCAGCCTTTCAGAGATGGGAATTGTGGGATGGCTACACTAGTCCCCATCAGTTCAACCCAGAGATGTACCTCCAGCTCATGGAGCTTCTTGCTCCCTGGGGGATGCCTGCTCCCCTTATCTTACTCTGTCTTGAGAAGGACATGAAGTGAGGGACTTCAGATCACACGGCCCCTTCTCTTCTAGAGTAAAGCCCACCTTTGTACCCATCAGTGATATCAGAAGAACAGGGCAGGTGGTTTGGTGAAATGGGATGGCATGGAATAGAATGGAAAAGCATGGAATGGAATGAGATGGACTGGAAGGAGCAGAAAGGGATGACATGAATGGAGTGGAAGAAATGGAACGACAGAATAAAATGGAATGGAAGGGCATGAAATGGGATGGAAAGGAAGGGAAAAAATTGCATGATATGGCATGGAAGGCAATGGAATAGAGTGAAATGGCATGACATGGAATGGATGGATGAGTCGCCTTGATTTCTATTTGCTTTTTTACAGGAATGAAGTACAGATTACCATCACCCTGCTCTGATTACATCTCAATCAAGTCTCTAACATGTTGATTTGGGACTCACTTGCCATCTCTCCTTGATCACAGAGTCTAGAAGATCAGGGTACCTGACTTCTCTTAGTCCTGGCCAGGAGACTTAGTATGAGTTGTGGGTTTCTGGAAACATACTTCTGTAAATAAGACCCTCTTTAGGAACACCTGCTCCTCTCCCAGCTTTGCCAAAATGTGATGCAAGTGAGCTCTGGGAGAAGTGGTTCTGGCACAGTTAGGGAAGAATGGAGTTAAGAGAAGCCACCAGGAGACAGGGCGGGCCTGGCGGCAGCTGGGGAAAACCAGTGACAAATGACAACAGTTTCAATTAAATGAAATTCAGCCAGCTCCAAAAGAGAACACGTGTAATGTTAATTTTCTGGGTGTACCAATGTGTAAACTGAACAGATGATACTTCAATGAGAAAGGCAGAGAAATGACATTTGGTTAAATAATGCATCAATGAGTAGAATTAGTTGAAACTGCATATATATATGTAAAAGTAAAAGTTGTGCAAGCTGTCACCGGCTGGGTCACCTAAGCATTTTCTGTACAAGGACATGAGCAGTGGTGACACAGGTGGGAGGAAATCTGGTAGCTTCCAGGGACTCAGGATCATCACAGTGGGTCTTCAGTGCTCCATCCTGGTCACTCTGGGCAACAAAATTTTCTGCCTGAACAGGAAGTATGCTTCATATTTTTGGGGGCACACCTGGCAGCACTTCAGGGTTACTCTTGAATCTGCACTCAGAAATGACTCCTGAAAGGCTCATGGGACCATATGGGATGCTGGGGATTGAACCTGAGTCGGCCACAAGGTAAAAGCTCTCCCTGCTGTGCTATCTTTCTGGCCCCAGTGTGCCATATCTTTCTAACTCTCCTTCTCTTTTTTACTTTCTGTTGATTGTTTCCGTATCATAATCAGCAATGATCAGGATTTACTCCTGGCTCTGCAATCAGCCATCATTCCTAGTGGGGCTTGAGTAACCCAAGGAAGTTGCCAAGGATTGAATCTGGGCTGGCCACATTCGAAGCAAATTTCCATCCTGCCATGCTATGACTCCAACCCTCCTCCTCCTTTTTTTTTTCCTCCTCTTGCCCCTCCTTTTGCTTAAATGCACCTCTGGATCTGGGCCAACTTACCTCATGCCCTCGGACTCCTGAATTCTGTCTACATAGATATTGTAAGTTGTCACAGTGGGAAGGAGGAAGCTACTGGTAGCTGGTGGATAGTGTGGGTGAAGCCAGGGGTGGGGGCCAGTAAGAGCATTGAGGTCTTGGGCAGGGGCATTGGGCCCAGTGTCATGTCAGTGTGGCAGCTGTGCCAGGAGAGAAGGTGGCAAAAAATGCTGACATTTGTTAAGTGCCTCTCTCTGTCTCTCTCGCAAAAGCACTGAATTGCAGGGAACATATTCTAAGACTAACCTGTCAGCCAGTGACAACTAAATTACTAACCTTGCTCTCCCCTGTGTCCCGTGTCCCTGACAGAGCCACAGCCACGCCAGCAGAGAGCAGTTTCCTGAGACACACTCTGGGCTGGGGAAGGTGACCCTTTAGCCAGAAATGACCCGGCTGGTCACATGGACTTTTAGAGGGGGTGAGGGGGGCTGGCAACTTTGGGTTTGGCTATAAAAAACAGAAATGGCGGCAATCAGGGCCAAAATAGTAAAGCAAGAAGATCCTTGAGGGTCTTCCTGGCCCCCATTTATTACTAGTATCTGGATAGAATATACCTTCCAATATCTTTTGCAGCTATGACAGCCTGCACTGTGGCCAGTGGCATGGAGGAGTGAGGAATGACCATGAGTTCTAGACCTGACCTCTGGATACCTCCCGTCCTCTCTCCTTTGGATATTCCCAACACTGTCTTTGTACAGGAGGGCAAGGCCATGTCGGGCATTATAGGTGAGAGAAGGTGAGGCAACAGGAGGACGGTGGGCAGTGGGTCCCAGCAGCAGGCCCCATCCCAGGAGAGAGAAACATGTCCTCCTGCTTGAAGCCTCATACAATATAGGTTCTTGCATGACAGCAGCAGGCATGGCCCATGGCGGCACCTTTGGGTGGTGAAGGTGGGGAGAGTACCAGGGCCAGGCCAGCACTGGCCCTGAACCTTCCCCAACTGGATTTCCTATGGCATCCACAGTGAATCCACAGAGTAGTTAGGAAAGGGTACATTGGAGTAACTCTGAGCTTGCAGACTTCTCTTTGGGGTGCCCATCTCCTGCCAGCATCCAGCCAGACCCTTGAGGAAAGTAAAGCACAGAGGGCAGCATGCTATTAGCCTGATCTCCCCAGAGACTCCTATAATGAGGAGAGAGAGGTCTGGGTCAACACAGGTGAGCTCAGGGTTTACTCCTGGCTCTGTACAGAGATCATTCCTGGCAATGCTTGGGAACACTATAGGGTGCTATGGATTGAACCCAGGTCAGTTGTGTGCAAGGCAAGCTCCCTTCCCATTGTACTATTGCTCCATTCCCAGCTCTCAGATACTTGCTTATTGGAGAAATGCATGAACAAGTACAAATATCTGGGGGCTATACTCACTTTCTGGGGGAAGATGCCAAGAAGCGTCCAATCCCCTGCTAGGGCCCCAGTTATGCCCTGATTCAGCACCTGTGCCTTCTAGTCTGAGCAGTCTGGCCTACTCTAGAGGGCACTCAGGAGAAGCTCTCTCACACACTGCCAGATACAACAGGAGCTCCTGATGTGGACTCAGGGCCAGAGCCCTTCACAACACAAGGCCCCATGCTGGCAGGCCATTCCATCCTGGGCCCTGACCTGGCACCTCAAGCTTAACAAGAAGGCTCTCCTAAAATCAAAGTGTTCTCCCTCTTTCTCTGTCCCTCTCCCTTTCACTCTCTCCACAATTATTTCATTTTTTTTTTCAAGCAAAAGGGGACAGAATGATAGTACAGTGGATAGTGTACTGCCTTGTATGCACCTAACCTGAGTTTCATTCCCAGCATGAGAGCCAGGAGCAAGGCTTTTTAGCACTGCCGAATGTGGGCCAAAAAACAAAAACAAACCCCAAAACATAAAACAAAAAACCTTGTGGTGCCAGTTCTTGAAGTGAGAGGAAAAGGATGTTGGGGAGATGAGTGACAGGCAGAGGGTTAGTTTTTTGTTTTCCTGGGCCACATCCAGTAATGCTTGGGCATCACTCCTAGCTCTGTGCTCAGGAATGAGTAATAGTGGTGCTTGGGGGGACCACCTGGAATATCAGGGAATCACACCCAATTGGACACATACAAGGCAAAATCCCTACTTATTATAGCTTTGGCCCTCATTTTTTTTGATCAACTCAAAACAAGTAAAATAATGAGAGAGACCAAAAAAAAAGAAACATACTTTTTACTTGCAAGTTGGGAGAGTGGCTCTCTGTGAACTGACTGGTTCTGTGGTCTCAAGTCCCTTCAGTGTGCCAATCTGGAAAACAGGGACAGCACAGGCCACTTGCCTCCATCAGTGTCACTTCTCCTCTTTTCTCCAGGGCTAATGGAGGGAAAGTGTTTCTCTCTACCACTGGAGAGAGCTGCTTGACTCCTTCTACAGGTAAATGAGTACCCTGGGAACCCCCTCTTCTCCCAGGCTTAAGGTAAAGATGAGTTCACATCTTCTGCAAGGGCCAGACAGGAAAAGTTTTGGGTCCTATAATTTCTGGGCCTTTACAGACCAGCTCCAAACAAATCAAACCCCTTTCAGCCCAGCCACCCTGCTCGCCAAGCCTGGTTTACAGAGAAGCTAAGCATACCCAAGTCTTCTATAAAGAACCATCAAACGAATCTTTCTGCCCTGGAGGACCTCACAACCCATCAACTTATATAACACACACACACACATATATATATATACACACACACACACACAAGCATACACATGCACATCTGTCCCATCTCTCCCCAGAGTCCCTTCCTCTCCAGTTTACAATGGGTTCGCACCCCTGGAATTCTCACCAGAAAGTTTTTCTATCAATTTGTTCTGCCCTTAGAAGCACATGGCCAGGAGTGCTGGAAGCATTCTACCTTCATCGCTTCCTCTTTCACAGACTATCTGTGCCCTCTGCATAGCCCAGCGTGAAGGAAACAGAAATTCTGGCTCAAACAATGACTAATATTCTTTAAGAGACAGCGAATAAACCTTGCACTGAGCCAGAACTTCACCTCCTAGGTCCTGAGTAACATCCAGTCTGGATGCCTTTGTCTGTGCCAGGCCTGCCTGCCCATCCTGATCATCACCAGCCAGTCTATGAGGATTCCCAACCAACTTTCTGAGCAGTCTAGAAACTTGCCACCTGTTCATTGCCTGCAGCAAATATGAAGATGGCTTCACATATCACAAGAAGGAGACAATGACTAAGAAGAAACCCAATTTTCTTTTAGTATATTACTTGTCAGACAGCGAAATGGGATATAATTATGGTGTGACATTTCCAACAGCAAATATGTTCCAGTGTAAGCAATTAACACCGGCTCTTTTGGCAGGCTTAAAAAGATTACTCGGAGACTGGGGTACGTTTCCATGCCCCATGAATAATAAATAATGTTGGCATTCTGCAAAGTTGCAGGCTGGAACAGAAGTTCCAAGGCCTTGATGGAAACATTCAGGGCTCCAATCTCTCTCAGATGACTCCATGGGGCCGATCAGCTGGTCTTTGGGTTCCTCTGGATGATCCGTTGACTTTGTTCCCAAGACCATCTGCTGTCAATGACCCTCCTCTTCTGCCCCCTGAAATTTGTATGTATTTTATTTCAGTGGCTAGAAATCTGTGTCGAGTGGGTTTGGAGGTGGCCCCCTGAGGGATGGAAAGATTGGAAGGACCATTTGAATTGATCTCTCTTTGGTCCACATCTCATCCAAAGTTTCTAGAAGTGGAAGATATTGGTTGGATGTAAGCCACCCTCCCAGCCAGTCTCCATGACCCTCAAATATCTTCCTAAGTTTGGATCATGTGTACCTCAGAGACTCAAAGCCAGGGCAAGACCCATAGCAAATAGGCCTCAGTATGGAGAGGCTCAAGGTGAAAGTCATGGTAATGGGGAGGATGTATGCACAGGGCTGCTCATCTGATGGGCTAAGTGAGTTTGTTGGGAGTGGGGGACAGTCCTTATGTGCCCCAATGCTCAGCAGCATTTCTGATCTACCCACTGACCCCCATGTCTACTCAGCTGTGCCTCCAGACATTGCCAAATAGCGCCCGAGAAAACTAGTTGAACTAGACATGGGGTCTTCCCTTGGTGACCTTGGATGAAGAAATGATTTAAAGTCTCAGGATCTCTATTTTCTCCCATGTACAAAGAAGAAGATGGTGCATCTTTCTTAGAGACACTGTGAACATGGCAAGGGGTGGTGTCTGGAGAGTCTATCAAGTGTGTGCTTGATAAAAGCATTCATCATTTGATACACTGCAGCCAAGTCCTGGGGGGAGCTGTGAATGCAAAGTTGACTAAATCATTATCCCCAAGTGGCAGTAAAACAGCCACCAACAACAATAAAACCAGGCAAGGCAACTGACTTGGTGCTATCAGATTTGGTGACCACTGGTGGGCCTGGGCCTGAGCACAAGGGAAGAGGGGCTAGGGGCTAAGAAAATGAGCCTGGAATGGGAGCCAATGGCAGAGTTTCAGTGACAGGACACATCAAAGTCTTCCTTAGCACACTCATATGAACAGTTGTAGGGAGTATTCTAGAGAGAGCTATGATGAGTATGAGTGACCCCCTAATTCTTTAGGGTTTAAGATATTCATTCCTGATGAGCTGGTGGGAGAGATAATCAGTGAGACAAAGGTGGAAACAAGACAGGCAATGAAAAATTCTGTTCTATTGGTGCCAATAGAACAGAACAAAGATTGGTCCCTATCTTGCTCCCCTAGAAACAGCAGTGGTTGATTAGTAATGTCTGCATAGGCCTAGGAGGGAAGAAGAAATTCTGTGTGCAAGGGATTTGCTCGTTTATGAATGGGAGGACTTTTGGCAAGATATGACATGAGCAGGTCATTTAAAAAATATCACTTTAGAAGCTAAGAATTAAAAAAAACATTAATTTGGATTAAAACGACACTGAAGAAGCAGAACTCCTAGAATCACAAAGAAAGACTCCATCATCAGCTCCATTCCTTGAGCTGCACAGTCACCAAGATCTCTAGATACAGAGGTCTGATTTTATCATCCAAGACGAAGCAGAAGTCTTTCATACACCACAAAAGCACCGAGGGGAGAGCAAGGAGTCTACAGTTAATCCCATGACAGTATATTTCAGGGGTGGAGAAACCCTGTAACTCCTAGGCCAAGGGAATTTCCTCTATAATATCCCCAATACTTAATGTGCCTATGCAGGGGGGGGGGAGAGAAAAAACACACAAAATAATCATCTTTCCACACATTTATTTATTGATTGATCGATTTTTTGACGTCTTTATTTTGGCGTAGATATTGAAGTTGATATCTCCAATTTTATTTTATTTCTTTTTATTTTATTTTATCTTTCTCTTTCTTTTTGCACTCTAGCATGATTTGATTTCAGAACCGAGACTATTGTGTGGTGCTTGTCTTTATTGCTGTAGTGCCCACTGGATATTTAATTTGATATTTCTTTCTGTATTGTTGTGGTGTTTCAATTACCTTTTTCATGTCCTCTCTCAAACTGAGGTTGAAAGCCTGTAGAAGGTCTCTGCTCATTTTCAGCATATTTGACTTCTTTTTTTTAATTTACTTATGTTTTCTTATTTTGTACCCCATTCTATTGCTTTTCTTTCTTTCAAACAAAACCACATAACTCGATTTATCTAGCTCTGCCTCTTAAATAGAGGGGGAAACAAGGGAAGGTACCAGGACCAAACAGATATATGACCACTAATATTAAGCTAGACAAAGAGGGGTCCACCTACTCTAGCAGCCTAGGGGCTGATGGTGGGGTATATGGGTTGCAGAAAGGGAACTGGGATGGGGGAGGACAAATTTGGTGATGGGTATTCCCCTGATTCAATGTTAATATGTACCTAAAATACTACTGTGAAAGATATGTAAGCCATTATGATCACAATAAAAATTAAAAAAAATTCATTTGAAGGGGGTGAGGGGCATATTTGGCAGTGCTCAGGGATTACAACTGGCTTTTTGCTAAGGAGTGACCTCTGGCAGTGTGTACGAGATCATATGTAATGCCAGGGATCAAACCAGAGCTAATTTCATAAAAGGCTAGTGCCTTAACCCCTGTCCTCCACACTGCCCCCTCCTTTTATTTAGAAAGGAAAAGATAGAAGAGAGACAGAAACCGACACAGGAGGACTAGGTAGTGATTGTAATACCCTTACAGAAAGGATAAAAACCCTGAGAGAAAGCAGTTTAGGGCAGAGATGGACAAAAGGGTTGTTTAGAATGAAAATTGAGCAACTAAACCATAAAAGGTTTAAGGGGGAGAAGTCATAGATGCTTCCTGGGGTCTGATGTGGGAAAACTGCTGGTGCTTCAGGGGTTCAGGATGGTTCGAGTGGTTCAGGATATTGAGAAGAAGAACTGGGGGACAAAGAGATAGCTGTTCTTTAAGGGACTCCAGAATGCTGAGGGTGGGAAACAGCACTGATGGTTGGGTAAGGAATACCAGTGAGAAGTCAGGACCAGAATTTCTGTGTAGCTCAGGATCATGGCCACTGACCCCGCTACCCCTTTCCCAGGAGACACCAGTGTGCAGAAGATAGCCCCCCTCCCATAGGGATACTTTCCAGACTGAAACCTTCCCGCTCCACAGGATCAGTGAAGGTCGGAGGGAGAAAGTCATCACTGAATAATCCCCTGCACATTTCAGAGTCAACGCCTCTGCATAGAGGCGACTTGTAATCCAATTAGGTGATGCAGGAAGCTATATCTTAATTCCTGAGTTCACTGTGACTTTGCTGGGTTGCAAGCAAACCATGTTCAATAAGGTGTCACCTGAATGTTGACTGGTGCATACAAAATGAGACAGAACATGGTGTTGGGGGATGGAAGGAGGCAGGATGAGGTGACCGCCTTGCCCAGGAGATTTTCTATTTCCAATAGCCAATCGGTGACTTACATCCTGACATCCTCCCCACAAGGGCACAGATTGGGCAGAAACTTCATCTTCTTACCGCTCTCTCCAGCTCCCTCCTCCCTCATCTGGGACTGCAGAGAGACACTTCTTTGCTTATGGACCTCGGCTAACAAGAGCAATGGTCATAGTCTTTTTCACGGTGCAAGTATGGAGACAACAAGGCATATCTGGCACAGCCTGAGGCACCTCACATGCATCATTTTCCACTCTCACTGAATTCTTGGCCATACTACCTCCTTTTCCTTAAAACCCCAAAGGAATAGAGACAGGATTCAGATCCATATGTGTCAGATTTCTAACATTGCCTGTCTGAGGTGAATTTCCCTGAAGTATTCCCACCCAGCATGGGCCATCGGACCAGGCAATGCATCCAGGCCCAGCCAGTCCTACAAAAACTTTTCCGGGGACTCTTCCATCCCTACCTGCTCTCAGGAAGCCCACAGCAAACCCAGGCCCACCACAGACCCTTGGAAGATGTAGAGAAAATGCCATAAGGCAAATCATGATGGGCCTGATTGAGAATGGTGGTTGATTGGTATGTGATGAGCACGGTGAAAAGGTCTCCTGAAGAAGCAGCTACTCTGTCCTCAAGAGTGAGCATGTGCCCTCATGCTGAGATTGCTCTGCACAGACATATGCATCAGAGAGAAGGTAGGGTATGGAGCCTTTTGGGAGACCACAGGGCCCATGAGAGGCTTGTGGAAAAAGTCAGCCAACTGACAGCTTCTGGGTCTATGCAGCCAGTAGACAGGTTTTGTGAGTCTCACTCTTTTTAAGTTAGAGTAGCAGTCAGCTAGATCAAGAGTAGAAGGTTCTTTGTGATATGTGCCAGTCTCTGTGGTGTGAGATGATACCTCATTGCTGCTTTGATTTGCATCTCCCTGATGATAAGTGATGTGTAGCATTTTTTCATTTGTCTTTTGGCCATTTGTATTTCTTCTTTGACAAAGTGTCTGTTCATTTCTTCTCCCCATATTTTGATGGGATTATGTAGTGTTAAATAATTAACGATGGTGCTGGATGGTGAAGGATGGATGGATGGATATTTCTCTGCCATCCCAGGCCACGTGGCTCCGCAATCCCCATTCAGCTGGTGGGTCCCAGGTTTAGGTGAAAGGCAGAATCAGACTCATCCAGAGACAGGCATCAGGAAGCATCAACTTTATTCATGCCCTATCCACCACATGTGTGGCCTATATCATAACCTTTTAAGCATTCAGTCATTCTTAGCTAGCCCTGCATCTTAACTCCTGTCAGCCATCTTCCCTTTGACCTCCATGCTGGTCAAAGACCAAAAGAGCGAGACCCTAATCCCCTGAGTCAAAGGCCTTATATTACTTTCCAAGACCACTCCCCGGAATGGGAGGGGTCTTGCAGGTAAGGTCAAGTTACCTAGGGAGAATGGAGGGATGAGGCTTCAGGATTAGATTTTTTTTTCTTGTAAATTTCTATCAGTGCCTTGTATATTTTGGATATTAGCCCCTTATCTGATGGGTGTTGGGTGAATAATTTCTTCCATTCAGCAGGTGGCACATATCACAAAGAACAAGAACAATCAGTGCTGGAGGGGATGTGGAGAGAAAGGAACTCTTATTCACTGCTGGTGGGAATGCCATCTAGTCCAGCTTTTATGGAAAACAATATGGAGATTCCTCAAAAAACTGGAAATTGAGCTCCCATATGATCCAGCTATACCACTCCTATGGCCATCCCCTAGGAACACAAAAATACAATTCAAAAACCCCTTCCTCACACCAATATTCATTGTAGTGCTATTTACAATAGCCAGAATCTGGAAACAACCAAGATATCCTTCAACAGATGAATGGTTAAAGAAACTGTGGTACATATACACAATGAAATATTATGCAGCCATCAGGAGAGATGAAGTCATGAAATTTTCCTATACATGGATGTACATGGAATCTATTATGCTGAGTGAAATAAGTCAGAAGGAGAGAGATAGACACAGAATAATATCACTCATCTATGGGTTTTAAGAAAAATAAAAGACACTTTTTGTAATAATTCTCAGAGATAATAGAGATGAGGGCTGGAAGATCCAGCTCACGATATGAAGCTCACCACAAAGAGTGGTGAGTACAGTTAGAGAAATAACTACACTGACAACTAACATAACAATGTGAATGAATGAGGGAAATATGTCTTAAATACAGGTGGTGGGGGAGTGGTAGGGAGGTGGGAGATTTGGGGCATTGGTGATGAGAATATTGCACTGGTGAAGGGGGGTGTTCTTTACATGACTGAAACCTAACTACAATTATGTTTGTAATCAAATTGTATAAAGATATTAAAAAAGAGTAGAAGGTTCATATTTCTTACTTCTCAAGCAAAAAAACTTATGAAGAAAGAGCCAGCTTGGACATGTATACAACCTACATGACCATTTAGCCTGGGAGTGGTGTGCAGGGGATTGCATTCCTGTTCTTTTAGCTATAGCCTCTGCCTGCTGAATCCTGGTCTGTCACCACCTGTCTGGTCCTCAAGTCAGCCCATAATCAACTCTTGCATCAGCTAACTGTGTAGATGAGCCTATGCCTGAAAGGACATCCCTTTTGGCTTCACAAGCCCACATCTGGCTGGCTAGGTGAGTGTGGGAGGGACTTCCTTTCTCATTGTACCCATGAAGTGGTTGGATTTCCTGTGTCACTGCTACCGTAGGTTGGAAAGGGACTTCTTGATGCACTACTATCTTGCATATGTCCAAGTTGGGGAGGCTGAGTGATTCTTAAAGATGGAAGTCAGTTAAACTATACACACCTGTCTGACCTGGGAGGGTAGAAGTTGGGGACTGATTTGCCCAAGAGCTCCTAGCCCAGGAGGAATAAAACCTGGAATTCCAATGCAGATATCCTGGTCTGTTTCCTGCATTTCCTGTTTCCCTAATTTCTCCCCATCTCTCCCCTGTTTTTGCCATTATGAGTCTTTACATGTTGTGGTGCATGCCTTTCCTCCCTGCTGCCAATACTAGACCAGGTACCATATAGGCCTTGTGATATAGTACATTGCCTGGCATGACCCTAGCACCCCACCATACTTTGTCCCGTTTGCCAGATGAATAATGAATGAGTGGCCAATGAATAAATAAGCGCTGGAAAAATCAATCAAATTGGCTATTGGGTAAGGAGAAGATAGAAAAATGAAAATGGATGCAGTCAGCTTTGGGGTGAAAATCCCTCTTGGATGCAAGCAAGGGTTTCATAGTGGCACTCTAAGCTTTCCCAGGAAGAGAATCCCACCAGTCGAGTCAGGTGATACATACAAAGAAAATAAACCATCTTCTCTTCTCTTCCCCAAGGCCAAGGCTCACTCTTACCCTGAGCCAAATGAAGCCTGTGTTGGTTGGTGTTGCTCCACAGTAAATGATGACTTAGCCATAGAAAAATGTCAGTCTGGGAGCTGAGGTTGGTTATTATGCGATCATCATAAAATAGATGACGGGGCTTATAATGAATACGGCTGTAATGGTTTGCCAGCACTTTAATCAATGCCTTCCTCAACTGCAAGTGAACAAAAATAGGTAACAAAGGATCATTTGATCTACATTTTTATTAATTTGGTGCCATTTGTCTTCCAGTTATTTTAATGATCTCTCATTACGAGAAAATCAGAAAACTTCCTGGGGAGAGGTCGGGGGGGGGTTTTGAGGAAAAAAAGAGTATAATCAATTTCATCTATTCCATTTCAATTCATTACTTTGTGTGAGTGAATAAATAGCTTAGTCTGGTGCAATTTGGGCAGAGAGGCACCAAATTAAATAGAGTCCTGGCTCTCAGAAGAGAAAACCCCCAATCTTGGATATACTGGATATGGCTACTCAACCCACATGGAAGAGTAAATGTGTAGAAGTGAGCTCACATTTTCTGAGAACATACTGTGTGCTTCTTTGCCTACCTGCACCCCACCTCTTGATGAGATTGATGGCTGACCTGGGTCACCCTTCAAGAAAGTGGCCTTCAGAGTCTCTGAGAATTTCTTCATAATCTCTGTACACACAGGCATGGGAGCAGAGTGGGGGCATTTCTCAGGGGTGATGAGTCATGGCAGGAATTATGCGTTCAAGACACAAAATGGGGGGTTAGGATCACACGTGCTCAAACCTTCCCAGCAGAATAAAGGTGCGCCTACACCCTGCTCTGTTACAGAGAGAGAATCATTTCGGGTCAGTTCCACCTAACAGGCCTGTCCAGAATTGGCTGAGGCTTGCACTTTGTCCCCGGTCACCCCACCCCATGCTCAAGAGTTCACTCACCAGGAAAAGGGTGAAACCAAAACCAGAGGTAGGTTAGGGACTTCCAGAGAACTCTGGGGGCTTATAGGCTTTGGAATGGTTGTATCTTTACTTCCCTTGAAAATTTTGGAAACTTGTCTCTACTCTGGCACTGGGCTGGAACTGGGCCCCTGACCAGTACTCTAATTAATGGAGGGTGGGGACAGTTAGGAAGACAAAGCCTTCGGGAGCTTGGGGCTTCCCCTGGGAGGAAGCACACATAAAGAATTGAGCTTGTGCTCGCTTCGGCAGCACATATCCTAAAATTGGAACGATACAGAGAAGATTAGCATGGCCCCTGCGCAAGGGTGACACGCAAATTCGTGAAGTGTTCCATATTTAAAAGAAAAAAAAAAGAATTGGGCTTGTGTTTTGAGGGTATATCTCTAGGAGTGGTATAGCTGGATGATATGTAGCGCAATTTCCAGTTTCTTGAGGAATATTCATATTGTTTTCCATAAAGGGTAGACTAGATAGCATTCCCATCATCAGTGAATGAGAGTTCCTTTCTCCCTATATCCTCTCCAGCACTGATTGTTCTTCTTTGTGATATATGCCAGTCTCTATGGTGCAAGATGGTACCTCATTGTTGTTTTTATTTGCATCTTCATGATGATTAGTGATATGGAGAATTATTTATGACCTTTGGCTACTTATATTTCTTCTTTGAGGAAGTATCTGTTCATTTCTTCTCCCCATTTTTTGATGGGGTTAGATATTTTTCTTAAGTTCTGTCAGTATATCTTAGATGTTAGCCCTTCTCAATTCAATGTGGTTTCATTTGTTTATATCTGCTTCCACTTGTTTGGACAGTGGTGTTTCCTCCTTGAAGATGCCTTAAGTTGCAATATCATGGAGTGTTTTATCTACATGTTCTTCCATATACCTTAAGGTTCTGAGCCCGATATTGAGGCCTTTAATCCATGTGTATCCAGTTTTCTGGGGTATAGAACCATTTCTCCTTTTAGAGCTAGTATATTTTTGTTAGGTTTCATTCTGGTTGACCTATTAAGTGGTGACAGCGCACTGTTGAGGTCTCCCACTATTACTGTATTGCTATTGATGTCTTCTTTCAGATTTGTCAACAACTGTGTTAAATATTTTGCTGGTCCATTATTGGGTGCGTATATGTATATCCTTTGATTATTATAAAATGTTCATATTATAACTTTTTTTGTGGTTTTTGGGTCACACCAGGCAGTGCTCAGGGGTTACTCCTGACTCCATGCTCAGAAATTGCTCCTGGCAGGCACGGGGGACCATATGGGATGCCGGGATTCAAACCGATGACCTACTGCATGAAAGATAAATGCCTTACCTCCGTGCTATCTCTCCGGCCCCATAACTTTTTTAAGTCTAAAGTTTGTGTCATCTGATATTAATATTGCCACTCCAGCTTTCTTAAGGGAGTTGTTTGCTTGGATGATTGTCCTCCAGCCTTTGATTTTGAGTCTAGGTTTGTTCTGACTATTCAGATGCGTTTCTTTTAGGCAGCAGAATGTTGGATTCAAATTTTTGATCTATTTTTGATTCAGTGTGTGCCTCTTGACTGGTGCATTTTGTCCATTGACGTTGAGAGAGATAATTGGCATGGGATTTTGTGTCATTTTTATGTAGGACTTTGGTGTGTCTCTTAATCTGTCTTGTATTAAGGTAGGCCTTTTCATTTTTCTTTTAAGGCTGGTTTTGAGTCTGTAAAGTTTCTGAGTTGTTGTTTGTCCATGAAGCTATGTATGTTTCCTTCAAACCTGAATGTGAGACAGGCTGGGTGCAGTATTCTAGGGGAAGCATTCATTTCATTGAGTTTTGTCACCGTATTCCACCTTTGCCTTTGAGCCTTGAGGGTTTCTTGTGACAGGTCTGTTGTAAATCTTAAGGATGCTCCTTTGAATGTAATTTCTCTTTTTGATCTTGCTGTTTTCAGTATTCTTTTGTGACTATGATGTGTACTGGGCGTTTCTTTGAAAACCCAACTTTTGAGCCTCTTGAAAAACAAAAACTGAGCTTGAGTGAACCCTATTCCCCAAGTTTCCCAGAAGGGAACCTAGGCTCTGTGGAAGTGCTGCTGGGAATCCAATTTTATAGAATAAGATGACTGATCCACACAGGTTCCCTCTTAGCTATGGGAGACTACTAGTATGAGACCATCACTGGGTCAATTGTACAGATAGTGAAAACTGAGGCGCATATGGCTGAGACCACACATCCTGAGGCTCACAGAGAAGTTGTGGTAGAACCAGGACTCATTCCCAGAACACCCTCGGAGCAGTGGCAATGTTTATACAAAGCTGAGTTTCAACACATACCTGCCCAGGATCCTGTGAGACAGACATCCTCAATGCAGGCATCCCTACCTGTCCCTCAACCCTGAGGTACCCAGTGGTTTCAAAGGCATGACTTAAAGCTAGAAGCTGAGCCCCACTGATGTCCCAGGGGACCTTATTGCTCTACAAATGCATTATTAATCAGCCACTAGAGGCCTCCCCAAATTCCTTGATAGTGCTCTGTGCACCTTCATTGCACATTTCCTATGAGAGCAGCAATAAACAGGGGCCAGGGAGAAGGTCCTTGAGAACCAGGTTAATTGTCCTTTGAGGACGGGGCTCACTCTGTGCTCCCCAGGCCGCACCACTCACAAAGGCCCTGTTGGGTGTGGGAGCCGAACTCAGCCTCTGTGCCTGCCTGGTCCCATGGCTCTGTGTGTCTTGCTAGTCCCCTCCTTCCTGGTGGCATTAGTGATGAAGAACAGAAGCAGAAGCTGTGGCCTGGCTGGGACCCCTGGGCCACAAGAGTGGAAGGGTCCAGTGACATCTCCCACCTTCAGACTTTCTCAACCGCCCAAAGGAAGCACTAAGATTGTTCACTCTAAGGCAGGGGTGTCCCATGGTAGCTCTTAGGGCAAACCCAGCTGCCCTGTTTTGTGGATGATCAGCTAGAGATAAGCCAGTCCCATGATCTCTGTGCCCAGGTAAGACTAGACTAAGCTCTCCCAATGCCCTGCCAGCCTCAGCTAGAGGTTACCTAGCTTTCTCTAGGGCCAGTGGCTCTCAGATGCTGCATCAGCCAGATGTTGCTTCTAATGCTCTGTCTTCCCTGGGATAAATGTGACAAACCCAAGCCTAAGTCCCACTTCCTTCTCAGGGTCACCAGTCTGCTCTTCCCTCTCTCATGATCACCCACCTCAGATCCAGACCAGGGAGAAGTTTAGGGTCTAAAGAGGAATGAGGCGACCATACAGCTTTGTAAGGGTGCTTGTGGGGGGTCCCACCCACCTCATGAGCCCCATCTCCTCTATTCCCAACAGAGTACTGTCTAAGCACATTCACACTTGTGCAAACATCTCCAGAACTCTTTTCTTCCTACACAGCGAAAACTTAGCACCTTCTTAATCTCCAGCTCCCACCACCCCTTCCCAGCCTTGCTTTCTGTCCCTGTGCATGAGATGACTGCACACTATCTGCTACACTATCTCTCCCAGCTTCAAGTTCCCTTTTTATTTCAGACTGGATTTGGGGCCACCCAGCAGTGCTCACAATTTTCCTCCTGGCTGTTTAGGGTATAATGTGTGGTATGAAGGACTTAACCAGGGACAGCATTTGCAAGGCATGCATGAACCAGGATACTCTTGTTGACCCCCTCATACTCCCCCCTTTTTTAACACACTGACTCCAAGTTATGGATTCTCCAAGTTGGCATATTAGATACCCCACAAGTATCTATTGTCACAATGACCACCCCCCTAACCCAGGGAGCAGGTATTCACACTGGGAAACCTGAATGAGAGTTTCTGAGCCCTTCAGGACCTGGAACATCATTCTTCCCTCTCAAACGCTTTAGCAGGTGGGATGTGTCTCATTCTTCCATGACTGCCCTTTGGGCATCCAAACTCAGCCAGGCCCAGTTTCACTTCTTTGTCCCCCAGCCGTGTCCTCTGGCCCTGAGAGAATATACAGAACAGTGAACCCAATGTCTCTGGAGGGAAAGAGATGGGCCTACGGGTGGATTTAGAATGCGGAGCTCCAGGCACTTGCCTTGTAAGAAGCCAACCTCACATCAATCCTTGGCCCCAGAATCATTCCCTCTAGCTTAGGCAGGGTGACCTGGGTGGTCCCTAGCATCGCAGCCTCCAGCCCTCTCATTGAACCACTAACCTTACTGGCCAAGAGTCAACAGGAGGTTCCTCTAGGAAGGCACTGCTTTAGGAGACCCCCACATAAACCAAACTCCCCCCAAAAAGACACTAAAAATGATCACATCTTCTAGCTGGTCATTCCTTTCCTTCCCCATCACTATGGAGGAAAGGGCTCCTACATTCTCTGGACAAGATGCTGGGCTGAAAGCATTGCTCATCCCCTTGACCTTGAGCAGTAATTGTCAGGGCTAAGTGAGCACTTGAGCTTTATTCACTCATTTCCTCTGTGTGACCCAGAAAGCTTCCTAAATACACTCTTCACCAGGGGCAAACAGGACCTCAGCTCCAAATTTCCTCACTTCCTGCTCCCTTCCCAGAGCAAAGAGAGCTAACCACTGCTCTTCCTGACCTCTTGTTGGCATCTGCCCTTTCAGAACTTGGGTGCAAAGAGGCTGGATTCACCTTATCTCCGGAGGTGGTGGATCCTCTGTGATAGGTGAAAAATCCTCACCCTGGCTATTTCCTACCTCTCTACTGGTGTCCAGTGGCCATGGAATATTTGTGTTCATGTAAAAATGACAAAGCCATAATTTCTCATTGTATATCCTTCAGTCACCCATGAGAGATTGAATTCAGGTCACAATTTATTACCCCGTGGAATTGAATCCAATTTTTAACACCATGTCAGCCATCCTGGTATTAGAGCCTTTTAATGGCTGTGAAATTTATACAATGATAAAGTAATTTAAAACATATGTAGGAAGAGCATCAAGCAAATTGATGTGGAGAGAGCCGGATGGTAAAAATGGAGCCAGCAGATAAACAGGGAAAATGGTGATTGATTAGGGGCCGAGTGAAAGAAGGCTTGCGTTGATCAACTCTTAATGGTGAAATTAGTGAACTAATTTCTTCTTTGGGAAATTCGGAGGTGGATATATGCAGCTCTAAATCACAAACAAAGATGAGTCGACGGGTGCAAATAAATAGCTCACCTCGGAGCATGGCAGGGCATGAGCCCAGGCCACTGTCCCAGCTGCCAGGAGCTGGAGAGAAGAGAAAGCTGCGTGCTAGCAAGGAAGTGGAACATTTTCTTGTATTGTCTGATCATTTTTGAAATAGGGTCCAGTCAAGCAGGAAGAGTGCCAGCTGTCATCACTTTCGTCATTCAAGTAAGGGGGATATACAAGCTTCTGCTTCTGTACGAAAAGAACACAGATGGCATCCCTGGGGGGTGAAGAAGCCCTTGAGGGGGGTCTTCCTGTAGCCCACTGGGGCATCAGGGTTTGTATATTTTTATTTTAATTTGATTTGGGTTTGAATCTTGAAACCAAAACACATTAAAAATGGTTGACTTTGGGATTGGGGATTTCTCAAGGGTCTAAAACAATATGTATATTTGGAGCATGCAAAAGTACATATATATGTGTATGATGTATATATATGCATAAATGTATATGTATGTATATGTATATGTATGTATATATATATATATATATATATATATATATATATATATATATATATATATATATAGCCAGTTTGGGAGATGAAAGAACGACCAAAAGATAGACTGTTGATCCAGGAGTACATGCTTTTCTATATTTGTTGGTATGTCTGAATGTGAAACTGTTTCCTGAGATGAGCTTGGATCTCCTCTTAAAATATTCTAGTTCAGGAAATAATTTTATTGACTTATTTAAGCTTTAAATTTAGAAACTATACCTGGCTATTCTCAGGGCTCTACACTCAGGGATCAATCATGGTGGGCCGCAGGACATATATATGGTACTGGGGGGATTAAATCTGGGTTAGTGTCATGCAAGGAAAATGCTCTACTGGCTGTACTGTCACACTTCCCTCCAGATCTCTTCTTAAAAAGCAACCATTGCCCTTGAGGGTAACTGCACCTCTTCTCATAGCTTCCTGTGCTGTGGACATGTAGACCGTTGCCAGGTTTTTCATATCTTAATCATTTTGTTGGCTCTCCCAGAGAGCACACAGAGCTGCTTCCATTTTCAGGTCATCTGAGCAAAGCACATCTCTCACTTCCAAGAGTCTGGTTTTCCAGGGGACCCTGCCTGGAAGTGCTGATAACAGTCCCTGAGGAATACCACTGGTGGGTCAAAAGGCTAGACCCTTTTAAATTTTTATTTTTTGGACACACCCTGTGGCATTCAGAGGTCCTTCTTGACTCTGCGCTCAGAAATCACTCTAGCAGGCTTGGGGGACCAAATGGGATGCTGGGGGTCAAACCTGGGGTGAATACCTGCAAGGCAAATGCCCTATCCACTGTGCTATTGCTCTGGCCCTCTTGGCTTGACTCAGACTGTCACACTATCCTACAGAAAACACCAGTCCTAATAGTCACTTCACTGTTAGGCCCCAGGCCATTGCTCCCCACCATGTCTGGAGGACTTCACAGCCACAACTGGTGATGCTCAGTGACTACCAGGATTGTATCCAGCCATGCTTTGAAGACCATGCAGGGCTGGAGATTGAACCAAGGATTATCTACATGCAATGAGCAGACCTGAATTCCTGACAATCTTTCTGGCTCAAAGGCTAATATTTCATTCTTTTGTGCTTTTCTTATTTTATTTTGATGGTGTGGGGAATCTGGGTCACACCTAGTAGGCTCAAGGCTTACTTATGGGTATCTTTTGGACACCAGGAGAGGCCATCCTGAGTCCAGCAGGTCTTGTGAGGATGGAAGGCAACACTGACATGACAGAGGCCATTGACATGACAGAAAGCACTAGATGACATTAACTCCTGGGCCCAGACAAAGATGACAATAGGCTGAGTACAAGCCTTACATATAGGAGCCCAAGTCCAAGCCCCTGCACTATATAAGAGGATTGAGCCTGGGCTCCCATATGCCAAGAACAACCTCTGAGCACAGAGCCAGGAACAGCCCCAGAGTTCTACCACATATGGCCCTCAAACAAACAAATAAGGGAACTTGGGGCTACAAAGATAATAGAAAGAAAGGCTCTTACATTCCACACTTTCACCCTGGACTTGATCTCCAATACTACATGGGGTTTCTCATAGGTAGGAGTGATCCCTGAGCACTTCCAATTGTGCCCCAAAACCAAACAAGAAAAAAAATAGAGAAAGAACTTGCCAATGGGGTCCTTGAGTGATAATTTCCAATAGACTGTGGCCTGTGGTCGAACCATTTGGCCTGGCAGATGAGAAAGAGCCTGGCAACCCTGGAGGTGTGGATTCCCCCATTTTCCAGGGATGGGCTGACATCAGGCTCCACCCTGTCTCTGACATTCTCAGTAGATAGAACCTGTCCCCACCAGCCCACTTCAAGAGAAGCCGATTACTCAGGCTCTCCTCTGAGCAGCTTAAGTCCCTAAAAGCCGGGTTCTGCATACACTGGCAATCCCTTCATCAGTCGATGTTATCAAGCTGCATAGGAAAGGGAAAAAGAAATCCTTCTGACCCTGATTCTTGGTCTCAAAGGCACAGGACTGGGAATAGAGCTAGTGGGGGCGCTGCATCTGCCAAAGGGTGTGCCTGGACAGAGGCCCACCAAACACACATCCTACTCATTATCTGTTGCTGCATGCATCTTCCTCCTGTGCCTAACCCTTTCTTCTCCATTCCACATGCTGCTGTTAGAGAATAAACACACCGTAACGACAAGGTTGGCAGTAAGCAGTTGGCAGAGATTCCCCTGGGGACAGAGGAGTAGAGAAAAGATGGAGATGGGAGTGAGGTGAAAGGGACACTTATGCTATTTCCCACAACCACCGATTTGCTTTCTACAGTGCCTCTGAAAAGGCAGGGGCTTTTCTGATGATGCCAAGACTTGCAGGTGGAGCTTGCAAAGAAGGCAAAGAAGGATGGGACTCAACCTTCTTTCTCTAGGGATTCAGGAGGCTGCTGGCTCCCATTGCTGGGCAGAGGGGAAGAGCCCAAGATATGGATGCTCTAAACAGGCTTCAAATGTCTTTGTGTCCAAAAGGAAGCCCTGAATCCAGTCAATCCCAACAAGTTTTCCCATCATGGAGGCCAATCCTAGGCATGCTCTTAGTAAGCCCCACCCACATGTTTCTGCCTTTCTCCTTCAGTGAAGTGCAATCAGCTCAGAAGTGAGATGCTCCCTCCTACGGGTATTCTGTCTTGATCATGGGCCACTATCGATCATGTCTTCCACCCTGTAGCCTACTGTCAGCATACGAGGGTCCCTGTGTCACCAAATGTGGGGATTTGTCTTTGGTGCTCAGGGCTATGCAGCTGTTCATTCCCAATATAGAAGTAAGAGAAAGAAAATGGACAATACCACCACCTCCACCTCACAGGGTTCAAAGTAGCATGAGGGTCTCATAGCTTCTCTGTCCTCCTAGTTGTTTCTGGAACATTCCAGGTCTTTGGCCAAGTGACACTTGCCTGCTATTGACACTACCCCCCACATCTTGTCCACAGAAAGACATTGGGGGGAGGGTCTCCAGAAATGCTCTTCTAACCCTGCTGGGTGTGGTCCCCACAACTTCAAAACAACAACAGAAGCTTGGGTTTCAAATGGAATTCCTTCCCTCAAAATTTTGTAGCCTGACTCTGGGGAAACTACTTTTGGAGCTGAGCTCGCTCCAGTTTCTGGCAGAGTTTGTCGTGATGAGCACTGTGTGGATACAGACCGGTAGTGCAGGCACTTCCTTCCTGGATGAGTTACCTTGCACCTGCCTTTGCATTTTCCAAAGGAACTAAAGGCCCTTCTCTACTTCCCCATAGCAGAAGGGATTCTGGGGTGTCAGAGTTTCCAGAGAAGGGAACAAAGTCTTCACATGGGGGCTAATTACATGTTAGCTTTCTGCAGAAGAATAGTTTATGGCTTAAACACTATTAATTGTAAGCCGTTTTGTTCCACAGGGAAGTTGTTCATTGATAACTACCCAATTAGGGTTATTTTGCAATTAGTCTATTCATAGTAAATTTATTGTGAAGGGGGAGGCTAGAGTGCAACAGATTCAAGCACAGCCAGGGCCAGGCAGGGGGCGGGGGCTGTGATAGTTTTCAAATGCCAGGCTCAGGGGTCTCAAAGCATGAGCTACCTTGGTCATCAGGGAATGCTGGCAAGTGCCTAGCCTTGCTGGTCATGTCTTAGAATGCCCAGAAAAAGCAAAGTTCTAGAGCCACATGAGTTCTCTAGCACCCCCTATCCCTTTCTTCTGGCAAGGTCACTGACCACAGGGACACAGGTCAAGCCATCTCTGCCCCCCTGAGCAGAAGCAGAATCTCCAAATGCCTGAATGTGGCTCTAAACTCTATGGTGCCATGTCTGGGCCACTATTTCTGGTTAGAGTGACCTCAGAGCTTCACTTCCAGAGCCATCACCTGGGGGTGATAACAGGTGCTTCGGTGAATAGCAAGGGATGGCACTGTGCTTGCTCTTAGAAACCCAGGGCTGATCCCTAGGCTTAAGGAGGTTCAGTGACAGGACACCATCCCTGTTACTACCAGAATTTATTTTTGAAAAGAGGATTGATTCTTAAGAAGGTGATCTAATGCTTCCAGGTCACTTCCTGGTTGGAATGAGTAGACAGGCAAACAAGCAGATGTATATGCACATGTCCAGAGCTGCTTCCCCATTCTGGAGTAGGGCTGTGTGGCTGTGATTGAAACTGAGACCTTTGCTCTACTCCTTTGCAAAAATCAAACAAGGAAATGGGACCCTGGTTATCCAGTACCCACTTCTTTCACTTCCGTTTCCTTTCCCTCCCTCCCTCCCTCCCTCCCTCCCTCCCTCCCTCCCTCCCTCCCTCCCTCCCTCCCTCCCTTCCTCCCTCCCTCCCTCCCTTCCTTCCTCTCTCTCTCTCTCTCTCTCTCTCTCTCTCATGATGGTGATGGTATGTTTTGGGCCACACTCAGTGGTGCTTGGGTACTTACTCCCAGTTCTGTGGTCAGGATTGTCCCCTGGTAGTGCTTGGGGGACCATGTTGCCAGGGATCAAATTGGGGTTCAGTCATATGCAAGTGTAGTAACTCTCTGGATAAAAATCCAGTTGTCATTTTCTTTTTGTAATGTTAGGCCACACTGGTGTCATGTTCAGGGCTTATACTCCTCTCTCGACACTTAGCGATTACTCCTGATAGAGCTTGAGGGACCTGATGTAGCTGTATGCAATGCTAGTACCTTTCCTGCTACCTCTTCTTAAAACTGTGGGTCATGATCCCACATATATGGAAGTGGCTACGGAGACATTGTCCATAGTTGAAGATTTCTGAACATACTCAATGCCAATAAAGAATCTGAAATTCATGGTATCATGACTCTGAAGTATTCCTAGTCATACTTCTCTGGAGAAAACGAGTTATGGGTGGGGAACAGAATTCGAAGGTGAAGAGTGCATGCAGGACTCCACATCAGCCTGCTCTGCCAGGCCTTGTGCCAATGACTGGTGCGTGAAGCCACAATAGCCCTAAGCCACACAAACACCCTCCAACACAGAAACAGCCCAGCTCCTCAACTAATCTCCAATAGAATGATGAGTAACTGTATCTCCTCAGGTAGGACCCATCTATGGGCTGAAAACTCTGGGATATTCTCAGAATAAAGGTGGATCGAGTTTCCCTACAAACACCCCCTTAATTCACCCCACAAGAAAACACAGCAGCCTCCACCCACATCAGCCATCTTTCCAGCAGAGAAATGGCCCAAATATAACTAATCTCTAAAGAACATGATGCCTATGAATTTTCCCAGAAAGACTGGTCCAGACTGAAATCTCTGGACCCTTCTTGGAATGCGGGGGGCAGATTCCCCTTTTCTGCATGAAGCCACAGCAGCCCACTGCCACACACAATACTATTCCACAGAAACAGCCCAGTTCCACAATTTAACCTCATCAAACTGCCAAGCCATCAAATCATTCCAGATCTATAGCTCCTAGACAGTGTGAAATTTTTAGGACTGTCAGACCAGTAGGATGACAGAAAATCCAATAAGGAAGCTTCCCAGAAGCTCACAAAGCTCAGTGAGCCTAAACAATAATTCAAAGAGCACCCACCAATCAGCACAGTAGATCCTCAGACAATGACTGTAATAAACCATTGTGAGATGTGACAATGGTCATAAATCGACTCTTATTGCCCTAAATTTTGCTCATTCCAGTTGCCTTTGTGTTGTAACAAACAACATGAAGTAACTGTGTTTGTGCTTGCTAAAGGGGAAGACTGGGATGGTGGGTGGGAGATTGGGGACATTGGTAGAGGGAAGGTCTCACTGGTGGTAGGACTGGTGTTGGGACATTGAATACCTGAAACAATTATATTATGAACAAACCATGGCAAACCATGGCATTTTAATAACAATTGTTTTAAAAGAACTGAGAGAGAATGGAAATGCCCTGTTTCTGGTTATTATACCCCATCTGGAATCTATGGGAGCTGCTGGCCAGCTTAGACCAGGGACAGGCCACAAGCCCTTCCTGCCAAAGTCTTTGCATTCAACAGCACAGGCTGAACATGTCTCTACCAAGCGCTTGGCCCACAGAGGAGCCAGTCAATTATGGATGCTGTCTCCTAGCCGCTCCCCAAAGCAGACTCAGCTCTTCCCCATCCCACCCTCTTCTGTGCTCTCTGAACATGTAGGGATTCTGACCACAATTCAAACTTGCCCTTCTATGAAACATAAAGTGGCATGGATAGACGCAGAGATCTGAGTTCAGCTCATGTTCACCATGATTGAATGGGCTGCTGGGGGAGCCTCATCCCTTCCGGTGGCCAGAGGGTCTTGTCTCTCCAGAGAAAAGATAGAAAAGGACTATCTCGCTGGGAGACATTTCCTGTGGAGCTCCCACTTCCACACTTTCTCCTAGAGAAAAGATACCTGTAAGCATGACTCTGTCCAGACCCTCAATTGTGCCTTTGGTAGAGAAAACCCAGCTCTCTCTTCCCACATGACTGCCCTGGATCCATTCTGCACCTCCTTTTTTGCTCTCAGATCTCTATCTTGAAAGGGGAGAAGACCAGGGCCATAGTGCCAGTTCCAACCTCCACCAGCAAGAGACAGGGTTAGATGTTAGTCACCAGATTGGCTGAGAGAAAGGGGGAGTGATGGAGGAGAAAAATAAGGGTGAAAAGAAATAGGGAGGAAATAGAGATGGGAGGAAGAAAAAAAGAAAGAAAAGGAAAGAAGGGAAGGAGGAAAGGAAGAAATCAACAAAAAGATAAGGAGGCAGGGAAGGAAGGAGGAAGGAAGAAAGGAAAGAGGACGAAAGCAAGGAGGAAAGAAAGGGAGGAGGAGAAAGGATGGAAGGAAGGAAAGGGAGGAAGAGAGTGAGGAAAGAAAGAAAGAAAGAAAGAAAGAAAGAAAGAAAGGAAGGAAGGAAGGAAGGAAGGAAGGAAGGAAGGAAGGAAGGAAGGAAGGAAGGAAGGAAGAAAGAAAGAAAGAAAGAAAGAGGGAAAGAGGGAAGGAAGGAGGGAGGGAAAGAGGGAAGGAAGGAGGGAGGGAATAAGGAAAGACTGAGTTTGGATAGTTTGGACACCTCTCCTGTTCTCCCCATCCCCTTTTGCACAAACACTTTATTCCAAAAATAAAGGAGCAATGAGGAGCTATGATGGTGATTCCTTGTGATGGAGTGGCCCTAGCTCTCTTTTAGGCAATTTTCCCTTACATGGCACTGTCATGGCACATAGATGGGCAAAGAAACAGAAAGGCAAACAGTCATTTCCTTTAGCTTCCTGTTGAAAACCCCGGGAAAGGTTTAGGGGCTGGGAGGTCTGAATTTTCAAAGAAAACAGGAGTGGGAATGGGAGGGTGTTTATCTTTCATTGCCTTTTTTTGGCTCATAGATTAGGCCTCTGAGGGCCACATAGATGATTCAATAGTTTGAGCACAACCTTTGCATGAAGAGGCTTGGGTTCTATCCCTGGCAACACATGGTGCTTGAGTTTGGACAGAGGCAATGAACTTTGCTGAGCCTCCATTCATGAGAGATTCAGCAGGTCCCTTTCCCCCACTTCTACTCACACAGTCCCATCAGCTCCAATCTCATGGAACTGCTGAGGGATTACAGACCTAAGGCAACATCTGCCTGCCCTCTCAGACACTGCTGACCCAGGTGTGCTGACTTCCGGTGTCCGGAGTCAAATGAACCAGCCCTACTTGCACTGTGTGAAACTCCAGCTGGAGACCAGACCAACATGCAGGCAGGATGCACTCACCTTCCAATGGGCAGAGCCGCGTCACCTTCTCCGGCATGAGCAGCCCCAGCTTGTGGCGGCAGTAGGTGTTCCCGATCTCCTGGCGGCAGTGCTTGGACTTGGCACGGGACAGGGCTGAGATGGCCTCCTTGCCTGAGATGTCACACTTGGGCGGTGGCTCATTCCTGGTCTCAGGGGAGCTGGCGCTGCTCCTCTTGGTGTGGGGAGACCTGGGCACTTCCTTCCCTCTGCTGCCATTGCCAGGGGCCAGGACTTCGTTGGGGCCTTTCCCGGGCCTTGAGGGCCCCTGGCCCTGGACCTCCTGTTCCAACTTCCGTTTCAAAAGCTCCTTGTGCCGGCTCAGGGGCCGCTTTGTCAGCTCAGGCTGGTGCTTCTGCTTCTGAGTCCTAGGAGCAAAGTTGCTATTGTCCACATTCTCAAAGTCTTTGGGCACTGAGTTCTCATTGTTGCTGTCTGTCCTCACTTTCTCTTTTGGGCGGTGGGAGAAGTAACCATCCTGGCGGGGAGAGAGAGGAAAGCTTTGAGCACCTAGGGCTGGGCTCTGGGAAGACACTTCTCTTCTACCCCCCCATCTCTGTTTGCACACATGCTTTATTTAAAAAATAAAGGAGCAACAAGGAGCTATAGTGATACCTTGTGATGGGCGACCCTGGTTTCCTTTCAGGCAATTTTCTATTCATGGCACTACCATGGCACACAGATGGACAGACAGACAGGCAGGCAAGACAGTCATTTCCTGTCAGCTTCCTGTTAAAACCCTGGGGAAGGTTTAGCGGCTGGGAGGTCTGAGTTGTCAAACAAAACATGAATGGGAAATGGGAGGGTGTTTATGTTTCATTGCCTTTTTTGGCTCATAAATCAAGGACTCTGAGGGCCACATAGATTATTCAATGGTTTGAGCATAGGCTTTGTATGAGGTTGCTTGGGTTTTTTTCCCTGGCACTGCATGGTCCCTGAGCATTGCTAGTATTGACCTCAGAGCAGAGTTGGCAGTAGCCCTCAACCACCAGAGGGTGTGGCCCATCCACTCCCACATACAAAATGAGTCTAATCTGGACAGGTTCCCTTTTTTGGGGAGGTGGGGTACAATCTTGGCTGAACAACCCTGATGTTGAATACTGTGCCCAATAGGGACATATGACTCCCTGTGCCTGAGCTTTAGCTCCTGGTGCTTTAACCTAGAGTAGCCCTGATGATGTCACTCATGTGAAGAAGGGGGGGGGGCAAAGGGGACAAGGAGATTGTGAGGATCTTTCTGCAGAAAATACATGGCTCTGAGGGTCCTTCTAGGAAGGGGGTGCTCCAGACTATGCTCCTCCAAAACTACTAGGTATGTCCAAATCACTCTGAGCTCAAAGCAAAGACACAATTCTCTGGACATACCCCATTGCTTTCCAACCCCCCACCCTGACCTGCAGCTGCCCCTCTTCCATCAATATTCCTTCCCCTCCTTTCCGTCTGGGATCCCTATAACTCCCACAGCCTCGCACACACAGTTTCTGATCTCTGTGTCTCAGTAGGCCATAGTGTGATTTAGTGGGAGTTGTCGGTACCCTGAGGAGTGGGTCATGTTAGGGACTGTTTGTCCTCAGGGGACCCAGAGTTTGTTCTGGGCAGGAGCCAGACTGGGCTGGTTCTGAAACTGATTTTCATACAAGGCCTTTGGGAATGTAGCCAAACACTAAAGTGGGTGGGAAGGAGCCCCTTCTCTCTTGGAGATGGGCTGGAGGGGGGCATCTCCTCTTCAGCTCATGAATGGTAGGATGGGGGCTGAATGGGGTTGGGTGCTCTCCAGGAAGGTTTTAGCCATGGTCAGATTCTCTGCACCAAGGCTCATCCTTTACATTCTGTGGAGCACCAGACACAGACCAGGCATTTGGCACAGCAGAAAAACAGGCGAGGGTTGGAGAGGAACTTGCCTTGCATGTGGCTGACCCCAGTTCTATTCCCAGTACTGAAGAGTTCTCACAATCACTGCCAGGAGTCATTCTTTCACCTAGAGTCAGGAATAATCCTTGAGCACCACTAGGTGTGGCACAAACCCTGGCCCCCTACAAATAAAACCCCAATGAAACAAACTTGTGAGAAGACTCTGGATTTAAGCAACTGTCCTCCTCATGGTCACTACTGCTGTTCTGCAATGCAAGGTCCTGCCTGCAAAGAGGGGAAGTCTCAACTTGTCTGGGACTTCTGCCCACCATGTCTAGTTTATATTGCTGAACCCAGGACTCACTGGATCATCTCTGAGCCTGGGCACATGTGAGTGTGTAGGACCATGTAACAGGCTGTGTTGCTCTACTCCAGCCAGTCTCAGCAGGTGCTGCAGGTGACCCACACCCAAAATATCTGGTGGACAGAGAGAATGCAGAAGTATCTTACAGTCTACATCTGCCTCTCTCCCCAGCACATTTTTTTTTTTTGGTTTTCGGGCCACACCCGGCGATGCTCAGGGGTTACTCCTGGCTGTCTGCTCAGAAATAGCTCCTGGCAGGCACGGGGGACCATATGGGACACCGGGATTCGAACCAACCACCTTTGGTCCTGGATCGGCTGCTTGCAAGGCAAACGCCGCTGTGCTATCTCTCCGGGCCCTCCCCAGCACATCTTAATACTAGACTTGGTGTTTTCTTTCCTTCTCATCAAAACTTCTGTGAGTTTGACCCACCTGAGCAGAAATCCTACATCCACCACTTATCTTAGAAATGTCATCTCCCGGTGCCGGGCGGTGGCGCTAGAGGTGTGTCTGCCTTGCCAGCGCTAGCCTAGGACAGACCGTGGTTCGATCCCCCGATGTCCCATATGGTCCCCCAAGCCAGAAGCGACTTCTGAGCTCATAGCCAGGAGTAACCCCTGAGCATCACCAGGGAGGCCCAAAAACAAAAAACAAAAAACAAAAAGAAAAAGAAAAGAAAAGAAATGTCATCTCCCTCCCCTAGCCATGTTCCAGCAGAGATTCACCCAGAAAACTAGGATGGGGACCACTTCCCCTGGTTATTCAGAGCCATCAGCACCCATGACCAGCATGGGCCATAAAGGGACCTCTGCCAGAAGGCACTGCTACTCCCTGTTCCAAAGCAGGAGATCATCTTGTAATGGGTGTGTGTGGCCAGGCCTCTGTTTTGTCCCAGATAGGACTCAACTGCTCAGGAACCTTCAAAAATTTGTATCTGTGGCAGGAAGTGGATTATCTGTCTACTAATGAAGAGCTCACAGAAGCTGAAGGTGTTTGAAAAAGTCCACAGGAGAAAAATGGGCATCACAAAACTGAGGGCTCTCAGTGAGAGGAGTCAAGGCAGGTTTCCATGGAGCCAAGTTCTCCCATCATTTCCCCCAAATCTTTTCTTCAGGTTTACTTTTACTGTAGGGCATCACAGGAGGAGAGCTGACTCAATTTTTAGGTACAACAGAGAAATACACCTAATTGTTTCCTGTGCTATCCAAGATCCAGAGAACATCCTCATCTTGAACAATGAACATGGAACAGGAAACCAGCCACCAATTGACACTAATGATGAGTTGGGTTAAGTCTGAGATCTCTGTAAGTGAGAGGGCACAACATTTTTCTTCTTTTGGGTCTAACTTATTTCATTTATCAAAATATCCTCAAAGTCTTATGTGATAGTACTGCCTTCTTTTGGGAAGCTAATCCTTCTATCCACCTACCTAGCTACCCATTCATCCACCCATCCTCCAGCCATCCATTCATCCACCAATATATCATCCATTCCCCCATCCATCTTCCATCCACCCACCCATCCATCCATCCACCCACCCATCCATCCATCCACCCATCCATCCATCCATCCATCCACCCATCTTTTCAATCAGCATCCACCCATCCACCTACCAATCTTCCACTCATCTAATCATCCACTCATCTATCATCGTATCCATACACCCATCCATCCACCCACCCACCCATCCACCTATCTATCCATTCATCTACCCATCTATTCACCCAGTATCTATCCATCCACCTACCAATCCTTCACTCATCTATTCATCCATCCATCATATACATCCACCATCCATCCATCCACCCACCCACTCACCCATTCATCTATCCATCCATCCACTTATCTATCTATCTATCTATCTATCTATCTATCTATCTATCTATCTATCTATCTATCTATCTATCTACATGCCCATTCATCCATCCATCTATTCATCTACATCCATCCATCCTGTTCATCTATCTATCCATTTATCCTTCCTTCTCTCCCTCTTTTTCTTCCCTCTCTCCCTTCAGTTGTCAGCCAGTAGCAGTGGATGGACAAGATATCGGTAAGATTTCATCTCACACCCCCATCTGGCATTAATTCATTGCCTGACATACCACTTTTTCTTTTGCTTTCCATCAAGAACCAAGATCCAGAAATGCAAATCTGTCTTCCCTTCCCTAAAGCCATTTAGGCACTTTCTGGGAAAATTCAGGGGTGACCTAAGCACTTCCTTAGAACTCTCTCCTTAAGACTCAGGTCCTTAGAACCTTGCTCCCTATCCCCCTAAAATACAGCAAAGAGGGTGGTATGAGCCCTATTCCAGGGGAAAAGGGGGTGAAATGACTTGTCCATAACCAGGATACCAGAGTTGAACTAATTTGAACTCTCCTTTACTTATTCCCCTCTTCTAGAAGATGGGAAGTAGTGGGGGTGGTGATCAGGCTATGGATAAGGACGAACATATTCAAAACTTCCAAAATATTCCCATCCCAAAGCAGGTTGAAGAATGAACTAACCCTGATTTAACCCTGGTCAAGGTCTCCTCCCTCCACGGGCTCAGCAGGTTGATCAGACAAGTTCTTATTTCTTCTTTAGGATCACCCTACTGTGTTCCCCATGCTTCTCTCTGCCCCCAGATCCAACACTCTCAACCTTGGTTTATTTATGCAAATGCCACCCTCTGACTTATTTTATATTAATGCACTTATTACAATGATTGCGCATTCAAATGCTGGCAAGTGAACTCCCAGCTCTAATTGTCCCACCACTGCCTCACCTCCAAGCAGCCACACATATCCATTTTTATTCTGAAGATATAATTAAATGCAATAATGCCCTCTTTCCCCATTCAACCTTGGAGACACAGAGAACCTATTTCAATCAGGGAGAAAGAAATGCCACATAACTGATCTCTGAGATGCAGATTAGGGATGGGGAAGAGGGTTTCCGCATGTTCTCAGGCTTCTGTGAGGATCCAGAGACCCAAGTTCATGGATCTGGGGTCCAAGTCTTTTCTGGAGGTGTTTCTGATCTCTGCGAATCTTTGTAGTAAGGATCCTCTCATAAGTGAGTTGCTGTGTAGGAAGGATGCTGGGCAAGGATCGAGAGGATGGTCTGGCCTGAATGTCTCACATCTACACAAGGAATAGTTCTGACCACACATTACTGAACGTTCCCACCATTTGTCAGAGAACAAGAACATTATCCACTTTCTTGAAACATCACTGGGCACATTGATGGTAATCACCTCACTTAGAACAATAGCTAAGACATGGAAACAATCCAAATGGTCAACTATGAATGAGTGGATCAAGAACTTGTGGCATGTCTACATGATGGAATACTAAGTAGCTCTAAGAAAGAAGAGTTTCATACAATTGGCCATGACATGGATGGAGCTAGAGTTAAGCCAATCGGAAGGAAAAGGATAGCTATGGAATTATCTTTCCTATGTGGGACTTAAAGATACATTGCAAGTTAGGGGCTGGAGCTGTGGCACAAGTGGTAAGGCATCTGCCTTGCCTGTACTAGTCTAGGACTGACAGCGGTTCGATCCCCCAGAGTCCCATATGGTCCCCCAAGCCAGGAGCGATTTCTGAGCTCATAGCCAGGAGGAACCCCTGAGTGTCACTGGGTGTGGCCTAAAAACCAAAAACCAAAACAAACCGAAACAAAAAGATACATTGCAGGGGCCGGAGAGATAGCACAGCGGTAAGGCATTCTCCTTAGACGCTGAAGGATGATGGTTTGAATCCCGGCATCCCATATGGTCACACAAGCCTGCCAGGAGAGATTTCTGAGCATAGAGCCAGAAGGAACCCCTGAGCGCTGCCAGGTGTGACCCCCCAAAAAATACATTGCAAGATAAACAAGAGGCCAAGGGCAACTCAGCAGGAGCACCAATCCACAAAATTGAATTGGGGGTTTGAGACAGAGGGGTATTGGAGTTCTTAAGGAATGGAGATAGGAAGCTGGGATGGATGTGGTGTTGAAATTATGTGTGCAAGAAGCCATAATTAACGTTATTATAAAGTACAGAGGCACAGCAGTAAGATATAAAGAGAAGCTATGGGGTGACCACTAAGAGTCCATCTAAGGACAGATAGATAGATCCCAGCCCTAGTGCTTGATTTGACTGAACTTAAAAAGATCATTGAAAAATGAGGCCGAAGCAGTAGTGCAAGTGGTAGGGCATTTGCCTTGCAAGTGCTAACATAGGATAGACCAAGGTTTGAGCCCCCTGTGTCCTATATTGTCCCCCAAGCCAGGAGCAATTATGAGTGCATAGCCAGAAATAGCCCCTGAGCGTCACAGGGTGTGGCCCAAAAAGCAAAAAAAAAAAAAAAAAGTAATTGAAAAAAGTAATTTCATCACTCAATGCTCATCTATCCTGATGGATTACCCTCCTGGAAACTGAGGAGATCAAGGAAAGACCAGAGATCACAAGTTTCGGGTGTGCATCTTTTGGAAAATACCATGCAACAATCATTCATCAGGGTCTTGGTTACCTCAGGCCCTTTGCATATACTCACACCTGCCACCTGGAGGACAGACTGTTATTAGCTCCAGATGGGAACATTCAAGGCTCAGGGCACCCACCCGGCTGCTCAGTAACCATCAGCTTCCAGCTTCCTCTGTGTCTTGTCGATATACCATCTGCTGAGTAGCTGTGTGCTATTGAATTTGGTCTATATATCTGATCACCAAGGGAATAAAGTCCATTGGGGAGGGGGGGGTGGAAAAAGCACATTTTCCTAAAAGATATCAGCACCTGCCTAGATGGATAGAGACACATCAGAGAACATGCTGGGACTGTGATAATACTGTTCATGCCACAGTGCTGATTAGCACCAACTTAGCTAGAGCTGCTTGTCCACCAGGCTCTCTGGCAAGTAGAGACATGGCTGGGCTGGCAGAAACCAGTGGGCCACACAATCAATAGGAAGTTTTGCTTCACTAGGGCCCATTGCTCTGGAGTCAATTGTGCTGTGCAGAGATGCAGAACACGAGAGGAGCCGCGTGCACCCATGAAGCTGGTTGGGATCCAGACTGTCTTTGACTCCTGGTGGCAAAGTCACTTGGCAAAGGCCTGGGTGAGGTGGCCTGCCAAAGGACAAAGGATATGTCCTGCCGAAGTAAAAGTCCAACTCAAGGGAGCACACTGCACCTCAGCACTCGGGGTGGCCATGGGGAGCAGTGCTAGCTCAGAGGTTTCCCATGACCGGCCCATGGAGACCTGTGTGGTATGGTAGTAGCTAAAGGTTGAAAAGGGGAGGCACCTGAGACAGTAGTGGCAGCAAGCAGGTGTTGTGGTGGTGGGGTGTGGGGCTGGAAAGCAGCATGCATGAAGTTGGACCATGATAGAACTGGAAATCATGGTGACAAGTAGAAAATTGAAGGAAATGAAATGGTTTTGGCGGGAACCTGGTCACCTGTGAGGTCAAAGTACTTTTATTTCTGTTTCATTTTGTGTTTGGGACTATCCACATGGTGTTTCAGGACCTGTAGGCCACTCTTCCAAAAACTCTCTGCCCAGTTGATGTGGGCAGTTCAGCTCAAGTGTCAGAGGGGAGGGACCAGCTCTGGCCTTAGGATGGGATGGAAGAAGCACCAGGACCATAACAAACATTCCCAAAGGGCTATAGGGATTCAAACTCAGGTTCAAGCATAGTAGAGCTTGGAGCCCAGGACCGCTGAACTACATTCTTTTTTTTTTTTTGTTTGTTTGTTTTTTGGTTTTTGGGCCACACCCGGCGGTGCTCAGGGGTTACTCCTGGCTGTCTGCTCAGAAATAGCTCCTGGCAGGCACGGGGGACCATATGGGACACCGGGATTCGAACCAACCACCTTTGGTCCTGGATCGGCTGCTTGCAAGGCAAACACCACTGTGCTATCTCTCCGGGCCCTGAACTACATTCTTAACCTATGACTTTAGTCTTTTGCAGAAAGCATATTGGCTGGGTGGAGGGGTTCATTCTGTTTTCCTCCATGCAAAATAGACATCATACCTGATAACTACCCAAAGGGCTTTCTTAGCTGAGAAGTAACTCATTTTAGGTGCTCAGCCCAAGGTCCAGAATTTCAGACCTTGCTCTGGGTTATACCTGCAGTGTAGATGGGGCATGCTGACTCTGTGTGTGTGTGTGTGTGTGTGTGTGTGTGTGTGTGTGTGTGTGTGTGGTGGCAGGGATGTAGTTTTAATGGTCGTTACAGACTCCAGGGGGTCTTGGTGACCCAAGATTTTCTGGAGGCCTTCCCTGTCAAACTTTGTTCTGAATAAAGACAAGACTCATTTTACCCCTTTGCACTCCTCTTCCAAGCACAAGCTGAGATTTTCCAGAGGCTCAATTGGGGGCGTGTGAGGTCAGTGAGTCCTGAGTGAGGGTGAGAGTCACCCAAATCTACAAAGCAGTGTGGGAACCTCTGGCCACCCTCCCTGTGTGAATAAAAGCCCACATTCAATCCATGGTTCCTCCGGTCACATATTCAGTGTTCTTTTAAGGAAATCGATAAGGACCCATTTATAAAAAAGGCTCCGTGAGCATTTCCAAGAGTGATCAATAGGAGATAGATACAGCTAACATAAGCCAGTTCTTTGTGGAGGGACCAGATACTGTTCGATTTTGATTTTTGTTTTTGGGACACACCCAGTGGTGCTCAGGGCTGATTCCTGGTTTTGCACTTAGGAATCATTCCTGGCGGTGGTTGGGGAGCCCTATAGGATGCTGGGGATAGAATCCATGTTGACCACACCCTCTCTGATGCTATATCGCTCCAACCTGAGATACTGTTTGAGAGCCAAGATGGGGGGCGGGGGTTCCCAAGTCCAGGGCATTTGAAAATAAAATGCTGATAGTATCAGGCTCCCTTCTTGATGGTGAGGAAACCTCGGACCTGTAAGATGATGTCTGCTGAAAGCCCAGACTCAGTGTGTCTATTACTCACAAACACAATAACCCACAAAAATGAGGGTGCTGATCAGGGCTCTAGAATCAGAGGCTCCCAAACTGATTTGGCTTAGCACCCCCTTTACAGAAAAAAAAATTACACAGAATATCCTAAACTCCTAGAAATCTACTTTTTAAGAGAACAGAAGAAAGCGCCCCGTACAGGCACCAGCAGTTTCCAACATGCTCTGGATTGTTCTATTACTTCTGGGGGTATCACTTCTTTTGTAAGACACTAATTTAAAGGGGCATCAGGGAACCAGGACCCGGAATCCTGAGAAAGGTCAGCTCGTATCCTCCAGGATTTACTCAGGCCAGCTCCAGTCAGCTCATTAGGCCTCAGCTCAGCCTCAAATCAGCTCCAGCTCCCAGCCCCAAGGTGCTTGGTGAGGATGTCCCAGAGGCAAGAGAACTTTCCTCCATTCAGCAAAATCCTGAAGGCAGGAAGAGACAAGTTCCAGCATCTGAGAGTTTGCGCCCAGACCCTGCAGGTCCCTCTAAACTCCACAGAACCAGGTCTAGCTTTTCACCCTGTTTCAGGCCTATGCTGGAGGTGTCTTGCTCAGCACATCTGCCATGTCATATCTGGTGAGCCCAGACTTGGGGAGAGGGGTTGCCACGTGGGACAGTAACCCTGGCAGTGGTGACCTGGGCCAGAGAGACAGACAGACAGGACTTTCTCTGTACTCACAGCCCCTCTGTCCACAGTCTCTCCTTCACTTGCCTGCTGAGGATGGTGGTTTTCAATTTCCAAGTCTGTTCTGCAAACTTGGTATCAAACCCAAAGTCTGGCATGGAAGTGAGACTGCTTTTCCCTCGTGGGGTGCTCTGGAGATGAGGTGGCTAGATAGACCCAGCAGTGGGGGACATGGACCCCAGGTCCCCACTGGGAAAAGGCGTGTGGCTGAGCTGGGAGGAAGGACAGTCCTGTGTCTTCTTGTCAGTAGGGGACAGACCCCAGACATTGCTCAGGGCTGGCACTGGCCTCACACTGACCAGTGACACTGAGTGACCAGGGAACTTGGGCCCAGAGGGCTGTCCCAGGAACAACACCATCATTTCTTGCACTGTTTTAGCTCCTCTTGAGTCTGACCACAGCAGTGGATGAATCGTAGCACCTGTGCTCTAGCCGGCTGTGGCTTTAATCCACCAACACACCCATGAGCCACTTGTGTGTGAAACACTTTCATGCAGCCTCTCCAGTCATTCTCTCTCTCTCTCTCTCTCTCTCTCTCTCTCTCTCTCTCTCTCTCTCTCTCTCTCTCTCTCTCTCTCTCTCTCTCTCTCTCCCTCCCTCCCTTTCCCCCCCGGAACTCCCCTGAGTCCCTGGGGTGATGAAGGTCTGAGCTTAGCTTGGCGCCCATGTAGTGCTCTGGCACCTGTTGATTGCAGTGTGAAATATGCATTATTCTGACTACATGTTCCTCCTGTACCTCCTCCCTGTTACAGGAGGGAAGAGTCCTGGTCTGACCCTGTAGCCATGCGACCAAGTGTATTCTTAGAACGGGTTTCATTTCTGGAGAGATAACAAAAAATGCCTATAAAGGGCTGTGGTGCAAAGGGGCAGCATGTTAGGTGGGGTGGAGGAACCAGAGAGGAGGGGAGAGGAGGAGAGGAGAGTGGAAGGGAAAAGACAGACCTTTCAGAGAAGCTGGTTTTTAGCCCAAGCTTGTGAAGAAGAATCTGTCCATGAGGCAAATCGCAAATGGTAGGAGTGCAATTAGGGCAGAGAAGGGGCCACCATGACAGTGGTAGTTGGAAATGATCACTCTAGGTCAAGAACTGGATGCTGAAAGGAGAATGTGCACGAAACCCCTTTAGTAACAATATTGCACACCAAAGTGTGTGCAATGTAAAAGGAAAATGGGAGGGGAAAGAGAGACAAGAAAAATGTCCTAAGGGGCCAGAGTGGTGGCATGGAGCAGTAAGATGTCTTGCCAGTGCTAGCCTAGGACAGACCCTGGTTTGATTCCCCGGCGTTCTATATGGTCTCTCAAACCAGGAGCGATTTCTGAGCGCACAGTCAGGAGTAACCCCTAAGTGTCACAGGGTATGGCCCCCCAAATAAAACAAACAAAAAAGTCTGTCCTAGAGGCAGGCTGGGGAAAGGTGGGAGAGGAACTGGGTACACTGGTGGTAGAAATGTCCCCTGGTGAAGGGTGTTGAACATGATATAACTGAAACTCAATCATGAACAAATTTGTATCTGTGGAAAAAAAATACAAATTATATTATAAACATCCTTGTAACCATGGTATTTAAATAATTAAATTAAAAAAAAAGAATAATGGTCAAGAACAGTGTGTGTAGGCATACACAGTGATCAGGAGATCAAACGCCGGCCCACAAACTCACATGTGTAGTGTCTACTGTGGCAGCTCACAGGTGCCCAGCATCCAACTATGTGTGCGCTACAAGCTTGAGAATGGCCTGGAAGAACAGCCCAGGGGCTCAGAGCACTGCTTTGTGAGCCTGTGGTCCTGAGTGTGAAAGTGCTCCATGGGCCGTCTGGCTGTTACTAGTGCGATACCAGCAGTGTGTGCCCTTCTCACAAGGGGTTCTGCCTCCAGAAAGATGTGCCAGGGCCATAGGCAGGAAAAGGCCAGGAGGGGCATTCCTGTGCTCCTGCACTCAAAGGACCTCCCTGGAGAATACTGTGCAAGTACCACAAGTACCACCTGGGGAGGAACATGGAGCTCAGTGAATGTCACCCTGTGCTTGCTTTCCAGACACCCCTTCGTCCAGAGACTTCATCTAGAGACTTCCTGGCCCTTAGGGAGATAGACAGTGAGGTGGGGGGATCTGGGGAGGGCCTGTTGATGAAACACAGCCTGCTTCTCACTTCATCTATTGGTTCTGCCACAATTGGATAATGAATGGAGCACTTGTAAGCTCATTACTGCGGAGTCTCTAAAGAAATGTAAATGCTCGGGGAGTTGGTGACATAAATAACGGAAAAGGCACCACAAATACATAAGTATCTGCGCTCACACATGCACACAGCCCCATTGCATCCAGATCATGGGGGGAGCCCTCTGCAAAGAGGGAGGATAGTAGTATCAGCCTCGGGGCTGTATAATCCAACTTCCCTGAAGCTGTCCATAAATCACTTTTACTATGCACAGGTACAAATAAATATGCTGTCACCGCCCCTAAATCTCTTTTATGGACCCGTGTTTGCTTTGGCCCATACTGCCTGGACCACAGCTTCTCAGTGCTCCTACTGGCTATTCCACGGACTACTGGCACATAGCAGAAGTGAGGGGCACTTCCTGTTCCTTTGAGATGATCTCCCCACCTCTGTGGGAGGGCAACAGTGTGGGAATTTGCTCTTTGCCTGCTAGATTGAGCATGGCACAAACAAAGAGAAATTGAGGCCAGAGAGACAGATTGGGGTACTTGCCTTACATATGGACAACCCTGGTTCAAATACTGGCATAGCAAATCTTCTCCTGGGCACCCTCACGATCAATAACTAAGGGCAGAGCAATCAGGAGCAAGTAAGCCCTGAGAATTACCAGGTATGGCTCCCAAAGAAAACAAAAACAAGGAGTCAGAGAGATAGCATGGAGGTAAGGCGTTTGCCTTTCATGCAGAAGGACAGTGGTTCAAATCCTGGCATCCCATATGGTCCCCTGTGCCTGCCAGGGGCGATTTCTTAGCATAGAGCCAGGAGTAACCCCTGAGCACTGCTGGGTGTGACCCAAAAACAAAAAAAAAAAAAAAAAAAGAAAACAAAAACACATAAGAGAGAGAAGTGTCAGAGACACGAATCTATGTTATCACCTTACTAACAAATGGAGAAGCAGAAACTTTGCCGACATTCAGCGCGATCCATGAAAATCTAGGCACAGGGTCAGCAAACGATTTCTGTAAAGGACCAGATTTATAGAAATCAGCTAACAAAATATTTCTTAAAAAAACTTCCTTCATTTAGACTTGGGAGACCATTTTGGTCTCTGTCATAAATACTCTGTCATTGTGGAGCTAAAGCAAACCCAAACCCTGTATCAATAAAAGTTTATTGACAAAAGCAAATGAAGGGCCAGATTTGGCCCCTGAGCTCTAAACAACCACATTAAAACATAGAAACTTTTTGGCATTGAAAGTAGACTCTAAAGATGGCTGTCTCCGGGGCCAGAGAGATAGCACAGCGGTGTTTGCCTTGCAAGCAGCCGACCCAGGACCTAAGGTGGTTGGTTCCAATACTGGCATCCCATATGTTCCCCCGTGCCTGCCAGGAGCTATTTCTGAGCAGATAGCCAGGAGTAACCCCTGAGCGCTGCCAGGTGTGGCCCAAAGACCAAAAAAAAAAAAAAAAAAGATAGCTGTTTCCTCCCACTTACCCAACCCTCTGAAGAAGCTCATCTCTGCTCATTCCTGTTTCTACCCACTTCTTTTCCCTTCACTTTCTCTTTCCCATCTTCCTCTCTCTAGGATTTCAGGGTAAAACCCCTCCATTATCTTCTGCCACTGTCACGCTCTGCCCGATGGCATATGACAGCTCACTCAACTCGGAAGCTTTGTGTTCCCCGTCACTGTATGCCTACTCCACTCCCTAGTCTCCCCAGACTGTCATTTTCAAAGAAGCTCTTGACTGGCATGTTTTCCCAATGTGAGGGGGATGCAACTTTTCCCACTCCCCAGGTATGGGAAACTTTCAAAAGTTATGATTGTCTGCTAAATCCCAAGCCCCCTGTCACTACAGTGACAGGTGGGAATGCAAATGAACCCCATTCAGAACATTGTTAAAAAGAAGTTTCAGTTCTGCAGGTAGAGAAATTGAACATGTTCCACAGGAAACTTAAAAAAAAAACTCCCCCAACCAGAAAATGAATACCACTAGTGCATGAAGAAAGAAGAGCTGGTTCACCACCCCCACACATGGCATGGGGGTCACCGCCCCCTTCCAAATATAGGGAAGGAATGTGCTTTTTGCAGGGAATAAAAAAATGGGGCTAGCTGTGAAAGAGATCTCAGTAATTTTCACAAGTCAGGGCTTGAGTTTCATCTCGAAAAACAAGTCCTCTCAAAGGAGTCTGTCTCTGTCTCTCTCTCTGGTCTTCGTCACTTCTGAGTTGATCTCCTTAAAATATAGAAATTTCTCAGCATTGAAAGTAGATTCTGAGGGTGGCTGTCTCCTCCCACCCACCCAATCCCAAACTGGAAAAAAAAAAAAAAAAAAAAAGAAACGAGCCAAAAATAAGTTCCTCTAACAAAATAGCTGAGAGCCACGTCTTGAAAGTTCCAGCCAAGATACATCAGGGCAAGAGTTAGACTTTCTGTGATGTTCTACCACCTTATTCTGCCTGTCTGAGCTGACCAAGGCTGAAATTATATTCCATCTCCAAGGGCCGGCGGCAGGTCCAGCCAGGTGGTGGTACAGACCAGGATACTCTGGAGGCCACTGGGACCCAGAGCAAGCTGGAGGCCCTCTCTGCTGGTTTTCCAGATTCTCTGAAGGGCAGAGAGGGAGGGGGACAAGGACACCCAGTTTTCCGAAAAGAGGGTGAAACTAGCCCAAGTGAAAGGCATCAATCAATCAAATAGGGAGCGGGAAATTGCTTTTTTATCTCAATGGTGATACACTCCCTGAAGTTTTATGTCCCCAAAAGCTCATCACGTAAAACAGCCCCACTGACCACCAGTTAGACAGACACACCTAGAGGTGGGAGAAGCTAGGAAGGAAAATAAAAAGACCAGGTGTGGGACCTCTAACTCACCACCAGACTAAAGCCCTGGAGCTCAGCAAATCTGCCGAGATCTTTGCCCAGCTGTTTCTGAGCTCCCTAGGGGGTAAGGTTCTAGGACACAGATGGGGTTTGATTCCTTCTTCAGCTGGAAATTCTCTTTTCCTTGGTGTTCCCAGCCCCACCAGCCTTCCAGCTCCTGTGAGTCAGATTGCCTTCCCTGTGATGTGTCGCAGGGAAGAAGCCAGTAGGGCTACAGACTCTGCAATCAAAATCTAGTCTGGGGTTAGCCAGTCCCTATCCCTGCATCTTCAATGCAGTCAAAAGCTTATTTATTTACCAAGTAATCCTGGAGCAGACAGGCCCAGGAGAGAGGTTTGAAGCTGCATTTATGGAGACTGCGTTCTGCCCAATCATGATCAGAGCTAAAGGAAAGATCTTGAGGGTGCAGAACTGAATGAGAAGAGAAGCATTTGGGCAACACCTTCTCCCTGGTCCCTTCCTAGTCTGATGGACCCATGTGGGAATTGGAGACCCTTCCCCGATTTCCACTTCACCCTGCCCAATCCTGCTGGTATGAAGGAAGGGACTTATCCACTGGGTCCCAGTCCCTACGACTGATGAGTCACATGCCATGTGACAGGGTCACCCTGGAGAAAGGCAGAGACGATGTTTGCAATGGGCTGGGAGTCACGGTGCTGTGAACTGAGTCAGGATCCAGGCAGATCTGCAGATACAGCTGCCTATCTACAGCTTTGGGCAAAACCATGCAAAAAGTTGCTTTTTACCTCAGCCATAGATGCCAAAGAAGCCAGCAATGGGGACCTCTGTAAATGTAAATGTAAATGTGACCCAGCTGACGGCCAGAGAGCAGCAGAAATCAGGAGACTAGAGGGTCAACTGACAAGGCAGAGTATTCTTGGATCCCTGAGTTTCACCCCAGTGGGCATAAAATACCCAGGCTGGTGTTTAATCTTTCATCCCAACAGCTCTCTAAATGCCACCTCCATGTTAGGTGGCTGCCCAAGGACACTGTACCATATAGTCAGGTGGCATTGAGAGGCGTGAAACTCCTGTCAGATTTACACTCCCGCCCCCCCCAGCCCAGTCATCCTGGAGCCTAACCTGCTGCAGACAGGGAGGCCTGAGCACACTCAAAGACATTCAGCAGAGGACAAGGAAGAAAGGGAGCCCATCCTGGCTCTACCTTTCCCCCACTCAGGTGCTGTATGTCTGGAGCTGATTACTTGCCCTCTTTGGTCCTTGTTGTCTCCTCTATAGAATGGGGGAAAGAAGACTATGATTTGGAGAGGCGGGTAAAGGCACTGCCAGAAGCAACTCTGGGTAAATATCCTGAAACAAGGCTCCTCCAGGGCTTGGGAGGCAACGGTGAGAGCCACTGACAGGGACCACCTGGATCAAGCATATTCCATGGTACACAGAGCAGGTGGGATTGTGGGAGAGAAAGGACAGGGAGCTGAGAGGAACACAAATCAGACTCTGAAAGGAGATGGTAAAGATTAAGACAAGATTTAAAGCAGCCAAGACTTAAAATAAAATAAAACAATCAGGTGGGATCCACATCCCACAGTGACCACCATGTAAGCAATTGCCCAGTTTCACTACTCATCAAGGTAGAGATGCTAAAACTCAAGGTACAGTGGCTGGAAACTCTGGGGTGTTCTCCAAAGACAGGTGAGCTGAGTGAGTCCCAGCCCTGCTGAAACACCAACAGTCACCACCACACCCCACACTACTGCTTCCATGCAACTGGTCCGAATTTATTGTTTTATGAGTAATCTCTCAGAGATGCCAAACCTATGAAAATTTCCAGGTATACCAGCTTTCAGGGTGAGATTTTGTGGTCTTCTCAGAGTTGGGGAGGGTACCTCCCACTCCTCCCCCAATACTGCCAGAAGTCCCAGCAGTCACACCCATATCAAATAGTCACAGTCATGAAAACTAATTGTAAAATCAGCTCCATAGATTCACGACTAAGCTCAGAAAGAGATGCTAGCTAAGCCATATCACGCCACGGTAAAACGTTCTCCTGGTTCTGCAGGTCCTGGAATCCCTGGAATGTGAGCAGCTGTGTGCAAGGCCATGCCCAACACCTCCAAGTTCCACAATCCAGACAGCTTAGTAGGAGCACAGCAAATTAGATGGGGAAGTCTACACAGAAGCCCACTAAGCTCCATAAACAAAACAGTAACATAGAAGACTCAGCTAGCAACAAACAGCACAGTAAACCTTCAGACAATGACTTTAATGGTGAGATATAACAATGCACACACCTTTCCTTTCACCAAAGCACTTTTTGCTAATTCCATGAGCCATTTTGTTGTAGTAAGCCATATAAAATGAGTTATTGTGTTACTGCTAAAGAGGCAGACTGTGGAGATGGATGAGAAACTAGGGGACAAGGATCAAGAGAAGACCACACTGGTGGTAGGTTTGTTGTTGGAACACTGTCTGAAATAACTGTAGTATGAATAACTGTAAACCATGGTATTTAAATAAAGCTTAAAAAGTTGGGCATTTTTTCTAAAACAGCAGGTGAGTGCACAGACTGGAGAGATTTAGGTAAAATATTTCAGAGTGGCAGGCCTAGCTGTGCAAACACCCTGAAATCATAAGGGCCTTGCTCCCCTGCACCCTGTGTTGGCCATTCACCATACCATAGGAGGGGATTGGAAGGATGACATCAGGATGCATCAAGATGGCAAAAACCAGTGAGGTTCCTAATCCGCATCTGTGACACAGAACTGGCCACTGAGGCATCATTTGGCAACTGAGAGTGCCCAGCGCCCAGGACAGAACTGATCACAGCAAGAGGCCAAGGCTGGGGGGGGGGTGGTCTTTGGTGTAAGAGTGTGAGGAGGGAGATTGGTGAGACTTGCTGAACTGCCGGAGTCTGTGTTCCCTGCTCTCTCCTACTGTGAGCAGAGCTGAGTGGCCTTGTTGGCAGCCCAGCCCGAGGCCACAGCGGTCTCACTCCTGGCTTTGCAGTGTTTTATTTTATGTACCTCAACAATGGTCCAGCTGTCTCCTTGCGTGGGGATGAGATGGGAACTTTCTCAGAAAGCTGAGGTTCCCCCACACCCAGATCTGCCAGAGGAAAGAGAAGAAAAGAGCCAAAGCAGACCAGGTTTTCCAGCAGCCTGGTGGGCACAGAAGGGCAGGGCGAGGTGGGGCCAGGAAGGGCCGGTGGTACCCCAAGAGGTTGGTTATTGGGGTCCTGAAAACATGGCAGAAACCCCTGTAAACCTCATCTGCCTTCTGTGGGCGCCTTTCCTGCTTGTGTTTATGACTAATCAAAGGTTAATTAGCCACAGCCCCTGGGACGAGGAATTAGACGAGCTAAGAGTTTCCCATCTAAGGGGAGGTTGAGGGGGCTCTGGAATAAAAACAGAGTTGATCTGACAAGTTCCCACAGAGTTTGCTGGGGTTACTACACCAGATGGAGCTGGATACTCTGGGCCACAAGATGATGGGTCGCCAGGGTGTCCCTTGAGTCCCAGCTGGAGGGAGAAAGATGCCTTGTCCATGAATTGATGCATCAAACCCAAGTGGCCAGAAGACAGGGCCAGAGGAAGGCAGAGAAGGTATTGCAGGCTAGAGATAAACTTGGGGTTCAAACCCCAGAACCCCCACATGGTGGCTGTGTGACAAAAGCCTCACCCCTAAAGCATGAGGGCATTGAGCTGCCCTGCCCAAGGATGCAGCCTTTTTCAAATCTCCCCTTTTCATGGGGTCCCCATCCTGTTTAGAGCACAATCATACCTTCCCCCTGGGAGCCTGAAGTATGGGGGTTGCCCTAAAGAGGCTTCTTCTCAAAGCCTGGGCTCCTTTTATGAGGAGAGAGTTCAAGTTTAACTAGAAACTGTAAAGCCTTGTGAAGAGAGCAGAGAGCTAGGAGGAGAGTTTGGGAGCCAGTGCACTGGAGCTGGCCAGGGTAGTGAGCTAGCAGCTGAATCAATTATCAGGTCAGGCGAATACTGGGGGTCAGACAAACTGCTTCACTGTTAAAGTGGTGCCCAGTGTTCCCAGATTTCCCAGAAGCCCTTTGGCTCTGTGGAATTTCTCCCATGTTTTCAATTAAATGCCCCCTTGAACCTCTGTGTTCACTGATACTTCAGTGGCATGACATGTGCATCAGAAGAACTGCTCCCGGTAGAGTTTTGGGTTGCAAAAGCCAGGAAGGGCACCCTTGCCCACATCTGTGAGCATATGGAAGACAGGACAGCTATAAAATGATGGTAGCAGCAGCTGTGAATACAGATAGAAACAAAGAAGTAAGGTGAGGCCACACACCCCCAGAATAAATTTCTGTTCCCTCTCCTCATCTGTGGTGCACATTTGGGCAAGCAACTTTGCCTTTCTGGGCCTCAGTTTTTTCATTTAACACCTGAACCCGAAGAGAAGATTCTGTGATGTGGATCTCTCCCAAAGTGGGCCCAGAAAGGGGACCCAGAGTATGGGGAATATGGAAAATGTCTGGGTGGCTGTGATGAGTCCTGGCCATCCTGGACAGAAACTCACAACTACTGTTCCTACTAGGAACAACACAAATTAAATTACATTTTTCTTTGGAGGAGGGTGATAATGAAATAAAAAGAGGTGTCAAGGCCAGAGTGATAGCACAGCGGGAAGGGTGCTTGCCTTGCAATGAAACTGTGGGGCACAATACTGAATATGGTATGGGTTTTACAAAAGACAGTTAAAGGTCTCTGAAAGCACATGACCAGAGATGAGTTGGAACCCACTGAGGCAAGGACTTTCGGTGCTCCTGGCTGCATTGACCCGGAAGCAGTTCTTGGGCAAAGAGGGTCACAAATGGAAAACTTACTAGGAGACTTATTGTACAGAGGAAGAGGACAGGTCAAAGATCAGAAACAGAGTGGAATCCAGCCCACCCCCCCCCTTCATGCTTTCAGTCTCCCTTACACTCCCATGTAGGTCTAGAGGTTCGAGTGGCCACACTGAGCACCTCTTGTGGGGTCTGGTCTTCCCACTCCAGCTACACAAACATGTCCTCAATATCTGGGTTATCAGGATACTGGACCTTCCCCTGCTGGCCTCCAGGCCACCCTCCAGGGAAAATTCCCACTGGGCTGCACAAGGGCAGCTCTGCCATCCCTACCACAGGTCAGTGTCGTGATGTAGACATGAGGTTACTCTGCTGGCTGCTGTCCTACCCTCACCCCAGCCAGCTCCCTATTTCTCCTGAGCTCAGCTCCTCATGCCCCAAAGCAGCCTCTGTCCTTACTCCCTGCATTCGATGCTGTTGGCTTGGTGGGGGGGCGGCCTCTTCTTTGTCTGGCCTCATAGCTAGCACAGGCCAAAGGCATTGGTTATATCATCCAATTCCCAGGGGCTTTGGAGTGTGAACAGGAGGGTGGGGGCTGACCCTTTGACATAGGTGGTTAAAGAGAGGAGAGAAAGAGTCGCAATAAGGGAAGGGAGAAAGTGTAGGGAAAGGAGAGGGGCAGGGTTTCAGTTATGGTGGTCGACACTGAACCCATGCCCACTTTTTCATTCATCCACCCACCCTTCTATCCACATACTCATTTTGTCACCCATCAACTCATCCATCCATCCATCCATCCATCCATCCATCCATCCATCCATCCATCCATCCATCCATCCATCTCATCCCATCCATCCATCCACCCATCCATCCATCTATTCATCTATCCATCCTTTCATCAGTCATACATCCATCCTTTCATCTAATCATCTGTTACCCTTCCCTCCAACTTCCTGCCTATGTCACTTGGACAGGGAGACCTTCCCATAGCTGATAGGGGTCTGCTTGGTAATTTAAGGGGTTGCCTCAGGGGTGAGAGAAGTTTCAGAAAGAGAGATTCAGCATGAAGCCTCAGCAGGAAGCAGCATGGAGAGATAAGAGACAGGATAGATACAGTAACAGGAAAGAGACTGCTTAGCTTAGAAACCATGTGAGATATGCACATGGCGGTTAGGGCGTACATAAAGTTTCATGTCTCCTAGCTTCAACTGACTGCCTGTGAATCAGTTCCTCGCCGTCACCCTGAACCATCAGACCCGTCAGGCTAAAGAAGCTGCAGGCATCAGACAGGCCGAGAAAAGCTCCCCCATCCACTTTACGCACCATCAAGAACTCTTACTAATTTAATTAATACTACAATCATACATCCATCCAGCCACCAACCCACCCACCCATCCATACATATATTTACCCACCATCCCACTCATCCATCCATCTACCCATCATCCATCCATCCATCCATCTGTCCAACCAATCATCCATCAATCCTTCCATCTAACTATCCATCTACCCACCCATCCATGTACCCATTATTTTATCAAATCATCCATCCATCCATCCATCCATCCATCCATCCATCCATCCATCCATCCATGTACCCATTATTTTATCAAATCATCTACCCATACATCCACCCACCCATCAACCCATTCACCCACCCATCCACCCACCCACCCATCCATCCACCCATCCATCCACCCACCCACCCACCCACCCACCAATCAAACCATACATTTATTCATCTAAAATATCCACCCAGTTATTAATTCATTTAGATCCTACCATGTGCAGAGCACTGCACTGTATTCCCTGTATTGAGTATAATAATGAAAAAGTAATAGGGTACCTGATGACCTCATAAATATTATCTTTAGCATAGGGATCAGCAGACTCCCTCCTGGGACCCAATTTGGCTTTAAGAAATGACTTCAGACCACCCATTGCTTATTATCCTCAACCACCACATGGATCTACCCTGCATAGTTGAGTCATGTGCACAGAAATAAGGGGACCCCCAAAGCTCAAAACCCTCACTCTTCTCTGGCCCCTGCCAGAGCTCACTGACAACACATTTTAGATGTCCATAAAGAACATTTAAATCAGAACAAGGGATGGACACCTCACTTACTCTTCTCTGAAGTGGCCATGCTAAGCATCTATCCTCTGCCAGGGCTGAACAAGAGAGCCTGGAGCTTCAGGAATGAGTGAAAAATATGGAAGCTAGAGACGCACACATACTCTCCACTTTCCTGCATGCACAGGAAGGAGAGAAGGATGCCTATCCTGTTTGGCCTCTTCATTTCCATCTAAGAGGCATGTCCCATTCATCTGTACCAGGGTCCCTTTGTTTAATAAGTACAATTTGCATTCCAGGGGCATACCTTCTAGCCTATGTGAACATTTATTTTGTTTTATATTTTCTTTTCTTTTCTGGGTAGGACATACTCCAGTGGTAATCAGGGCTGACTCTTGGCTCTCAGGGATCACTCCTAGTGGTGCTCAGGGGAACCATATGTGGTGCAGGGGACCCAACCTATGTCAGCCAAGTGCAAGGCTGGCAGATTAGCCTTGTACTATCTCTCCAGCACCCCCAGTGCCCATCTAACCTATGATTCCCAGCCACTCAGAGCCCACCATGTTGCAGGTACTTGGGACAAAGGAACAAACATACGTGCACAAGAAACAGATCCCCTGTACACATATGCACCCACTCATCTGGGACCCATGGCTTCAGACACATATTCCTGAGATGTCCAGGTGTGTTTACTTACAAATTACACTGGCCTTCTTGAGCCAGGTGTGTGTGTGTGTGTGTGTGTGTGTGTGTGTGTGTGTGTGTGTGTGTAGGGGAGAGTGGACCTCTGAAGGGAAGACAGATCAGAGCAATGGGCTGGAGCAGGGAGGAGGTTTCTAAGGTGGCTGGGCTGGCCTCCCAGAAGACCACTGTAAGCCAGGCCCCAGGGCAACTGACAGGCTAAGCTGCTAGGAAGTCAAAGTCCAGGTTAGAAGGATGAACGGTGTAGCAGCACTCTTCATGAGAGACTAACTCAACCCAAGTGTCCAGGAACAGATGAATGGGCAAAATCTGCTCAGGATACACAATGGAGCTGTGCTGGTAAACCATGTAAGCCATATATGATGTGGGTAGCCATATAAATATATGTGTGTATTAGACTATATATACAGGCCATATACAAGTGTATATGGATTATATAAATATATGTATACATATTTGTACATACATATATACACATGTATATATACATGTGAATGGATCTGGAGAGAACTGTGCTGAGTAAGGTGAGCCAGAGGAGAGGGAAGAACACAGACCATTCCATGTGGAGTAAAGAAACACAGTAACAAATGCCCAAAGGCAATAGAACCCAAAAACTAGTCTTTAGCAGAGGTTAACCATGGCAGGGGGTACAGTGGGTGAGGAGTTGACACTCAGGGGAGGGTGTGGTGGTGCCGGAAGTATGTATGTATTATAAGTCACAGTGCCTGAAATATGAGAAATAAAGACTTCAATGAAAAGACACTTATTGGTGACAGTTTGCTCAGTTCTTAGCCGTTGATAGTCATAAGGCTCCTGGGATTGCAGAAACTCGAAGGGCCTAGATGTGCTGGGCTTAAAGCCAGGAGCCCCTGTGGGGCGAGAGAAACTGGGCAGGACAGTGTAGTCACGAGGGGGCGCCAAGGCACTGGGTTGCTTCTCTGGCTTCTGTGAATCAGTTGAGGACCAGGACAGGGCAAGTGAGAGCTCAAAGAACTGCTGAATGCCCAGGTGCACTGGGAACAGAGATGGGACTGAGGTATAGTACCGGTTCTGCCAGACCCAGGTCATGTCTGTCCTGGGGAAGGAGAGCAGGACTGTGTCTTCTCCCCAGCCCCCACTCTGAAGACAGATGCATGCTTGGGTGAGTATTCCCTTAGCCCTCAACAGAACAGAGCACCAGGGACAGAAACCCAGTGGAGTGTTCTTCAGCAACTCTCTATGAACAAAGGGGAAGACCCAGGAATGAGGGATGATAGCTTTCGGTGGGTGGGCAGGAAGACATGACCCAAATGTACTTACTGTCCCATCTTAGTGTGCTGTGACCACACTCAGCACCACCAATAATCCTCCTTGCATAGGACTGGGGTCAGGGGCACAGGGTTGGGGTTCATTCCAGGACACCCTGGTCTTGCCCAACTGGGACAGGAGGTCAAGCTTTCCAATTAGGGTTCAAAGTCATCATTCCAGCCCATGTCAGTGCATGTTCTGGATCTCAGCACCTTCCACAGTTGAGCCTTTGTGCTGGGGTCTGGGCAGAATGGATGGCAGGTGAGACTGTCTCAGCGAAGGAGGGAAGGAGAAGCAATAGAAGAGGAGGAGACAAGGGCACAGGCAGGAGATGATCCAGGGGTCTCTGGTACATGGAGGAGAGACTAGAGGGAGGGGAAATCACATCGCTTTGGGCCAAAGGCTCTGGGCCATCTTTCTTTCCCTTTGGGCATTTGAACCACTGTCACCCTATTCCAGGGCTGTAGGGACCAGGCTGCTGAGCACATTTTGCATTTTCATCTCCAGGCATCCTGTTGTAAGGCACAATGTGGAATGTTATCCTAGAAGATGAGACAGCCAGGTTATATGTGCGTGGTCAGCGTGGTCAGCAATGTGCATGTGGGCAGTAAGTGTGCATATGACCCATGCATGTGTATGCATGCAGGTTTCTCCTTGCATATGTAGATGTGTGAATGTGCAGTACTCATGGATCAGCCTTGGGAACATGATATAAGATTATGTGTTGGCTCTATGAACAGACGCCCAGCGAGTCAGGTAACACTCATTTCCTGACTCCCACAGCCCATTCCCTCTCCCCACCACACTTCAGCTTCCAGAGATCCCCCAGATCATGGACACACTCACACATTTCACACATATGAGCAGCCAAGTGCATACCTCTTACAGACACACCAGAGTGCTGGAAGCTGTGGGGTACTTACTTCTAGCTCCAAGCCTGGCTCACCATCACTTTGACTGAGCTGTGAGGCTCACCATGAAACACCATGGTGTGTGTGTGTGTGTGTGTGTGTGTGTGTGTGTGTGTGTGTGTGTTTTGCAGGGAGGGGGAAACATCACTGACAGTAGAAGCAATGTTGAAATTATGTCCAAAAGAAACTACTATTAATAATATTATAAACCAAAACTTAATTAGATACAAAAACCAAAGCCTTGACAAACATTCTATCTGAGTAATCTTAAAAGTAAGTAAATTAAATAAAGGGTGGGGAAATTTTCAGAATACCTATTCTAGCCACTATTAGGGGTGTTGCAAATCAGCCCTTGATGGGGTTGACTGATGGAGGGATGGAGGATGAGATCTTTCCCCTCCAGCTCGGAACACACATCTGCCACCCTGTTCAGCCGACGGTTCTGAGGTGAAACGGCAGGTAAACAGCTCGCAGACAGTCAGGTTTGTGGAAATATTAGCTTTATTTGGTGAACAAGACTAAAGCCCAAAGCCTCAGCATCAGTTCCAGCCAAAAAGCCCCCCGCCTCCCACAAACCCTTGCTTTTATCTCCCAGAATCAGGTACCACCCAATGGTGGGAGCAGAATCAGGTACCACCCTAGGGTGGGAGCAGAATGCCAGGTCACACCCTAGGGTAGGGCACAATCACAGATCAGGGTAGGGTCAGTAACAATAATCCCATTGAAATGTTTACATACACAACATAGGGGATCTAATGTGGGGTCACCTCTGGCTGAGTGGCACTCGGGGTGGCTGTTGGCTAGGTGCTCGGGTTGGGTGATTCCGGGGATATTGGGGAGGTTCTTGGGGGTAAGCATGAGGAGCTGGGGGTTGAATTCAGAGGCCTCCCTTTATATGGGGGTGATTATTCTGGGATGTTCCATGTTACCTCTCACAATCTGAGGGTGACCCTCAGCTCTTGAACCCCTCTGGGGAGATGTGGGTTATATGCTGAAGAGGCCCAACAAACTGAACCTAAACTCGGTTAGGGCAGGAGGAAACTGGGAGGGTCTTCAATGGGTTCTGAGTCAGTTCTGATCCAAGGACCTCCCTACCCCATTGCTTTCCAAGTTCCAGGGGATATGCCTACTCCTGGACTCTGTTCCTTGGGCTATAGCTGGCAGCTGTATGACCTTGGATAAATGCCTTAATCCCTCTGGGTTTCAGTTTCCTCTCCATGCTACAGCACCTCCTGCATGAGAAGGTGGACAGTGGGGTGGGTAACTTGGCTCAGCCCTCTCCCCCCCCCCCCAGTATACCCAGCACCTCAAAGGAGCCATGGCCTTTGCCTGATGCATTAATGAGTCCCCATGTGGGAGACATTAGTCTCATCTGTGGCACCTGTCTGGGGTTTCTGAGGCAGGGCAGGGTGAAACCAACTGAAGGGATTGTTGCGCCCAGTTGAGAAGTTGCAAGAAAGGGGTATGAACCCAGAGGACCCGCTGATGGAATATGCCCCATTCCTACTCTGCTCTGATACCAGCAGGAGGCTGAGGAATGGATTCCTGTTGTATGTACATGGCAGACATTGTGAACTCTCTCTTCTCTGCTGTGTCCTGAACCTTGAACCACCAGCCCAGATCATTCTGAGGGCATTTCTTCAGAGGTGAGCTGTCACTGCCCATGAAGGGTAGAACCAGAGGAGCATGGCCACTCTGCTCCACTGTGCCACCGTACACATATCCTAGACGAAGAACCCCAGCACAACATGTAGAAAACACCACACTACAAGCATGACAATGAGGAAACAATGCAGGCCAACACCATGCATAAAGAATGAAGATGGCAGCTCTGAAGACCCAAGAAGTGCCAATCACCTATTTAGCTTCTCAGATAAGGAGTTTAGATAAGAAATATGGAGGATCCTCATAGAAATCAAAAAAAAGCATTGATCGAGCTAAACGAACCACAAATAAGAAGGCGCAGGTACAGGAAAGAGCTAATCTACCTACCTAGAACCTTTGCACAGACAAAAGTTTCCTCTGGCCTCTGGCTCCTTCCGCATCATACCCTATTTTAGGCTTCCATTTCCTGGGAGCCCCTCATGTTCCCTCTGAGCCCCTTTATATAGCCTTTCCTGATTCACAGGGGCTCCCGGTTTGGGCAAGGAATAGCCCCTTGTTCTGGATGCAGACTCTAAGCAGACAGGGACTATGTCTGCTCTCATTGGCAGAGTTGCCTGGAAGCCTGGCAGAATGCCTGGCACCAAGGAGCCGTCAAACTGGTGGCAGCAGGAAGCAGAGTCCCTGAAGCCGAACCCGGAGCAGGTGTCAACCTGGTGTCAACCCCCATGACCGAGCCTCTGTGACAGGTGGGGGGTTTGTGGAGCTCCTCCAGGTGGGCTGGGGGCCCAGCTCCCCAGACTCCATCTCTCCTGCATGGTCTTTATCATTTCCCAATCAGCGCTGGTTGAGTTCTAATTGATTTTCTATGATCTCCCTCTCCAGAAGGGAGGAAGGATCTGTTTACTGGGGCAACGCGTGGAGGACAGGCCTTTTCTTCCTGCTGTATTTAATGCTGCTGCTAATCACGGAGATTAGACGAAAACAATTACAACAGCTAATTAAAGAACAATGCGGTTTTTGGCATCTTCGCACAGACGGCACCATTGGGAATTCCTAACTCGGGCAAAGCAGGGATAATTAAAACCCCGGCTCGGTTCTCCCCACTCCGGCAGCTGGATCACGCTGATTAAACTGCAAATAAAACACATGAAACCAACACTTTGTAGTCTATCCAATTTCACTTAAAAGGGCTTTTAACTGATTCATAAACAGAGAAGCTATAAACAGCAAATTATTTAACTAAAGCCAGTTATGGCATCACTGTCCTGAATTTTCCTGTCTGGCACTGGCCTGGGGTCTAAGGCCCAGGAGATGCCAGGAGGGGGGATTAGGGAAGTTTACTCTGAGCTCATGGATCCCCAGAAAGTCACCATAAGACAGCTGTTTACTCTGGGCATTTGAGTTGGCTAAAAAAGATGATAGGGTACCACACACGTGCCCTGCCAAATGCCCGGTGGTACCCAGAGTGATGACTTTCTGAGGACAAAGGGCAGGGATGGAGAAGGTGTTGAAAACCAAACCCAACCCAAACCAAACCAAACAAAAATGAATTGAAAAAACAGTATAGAAAGTAAGGCACTTGCCTTGCATGAAGCTCACCCAAGTTTGATTCCCAGCACCCCATAGGGTCTCTTGAGCCTCACCAGGAGAGAGGCTTGAGAACAGAAGCAGGAGTAAACTTGGAGTATCACCAGTACTGGCTCCTGAGAAAAGAGCCAGTAGTAAGACCTGAGGACCATGGGGTATGACCCAGAAAAAAAAAACACCCCACACAAACAAAATAAAAATCCAACCCCCCAAAAATCACATCATTCATGTAACTTTCAACACTCTAGAATGAATTTCGAGTCAGGCAACTTCAGAGGCCAAAAGCAGCCAGGATCTGCTGTGTGGCAAAAAGCTGCCACTCCTGGATACAGAAGCAGGAACCCAAGGATTATGATCGGTTGAGTGTCTCTGCAAGACCCTGAAACAAAATAGCAGCAAACATTTGCTGGTTTCTTCCTGGAGTCCCTGTGGAGAGTGAAAGAGGGTGGGAGAGAGGAGAAAAGAGAAAGTGACAGAAGAGGTCCAGGAACAAGAAGATAAAAGAAAATATAGATAGAGCTGGAGAGATAGCCCAATGGGGAAGATTCTCACCTGGCACAGGGCTGATCCAGGTTTCATCCCAACATCCCAGATGGTGCCCTGAGCCCTACCAGAATGATCCCTGAGCACAGAGCCAGGAGTAAGCCCTGAGAACTGCTGGGTGAAGTAGCAAAAACTATACAGAAAAGAAAAAGAAGGAATTTTTTCCAGAAAAGAGCAGGCCAGGGATCATTATTTTGCTTTTATTATCAGTATTGTTGTTGTTGTTGTTAATTTGGGGTCACTCTTGGTGACACTCAGCCCATCAGGACAGATGGTTTAGGGCCTGGACTTGGTGATATGATGTTGGCTGGGCCCAGGGTGAACCTGGTGGGGTTCAAGGAGCCCAGAGGTTGGAACTCAGGGCCTTTCACAAGCCAGACAGGTCCACTTTTCAGGGGAAAAAAGTGTCACTCCCCCCCACAAGAAACTGACTTATTTTAAGTGAACAAAATGAGTGTGTTCACCCAGGGCTATCATGGTCCGCATCATTCCACTGTCCCCTACATTGAGGTGTCACTAGCCGGAGAAATACTGTTATGAACTGACATTGCCTTATAACATTTTTTAAAAAAGACTATTCTCTCTCCGAAGGCACAATCTTAAGATGCTTTATCATAATCTGACAGGTATTCTTAGTATTTATTTATTTATTTATTTATTTATTTATTTATTTATTTATTTATTTTTGGGTTTTGGGCCACACCTGGCGGGGCTCAGGGGTTATTCCTGGCTGTCTGCTCAGAAATAGCTCCAGGCAGGCACGGGAGACCATATGGGACACCGGGATTTGAACCAACCACCTTTGGTCCTGGATCGGCTGCTTGCAAGGCAAACGCCGCTGTGATATCTCTCTGGGCCCTCTTAGTGATTATTTAATACGATAGTACACACTTGTGAATTGTTACATTAGGAAAGTATAATCACTGTATAATCACATGACTGAAGGAAAATTCCTGAATGGCAGACAGGCACCCAAAGGCAGATTCCAGAGCCTATAACATGATATAGAAAAGGAATATGCGATGAGTCAAGGAAAAGTGCTCACAAGGTATCGAATGACCTCAAAGGCCAATGGTTAAATCTTTGGGACCTGCAAACACAGCCCTTCCAGTGGTGCTCAGGACTTACTTACTCCTGGCTCTGTGCTCAGTTTACATGAGGTGTCTTTCTACATTTTGTTTAACTAGATTAGAGTAACAAGTGAATGGTGAGTCAAGATTCCTCCTCTGTAAAGGCCTTTAGAGGTGAAGGGAGTATCTATGCTCCAGGGATAGAGCAGGCCCTAGGACACTGAGGCCCTGATTTCTATATCCAGCATTATTAACTCCTCCCAGGAGTGGCCCCAATGGCCTCTGGAAGCACCACGTGTGGCCCCTGAGCCTCAAGCACCATTAAGAATGCGCTCTATTGGGGCCGGAGAGATAGCATGGAGGTAAGGCGTTTTCCTTTCATGCAGAAGGTCATTGTTTCAAATCCCAGCATCCCATATGGTCCCCTGTGCCTGCCAGGAGCGATTTCTGAGCGTAGAGCCAGGAGGGGCCGGGTGTGACCCAAAACCAAAAAAAAAAAAAAGAATGCGCTCTATTGGTTCGGGATGATAGCACAGCAGGTAGCAGCATATTTGCCTTGAATGCATCTGACCAGGATTTCCCCCGACATCCCATATGCTGCCCTGAGCTTGCCAGGAGTAATTTCTGAACACAGAGCCAAGAGTAACCCCCGAGCATTGCTGGGTGTGGCCCAAAAGACAAAAAAAGAAAAAGAATGTCTTCTATTAGAAGAGAATGAGAGAGGAGAGGAGAGAGAGAGAGAGAGAGAGAGAGAGAGAGAGAGAGAGAGAGAGAGAGAGAGAGAGAGAGAGAGAATGTCTGCCACAGGGGCAGATAGGGAGAAGGCAAAAGGGAAAAATGAGAATATTGGTGGTAGGAAATGTGCCCTGGTGAAGGATCTTGGACGTTGTATGACTGAAACTCAATCATGAACAGCTTTGTAGCTATGTATCTCATGGTAATTCAATTATATTTATAAATAAAATAAAAATTAAGAGATGAAAAGATTAAATTATATAATTAAAATAAAAAAGGAAGAATATTATAAAACAACTTTCAGGAAGGCCCTTTCCTTTCTGAACACCCAGAAACAAGCAAAGGTCTATGGAGTCTCCTTGAAGTATAACAGGGGCTCTGAGTGAGGGGATGGATCATTCCAGAGCTAATGCAAATGGGTCACTGGATACCAGATAGGAGGTAAGAGCCATTGTGTGAGACAGAGGCCAGGAAAGAGCAGAGGACCCAGATCAGGAAGCAAAGGCATTACCACAGTTGCTGGGGATGTCAGAAGGGCAACAAGGAAGATTCCATAAGGAAAACAATGGGAAGACTGTGTCTCTTCCTCAAGCTGCGTCATTGGCTGCTGGCCCTACCTTAGCCCTCTCCATCTCTTCTTAACCTCTGCTCCTGCCATCAATATGCAGACTATTTTTGGTCAATGAACTCATCTGAAAAGGAAATGCTGTCCATAAGTTGGAGAAAAAACCAAAATTGACTATATATAGACTCACTTGAGGGTGGGTGGGCGCTAATTTAACCTCAGCTTGTCTGTACAACTTTGCTCCATTGCAAATGATCTCAGGGCTGCCAGAGCAAAGGAAACAGATAATACCCAGACAATAGAATCGAGGGCCAGGAGGACCAGTCCATAGTAGGAAGCTTGTTACAAAGAGCAGCGGAGTGCAGTAAGGGCACTGCACAGAGAGTGAGGGCACAGAGAAGGGACCACTGTGATGAGGGTTCAAACCGATCACAATGGACAGAAACTGGGTGCTAAAAGGAGGGAAAGTGATAGGCATGATACCCTTCAGTAACAATATTGCAAACCCTGGCTGGGCCCGGCTCTTAAGGCCCAGTGTGCTAGGAAGGGCTGGGGGTGACTCAAAGAAATCTTTGAGGGGGCTTTCTGATTCCCTGCATGTGGCTGCTAAGGAAGACCCCAACGAACTTAATCCCATCAAGGTTCACCGGCCAGGTAGCAGTTCCAGCCCACCAGATAGTACCAGAATCCTGCCTGGTGCTTTTAAAAAGCCTCTGTATTTTTCCATTCTTGGCTTCCTGATCCCCTGTGTGAACTAAGGAAGATCCTAGCAAATTTATTTCCATCAAGGTTCACCAGCCAGGTAGGTGGTCCCAGCCCACAGGGTGGTACCAACTCCTGCCCAGTGCTTTAAAAAAAAAAAGCCTCTCAGAAACTTCACAGACTCAAAACAAGCCTTAAAGAAAAAACTAAAAGGTTTTCTTTAATACAAGACAGACCAACAGACACATAAACTTTAACACAAAGATGAACTCAAATCCCATGACAATAATCTCTCTCAATGCCAATAGACTAAAAGCACCAGTTAAGAGAAACAGAGTGGCAAAAATGGTTCAAAATACTGCCCATAAGAAACACATCAAAATAGTTACAACAAATATAGACTCAAAATAAAAAAGCTGGAGGAAAATCATCCAAGCAAACAACTCCCTTAAAAAAGCTGGAGTGGAGCCGGAGGGATAGCATGGAGGTAGAGCGTTTGCCTTGTGTGCAGAAGGATGGTGGTTTGAATCCCGGGATCCCATATGGTCCCCTGAGCCTGCCAGAGCGATTTCTGAGCACTGCCGGGTGTGACCCACCCCTCCCCCCCCCAAAAAAAAACCTAGCTGGAGTGGCCATATTAATATCAGATGACACAAACTTTAGACTCAGAAAAGTTATAAGGGAAAAAGATGGTCATTTTGTACTAATCAAAGGATACGTACAAAAGGAAGAAATCACTCTCCTAAACATATACGCAGCCAATGAGGTACCAGCAAAATATTTAATACAATTGTCAACAAATCTGAAAGAAGATATCAATAACAATACAATAATAGTAGGAGACCTCAACACTGCCCTGTTGCCTCTTGATAGGTCAACCAGGCTGAAACCCAACAAGAATATACTAGCTCTGGAAAGAGACATGGAAGAAAGTGGACTTGTATATATATAGACATATATATAGGGCACTCCATATATACATATATATATCCATATATACATAGTGCACTCCATCCCCAGAAACCTGGATACACATTCTTCTCCAATGCACATGGGTCATTCTCCAGGATAGACTACATGCTGGCCCATAAAACATATCTCCATAAATTCAAGATGATAGAAATTATACAGACTACTTTGCTGATCACAAGGCACTAAAATTAAAAATGAACTACAAAGGGTCACAGAACAAAATGTTAACACCTGGAAATTAAACAGCACATGGTTGAACAACCAGTGGGTCAGAAATAAAATCAAAGAGGCAATCAAAACATTCAAAAAACAAAAAACAAAAACAAATGACAATGAAGATATAAATTGTCCGAATTTATGGGACACAGCAAAAGTGGTACTAAGAGGAAAACTTATACTTTACAAATACACATCATAAAGGAAAAAGGGGCCTACACAAATAGTTTAATGACACAGCTTTTAAAATTAGAAAATAACCAACAAAGGAGCAAAAAATAGGTAGGCAGAAGGAAATAATAAACCTTAGGGCAGAAATCATAATGAAATGGAAATAAAAAAAGAAAACAAATAGAAAGATCAATGAAAGCAAAAGCTGGTTCTTTGAAAAAATAAACAAGATTGATAAACCACTAGCAAAACTCAAATATGGAGAGAAACTTAGTAAATCAGATTAGAAATGAAAACAGTGAGATCACTGATACTGCAGAGATTCAAAAGGTAATCAGAGACTACTTTGAAAAACTCTATGTGACAAAACACAAGAACCTGGAAGAAATGGATAAATTCTTGGACTCCTACAACCTTTCATGGTTAAACCACGATGATCCAGCATAACTAAACAGACCTATCACTACTGAGGAAATTAAAAAAGTAATCAAAAGTCTTCCCAAAAACAAAAGCCCAGGCCCAGATGGATTCACTAACAAATTCTTTCAAATCTTTCTAGATAAATTACTGCAAACCCCTTTCAAGCTCTTTCATGAAATTGAAAAATCAGGAACACTCTAAAATAGTTTTTATGAAGCTAACATCACCCTGATACCAAAACCAGACAAAGATGTTGCAAGAAAAGAAAACTACAAACAAATATCCCTGATTCAAAGATCCTCAACAAAATTCTGGCAAAGAGAATCCAATCAAGAAGGTCATACACCACGACCAAATAGGATTCATTCCAGGAATGCAAGGATGGTTTAACATATGTAAATCAATCAACATAATACACCATATCAACAAAAATAAAAATAAAAATCATGTGATCATATCAATAGATGCAGCATTCGATAAGGTCCAACACCATTCTTAATAAAAACCCTCATCAAGATGGGAATGGAAGGAACTTTTCTTAATGTAGTCAAGGCCATTTACCACAAGCCAATGGCAAATATTATTTTAATGGTGATAAACTAAAAGCCTTTCCAATAAAATCTAGTACAAGACAAGGCTGCTATCTCTCACCATTCCTATTCAACATAGTGCTTGAAGTTCTTGCCATAGAGATTAGACAACAAAAAAAATATCAAGGGCATCCAGATAGAAAAGGAAAAAGTCAATCTCTCACTGTTTGCAGATGACATGATAATATATCTAGAAAACCCTAAAGACTCTACCAAAAAGCTTCTAGAAACAGTAGATTCATATAGCAAAGTGGCAAGCTACAAAATGAATGCACAAAAATCAATGGTCTTCTTATACACCAATAATAATACAGAAGAAAAGGACATTAAAAATACTTATTCACATTAGTGTCACGCAAACTCAAATATCTTGGAGTCAACTTAACTAAAGATGTGTAGGACCTATACAAAGAAGACTACAAAACACTGCTTTAAGAAATGAGAGGACGGGGCCCGGAGAGATAGCACAGTGGTGTTTGCCTTGCAAGCAGCCGATCCAGGACCAAAGGTGGTTGGTTCGAATCCCAGTGTCCCATATAGTCCCCCGTGCCTGCCAGGAGCTATTTCTGAGCAGACAGCCAGGAGTAACCCCTGAGCACCACCAGGTGTGGCCCAAAAACCAAAAAAAAAAAGAAAGAAAGAAAGAAATGAGAGGACACAAGGAAATGAAGATACAAACCCTTATCATGGATTGGCAGGATTAACATAATTAAAATGGCAATACCCCCCAAAGCATTATACAGATTTAATGCAATCCCTCTAAGGATACCCATGAAAATCTTCACATAAGTGTATCAAACACTCCTGAAATTCATTTGGAACAATAAACACCAATGAATAGCTAGAGCAACCCTTGGGAAAAGGAGTATGGAAGTCATCACCTTTTCCAACTTTAAACTTTTACAAAACAATAATTATTAAAACAGCATGGTATTGAAATAAATACAGATTCTCAGATCAGTAGAATAGACTTCCATATTCAGAAAATGTTCCCCAGACATTAATTAATCTGTTAATTAATCAATCAATTAATCTTTGATAAAGGGGCAATAAATTCAAAATGGAGCAAGGAAAGCCTCTTCAACAAGTGGGTTGGGGCAACAGGTCAGTCGCTTGCAAAAAAGCAAACTAAGACCTCCATCTAACACCAAGCACAAAGGTCAAATCCAAATAGATTAAGGACCTGGATATCAGACATAAAACCGTAAGGTATATTGGACAACACGTAGGTAGAACACTCCATGATATCAAAACTAAAGGCTTCTTCAAGGTGGAAACAGCTCTCTTCATACAAGTGGGAACAGAGATAAACAGATGGGATTATATTAAACTGTGAAGCTTCGGCACCTCAAAGGAAATAGTGCTTAGGATACAAAAGTCACCCACAAAATGGGAGAAATTATTCACCTAATATCCATCAGACAAGGCGCTAATATCTTAGATATACAAGTTACTGACAGAATTTAAGAAGAAAAAAAAATCTAACCCCATCAAAAATGGGAGAAGAAATGAACAATTTCTAAAAAATGAAATGCAAATGGCCAAAAGGCACATGAAAAAATGTTCCACATCATTAATTATCAAAACAATGATGAGGTACCATCTCATGCCACAGAGAATGGCACACACCACAAAAAAAAAACAACAAGAACAATAAGTGTTGGCAGGGATGTGGGGAGAAAGAAATTCTCCTTCACTGCTGTTGGGAATGCTGTCTAGTTCAGCCCTTATGGAAAACAATATGGAGATTCCTCAAAAAACTGGAAATTGAGCTCCCATATGATCCAGCTATACCACTCCCTCATAGGGATATACCCAACAGATACAAAAATGCAATACAAAAATCCCTTCCTCACATCTATTTTCATCACAGCACTATTTACAATAGCCAGATTCTGGAAACAACTAAGACGCCCTTCAACAGATGAATGGCTAAAGAAACTGTGGTACATATATACAATGGAATATTATACAGCTGTCAGGAGAGATAAAGTCATGAAATTTTCCTATACATGGATGGACATGGAAACTATTACGCTGAGCAACATAAGTCAGAGAGAGAGAGAGAGAGAGAGATAGAAAATAGTCTTGCTTATTTATGGGTTTTAAGAAAAATTAAAGACATTATTGTGATAATGCCCAGAGATGAGGGCCAGAAGTACCAACTCACGATATGAAACTCACCTCAAAGAGGGGTGAGTGCAGTTAGATAAATAATACACTAACATCTACCATGACAATATTAATAAATGAGAGAAGTAGAATGCCTATCTTGAATACAGGTAGGAGGTGTGGGAGGAGGAAGATGGGGGCATTGGTGGTGGGAATGTTGCACTGGTGAAGGGGGGGGTGTTCTTTTAGTGACTGAAGCCCAAGTACAGTCATGTTTGTAATCATGGTGTTTGAAGAAAGATATTATTAAAAAAAAATCTTTATGGGCCTATCCTGCTGTTTTCTGCCAGTCACTATCAGACACAAATCCTCAGAGTATAAGAGCTCAAACCTGGGCCTGCCCTGCCAGGTGAATCAGAGAATGGCAGAGCTCAATCAGTAGGGAAGGACCGAGGGAAGGAAGGGACCAACTGGATGGGAATGGCCACTAGGGGGAAAGCAGGGACTTGAGGGTGTCTGTGTGCACTGTGGACTGAGCTGCTGGCACATCAAGAGAAGCCCAGACCAAAGAGAAGGCAGCAAGAACAATGGGAGCAACCAATACTGAGCATGGTTTTGTTTTGTTTTATTGGAAGGAGGAGACATATCCATCAGTGCTCAAGGCTTATTCCTAGCTCTGCTCAGGAGTCACTACAGGGTTCCAGGATCAAACTCTGGATTGCATAGAAGGCAAGTATACTACCGACTGTGCTATCTCCTTTACCCCAGAAGTGTGTGGGCCTTAAAGAAAGTTCCATGCGATTAGCCTTCAGGACAACCTGTGAAATCTCTGCTTATGTGGACATGTGCACACACATGCATGAAGAAGCACACATGAGTATATGACATCCACATGTAACATCCCACAGATGTAGACCTTACAACAGACACACAACACACACAGCACACGCACACAAGCACTGGTGTGTACATATATGCACTCACACTCATGTCCATCTGCAGATGGAAACCCAGAGGGACAACCTGGGTGCCTCCTGTCCCCTACACAGAACCACAGCCCTGGATACTGGGTTTAAGGAATGTTCTTGACTTTCTTCTCTGGGTTTAGGGAACAATTTCTCTTCATGGCTGTAAACTGCCTTGTATCCAACCTGGAATCCCATCAGCTCTTCCTTCAGTCTTAGGTCCTTACCCCGTCACTCTGGGCATACACTGGTCTGACACCCTGGCCAACTTCCAGTCTCTGATTTGGCTCACTTGGATTTCTTGCAAGAGGACTAGAAATGCCATCCAGGCCACCATCCGATGACCTCCAGTGGGCTCCCACAGACAGTTAAAGTCAAATCCAGTCTCACTTTGCTGCTCCACTGTGGCCCCTTTGCCCTTCAGCTCCCTGTTTTGGCCACAGCAGTCCCAGCTGTGCCTTGAGCAAGTGACCATAGGGCCTTTACACTGACCATGGCTCCAGCTTGGCTCACCTCTAGAGCTCTACTTGGCCACCTTATGGTCAGCAACTAAGCCAGTAGTCTCTGCCCCACCCCAACCCCTCTAGACTGACCCACCCATCCCAGCCCTTGTCCCCAGGTAACACATGTGCCTCATTCCCTGTCTGGCACTTGGGTGAGAATCATCTAGATTGGAGAGGCCATTTCTAATAATAACAGGATCACAACATTAACGATTCATCAATGGGGAACAAGCAGGCACAGAGGAAGATGCCTGGCCCCCCAAGGCAAAGCCACAGAAGAGTAAATAAAAGCCTTGAGCAAGCAAACACCTCAGTAGCAAAGCCTTGCCCAACGATGCCTGAACCCTGACAGTTGGGGCTGGCACAGCACCCTGTTTGTTCATAGCTACCAGGACACAGAGGTACATTCAGGGCCCACTGAACCCTGGCCAAGCTGTGGGAACATGGGAGGGGGGCCAGCCATGGAATAAACACCAGCACACCGGAGGGTTTTGTCCTGGACAGGCGTCAGCCCCAAAGCCACAGGCTGTGTTGGGGTGTCAGGCACCCAACCCTCCTGAAATACCTGTCACCCTCACTCAAGAGGATGGGGAGTGGGGGCTCTAGTCCTTGGGATTCTGGTGTCAGGAGCCCCCAGTCTGCCTCCTGTTGGTCACTTGGCTGTTGGGTTTAAGGGCTCCATCTCCCAGGAGTTCCTGGGACTTCACCTTACTGAAATTTGGGGGTTTCTAACTTAGAATTTCTTTCTATTTTTTTTTTTTTTTTTGGTTTTTGGGCCACACCCGGCAGTGCTCAGGGGTTACTCCTGGCTGTCTGCTCAGAAATAGCTCCTGGCAGGCACAGGGGACCATATGGGACACCGGGATTCGAACCAACCACCTTTGGTCCTGGATCGGCTGCTTGCAAGGCAAATGCCGCTGTGCTATCTCTCTGGGCCCTTTCTTTCTTTCTTTCTTTTTTTTTTGTAACTTAGAATTTCTTGTGTGTAACCTCCCAACTGATGTTCAGAGGAGGACCATGCAGTGTTACAGTGCTGGGGATTGATCTTGGGTGTGAAACGATGAGCTATCTTCCTAACCCCCCTACTGGTTTTTAAATATGTGTGTGTGTGGGGGGGGGGGAACAACTCAAACAGATCTCAGGGGGCCCAGGGGACCCTCCTGACTATTCTCTACCAACTACATAATGGGCCAGAAGATGCAAAACCCTTCCCTGGGCTCCTCTCATCCACGTCTACAGCTAATGTTATATCAGGTACATGTTCCACCATGTATGTCACACATAATGTATGCATATAATATGGGTGACAGAAAACGTATCTCTGACTATTCCATACAGGCTCACCTTGCTTAGCGCCACCTACTCTCCACTGCTCATGAGCCGAGCATTGATCTACAATAGATTTTAATACAAGTATTTCAGCAATGTCACAATGCACTGTTTCATTCCAACCTTGGTCTTAGGGGTCAGAACAATAGTGTAGTGGAAGGCACTTGCCCTGCACACAGCCAACTCACGTTCATTCCTCGGCATCCCATATGGTCTCCTGAGTCCAGTAGGAGTAATTCCTGAGCACAGAGCCAGGAGTAAGCCCTGACCATGGAGGAGTGTGGCCCAAAACAAAACAAACCAAAACAAACCAAAAAGACAAAACCAACCTGGTACTAATCTGGCCCCTGACACTTGCTAGTTATATATTGTTAAAATTTATTTTTCTAGGGAGGAGTCACACCTAGAAGAGTTGGGGGCACACCAGCTCTTGGACTCACCTCCTTTATTTGGGAGTGTGTTGAGGATAGAAACCAGGGCCTCACACAAGCTAGCACCCTACCATGAGTCACCCTCTGCCCATCCCACACCAAGCGGACTGACTGTTGGCATATCTTTAAAATGGATGTTGGAAATGTTGGAAATTCTGGACATGGCCAGGCTTGGGGGACCTACTGACCATTGGGGGGAATGTCCCATCCCAATGTCCCCACTAGAGGCCAGGGGGACCCTCCCCATATCAAGTACCCCTGTCCTGAAAGTCACATTCTTCACTGCCCAGGCGAAGGTTCAGTTGGCTGCCTCCAGAGCCATGAGAGATCCGGCAAATGGGAGCCAGAGGAGAAGGTGGTTGAGGGATTGGCCCAGCCATCTTCTGAATTCAACAAAGTGCTACTCTTCCACAGGAAGCCCAGAGAAAGCAGGCAGATGGGCTGAGAAGCAATTTGCTGCCTTTCACCAGATGCTGGGCACAGTAAGGATTAATGGGTTGGAGATTCAGGTACCAGCCATTCCACAGCTCCTGATTACTTCGCAGAAATGCTCTCCAAGGAGGAAAAGGTTAATCGGAGCCCAGAGTGGGGAAGTGCTGGGAAGAGTTTTAGGAGGCTAATGAGACAGCTGGGCCCCTCTGGAGAAGAATGAGCCCTCTGCATCTCAGTGAGGTTGGCTCCGCAGGCTACTCTTCTCTGCCTTGGTGCTGGGTTTTTGTTTTTGTTTTTGGGAGGGCACACTTGGCAGTACTCAGGGATTATTCCTAATTCTGCACTCAGGAATTACTCCTGGCAGATTTGGGGGACCATAGGAGATGCTGGGGATTGAACCTAGGTTGGCCGTGTGAAAAAGGCAAATGCCCTACTGGCTGTGCTATCACTCTGGTCCCATGTGCTGGGTTCTTGTACTCTAATGTATTTACTTAGTCATGCTGGGGACAGAGCCCAGCGCTGGTCACATGTCACATGCTTTCCCACTGGGGTCTCACCTAGAAAACTTTGCTGGCCACAGTCTCTGCTGGACTATAGTTCTCCCGCTCTAGCACCCTATGGGATGCAGGCCTGGAGACCCTGGAGACACGTTGGGTGTTACGTGAGCTAGAGAAGATGGTTTTGGCAGAAAGAAATGAGGAGTGTAGCAGGAATCAGAGGCCACCTTGGAGCCTGCCTCTCACCATTGACACCCAGGGTAGAGTAAGGGGATGTTTGCCTAATGCATAAAGCAATATTTAGGGGTCCCTTCAGCTCTGCCTGCCACATTCTTGCAGCCAATCCTTGTTCCCTGAGTTGTGACAATCATCAGAAATGTGTGCAGACTGTCCCAGGCCCTCGGGGAGGGAGAGACTCGCTGGTTTAGCCAAGGCTTCAGTTGGGCTGAACAATTGTCAGCTAATTAGCTAATGATAACTATTAGCCTGGTTTCTCTCAGGAGCCCTAGGGGGCGATTGGCACAACACAGCAATGGTCTGGGATTCACTGGGCCTAGAAGGTGGCAGACTAGCAAAGAGATGGGGTTCCTGATTTTAAGACCCCTGCCTCTCCCCGGCAGAAGGTGACTCCTTTATTCATCCTGAGTTCCTAAGGACCATAAAGCCCTGAGCAGCATGGAGGAACTGGCTCATTAATTGAATCTAAGGGAAACTGGCATATTCTTTTGATAGAAACCCAGATCCGACCAGTGTACAGATCACAGATTCTGGGTCAGGTGAAGGCTTCTCAGTTGTGAGCTCTTGCTCTGGGCTTCCAAGGCACCTCCAGAGAGAGCAGCTTCCAGAGCAGCAGCCCCCTATACAGTCCTACATATCCTGCCCCTTCTTACAGACACCTGATTGCAGAGCACCAGGGACTGTGTGAAATTATAGGTGGAGTGGACACAACCCCTCAACCATCAGAATGAACAATCGCTGGACACAATATTCTGGACTGTTCTCTGCTGAATCTTCAGCATTGTGAACTGGGTCTGGTCTGCCTGTTACTTTTTGTTTGTTTGGGGATTACTCGTCCAGTGATCCCTATCAGGGATCATTTCTGACAGGGCTTGGGGGGACCGAATGCAAGTTCAGAGATCGAACCCAGGTCAGCTGCATGAGGGCAAGCTTGGACTTCTTGGAGGAGCAAAATGTTGAAAGAGCTGGTGCCTTCTCTTTCCCTCTCTACCCATTTTCTTCACCCCCTTTAAATAAAGGGATGCTAAAATGCCTTCCTTTTAGCCCACCCTGACCTTGACCACCTTCCAACAAGTTGATATAAGCAACTTGAGCTAATTGAATGGATTCCAGGGTGCTGGCGAGCCCCCGAGAACATGCCACCACCATCTCTTTCCTCCATCGCCCTCTAGACAAACCATCCCAGAGATTCTGGCCTTGAATCCAGCAAACTCAGGACAACCAGGACAGCTGACTCAGGGCTGGGGCTGGAGCAAATGGAGGTGAGAGGCTGGAATTAAAGAGGCCAAGGGGTCTTTCCCCTTGGAGTGTGGTTCTGTCTGTGTCTCTCTATGTCTGTTTCTATGTATCTGTGTGTTTTTGTGTTTGAGCATGTGTTTGTGTATAAATTTCTCTGTCTGTGTCTATGAGTTTCTGTGAGTTTCTCTGTGTCTGTATGTTTCTCTCTGTGTGTGTGTGTGTGTGTGTGTGTGTGTGTGTGTGTGTGTGTGTGTGTGGTGTGTGTGTGTGTGTGTGTGTGTGTGTAACAAGCCTCCTGGGCTTAAAGGTAGAGGATGAGTAGGATGCTCTTGATACACTGGCCATGATCAGGGGCACTCTCCCTCTCCACCCATGTGTGACCAGGCTCCCTCCATAGGGCAGGTCCAGGGCCTAAGGACAGATCCCAGGGTAGATTCGCCTTCCCAAACCCTGGGCATCCTCATGGGAGTAGCTCTGAGTCTGCTTTTCCCTCTGGGACAGGCCTGCCAGGTACAGGGCATTGTTTTAGATCCTCCCAAGTCCCTGCTGCTCCTAGGTGAGGAAAGAGACACAGTTCCAGATTGTACCCCATTGCATCCCAGAGAATACCTTTGGAGGGTCTAAATCAGCAACCAATCAAACTTTCCATCTTTTTCAGTAGCTGAATGTTTATTTTTAATGTCCAGCATGAAGAGAAATGGCATGCTGTGTGTCTTAAAGCTACCCACCAGCATTATTCTCTGTGTGTTTTTCCATGTCAACCTGATGCATAAAAAGTTCCTTCCCAGAAAAGTGTGTGTGTGTGTGTCTGTTTTTTGTGTATGTATCTGTGTGTGTGCCTGTCTATCTGTTTTGTGTGTGTATCTGTGTGTCTGTCGGTCTGTCTAACTGTTTTGTGTGTGTGTGTGTGTGCATTTGTGTATTTGTGTGTGTGTGTGTGTGTGCTTATCAAATATTCAACCACCCCCTCACAGGTCTTACCCAGTGGATGCCCCAGTCCATCTCCAAGGACTGATGTTTAACCTGATCTCAGAAATGGCCCACTGGCCCTGGGGGTGAAGTACAGATGGCAAACAGAGGGGAACCATTCTTTGTGGGGATAATTCTTCCCCTAAAGGAAGTAGTTGAGCCATGTCAGAACATATGCATGTAGGCAACTCAGTAGGAGGGTGTGAGGCACATGTGCTGATGTTCTTGTTTTGGTTTGGTTTGTGGGTCACAACCCGATAGCGTTCAGAACTTATTCCTGGCTCTGTGTTCAGGAATCACTCCCAGCAGAGCTCAGAAAACCTTATTGGATGGCGGGGATTGAACCTAGGTCCACTTGCAAGGCACTGTACTATGTCTCTGGCCCATGCTGACAATTTTTGTTTGTTTGTTTTTATTTGGAGCCACACCCAGTGGTTCTCAGTAGCTACTCCTAGCTCTGTACTCAGGGATTACTCCTGGTGGTGCTCAGGGGACCCTATAGGGATGCTGGAGATCAAACCAAGGCAAGAATTGTCCCCACTGTACTATGGCTCTGGTCCTCAAGTTGACATTCTTAGTGAACAGCAGGCTTTTAATGAGAAAAGGGCAGCCTAAAGGAAGAGGCAAAGGAAAGTGGGTTGGTGCCCCCCTCAAAGTTCTGTACCACCTTCACCCTGTGGTCTTTGTCATCTGTCCATATCCAAAACACATGCAACTGAATGTGGGTGCTGGGGAAAGGATAGCTCAGAAATACAAAGGAGCTCTCAACTCTGGCCATCCTGCTGATGGGAGGAGTGGCAATGGGAAGTCTTTTCCCTTTGGGAGGACTCAAGAGCTACACAAGGAGAGAATGGGCATCACAGCAGAGGTACAGCAGAACAAGAGAGGCAGAAGGACCCTGGTGGGGCCACAAATCCCTCTGTGGTCCCTGCGCCTCCTTGACCACAGCCTATGAGTGACCCCCACAACCCATCTGCTGTATTTGTGAAAGGATCTGCCTTGTAAGACCCTCTATTAGTCCTTCAGAGTGAAGAAACTGACCAGCACAAAGACAGGAAAGGTCCAGTCCTCCCAATGAACCTCCAAGGCAAAAGCAGCCCCAAGCCAAGCTTTTGTGCAGCTGACTTCCGGGTCGTTGCCCAAGTCACTCTTGCCATGCAAAGCAGGTACTAATGCCACATCCGGGAGGGAAAGTCTCGAAAGGAATGGCCTCACAGGACCTGGAGACAGACAGGCAGGTCTCTGCACTGGAGCTCATGGCTGTTCCATTATACTGTCTCCTCAGACAAGGGAGCAGAACTTGGGGGGTTTGGGGGTGTGTGTGTGCTAGCAGGCTACTAACCTTCAGCTCCAACCTAGAGATAGCAGACACCAGACACACAGACATACACCAGCATGCCAAGTCTTTCTAAGGTAGATGGGACACCTGGGAGGCAAGTTTTCTAAACCCAAAGGCACACAGGACACCCCAGTGCCTTCCCGATCCCCATGTGCTCAATGTCTCCAGGTGGAAGGAGGCAAGCAAAATAAAACAAAACAAACAAATAAACAAAACAAGAATAGGGGCCAGAGTGATACCGCAGCAAGATAGGCATTTGCCTTGCACATGGCCAGCCTAGGTTTGATCCGTAGCAGCCCATATGGTCCCCAAGACTGCCAGGAGTCAATTCTGAGTGCAAAGTCAGGAATAAGCCCCAATCACCACCAGGTGTCTCCCCTAAAACAAGAACAAACAAAAACCTCAATAATGGCAAATAAGTGGGAGTGAGGCTTTCTAAGGGGATTTTATGTATCTGGGTGGACCCACACACACACACGCTCATACATGAAGCAGTACATATGCAAACAGGTGTGCATGTGTAGACCCTGTCTTAGGAGAGTAACAATTTGAGATGCTTTTGAATCCTGAAATCAAGGGGCTGTAGAAATAAATGCTCCATGCAGGGCTAATGTGGAAAGAGCAGTGCAGAGGCGAGGGGCAAAAGCAAAGAGAGGAACTGACCTGGTTCTCCAAAGAGATCAGTGGACTGGGGTGCTGCTCCTGCATATGGAAAAGAAAAGAGAGACATGAGAAGTGAGAAACATTACCCTGATCCCAGCAGCCCTGCCTGACTCTGCCCCTCCAACACAGTCCCAGGACAGCAGAATAGGTATAGCCCATCGACCTGCCCCATCCCCCCAAACACTTCCACCTCCAGAGAGTCAGAGAAACTCTCATGTCTTGTGAGGGGGTCCCCGCATGCATAGAGGCATGAAGAGGAAAGAAATAAGCAACAAAAACCACCACCACCCCCCTCGCCAGATAAGGCCAAGTGGGTTCAAATATTTCCCGAGGAAGGAGAAGATTGGGGTCTTAAGAGGATTAGAAATAAACCCGAAAGAATACAAAGTCCTCATTAGAGGGAAGACCACCAATTGGTGTCTGATCTTTGCAAGAATGAGGGAAGAAAGAGACTGGGGTCAGAGAAAGAGAAGAGCTTAATGCCTGCTCCATGGAGAACATTCCAATGGGGCCCGGGAAGCGCCTTTTCAGGCACGAGAAAAGTCCATTCATTCACTCTCTACAAAAGCCAATTGACTAGAAGGGCTTGGTGGGAATGTCTCAGGTCATTAAACACGAACTCTTAAGACTGGGGGGCAGGGTGGGTGAGAGGAGAAAGATCAGAGGCAAGGAGGCCTTGGTTTTCAGGGAGCGGTTTCCAGGGAAAACAGGAAGCCAGAGCATAAAAGCTATTTTTGTCTGCACAGTGCGAGCTTGGAAGGGAAATGTCTTGGATTCATGCTTCTTGGGAAGACAATTCCGAAACAGTCTTCTTTGGAAAACCAGTATTATTTGTGGGCCCAGTGAGAAGCTTTGCTTGATACTGACAGATTTTTTTCAACTGTCTGGTCAATCAGTGGGTGAGGACTGGGTGTGGGAATCGGCTTTTCTTTCTGTGTTTGATTTATTTTATTCCCCAGAATATCTTCCAGGTCCATCTATAGTGTCTCAATTTCATTCTGTAAATTTTTAAAAAGTATTTTTGGAGGGCCATAGCAATAGCACAGCAAGTAGATTGTGCTGCATGTAACTGACCTGGCTTTGATTCCTGTAATCCTAGATGGTTCCTTGAGCCCTCCAGGAGTGATTCCTGAGTGCAGAGTCAGGAGTAACCCCTGAGCACTGCTGGGTGTGGCTCAAACCACCCAAAATTATTTGGGGAGATGATGCTCCCCTAGTGACCTGCTATCACTCCTGGATTCATATGGTTAGCTGAATTCAATACCTGAGCTGGTGATGAGGATTTGGGGGCTTGGGGGTGGGGGTGGGATGAGAACCTTACAGGTTATACACATGCCAGGCATGTGCTCCTTTTTTTTTTTTTTAAGGCTTAAAAGCATTCTGTTGTACGTATGTATATCCCATATGTTATTTATCCCTTCATCGGCTAAGGAATACAAAGGTTGTTTGCAAATCTCAATTCATTTGCTATGGAGAGGAGCAGTTTTGATGATAGAAGGTATAAAACCAATCAAGCTGAGAGAACAGAGCCTATGGGCAGATTTTGTGATGCCAGACAACCCCTTTCTGGAGCCCTGCCTACAGCTGATAACACTGGACTAGCTAGTCTACATGTTGTCAAGAGGACAGACAAGCACATGGGAGGGGTTCTTGGTCAACAAAAGAGAAAGAGGCAGTCTAAGGATACTGGGGCCTTCTCAGCCTCTCCCTTGAGCAAACTGTTGTCATGATTTTCAAGGTGTTTACTCACTGAAAGCTTTACCGGCCTTCTAAGTTTCTGATTCTAAGGCATCTAAAAGAAAAGAATCAGGAACTGGTGGGCTCTAACTTTTCTTTAAGGTGAGGGAAGCTTCCCCTCAAGTCAAGTTCTGAAGACTAGTCAAATTCTGAAGACAAATTCTGAAGACAAATTCCCAGCCTGGTTCCAAGAAACAGTTGAAAAGACTTGACAACAGAAAGATGTTTTGTGGATTAACATGTTTCATCCCAATCCCAGAGCCCTTTGACCTTGTATTTGGGGGGGGGGGATTGTGTATGTATTCATGTATGTGTATGTATATGAATGTCTATGAATATATATGCATGTATATGTGTGTCTCATTTTGATCCTACCATCTAGATTTGAATGGGAAGGTAAGTGCCTGCTTTTGCAACAGCCAACATTCAACTTTCTCTAAGCCAGGCCCCCGCAAAGCCAGGCACTGGGGTGTTGGGTGTATGCCCAGATTAATTAAACTGTGCTTCATGGCCAACTGGGCTATTGTTTGGGGTTTATGCTTCATTGCTCAGAATCCCAAGAGGATGAAGGGGTGGGGAGAAAGCTATCCAGAACCCCTGAGAACAACTTCACTTGAAAAATCTTTCTGGGGAAGCTGCAGAGAATCTCTGGCTCCTGCATCTTCAAAGCAGAGAGCCTGAGAGAGGTAGCAGAATGAGGGCCCAACTGTGACCTGGAGTTTCAAAGCCAGAGAGCCTGCAGTCCTATTGAGGGGTCTAATATCTGTTTAAAAGCTTTTGGAGGACAAAGCACTAGAATTATCTATTTAGCATGTTGATGAACTAAACGGGGAGAAATTAAGCACCCACAAGTGGCCACAGCTTGGACACTTTAGACTCACTTGCCTACTCCTTCTCTTCCTTCTGCATGTGGCGGTATACTATGCCTTCTCTACAGAGGTCTGTTCCAGCGAATTCAAGGAATGAATACACACACACACACACACACACACACACACACACACACACACACACACACACACACACACACACCTCTTCGAGGTCTCACTTTCAGCGACCTCCTTCTTAATTGCAGAGGCTAACAAAGTGGAACCGGGTCAACGGGGCTGTCTGCCTGATGCATTTCGGCCCTCTAAATTGGGACTCTCTGGTTTACAGTAGAGTAAATTCCTGTCTGTCAGAACAAAAGCTCCTGGAGACTAGAGGGGAATTTGCAAGGAGCTCAGAAGCTACAGATACTTTTAGAATTGTAATGCAAGAAGCAGAACCCTGGGTCTGCTTCAAGCAAGGAAAGCCTTCTTTACTATGACTACATTTGGAAAGTCAAATAGGGAACAAGGTAGATGGGATAAGGGGTCTCCATTTTCTCCACTTCCTGCAGCCCACCCTTGGAGGACATGACTTGGTGGCTTTCTTTGTGACTTTCTTTGAGTATATTGTCCCCAACTTAGGGTCCTGAGTGCTCCCAATGGGCTCCCACTGGTTATACTCACAGATATGTCATAAGCAAAGATGTGAAACATCTTGACCAAGTTGAGCATGACTTTTGAGCCATCCCCACAAGAAGTGCAAGCCCTTCTAGCAAGCTTCACTAGCCAGATGATCCAAGGAAGAAGAGAGACATGGGAATAGATCTGAGCCAATCTAAATCTGAGTCCAGACCAGCCTTCACTGGCCAATTCCTAGTCAACTTTCCTGATGGGAGAGCATTATCACTGGTCTTCCCACTGAGGTGTAGGGCGCTTTGTTTCATAGCATCACTGAGGCACCTGCTCTCTGCTCACATACCACCCAAAGTCAGGAACAAAAATGTATGGTCACCAGAGAGGGAATGTGTATTCTCCATGAGTTTATAATGCTTCCCATGAACCTGAACTAGCATGTCATGATCTTGCATCAATGACCTACAATGTGGAGACTCCATGTGAACTGGCCCACTGCTCCAAGCTAGGAGAGAGTCAACCATTGGGAGCTTGCAGGCCATCAGATGGCTTTGGCAGACTGTTGGTCTATCTGGGTTGACACAGACATCATTAAGACATTAGTGCGGGCCTGGAGAGATAGCACAGCGGCGTTTGCCTTGCAAGCAGCCGATCTAGGACCAAAGGTGGTTGGTTCGAATCCCGGTGTCCCATATGGTCCCCCGTGCTTGCCAGGAGCTATTTCTGAGCAGACAGCCAGGAGTAACCCCTGAGCACCGCCGGGTGTGGCCCAAAAACAAAAAACAAAAAAAAGACATTAGTGCAAGAAGATGTCCCAGAATTCAGTTTTCCCTCCTCTGGCTCATTCCAAACTTGATCCCATGTGCACCGTTGGTGATCAAGACATGAGAACAGTTCTGAAGAGTATTAATAAGTAGTAATTTACTAGCAAAGTAGTAACTAAGACCATGTTTGTTCCAGCACTGCTCCAGGCATTGGTTTAGCCTTCTACACCAGGGTTTCTTAAACTCTTCCACTCAAGACCCCATTTACCCATGAAAAATGATCTAGTTTTATGGGAATAGAGAAAGAGTCCAGCAGGTAGAGTGCTTGTCTTGCACATGACTGAACTGACTTTGAGCCCTGGAACACATATGGTGTCAAGTCCGGCCAAAAGTGATCCCTGAGCACATAACCAGGAGTAAGCCAGGAGTTTACTTTAGCCCAATAAATACCTTGAACAACAGAAAACCACAAACCAGGTATGAATCAACATATAAAATAGGCATAAAAAAGAAGTATGCAAATCAAATGTTCATTGATAACATATTATGAAAAATGAATCTGAAAAGATTTTTAAGTTACTCTTTATGGGGCTTTGACTCATACAGTTTAAAAATCTAAGTTATATACAGGTACATTGTTCTATAATCCCTTATAACAACCCTAAGAGGTGTAGATTATTGTTCCAATTACAGATCTGGGAAACTGAGGCTAAGAGGGGTCGAGTAGCCTATTTATGGTAACACTGATAGTGCCAATTCAGATTTGGCTCCAGTGCCTTACACAATTTCAAAGGAGCTGCTCAGAAGAATATTACCCCCAGTTCCAATCACCACCCATAGGCCTATGCCCTACTTGGGACTGAGGAAGCTTTGTAGCTTTTATTAAAAGGAAGAAAACTTGAGGTTTTCAGAGCAATAATTTAGCAGGGAGGGCATTCGCCTTACATGCTGCTTTATACCCAGGTTCAATCCTCAACATCTCATATGGTCCCTCAAGCACCACCAGGAAGAATTCCTGAGCACAGAGTTCCTTGGCATCACTGGGTATAACCCCAAAACCAAAAAAAAAAAAAAAGGAAAAATTCAAGTAAATAGAAGGAATCCCTACTAACAACCAGAAACTTCCTGTTTAGTCATACCCATATAATAAGTTTTCTTTAAAAAAGCAGACGCAGAGGGTAGAAACAAAACACAAGACATGACTAAAAACAAAACAGTTACTGTGCCCTAACAGAATCAAACCAAAGTTACGTCAATGCCTCCTGCACCAAAAACTGGCTTGACAGCCACTGGGAGCCATAAATGAGTCCAGTACTTCTTTCTGAGCTAAGTAAGGACTGGAGCACAGCAGGGCGTGGGTTGGGGGGCAGGGAAGTGAAACTGGGGAGCACTCTGAGTGTTGGCAGGCTCAAGCTTCCTAAGAAGCAGCTGTTAAGATTCCTGGAGGGTGGGTGTTTGCAATATGCCCCTCTCATTCCCTGCAGACCCCACATCTCCCTGACCCTCCTGTTTCCTGGACAATGCCTCAGCAGATGGCTGAAGTCTGGGGTCCTCGCTGTCCTTGCAGAAATTGTGTTTGTTGGAGTTGGAGCAATAGCACAGCTCTTAGGTCATTTGCTTTGCACACAGATGACCAGGTTCAATCCCTGCAATCTCATATGGTCCCCTGAGCACTGCCAGGAATGAACGCTGAGTGCAGAGCGAGGAATAACTCCTGAGCACTGCCGGGTATGACACCCCCCCAAACCAACCCAAAACAAACAAACGAAAAAAACAAAGAAAACTGTATTTGATCTTACATGTTCTGTGAGTTTGGGGCCCAGGTGAGCAGCCCAGAACTCCAACCTTAGGAAATGGATTTTCACCAAGTCAGAACAGATCCTGAGTCCCTACAGTGCCCCCCTTGGCTGACTCTCCCATGCTGGTCTTGTATTGAGAAATAGGGTAGGGACACTCTCTTGTGGGCTGATGGAAAAGGAGCTTTCCACAGTAAGTCCAGTGCACTGTACATTAGGGGAGGCATCTTGCTGTGTTGCCCCACCAGGCACCTTTGGGTAGGGGTGAAAGGCAGAGAATATCACCCAAACAAGCCTGTCCCACTGAAAGCAGCATGTGGGGATCATCTAGAGGCCAGGCCAGAGACCCTGTGAGGGATGATGACTAGGACACAGAATGGTCCTTTCTCCCAAACAGTGCTCAGAGCTCCCAGTGAGACAGGACCATTCAATGCTCTTTTTTTTTTTTTTAATTTTCTTATATTTTTCTTTCTTTTTCTATTTTTTCTTTATTTAAACATCTTGATTACAAATATGATTGTGATTAGGTTTCAGTCATGTAAAGAACACCCACCTTCACCAGTGCAACATTCCCACCACCAATGTCCCAAATCTCCCTCCATCACACCCCACCCCCACCTGTACTCCAGACAGGCTTTCCAGTTCTCTCATTCATTCCCATGATTATGGTAGTTCTCTGTGTAGTTATTTCTATAACTGCACTCACTACTCTTTGTGGTGAGCTTTATGAAGTGAGCTTGAAGTTCGAGCTCTCCTCTCATTGTCTCTGAGGATTGTTGCAAAAATGACTTTTATTTTTCCTAAAACCCATAGATGAGTGAGACTATTCTGTGTCTCTCTCTCCCTCTGACTTATTTCACTCAGCATAATAGATTCCATGTACATCCATGTATAGGAAAATTTCATGACTTCATCTCTCCTGACGGCTGCATAATATTCCATTGTATATGGAATATACATATACATGTATATGTATATGTACCACAGTTTCTTTAGACATTGTCTGTTGAAGGGCATCTTGGTTGTTTCCAGAGCCTGGCTATTGTGAATAGTGCTGCAATAAATATAGGTGTGAGGAAGGGGGTTTTGTGTTGTATTCTTGTGTTCTTAGGGTATATCCCTAGAAGTGGAATAGCTGGATCGAATGGGAGCTCAATTTCCAGATTTTGGAGGAATCTCCATATCACTTTCCATTGATGTTGGACTAGACAGCATTCCTACCAGCAGTGGATAAGAGTTCCTTTCTCTCCACATCCCTGCCAGCACTGACTGTTCTCATTCTTTGTGATGTATGCCAATCTCTGTGGTGTGAGATGGTATCTCATCGTTGTTTTGATTTGCATCTCCCTGATGATTAGTGATGAGGAGCATTTTTTCATGTGCCTTTTGGCCATTTGTATTTCTTTTTTTTATCAAAGTGTCTGTTCATTTATTCTCCCCATTTTTTGATGGGATTAGATGTTTTTTCTTGTAAAGTTCTGTCAGTGCCCTATATATTTTGGATATTAGCCCCTTATCTGACGGGTGTTGGGTGAATAGTTTCTTCCACTCGGTGAGTGACTCTTGTATCCTGGGCACTATTTCTTTTAACGTGCAGAAGCTTCTCAGCTTAATGCATTCCCATCTGTTGATCTCTGCTTCCACTTGTTTGGAAAGTACAGTTTCCTCCTTGAAGATGCCTTTAGTCTCAATGTCAAGGAGTGTTTTACCGACGTGTTGTTCTATATACCTTATGATATCCGGTCTGATATCAAGGTCTTTAATCCATTTGGATTTTACCTTCGTACATGATGTTAACTGGGGGGCTATGTTCGCTTTTTTGCAAGTGGCTAACCAGTTCTGCCAGCACCACTTGTTGAAGAGGTTTTCCCTGCTCCACTTAGAATTTCTTGCTCCTTTGTCAAAAATTAGGTGATTGTATGTCTGGGGAACATAGTCTGAGAACTCAAGCCTATTCCACTGATCTGAGGGGCTGTCTTTATTCCAATACCATGCTGTTTTATAACTATTGCTTTGTAGTACAGTTTAAAGTTGGGGAAAGTAATGCCTCTCATTTTCCTTTTCCCTAGGAGTGTTTTAGCTATTCGAGGGTGTTTATTGTTCCAGATGAACTTCATAAGTGTTTGATCCACTTCTTTGAAGAATGTCATGGGTATTTTTAAGGGGATAGCATTAAATCTGTATAATGCTTTGGGGAGTATTGCCATTTTAATGATGTTAATCCTGCCAATCCAAGAGCAGGGTATGTGTTTCCATTTCCATGTCTCCTCTCTTATTTCTTGGAGCATGGCCTTATAGTTTTCTTTGTATAGGTTCTTTACGTCTTTGGTCAAGTTGACTCCAAGGTATTTGAGTTTGGATGGCACTAATATGAATGGTATTGCCTTCTTTTTTTTTTTTTTAATTTTTTTTTATTTAAACACCTTGATTACATACATGATTGTGTTTGGGTTTCAGTCATAAAAGGAACACCACCCATCACCAGTGCAACATTCCCATCACCCAAGTCCCAAATCTCCCTACTCCCCCCCCAACCCCCGCCTGTACCCTAAACAGGCTCTACATTTCCCTCATACATTCTCAATATTAGGACAGTTCAAAATGTAGTTATTTCTCTAACTAAACTCATCACTCTTTGTGGTGAGCTTCCTGAGGTGAGCTGGAACTTCCAGCTCTTTTCTCTTTTGTGTCTGAAAATTATTATTACAAGGGTGTCTTTCATTTTTCTTAAAACCCATAGATGAGTGAGACCATTCTGCGTTTTTCTCTCTCTCTCTGACTTATTTCACTCAGCATAATAGATTCCATGTACATCCATGTATAGGAAAATTTCATGACTTCATCTCTCCTGACAGCTGCATAATATTCCATTGTGTATATGTACCACAGTTTCTTTAGCCATTCGTCTGTTGAAGGGCATCTTGGTTGTTTCCAGAGTCTTGCTATGGTAAATAGAGCTGCAATGAATATAGGTGTAAGGAAGGGGTTTTTGTATTGTATTTTTGTGTTCCTAGGGTATATTCCTAGGAGTGGTATAGCTGGATCGTATGGGAGCTCGATTTCCAGTTTTTGGAGGAATCTCCATATCGCTTTCCATAAAGGTTGAACTAGACGGCATTCCCACCAGCAGTGGATAAGAGTTCCTTTCTCTCCACATCCCCGCCAACACTGTTTATTCTCATTCTTTGTGATGTGTGCCATTCTCTGGGGTGTGAGGTGGTATCTCATCGTTGTTTTGATTTGCATCTCCCTGATGATTAGTGATGTGGAACATTTTTTCATGTGTCTTTTGGCCATGCGTATTTCTTCTTTGTCAAAGTGTCTGTTCATTTCTTCTCCCCATTTTTTGATGGGGTTAGATGTTTTTTTCTTGTAAAGTTCTGTCAGTGCCTTGTATATTTTGGAGATTAGCCCCTTATCTGATGGGTATTGGGTGAATAGTTTCTCCCACTCAGTGGGTGGCTCTTGTATCCTGGGCACTATTTCCTTTGAGGTGCAGAAGCTTCTCAGCTTAATATATTCCCATCTGTTAATCTCTGCTTTCACTTGCTTGGAGAGTACAGTTTCCTCCTTGAAGATGCCTGTAATGTCCTGGAGTGTTTTGCCTATGTGCTGTTCTATATATCTTATGGTTTTGGGGCTGATATCGAGGTCTTTAATCCATTTGGATTTTACCTTTGTACATGATGTTAGCTGGGGGTCTAAGTTTAATTTTTTGCAAGTGGCTATCCAATTGTGCCAACACCACTTGTTGAAGAGGCTTTCCCTGCTCCATTTAGGATTTCCTGCTCCTTTATCAAAAATTAGATGGTTGTATCTCTGGGGAACATTTTCTGAGTATTCAAGCCTATTCCACTGATCTGAGGACCTATCCTTATTCCAATACCATGCTGTTTTGATAACTGTTGCTTTGTAGTACAGTTTAAAGTTGGGAAAAGTAATTCCTCCCATATTCTTTTTCCCAATGATTGCTTTAGCTATTCGAGGGTGTTTATTGTTCCAAATGAATTTCAAAAGTGTCTGATCCACTTCTTTGAAGAATGTCATGGGTATCTTTAGAGGGATGGCATTAAATCTGTATAATGCCTTGGGGAGTATTGACATTTTGATGATGTTAATCCTGCCAATCCATGAGCAGGGTATGTGTTTCCATTTCCGTGTGTCCTCTCTTATTTCTTGGAGCAGAGTTTTATAGTTTTCTTTGTATAGGTCCTTCACATATTTAGTCAAGTTGATTCCAAGATATTTGAGTTTGTGTGGTACTATTGTGAATGGGGTTGTTTTCTTAATGTCCATTTCATCCTTATTACTATTGGTATATAGAAAGGCCATTGATTTTTGTGTGTTAATTTTGTAGCCTGCCACCTTGCTATATGAGTCTATTGTTTCTAGAAGCTTTTTGATAGAGTCTTTAGGGTTTTCTAAGTAGAGTATCATGTCATCTGCAAACAGTGAGAGCTTGACTTCTTCCTTTCCTATCTGGATTCCCTTGATATCCTTTTCTTGCCTAATCGCTATAGCAAGTACTTCCAGTGCTATGTTGAATAGGAGTGGTGAGAGAGGACAGCCTTGTCTTGTGCCAGAATTTAGAGGGAAGGCTTTCAGTTTTTCTCCATTGAGGATAATATTTGCCACTGGCTTGTGGTAGATGGCCTTCACTATATTGAGAAAGGTTCCCTCCATTCCCATCTTGCTGAGAGTTTTGATCAAGAATGGGTGTTGGACCTTATCAAATGCTTTCTCTGCATCTATTGATATGATCATGTGGTTTTTATTTTTCTTGTTATTGATGTTGTGTATTATGTTGATAGATTTACGGATGTTAAACCAGCCTTGCATTCCTGGGATGAAACCTACTTGATCGTAGTGGATGATCTTCTTAACGAGGCATTGAATCCTATTTGCCAGGATTTTGTTGAGGATCTTTGCATCTGCATTCATCAGTGATATTGGTCTGTAATTTTCTTTTTTGGTAGCGTCTCTGTCTGGTTTAGGTATCAAGGTGATGTTGGCTTCATAAAAGCTATTTGGAAGTGTTTCTGTTTGTTCAATTTCATGAAAGAGTCTTGCCAAGATTGGCAGTAGTTCCTCTTGGAAAGTTTGATAGAATTCATTAGTGAATCCATCTGGACCTGGGCTTTTGTTTTTCGGCAGACATTTGATTACTGTTTTAATTTCATCAATGGTGATGGGGGTGTTTAGATATGCTACATCCTCTTCCTTCAACCGTGGAAGATTATAAGAGTCCAAGAATTTATCCATTTCTTCCAGGTTCTCATTTTTAGTGGCGTAGAGTTTTTCATAGTAGTTTCTGATTACCCTTTGAATCTCTGTCATATCAGTAGTGATCTCTCCTTTTTCATTCCTGATACGAGTTATCAAGTTTCTCTCTCTCTCTTTCTTTGTTAGGTTTGCCAGTGGTCTATCAATCTTGTTTATTTTTTCAAAGAACCAACTTCTGCTTTCGTTGATCTTTCGGATTGTTTTTTGAGTTTCCACTTCGTTGATTTCTGCTCTCAGCTTTGTTATTTCCTTCTGTCTTCCTATTCTTGGGTCCTTTTGTTGAGCATTTTCTAGTTCTATTAGCTGTGTCATTAAGCTACTCAGGTAAGCTCCTTCTTCCTTCCTGATGTGTGCTTGCAAAGATATAAATTTTCCTCTCAGTACTGCTTTTGCTGTGTCCCATAAGTTCTGAGAGTTTGTGTCTTTATTGTCATTTGTTTCCAGGAACCTTTTTATTTCCTCCTTGATTTCATCTCGGACCCACTGGTTATTGAGCATGAGGCTGTTTAACTTCCAGGTGTTAAAGTGTTTCTTCTGAGTCCCTTTGGAGTTCACAAATAATTTCAGAGCCTTGTGGTCAGCGAAGGTAGTCTGCAAAATTTCTATCCTCTTGATCTTATGGAGGTATGTTTTATGTGCCAGCATGTAGTCTATCCTGGAGAATGTCCCATGTACATTGGAGAAGAATGTGTATCCAGGTTTCTGGGGATGGAGTGTCCTATATATATCCACTAGGCCTCTTTCTTCCATTTCTCTCCTCAGGTCTAGTATATTCTTGTTGGGTTTCAGTCTGGTTGACCTGTCCAGTGTTGACAAAGCCGTGTTAAGGTCCCCCACAATTATTGTGTTGTTGTTGATATTATTTTTCAGATTTGTCAACAGTTGTATTAAATATTTTGCTGGCCCCTCATTCGGTGCATATATGTTTAGGAGAGTGAATTCTTCCTGCTCTACGTACCCCTTGATTAATATAAAATGTCCGTCTTTGTCCCTTACAACCTTCCTGAGTATAAAGTTTGCATTATCTGATATTAGTATGGCCACTCCAGCTTTTTTATGGGTGTTGTTTGCTTGGATAACTTTTCTCCAGCCTTTTATTTTGAGTCTATGTTTGTTCTGACTATTCAGGTGCGTTTCTTGTAGGCAGCAGAAGGTTGGATTGAGTTTTTTGATCCATTTAGCCACTCTGTGTCTCTTAACTGGTGCATTTAGTCCATTGACGTTGAGAGAAAGAATTGTCCTGGGATTTAACGCCATCTTTATTTCAAAATTTGGTGTGTCTTTTGGGTAGTCTTGTCTTAGATTAGGTCTTTCAGTTTTTCTCTTAAGACTGGTTTTGTGTCTGTGAAGTTTCTGAGCTGTTTTTTGTCTGTGAAACCATGTATTCTTCCATCAAACCGGAAAGTGAGTTTTGCTGGGTATAGTATTCTGGGTGAAGCATTCATTTCATTCAGTCTTGTCACAATATCCCACCACTGCTTTCTGGCATTGAGCGTTTCTGGTGACAGGTCTGCTGTAAATCTCAGGGAAGCTTGCTTGAACATGATTTCCCCTTTTGATCTTGCTGTTTTCAGAATTCTGTCTCTATCTGTGGGATTTGTCATTGTGACTAGGATGTGTCTTGGGGTGGTTTTTCTGGGGTCTCTTTTGGTTGGTACTCTTCGGGCATGCAGGATTTGATCACATATATTCTTTAGCTCTGGAAGTTTCTCTTTAATGATGTTCTTGACCATTGATTCTTCCTGGAAAGTTTCTTCCTGGGTCTCTGGGACTCCAATGATTCTTAAGTTGTTTCTGTTGATCTTATCATAGACTTCTATTTTCGTCTGTTCCCATTCTTTGACTAATTTTTCCATTGTCTGCTCATTTGCTTTAAGTTTTTTGTCCAATCTCTCCTGCTGTATGGAATTGTTATGTATCTCATCTTCCACAGCACCAAGTCTATTCTCAGCTTCTGATACCCTGTCCCAGAGCTTATCCATTTTGTCATTCACTTCGTTTACTGACTTTTTCAGTCCTGTTAGTTGACATGTTATTTCAGTTTGGAGTTTTGTCATTTCTGCCTTCATATTTTCTTGGTTCTTATTAGTGTTCTGTTCAACTCGATCCATGGTTTCTTGGAGTCTGTTGAGCACCTTCCATATTGCTAGTCTAAAGTCCTTATCTGAGAGGTTGATTAGTTGTTCAGTCATTATCTGGTCCTCAGAATTGTCATCTTCATTCTCTATGTCTGATGCTGGTTTGCGTTGTTTCCCCATTGTCACACTTGTATTGTGGGTTTTTCTACGTGTTGTAGTGGTATTCATTGTCTATATGATGTAGGCAGCACACTCCTCTGGCTCCTCCCTTTCTGGATGGGCTGACTTGCCTCTAAGGGAGGGGAGTCCTCCGTGGATGAAGCCTCACACTGGGACAAATCTTAGGCCCGAGCATGCAACAGAGAAGACAGTCCAGAGAGAAATGTTTGCTTCTGTGATATAGCGCCGTTCTTAGTGTGATTTTTCCTTCTTGTTGCAATGGAGTTCTTTCCTTAGAAAGAGTGCACGGCCGCGTAGCGAAGCGGAGCGGCCGTGCTCCTTTGAGCCTCTTTTTGCCCCACTCGCAAGAGTTTCACGCAAGAGGACAGTAGACAGACATAGACAGGTCACACTCACAGTCTTTCACAGCTGAGCCCCACTGGGCCGGTGTACTTTTGCAGATTTTCCCCGCCTGGTGTCACACACAGGGAGCCAGCTTTTGCAAAGGTTAGCCGGTTTTTATGCTCTGAAGTCCCTCCCTGAAAATGGCGTCTGGGCGAGTGAGGTTTCTGGAGGCTCTTTTTGCCCCACTCGCAAGAGTTTCACGCAAGAGGACAGTAGACAGACATAGACAGGTCACACTCACAGTCTTTCACAGCTGAGCCCCACTGGGCCGGTGTACTTTTGCGAATTTTCCCCGCCTGGTGTCACACACAGGGAGCCAGCTTTTGCAAAGGTTAGCCGGTTTTTATGCTCTCTGGTATTGCCTTCTTGACATACATCTCTTCCCTATCATTATTGGTGTATAAAAAGGCCATTGATTTCTATGTGTTAATTTTGTAGCCTGCCACCTTGTTATATGAGTCTATTGTTTCTGGAAGCTTTTTGGTAGAGTCTTTAGGGTTTTCTAAGTAGAGTATCATGTCATCTGCAAACAATGAGAGCTTGACTTCTTCCTTTCCGTTCTGGATTCCCTTGATATCTTTTTCTTGCCTGATCTTTATAGCAAGAACTTCCAGTACTATGCTGAAAAGGAGTGGTGAGAGCGGACAGCCTTGTCTTGTACCAGAATTTAGAGGCAAGGCTTTTAGTTTTTCTCCATTGAGAATAATACTTGCCATTGGCTTGTGGTAGATGGCTTCAACTAGATTGAGAAAGGTTCCTTTCTTTCCCATCTTGCTGAGAGTTTTGATCAAGAATGGGTGTTGGACCTTATCAAATGCTTTCTCCATGTCTATTGATATGATCATGTGATGTTTATTTTTCTTGTTGTTGATGTTGTGTATAATGTTGATAGATTTACGGATGTTAAACCATCCTTGCATTCCTGGGATGAAACCTACTTGGTCATAGTGCATGATTTTCTTGATGATGCATTGGATCCTATTTGCTAGGATTTTGTTGAAGATCTTTGCATCTGTATTCATCAGGGATATTGGTCTGTAATTTTCTTTTTTGGCAGCATCTCTGTCTGGTTTTGGTATCAAGGTGATGTTGGCTTCATAAAAGCTGTTTGGGAGTGTTCCCGTTTTTTCAATTTCATGGATGAGCCTGGCTAGGATTGGTAGTAGCTCCTCTTGAAAGATTTGAAAGAATTCATTAGGAAATCCATTGGGCCTGGGCTTTTCTTTTTGGGCAGATGTTTGATTACAGTTTCAATTTCCTCAGTAGTGATGGGGGTGTTTAGATATGCTACACCCTCCTTACTTAATTGTGGAAGGTTATAATTGTACAAGAATTTTCCCATTACTTCTAGATTCTCATGTTTAGTAGCATAAAGTTTCTCAAAGTAGTCTCTGATTACCCTTTGGATCTCTGCAATATCTGTCGTGATCTCCCCCTTTTCATTTCTAATACGGGTTATCAGGTTTCTCTCTCTCTTTTTGTGAGTTTTGCCAATGGTCTATCAATCTTGTTTATTTTTTCAAAGAACCAACTTCTGCTTTCATTGATCTTTCAGATTGTTTTTTGGTTTTCCACTTCATTGATTTCTGCTTTCAGCTTTGTTATTTCCTTCTGTCTCCCTATTTTTGGTTCCTTTTGTTAGTCATTTTCTAATTTTATGAGCTGCATCATTAAGTTATTCAAGTATGCCCCTTCTTCCTTCCTGATGTGTGCTTGTAGAGCTATAAATTTTCCTCTCAGGACCACTTTTGCTGTGTCCCATAGATTCTGGCAGTTTGTGTCTTCATTATAATTTGTTTCAAGGAAAGTTTTGATTTCCTCTTTGATTTCATCTCGGACCCACTGGTTGTTCAGTAGCAGGGTGTTTAATTTCCAATTGTTAAAGTTTGTCTTTTGTGTGCCTTTGTAGTTCACATCTAATTTCAGAGCCTTGTGGTCAGCAAAGGTAGCCTGCAAGATTTCTATCCTTGGGGCCGGCGAGGTGGCGCTAGAGGTAAGGTGTCTGCCTTGCAAGCGCTAGCCAAGGAAGGACCGTGGTTCGATCCCCCGGTGTCCCATATGGTCCCCCCAAGGCAGGGGCAATTTCTGAGCGCTTAGCCAGGAGTAACCCCTGAGCACCGAATGGGTGTGGCCCCCCCCAAAAAAGATTTCTATCCTCTTGATTTTATGGAGGCATGTTTTAGTGTCAGCATGTAGCTTATCCTGGAGAATGACCCATGCACATTGGAGAAGAATGTGTATCCAGGTTTTTTGGGATGGATTGTCCTATATATATCTACTAGTCCTCTTTCTTCCATTACTCTTTTTAGGGCTAGTATATTTTTGTTTGGTTTCAGTCTGGTTGACCTATCAAGTGTTGATAGGGCCGTGTTGAGGTCTTCCACAATTATTGTGTTATTATTGATGTCTTCTTTCAGATTTGTCATTAACTGTTTTAGATAATTTGCTGCTCTCTCATTGGCTGCATATACGTTTAATAGTCTGATTTCTTCCTGTTGCACATATCCCTTGATTAGTACACAGTGTCCATCTTTGTCCCTTACCACTTTTCTGAGTATAAAGTTGGAGTCATCAGATATTAATATGGCCACCCCAGCTTTTTTAATGGTGTTGTTTGCTTGGATGATTTTCCTCCAGCCTTTGATTTTGAGTCTATGTTTGTTCTGACTATTCAGCTGTGTTTCTTGTAGGCAGCAGAAGGTTGGATTCATCTTTTTGACCCATTTTGCCATTCTGTCTTTTAATTGGTGAATTTAGTCCATTGACATTGAGGAAGATGATTGTCATAGAATTTAATGTCATATTTGTAGATAAGTTTCCTGTGTTTGTTGGTTTCTCTTGTCTTAAAGTAGACCTTTCAGTTTTCCTTTAGGGCTGGTTTTTCATCTGTGAAGTTTCTGAGCTGTTGTTTATCCATGAAGCTATGTATCCTTCCTTCAAACCTGAACATGAGTCGGGCTGGGTGCAGTATTCTCGGTGAGGCATCCATTTCATTCAGTCTTGTCACATTATCCCACCACTGTCTTCTGGCCTTGAGAGTTTCTTGTGACATGTCTGCTGTAAGTCTTAGGGATGCTCCTTTGAATGTAATTTCCCTTTTTGATCTTGCTGCTTTCAGTATTCTATCTCTATCTGTGGGATTTGTCATTGTAAAGAGGATATGTCTTGGGGTGTTTTTCTTTGGGTCTCTTTTAGCTGGCACTCTTCGGGCATGCAGGATTTGACTGCATGTAATCTTTAACTCTGGGAGTATCTCTTTGATGATGTCTTTGACAGTTGATTCTTCCTACCTGGGTCTCTGGGACTCCAATGATTCTTATGTTGTTTCTGTTGAGTTTATCAAAGACTTCTATTTTCATCTGTTCACATTCCTTGAGTACTTTTTCCATTTCCTGATCATTTGTCTTAAGTTTCTTTTCCAATTTCTTCTGCTGTGTTGAGTTTTTCTGTATCTTATCTTCCAGTACTCCAATTCTCTCCTCAGCTGCTGTTACCCTGCTGGCGAGGCTATCCATTGAGGATTCAGTTGAGCTACTGTGTTTTTTCAGATCTGTTATTTCAGTTTGGAGATTTCTGATTTCTGTCTTTGTGTTCTGTTCAGATCGATCTATGCTTTCTTTGAATTCTACAAACATCTTCCATATTTCTATTTTAAGTTCCTTATCCGAGAGGTTAATCAGATGGTTGGAATTTTTTAGGTTATCCGAGCTATCGTCTTCATTCTTTGTCCACGGTGTTTGCCTGCGAGGATTCCCATTGTCACACTTGTAGTGTGGTTTTTCCTGCGTGTTGTGGTGGGGTTCATTGGTTTAGAAAGAGTGTGCAGCTGTGAAGCGGAGTGGTTGCGCTCTTCTGCTGCCTCTAGTTGACAGTTTTTTGGGAGTGTGCTCCCTAGGCCTCTGAGGAGACCTTCAGGTATTCAAGAAACACAGACAGGCACAGGAGAGATTTCCCTTGAAGTCCTAAGAGTGATCAAAGGCACAGCAGGGCGGAGCCTCTACAGGTCAGAGAGCTCTGCTTATTGGTTGCCAACCCCCACAGCCAGACTTTACTCACTTGCTGGGCAGCTTCAGAATGCAGGTTTTTTTTGGTGTGCTCCCTAGGCCTCTGAGGAGACCTTCAGGTATTCAAGAAACACAGACAGGCACAGGAGCTCATTCAATGCTCTACTCCCAGCAATGATGCGCTGTGAGGTTTCCCACTTCTGAGAACCACCAGCGTCATATTTAGTGTAAGGTGTACCCTTCCCCAATGCCCTTTTACCTAAGCTTTCTTTTGAGATATTAATCCAACCTGGATGATCAGATCCACCCACAATGGAATAGGGTGGGTTGTTTTAAATAAAGAATAAAAAAGTCTGACTGGGGGGGGGGGGCAAAAGAGAAGCAGCAAAAGAGAGAGCAGGTGAGGAGAGAAATGGGATAGGCAGCCTAGCAAAAAATGAGAGACTCATGGCAGAGAAAAGCCTGAAAAATAAAAGGAGCTGACTCCAATGAAACTTTAACTGACTGTGAATTATTTCTCCTCTGCTACCCCGCTTCATCAGACCCATTGGCTGAAGTGGATAGAGGCGCCATGCTGAGGAGGACTCACCCAACACGTGGACTTTATATATTTTATATTTTAATCTACAATCTAGCTTTGCTTGGGAACCATAAGGTGTTGAGGATCAAACTTGGGGCCTTGTGTCTGCAAGGCCAACACTCCCTGTATTCTGAGCCATTGCTCCAGACCATTTGTAGGTCTCTTGGTGCGGATTTAGGCTCTGCTGTAAGCCAGAAGGATCCCTAGAATCTAATTTTTTTTTCTTTTTCCACTGAACACACTAATGTGTGTGTGGATTCTCAGGTCTAGGGAGATTCTGATAACACTGAACTCAGCCATTGAAAGCACAAGCTGGAAGGAAGATCATTTAGGGCTGAGCTGGGTGCCAGGCCAACACGACACAAGGATTCACATCCCAGGAACTTGCCCAAGTGAGGTGGGGGGTGTTCCCAAGCATTTCACATGAGGCCATAGCCCCAGATGCCACTATCCCAGGCTCCAGGGGCTGAGAGATGGGGTGTCCATTACCGAAGAGGTTGGGTGCAGGACTCAGGGTGGTGTAGAGGGCACTTATGCTCTCCTGTGTGCCAGTGGGAAGTGGGGTACCATTGCTCTTTCCTGCAGGTGGGGTGAGTGAGCCCTGGCACACAAATTCGAGCTTCTCCAGGTCTAGGGGGCAGAGATGGAGGGGAGACACTGCACAATGGAGCTTTTTCTTTGGAGAGGTCCGGGGGGGGGGTGGTCTCTCCAGTTGCTTATCACTGCGGGCATCTGAGATGGAGGTGGGAAGCCCTCATGGCAGGAAAGGGGACCCATAGTCTACAGAAGGACCCTTGTTCCATGAGCAGAGGCTGCAGGCGGTGCGGGCACTGTGGTGGCCAGAACCACACAGAACTGCCTTGTTGGGCAAAGCAAAGGCCCCTTTAGGGGGACCCTGGTGGGCATAGAAGGCCCCATGGAGAGAATCAGGGGTGTCACACCAGTTCATAAAGCACGTGGCCAACCTGGCAGGGTCCTTCAATCCCAGGGGAGCGGGAAATGGGAGCATTCCTTGCTTTTCGGCAGGTCTATGTATTTCTCTGGGCTCTGAGAATTATGATCTTTGCCTATTTTCATTCTCTCCACATTTTCAGCTCAGAAGCCAGACTGAGCAACAGAACCTCAAAAGGAGGTGGGGGCCCTGGGCATTGGCAGTAAATCTCCCCCTACTCTCAGTCTTGGAAGAAACTAGTCATATGAATAAATGGGGTGTGTGGAGGGGGGTGTGGCCACTGGGCAGCTGTGTGGATCTCTGTGTACCCAGAGTTCAGGAAATCAAAACCACCATCTCTAACGCTCTGTTCTCGGGCATCTCCGGTGGTTTTATGACGCTTTCAACAGTCACAGAATAACACTTTGTGGAACCACCAGGTTTGGAAGAAGTTTCCCTCAGAGAGGCGGGTGGCCTATGGCTGATTCTCATGGTGGCAAGCCAGGAGGGTAGGTAGAACAAAAAAGCGAGTCAGGTTGGAACACTGGAAATATTGAAAACTGGTGCCAGTATTTTCACACACAAATTCATGCTTCTAATCGCTCTCTTCAAAAATGGAAACTTTAGGCTGGCCAGAGAGTACACGGTTAAGGTGCTTGTCTGGCCTGCAGCTACAGCCAGCCAGACCTGGCTTGAATCGTAGGTACCACGTATGATCCCCTGAAACCTGCCAGGAGTGGTCCCTGAGCATTGCTGGGTGTGCCTCCACGCTCACAAAAAAAAAAGGGGGAAACTTGATTACAATGTCAGTGTGCAAGCTTGTAGGTGGGAGCCTCGGGCTTGTTTCCCCAATACTGCATGGTCTCCAGAGCAACTGAGGATGTGAGCAGAAACAAATAAATCAACCCCGGAAAGGCAGCTTCGGCTGCACAGGATCACACTTTCCTGCTGCCAAATGGCACAGTCCTGGCCAGGAAAGGCTGCTACCCAGGTCCATGAGCAGGTGGGTCCACAAGTGGGTCCATGCTCTGCTGCTGCTCAGGGCCCTTAGTCTGTCATTCCCCCTTCACTCAGACAAAGGTCCTATGGTCTGCAAGGTCAGCCATCAGCAAAGCAGCAGTTGACAATTGGGCTCCAGTAATGCAGGATGTTCTGACCTTCAGAGAAGCCTCGCCCTGCCACCCATGACTCAGGCTGCGTGGGTGCCAACCCCAGCTTCTAGATGGGGCCACTGAGACTCAGGACAACCCTTTGCTGGGGCCTTTTAGCAGTAAGTGTGAGAGGCAGGATTTGCACCTGGTATCCTGGTGCCCAAGAACACACACATCCTGCAGATAAGCTGCAAACTTTAGGTGGAACTGGAACACCCCCATCCCCCAATTAACCACCTCCATCTCAATTCCACCAAGTCAATCTAGGGACTGTGTGTATCTGTAGCAGTGGGAGGAAAGAAGCCCTGAGATTTGCTTGTTCCTGATACCAGACCCTAAATAGCCCTTTGCTTACCACAGGGCTTCAGACTAATTATTTGACTTCATTTAATAACAAACTCTTGGGTTGGGCGAAGCTCTCCCACTCCCAGCCAAAGCCATGCTTGCTGCCTTCATCACCCAGAATCACTGTTTTCCCATGGCCTTATCATCACTGAGCCTCAAAAATTCAATGCAAGGATGCCATCTGACCACACTTCAGCTACACTGGTTTTCGTTCTGATATCACCAGGGCATATTTTTAGAGCGAGAGTGGGCATCTTACTCTATTATCTTCTAGAAAGCCTGGTAGATCTAACCCCGCTTACAAATACAGTTGCCATGTTTGAACAGGGCCTTCTCCCAGCAGACCCTGCAGCTGAGAATATGCTAAAATTCATAGTATTGAGGCTTTAAATTTCTATATAATTTCATTTGTTTGATGTTTCATCCCTAAAGGAACACACCAATTTAACAGATATAACAATAAAAGCTTACTAAACGTTTTGCCATTATATTAATAACTACATTGGCGATACAATAATTTTCACAAATGAATTTGCTACTGTACTTTTCTTTTCTCTTTCATTTTTTTAAATTTCTTCTCTCCCATTTTATTTTTTACTTTTTATTTTCATTTTAAAAATCTGGAAACAAATAATCTATAAACATCTACTATGTCAACTATGTGATGCATTTTCTTTAAATAAAATTTAAAAGAAAAGAGAGAGGAAGGAAGGAGGGAAGGAAGTAAGGAGGGAGAGATGGAAGGAAGGAAGGAAGGAAGGAAGGAAGGAAGGAAGGAAGGAAGGAAGGAAGGAAGGAAGGAAGGAAGGAAGGAAGGAAGGAAGGAAGGAAGGAAGGAAGGAAGGAACAAACGAACGAACTCTTGTGTTGTGGTTGGCATGATAGCACAGTGGATAGAACATTTGTTTTGCATGCTTCTGACTGGGTTTGAGCCCTGGCATCCCATATAGTCCTCTGAGCCTGCTAGGAATGATTCCTGAGCACAGATCCAGAAGTAACTCAAGCACTGCTGGGTGTAACCCTCCAAACAAACAAATAAAATGCCTCCAAAACACACACACAACAAAAAACAATAAAGAAAATCTTTAGTGTCTCCCATGTCACATCAAGCCCAGCTAAGCTGGCAGAGGCAGCTGGGCCCTAGGGACAGGAGTTCAAGACAGTGAAATGCTTTTTCTCTTGTGGGGGGACCATGACCAGTACTTTGCAGGGCACTACTTCTCACATTGTGACCAGAAACACCCCAGCCAGGCCACACGCCAAGGAAATCTAGATGCACTGCAGCCTCCACCCAACAGAACCAGGCCAGAGGGGCGGGAAGATGCCTCTCATGATGCCCCTGCCCTATCCCACAGTTAGCTCTGACTAAGGCACCCACTAATATTGCACCCGCTTGCTGTACTAATGAGGATGATGGACATCTTCTCTCCCTCCCTCCCTCCCTCCCTCCCTCTCTCCCTCCCTCCCTCCCTTCCTTTTTCTTGACAACATTTTACAAAGAGTTGGGCTAGAAAAAGCTCAGGTCTTGTTACAGCCCTTGCCTTGCACATGGCCAAACAGGTTCTATCCCTGGCATACAGATGGTTCCTGAACCCCTCTAGGAGTGAGCCCTGAGCACAGAGTCAGGAATATACCATGAGCATTGCTAGATGTGGCCTAACTTCCTCTTCTTCCCCCCACCCCCAAAGGGTAATTTCACAATCCTGAGGTTTCTGGTTTTCCTTTGAGTGTTAGAAGACCCAGAAGATTGGGGCCTGCAGGTTATAGGGAAAGAGCTAAGTCTCTCCCTCCCCGGAACCCTCATCTCCCAGCACCCACTGCGCCACACCTGTTAGCATCTCAGTTTAAGACCCTCCACGTTTTTTGGGGGGACTTCCTAAATGATGTTCCACAGTCCTTGGGGCTACTCCCAATAGTACTCATGTAACTGGGCCTGATGACTCAATGCTCAGCCCAGCAGTGCTGAGGGTGGGCAGGGCAATACTGATGGGAGGAACCAGTGAATGTAGATCAATCTCAAGTGCCTACGCACACAGGCCTGGTCCCAGAGGTACACCCAGCCCCCCGGTGGCTGAGAAAGTGAAGCACTGATATCTTTTCATTCCCAGCTGTCACAGGGACCTGCAGCCCTGGTCAGGACCTGCCGGAGGTCCAGCAAAGCAGGTGGGGAGCTATGGTGCCAGATCAGAGAGAGGGTATTGGGACCCCCCTCTTTCTCCCTTGCAGCTGCTCAAAAGCTCCCATCTGCTTCTCAATCTCCCCTGGAAGGAAGCAGGGTCCCATGACTTCCAATTCAGATTTGGCTGGAGGAACTGAGAAAGTGCGAAAAAGCGGGGGGTATATGGGGGTCTCCAGGGAGGTGCATCCTGGACCCTTGAGACAGAAAAATGGGAAAGGAAGTAGGTTTCCGAGCCAGAGCATTCTACAGCCTATACAAAGTCACAGCTGGGGAGCAAGGGGGGCCCAGGGCACACACAGGGCCCATAGACAATGAGCTCCTTTCACCAGGGACAGAGAACTTCCCTCAGCTCAGGCTCAATGGCTTTATTCCTCCAACTACCTATCCGACAACCCAAAGGCCAAGTTCACTGGTGCCTATGCCAAGGTCAAGAGAGGGCCTGAGATTGATAGACAGCAGCCGGCTGCAATGACTCAGCTTCACCATTTGGGGGTGGCATGGGGGAAGGGGGGCTCAACCCCTGCAGGGTGTGCTCAGCACAGGGCTGATCAGTAGCCCAGCAACTCCAGTGGGCAGGGATGAGGATAGGAAGAGATTCTGACCCCAGAACACAGTGATGGAGACATGGGTCAGCTCTCTGGGATTAGGTGGGTGCTGAGAAACATTGGACTATTGGGGTTCATTAGCTCAGGTGGCTGATGGTTCAGGGGGTCCCTCCAGGCAGGTTGGACTCTAAACCTAGATGGGGTATGTCCAACTATACTCATTTTCAGCTAGTAGACACTAGCTGAGATGTGCACACAGAACATTCTAGAAAGGTTGAGTTTTTTTTTTCCACCACCAACAGCAACTTTCTAGAAAGATCTTTAGAGCTGGAGCCTGAATGAGAGCAGAACAAGGGTTCCCTGGTTCCCCCTACCCTCATTACCAGGCCAGCCCAGCTTCCCTCCCTCTGGCTTCCCACAGAGTGGCTGTGGCATTGGGGCTGACCATCTCCTGGACCCAAGAACTTCACCCCAGTTGTAGGCCTGGGGCCAGGGTGACGTGGGGAGATGATCTAGCCAAAAGGCATGGGCTACAGGTTGGTGTGAATCCTCCCCATTGCCCATTAAGATCTTCGCCCATGGCCAGGGCTGGAGTGGGGCCCTGGGAGGGCTGGGGAGGGGGGCAGATCCTGGGTTCACCCCACTCCTTGGCATTATTTCTGGCCTCTGCAGATAACCATACTGCCAATGGTTATCTTCTATCTCTTATTTATTGCTCTATTGATTTCACAGTTCCAGGATCAGACACTGGTCAGGCATGTGCTTAATCTCTGACCCACATTACCCAGGAAAATCTTTCCCAAAGAAAGCCTAGGAGGCCTGAGCACATCCCTAAGTGTAACCTCCAGAGCAAACAGGGGTCACTTTCTATTTGCTGGTTTAGAAGAGAGATTCCCAAGGGAACACTGAGTGACAGATTTCCTGAAAAGGAGGCACACAGCCAAGGAAGTCTGAGAGTTCTGTCACCAGCCCCTTCAACTATCTCCCTGATGAAAAAGCTGCTTTTCTACGTACAAGGAGGTGGACAGAGGGTCACCATGTCAGTTGCTGCTATAGGTAGCTGCATCCTCTCTGTATGTGTGTGCGAGCAAATGCAGTATGCGTGGGCATCCGTATGTGCAGGAATACAGAGACTTGGAACGGAGAATAATATAATCTGATACAGAGCAAAGCTTCTGAACGATCTGGGGTTGGGGGAAAGCCTGAATCCTGTTTGCTGAGCATCCTTCATGCCAGGCGATTCTCCCTGAACCACTTCATTCCTGTTAGAAATTTCAAGTGGCTGCAGGGAGGCGGTGTGTTCCATAAGTTTCACTGTGTCACTGTGTACTTTTGTGCCTGAGCCATGAGATCTACATAGAGAGAGAAGGAGGGGAGGCCTGCAGCTCCCCCATCTCTGCACTGTGCATCTCCTTCTAATTATTCATCCAGGAGCATCTTTAAACACCGAGAGGGGGAAATATTACTGTTGTTCTGATTTCACGCGCTAACTGTGTTTACATGCTACCAGCATTTCTCAGGGACAATTATCTTATTACTAGCGCACTAATCTTTTCCATCTTTTCAGCACCGTTTACAGCTGCAGACTTCAAAAAATTAAGGCTCATTAGAACCCTGCTTTCAGCTACTTGCACACTTTAGCCAAGGACATGCAAAGCAGTTTGGGGGAGACTGAAGTGTGGGGGTTGTGTGGGGTGAATGAACACAGAGTCAGAGGTAGATAGAAGAGAGTGCGATATGTCCACCTGTATGAGGGTGAAAAATATTCCCATACTAGAATTTAAGGGATATGACCCATTGTGTAGACTTGGGAAACCAAGGCACCTGGTTTGGCCCAGTCAAGGCTAAAGTGGATTTCTGCCCATAATTCTCTTTTCAAAATTTTTATTTTTAATTTTAATTGAGTCTGTGATTCACAATACTGCTAATGGGGCCAAAGGGATAGTACAGCAGACAGTAACCTTGCTTTGAAAGTGGCCAACTAGCTTTCAATCTCTGGCTTCCCATCTGGTCCCCTGAGCACTGCCAGGAGTGATTCCTGAGTGCAGAGTCAGACATAACCCCTGAGCATCACTGGATGTAGTCCAAAACAAACCAAAAATCCATTAATGCCAAAGATAATTCCAACACCACACCTTTTGCCATTTTACGTAGCTTCCTCCCCCAAAATACCCCAATGCCCTCTCCTTACATACACATCAATCCACTTGTACTGCCTTTGGTCCTCTGTTGCTGCCTTGAGGTGTAACTAAGTTCCATTGGGGGGGAGAGAGAGAGAGAGAGAGAGAGAGAGAGAGAGAGAGAGAGAGAGAGAGAGAGAGAGAGAGAGAGAGAGAGAGAGAACACAATCTGTATCTAAATAACTTTCTGACTGACTTCACTTAGCAGGATAGACTCTTGAAGCAACAGAAGTTCTCTATACAGCCAAAGCAATCCTCAGGGAAAAAAAAGATGCACATACCAAATTTTAACTATACTGCAAAGCTCTATAAATCAAAACTGAATGACACTGGAATAAAGATATACTGATGGAACAGGATTGAGAGTCCTGAGTTAAGCCTTCTGATTTACACATACCTAAGCGATAACAAAGGAGTTAAGAGTGTCTGAAATGAAGCCAAGAAAACCTCTTCAACAAACAGCTCTGGGAAAACTGGAGAGCCAAATTTAAAAAATATAAAATTGGAATCATAATTCTCATCTTTCACAAAAGCAAATTCGAAGTGGATTAAAGATCCCATGATTAGCTGAGAAGCCACAAAAACACTGAAGAAAATGTTAGCAGTATTCTCCAGGAAATGAACTATAGAGGCAAAGACAAAAATCAACAAATGAGCAGACAGAAAATTAAGATGCTTCTGTACAGTGAAGGAAGTTCAACCAAAGGGCTGTAGTGATAGTAAGTGGGTAGGGTGTTTGCCGTACGTGTGACTGGCCCAGGTTTGATCCCTGGCATCCCTAGGGCAGTGGTTCTCAAATAGTGGGGCGCGGCCCCAAGGGGGGTTCGAGGCTCCATAAAAGGGGGTGCATTTGGCCTTGGCAAACACTGTCATAACAAGCTGAGCCCCGTGTTTATGTCTCTGTATGTCTCTGGAGCTGAGAGTTGCTGTGTCCTGCTTCAAACCCCGCTTCGAAAAGCTATGCATTGCAGAACGTGCTCATTGTAGCCATTCATCCAGACAGCACCACTTCTGATTAAAAAATCAGCTCAAATTATTTTATATATTTTTGTTTTGCAGGTTAAAGGTTTTTTTTTGTTTTGTTTTTGTTTTTCAGGCCACACCCGTTTGATGCTCAGGGGTTACTCCTGGCTAAGTGCTCAGAAATTGCCCCTAGCTTGGGGGGACAATATGGGACGCCAGGGATCAAACTGGCTCTTCCTTGGCTAGCGTTTGCAAGGCAGACCTTAATTCTAGCACCACCTCGCCAGTCCCAAAGTTTTTTTTTAATAAAGATATTATTTACAGTCGCGAGGAGGGAGGGCGTGAAAAATGTTTTCTTCTTCCTAGGGGGCATGACAGAAAATAATTGAGAAGCATTGCCTTAGGGTCTCCCAAGTACCACCAGGAGTGGTGTCTGAGTGTAGAGCCCTGAAGGTGAACCACCCCCACCCCAAAATTAAAGAAACTCAAACTCTACTTAAAAAGACATTCTGCTCCTAATTCTTGATTCCTGTGTTTCATCTTTTTCCACTGAGCTGAGGCCAGTCTCCAGGATCTCTTGACCCTGAGTACCTTCTATATTAGGAGGGACAATAAGAAGACAATGTCTCTTCCCAAAGCCTGTTCCAGGACTGACAGAATTAATGCCAGAAAACAAAGAACAAAGACTATAGGTTCTGGAGCTAATCATCATCTGTTTCTCAGACCAAGCGGGGTTGTCGGGGCTGAAGGCTTGCAGATGTCACTGTATAGACAGCATTGGTCACCAAGTTCTGGGTCTCCATCATCATTGCTGTTGCTCTACTTTTTGGGTCACTATAGTATCCAGGTACAGCTCTGGGGACTGGGCCTGTTCTCTCCAATGTATCTTTCTCTGTCTCTTGAGCTGCTGGATCACATCTTGTATGGAAGTGGGGTTAGCTGGGGGTAGGAGTAACAGGGAAGTGGAAAGAACCTGTTTGTAAGCCCCAGAGATGGAGAGGCACTCCAAACTAACAAGCACCTCCCTGTCTCAACTGTGCTTTTCTCCATTCCATGCAGGGTCATTGGTAGGCAGCTCTGTTTCTGGCTCTTTCTCTTTTTTTCTTTTATCTTCTTTTCTCTCCTCCTCCTTCTCCTTTCTTCTTTCTTCTCCTTCATCTTCTTTTTTTTTTTTTTTTTTTGTTTTTGGGCCACACCCGGCGGTGCTCAGGGGTTACTCCTGGCTGTCTGCTCAGAAATAGCTCCTGGCAGGCACGGGGGACCATATGAGACACCGGGATTCAAACCAGTTTGACAGGGCTGATGTGTGAGGGGCTTCTGGGCACAAGGACAGGCCCCAAGGCAGACATACAGCTGCTCCCCAATCTCTGCCCACCCCAGCCCAGGTCACCCAGCATCCAGCCAGGATCCTGCTGTCATTGTTCTCTGGGTTCAAGGTAGCTTGCAGATAAAAAAAATTCTATTAGTAGTTTGGGAAAACAAATTGCTCCGGAGTCTGTCAGCCCTGTGACGGTGCTTTTGCCACTGCTTCTGACTTACAAGGCTCTTGGGCCAATTACAAACCCTGGAACACAAGAAAATGTCAAGTAGCATGTTCAAGGACAACTGTCTGTGGCCCAGCGACTGCCCTGGCCCTGGGTCTGGCATCTAGACCTGGTCAAAGACAAAAATGAACCCGGGCCCAAGATTTGCCTGCCATGGGCGTGGGGGGCAGAACCCATGGGAGATGCTGCAAGTGTCTCAGGGACGACGGGGATTGTGAGGTAGGGCTGGTAGGTGAGCAGTGACACTCATCCCCCTACAGGGCTCCCCCTCGGGGTTTGAGTGTGTGGGTGTGGGACTGTGAATGCATGTGTAAGATTTATGTGTGTGGTGTGTCTGGTATTCATGTGTTATGGCTTATCTGTGTGGATGTGCATTGTGGTAAATGTGTGTATGCTATGTGATGTGTGGTACGTATAATAAGTGTGGTATTGTGTATGTGTGTGATGGTCTGTGGTGTACCTGTGTGGTGTGGTGTAGTGAGGGAGTGTGGTCATATGTATGACATGTTTGTTTGTGGTATACATGGGTGGGTGGAGTGTGGGATTTATGTGGTATGGTGTGTCTGTTTGGATGTGTGATTTTGTGTGTGTATATGTGCAATGGGGGTGTGGTGTACCCCTACCCCAGCTCAGCCTTAAGCCCCAGATCCTGAGGGTTCCCTAGTGCCCTGGGCAGCCCTGCTGCTGGGCAGGGCTTCAACAGAGCTCCTGACCAACCTATGCCCCCCAAGAACATAGGAGAGAAGACAGACCACAGGGGTGAGGCACTCCCAAGCTTGTCAAGTGCAGCAAGGCTCAGTAACCATCAGCACTTCCAACAGCCCAGTTCTGGGCATGGAGGTAAGCACTTGTCCTGAAGGACACACACCATGTTCATGCCCTGCTGAGCAACGATGTGACTCTGGTGCCTGGCTCTGGCACCATCATGGCCTGCCATGATGCCCCCCAAGGACTCTGGATCCAGTGCTTTCAACTCAACACCATCTTGCCCTCCAAACTTGAAGGTTAACTGGCCACCTGGCCCCATGCCGTCATGGTCCCCAAATGCTACAATGGGGTCCCTCTGCACTGCAAGCTTCCTTCCATGCCCCACTCACTTCTGCTCTCCAGAGATAACCAGGGTCCCTGCATAACCCCCAGAAAACAGGTGGCCAGTGTGAGCAAAGGGTAGGGTGAAGTAGGGAACCAGCCTGTGGCCAAGAAGAGAGGAGGACAGGGATTGGGGTGTCTTTTGGTTACTTTGTGACTTAAGTGAAAGCCTGCTCTCACATGGGGTCCTTGATTCCATCCTCAAGGGACCCCCCTGGATCTCCCTGCAGGGTTACAGGGGCTCTCTAAGCTAAGGAGATAGGGGGAGCTTGGGGCATGGTCCCCAGCTCAGACACATCTACGGTCCTCATCATTAGTGATTCATCTCCAAGGATGGTCCCCCCAGGAAACCTGGGACCTCAAGGCCTGGCCAGCCTTGGAACCCATAGAACCAATGTGGGATCTCATGATGTCAACACCGCCTATCCCAAACACACACACACACACACACACACACACACACACACACACACACACGTTCTCAATGACCTAAACCCATTCTGTTTGTGATTTTTTTTCTTTTCGTTTGATTCATGCTATGCAGTGCTCAGGGTTTACTCTTGACTCAGTGCCCAAAGATCACTTCTGGCAAAACACAGAGAAGACCCTGCCTGTGTGGAACAAGGGAGATTAAACTCAGGTCCAGCACATGCAAGGCAAATGCCTTAACCGCTATACTCTCTCCACCCCCTACCCCTTCCACTTCTCCACTGGCTAGGTCCCCAAGAAGCAAATCTGGCTCTCTGGTATATTTTGGTTTCTGCCAGCCAAGCCCTTGGCAAATATTTCCAACTAGTTACTGAGTTCCGAAGGACAGGGCCAATGTGCATTCAGTGTGGCTATCAGAACCTGCCTCCCCAGCACCCCAGCCTATTGAGGGTCTGTGCATTTCCAAAGGGTGGCAGCATTTGGGGGGTGATCTCAGATCTTTCGGGGTCCCACTGCATCTGTTCTCCCTACTTGCCCAGAGGAATGTTCCTGGCCAGCAGGAGGCAGCGCTGAGCCCTGCAGGAGGCCAGCTTCCCTGTGAGCCTTCTCTTTGACATAGAAAGGCACGGCTGGATCAACGCTTCTGTTTAATGATAAACTAACCATGTCTCCGCGGCAGCGCTCACAGACGAGGCTAAAAATAAATCACGCATGGCAGAGCCCATCAATCTCAGACTGACAGTGCCCTGCCAGCCATGTCCTCCAGCCTCACACTCAGGCCTGTGCAAACCCAGGACTTCAAGGGAGGGAACAGATTCCATGAGTGTCTCCCGCCTCCCCGCAACTCAGACCCCTAAGTCTCCTTCCCCCACAAGCCCAGAATGTTCTTGGATTGCACCCAGGGGCTCCAAAAGCAGACGATGGAGGAGGAGTGGAGATGGAGTGGAGCCAGCTGAGGAGGTGGGCCTGCTATTGGTATTTTTTGCCATGTCTTCGGAAATATCGCCGTTTCCAGAGTCGCTGCCACACTGTCACATGGCATCAGCTTCCTTCCTGTGTGCCCTGTTCTCCACTTCTCCAAACCCCATGCAAGTTCCCAGGAAGAAAATGGGATGGGAGGGATAACATGAAGCTTGGGGCTTCCCTTTTGAAGTTTCCAGTTTCCTGGGCTACTGAAAACTGCAGGTTTGCATGCCTGAAAACCACTCAAGCCTCTGTGTAATGTGGTTCCAGCCAACCCCGAAATTTCCACATTAATGCTGCTCCCACAATGCTCTCGTGGCCCTCAACTATGGCTTCTCCTGCCTGTCTTTTGCTTGAGCCTTGTCTTTCTCCAGTTCTCACAAAACCAGGCAGCAGAATGTTGGGGCCACCACAGCCACAGTGCAGCTGGGTTTTGCTTCACTCCTGAATCCTGTGTTCTTTCTTGGACCAGGGTGCTGATCGACCACGAGGTGAAGCAAGACAAGTTCATTCATAGTAAAACACTTAATGCTAGTTCACAGGGGGTAGAACCCCAAAGTTCCATCTCCCTGAGATTTATAGGGGGAAAATGTGGCGTTACTTTGTCTATTAAAATAAGTAAATGCTACTTTAACAGGGGCCACAGGCCAGTGGTGTGACAGCAGGAAGGAAACTTTCCGGAGAGTTTTCCCAATTGGACTATGGCTTGCTTGGTCAGGATGCTTTGAGGGAGGAAGCAGGCTCTCTTCAAGTGTGAGATGGGGTCCCCCTTGCCCCTACCATACACCCCAAGCTCTGGGTCTACACTGAGGCCACCTTCAAGAAGCAAAGGGTCTGGCAAACCTGGATGCAGCCTGAAGGGAGTAAAGGGGAGGAGAGGGAGGCAGGAAAGGTTCTTCACATTCCAATAGGATTTGCTCTCACAAAAGGATTAAGAGCAGCATTGCTTTAAATAGCAGTTTAAGCCTTGTTTATGGCTTCCTGAAGACCTGGAGGAGAGGTGGCAGGGCAGGAAACTGAGATCTCCTGCAGAAATGTAAAAATGGGACCCTGTTTCCTTTCAACTGGGCCTGCATCTCCACCAGAGAAACAGTTCTGTGTCCCTGAACCCTCCCTCTCTTGTGCCCCATTTCGATGGCACCTGGAAGGCACATGAGTGTGGTCCAGGGTATGGAGGATATGGATAAGGGATCAGATGCCACTGGAGAACACAGACCCTGGGCCAGGCTCTTGGAGCACAAGGCATGTCTGGGCATGCTGCTGCCACTGTCTCAGCACAGATGAAGAAACTGAGATAGTCGATAGGAAATGGGTAGAACCCCTGCTTAAGCTGGAGTTAAGAAACCAGAGCAGCAGAGAGAAGTGGGGTCCAGGCAGGAGAATCCAGGCCCTGATGCATACCAACCCTCACCACATGTGGAACCCCCTCTTACGAGTCCACTCCCCATTGTAGCCTACTGAACACTCAGTTGCCCCCTCATCCTCTCACACACACTTGGGGCCCCTCTAACCTGGATCTGGGATTCCTCAGGCTAGGCTGGGAGATCCTGGGGTGTTCTTTCCTGCCACAGGACACTACCCGTGCTGCCACTGCCTGACAAGGACCCGAGAACCTCTTACTCTGCCTCCTTTTTCCCTGCAAATGGGGATATTAGGCCCCCCACTTCTCATGTAAGGGGCACAGGACAGACTAGAGAATACCCACCAAGTTGGAGAAGGATACACCAGGGAACCACTTAGCAAACACAAGGACAGAGATGGTCAGTGCCTTCATCACGACCACTACCACCATCATCATTATTATCAGCAGATCATTATCATTGTCACGCCACAATCATTACTGCATTATCTTCACCATTGTCATCAGCATAGCCTCCTTCCTCCTCCTCATTGCCATCGTCATTAGCATAGTCATCATCATTCTCATTGTCATGCCATTATCATCATCATTATCAGCCCCATGAGTCATCATGATCATCATCATATCTCATCATCATCATTATCATGATCAGCATCATATCTCATCATCATCATTGTCATGATCAGCATCAGCGTCACTGTCACCTTCTCCCCCTACTAGAGCACCACCAGGAGTAATCCCTGAGCATAGAGCCAGGAATTGTCCTTGAGCACTGCCTGGTATAGTCCCCCCACAAGGATAAAATAAAAATGGCAGCTCAAAACAAAACAAAACAAAACAAAATGGCAGCTCAAGAAGAACGGGTTCTTAGAGAGGTGAGAACCTTTCTCTTCAGAGCAGGAGCAAGATTTAGAGGATCCTAGCCCCTCGATGGCAAACTTATGGCACGAATGCCAGCGGTGGCACGCAAAGGCCTTGCAGCTGGCACGCGGGAAGGGGTCGGCAATTAAGATATGCGGCGTGGCGGGAGGCGAGTGTGCCAGTATCTGCTTTGCAGCTCACCTGGCAACAGGTGGGAAGACCGGGCATTGTGCAGCAGTTTGGGCACTCGGGCTCAAAAAGGTTAGCCATCACTGTCCTAGACCTGGGTACCTGGGCCTGTGAGGGGTATCTGATAGGGCACCAGCCAGTGCTGGTCGGTACCTAAAAGGTTGACCATGACCAAGATGGCAGGGTAGCGGCTTCATAGGGAGATGGGGTGAATCACGCCAGGCACCTACCTGGCTTCTGTCCAATGCCAACCTTCTGGCATCTGTCGCAATCACCTGAGCCAGGTGCTGGGCTTTTGTCTGCTTTTCTCTACTTTTGTCTGCTTGCTTGAGGCTAGGAAGTGCAGAGTGGCCCCCAGATGTGTGGCATCTCTAAAAGCCCATCTGAGGGTCTCCGTTACCTGCCTCACTATCCTAGACCATCTCCATTCTCTTCCAATATGCACAGGAGGACAAAATGAGCCTCACTGCCCACTGTACCAGAGGGTACAGAGACTCTAGAAGATAATTCAGTCATGAGGGTGGAGCCCTAAGTGTAGAATTGGTGCCCTTATAAGGATCTGGAGAAGCAAAGACCCCATTCATGGGTGTGTGAAGGCAGAGTAGGTAGAGTCCAGGATGTAGCCTCTCACACACACTGGATGGGCAGCCTTTGACCTTGGGCCTCTTGCACCTGCAGGCCTACAAGAAATCCTGCAAATCTTCCTCAGCCACAGGATCTGCCTCTGTGGCCTGAACCAGTGCAGATAGGAGCCCCACTGAAGAGGGCTCTGCAGTGATAGTGTCATGAGGAGAGACTGGAAGGCCCAAGGAGTGTCCTAGAAGCAGCCCCCTACTACAAGTGGAGGATCTTTGAGGTGGGTCAGGGCAGAGAGCAAAGAGGAGGATTGTGGGTGAAGCGATCTCCCCTTCATTTTCTAGAAATAATATATGAGCAATCATGGCCATACAAAGTAACTCAGGGACCCCCTGAGTCAAGGATGTGTGGGTGGATGGTGTATAGACAATGGGGTTCCTGCCATCACGTGGCCAAGCTGGGTCTACACTGTGCATGAAACGAGGGTGCTCTGCAGGTGGTCTTTGAGCACAGAGTCAGGTGTGGCTACCCAAATGATAATAATAAAATATAATAACAACAACAACAACAACAACAATAATAACTTCCTGGAAACAATAGGCAAGAACCTGGGTTTCTGCTGAGATTCTTATGAACTGGGCTGTGGGTCACAGGCCTTGGGGGCGGGCCCATCAGACCCCTGGCTCAGGGTCCGAAACACACCGCTTCCTCTCTGCACGAGGCCACTCTGCACGAGGCCAGCAGAAAACTCAATTGATTCTCGACTAAATAGGCTTTAACCCTGAGGTCATCTTCCTGCTCCGAGATGCCTCCAAGTCTCCAGGCCCCGCCATAAACGCCCTGAAATAAAGATGGGGAAAATAATGGCATTTTCTCAACCAATTATCTTGCTGCTGAAATAATATCTTGTTTTCAGATATGCCAATTCGAATTCTCATCCCCTACACCTGCCTCTGAAAGGGAAGCGGTGTCACTTCCTGCACTAGCCGAGGTGTACCCACCACCCACCTGCCCAACCTTGGGTTTATTTGAAGCTATTGGCAGGATCGCTCTGGAAACTGCTCTTTCCTCTTGTGCATCAGCCTCCTCCTGCTCCCCAATAAAAAGTGTGGTGGCAGTGGGCAAGCAGACATTTCTTTGAAGAAGACAACAAAAAGAAAAAGCAAAAATCCTTCCCCACCCACCTCCCCCCCAAAAAAAACACCAGGTTCTTGGAGCTGTATCCAAACAGGAAGGTACACAGCCAGCAGGTGTCTCAGGCAGCTATGAGGTTCCCAAGGTTTATTTGGGTCCCAGCCACTGAGGGGGTGGGTGGTTTGCTAAGGGAGCCAGGGGTTTCAATTCTCTGAGCACTTCCAGGCTCCCTCAGCAGTAGGCAAGGCTGGGTGCTAAGTCCCTGGGGATAAACACAGAAGTGGGGGATATGCCCCATCCCCGATCCTTCTGGTAGGAGACACCTCCCTCCCTGACACTGACCAAAAGGAGGTCTCATGGACAGCCCTGGAGCTGAGGCCAGGGTGTCAGGCTAGGCCGAGAGTTTGTCCCCCAGACAGTTGGAAATGGTAGGAGCAGAAAGCAACAACCCCTTTTCAATTGGACTGAAGACTCAGGACAGGGAATCAAGGAGCTGCTCCCTGGTGATGGGGGTCTGTCTGGAAGGCAGGGCTAGGGTAACAGAGTCTCCTGGGGGGGGGGGGAAGTGGTTGTTTCCATTCCAGACTTTACGAGATTCACTCTTTTCCATCTTGCTTCTTCTCATTCCCCGTGTCCCTCTTTTTCACCCTCTACTTCTCTCTCCCTCTCTCTGTTTCTACTTCTCTCTGTCTCCCTTTCTTTCCCCTTCTCCACCTCTCCCCCCTCCATCTTCCTCTCTCTTTCTTCTTCCATCTTCCTCCATCTCTCTCTCTTTCCCTCTCTCCTTTACTTCTCCCTCTCCTCTCCCCTTCTCCACTTCTTCTTTCTCTCCTCTCTCCAACCTGCCTCTCCTCTCTTCCTCTTCATCCCCTTCTCTGTCTCCTCCCTTCTCTACACACATGCACACACACACACATACACACACACACACACACACAACTATCCCTCAGAACCCACCGTTGGCCATGCCCCATTCCCTATTCACTGTCTCCAGCATGGCCCTGCACTCCCCGTGTACACATCCTTCTAAGAGTGTGGGAAGAAAAGCAGGCAAAGAGCCTCTGTACAAGGAGCCCCAGAATAGGATAAAAGGAGGGCAGAGAAAGCAAGACAAGCTGTCCATGGGCTTCCTAAATTCCCTTCCCCTTTGAAGCAACAGGACCTAAGTGCTGGGGTGGGGGTGGGGTGTAAGTGAAGTGACTGGGAGACCAACTTCTGGGCCCGATTTCATATATGCAAACATTTGTGCCAAGAATGGTTCTGATTTTCCCGAGACGTGGCACTGAGTGATTTCATGACTCATGATGTGTATTGCTGTGCTAGGAAAGGCCCTGAGCAGACAATCTTTCTCCTCCTTCCCTGTAACCTGGCAGTTAGTGGCCACTCTGTCTCAGTGCTAGCACCTATACAATGCGGGGAGTAGCCAGTTGGCTTTGGAGTGCTGGGAGCAGACAGAGGAAGGCCACAATGAGCTCTTGGAGAATTTGGCTTTTGGCTGACTTCACTACTAGCTGTGTCCTGTCTGGGGAGGGCACCAGCTTGCTAACCCTCAGTTCGCTGCTCTGGGCACTGATTTTCTTGGCCAGATCCATCCAGCTGGAAAGCCCATCTCTAAAATTGCTGGTAGAACAAAATAAAAGCCACATGTGAAAACAATGCTGACAGCGTTCTTTCCTTACTGCTCAGAGAGACCCATGTGGTGCCCATGGTTGACCTGGGCCTATTGGCCTGACCAGCTCACACTAGGACTTGGAGCCATTCCCTGACCCTTACTTTACTTATTTTGTTTTTATGTGGGTTTTTCTTTTGTGTGGGGGTCATACATGGTTGTGTTCAGGACTATGTTCTGTATTCAGGTTCTGTGTTCAGGGATCACAGGAGTCCCTATGGGGTGGTTGGGGATCAAACGTGGGACAGATGCGTGCAAGGCAGTGCTCTCCCTGCTGTGCTATCATTCCATATTTTTCAAACATTGAACATCCACCCACCAACAGCTGCCAGTGGACAAAGATGGTGAGATTTTTAAAGTGTGTGTGTGTGTGTGTGTGTGTGTGTGCGCGTGCGCATGTGTGCGTGAACAGTAAAGTAGACCATTTGTGAAAGGAATGAGATTCTTCCTGGTGAGAGAGCCTGGGGTAGGGGGCTTGAGAACCTGTATCCTCTCCCCCAGGAGACAATGAGCACCCCAATACTGACAAGCTCTTACACCTGGCGTGTCTGCTGTTCAAGTGGCTCTGCTCATGTGGGTCCTATTTATCAGAGAGCAGCTGAACAATCACAAAGAACTTCCAATGTTTCTGCTGCCCAGGGTCTCTCAGTCATGCTTCTGCCAGCTCCTTCAAAGGAAGGAGAATTCAGTGGGGGGTCCACAAGGAGAGTGGGGGGGCAGCCAGACCACAGGCACTGGACAGGCTGCTATTATCAGGCTAACACCCCCAGCCCCCAATTTCACTGCCAACCCCCTTGCAGCTGCAGCCAAAGCAAGAGCAGACCCAATGCTCCATTCTGAGAAACCTTCCTGTCTACCTGGTTCAGAATCATCACGGCAGCACTCCCAGATATCACATTTCCTCACACAGGGCCCTCTCCTAACCCCAGCACTAGGGTGGTTTTAATGGCCACCTGAGGCTGAGTGAGACTGAGGGACAAAGAAACAGTGTCCACTTCAGACCACAGTAGGCAGGGACAGTCAGCCACAGTGATGTGGCAAAGGGAGAGAGAGCAAGTATGTGAGTGTTTGAGTGTGAATGTGTGTGTGTGTGTGTGTGTGTGTGTGTGTGTGTTTGGTGTGTCTTGACAAAAGGTGATAGATATAACAGCAAGCCCAGGGAGACACAAGCTCTCAGGCCACCTTCCTGGCATTCCCCCCAGCCCCACTCAGTTCCCAAGGCTGGACATTTTGCTCAGAAAATAAGAGAAGTGGCTGCTGTGGCTGCTGAGGCCAGGCATAGAGAAGGCCACAAGTCACAGACTGACTGCCTCGTCCCCAGGACAGCGAGTCACAGACAGTTGAGAGCCCCTCCCCTCCTGTCCTTTCTCATGCTCCCTGCAGGGGGCAGCACTAGGACACTGACCACCAGGTCCTGCAGGTGAGATGAGAAACCAGAGGCCACAGAGGCCTCCAGACACTCTCGGGGCACACAGAACACCCTGAGAAGTGACACAGAGGGAGTGTGGGTGGCAAGAATGCCCCTTACACCCCCATATCCATCCATATGCATAGACAGAAATATCAACAGTCACACATAGAAAAAGCAGTGTCTGTCTCTTCTGTTTCTGTCTCTCTTTCTGTGCCCTGGCTCCCCTATGCCCTTCTCTCTTCACCCTCCCAACCACCTGATCTGTGGTTTCCACTAGGGTGGTAGTCCTGCCCGCAGCTGCAGAACAGAGCACCCTGTTTCCCTGGCCTGGAGCCCCACATCTGCCTCCATCTCCTGTGTCCCACACAGGCTTCTCAGTCAGGCTCGGACACAGCCGCCAAGGCCTTGATGGTTTCTGGAGGGGGCGGCCCTGCTGGCAGCAGTCACCACAGGCTGACTCTCCATTCATTGCCACCACACCCAGCACCCAGCCACAGCTAGCCTTGTTCTCACCCGCTTCAGGGATGGCACTGGAAAGGCCTTGGCAGTCGGGCACCTTCCGGGACTGGGAGGGGGGCAGCTCGCCATGATCGGGGCACACAGGGACTGAGGGTGGCTAGGAACTGGAGGCCTTTGTGCAGCAGCTGAGCTGGGATAAGGCACATGGTCACAGTAACTTGAGGGGACTTAGACATGCCAGAGACAAACAGAGAAGGCACCTGTAAGCAGCAGAAGCTGGGGATGCCCCCACTCCAGTGCTGAGCACTGAGAGGGCAGAGAAGAGCTTTAAGGGCTCCTATATCTCTCCCCTTCTCCCACTTCCTCCAAGCCATGCGGAGGGGAGAGAAGAACAAGACATTCTCGATACTGGTTCATTTGTTCACAGGGTTTTGAACAAGTACCCACTGTGTGCCCTGTTATTGCACTGAATGAATACCTACTATGTGCTCTGATATTGTATTGAGCGAGAACCTACTGTGTGCCCTGTTATTGTACTAAAAGAACACCTACTGTGCACTGCTACTGTATTGAATATGTACTGTGTGCGCTCTCTCCAACTTTTTCCAAATAACGGGTGATGGGAAGTGGGGAGCATACCACACCCTTTCTTTGCTTGAATGAGTTCACTTCCAGGGTTGAATACACAACCTAATACCTAACATTCGACACTCACATAACCAGAACTCACACACAAAGACATATACACACATATACACATACACACAGCTTCTGAACTCTCTCAAGGGTCTGAACACCCTCTGCATTCTCTTTCTCTTACTAATACAACTGCCCAGGATCTGAGTGTTCTCTCTCTCTCTCTCTCTCTCTCTCTCTCTCTCTCTCTCTCTCCCTCTCTCTCTCCCTCTTCCCCTCTCCTTCTCCCTCCCCACTTTCTCTCTTTCTCAACCTAGTGGGTTTCCATTACTGACAGCTCTGAGCCCTCCTGCCAGGTGAGGCGGAGAGAGTAAGGGCAACATGGTGGGCTGAGAAGGCTGCAGGGAGCAGCTGAGTCACCTGCACATCTGGGGAGCAGATGGGACATGTGGCACTGAGGTGCCCAGGGGAGAGAGGCTCTGTCATTTCAACCTTCTCCAACTGCCTGCAAACTACAGTTGGAGGGAGTCCTGCTGTCTGGCTAAAGGCCTGCTGTGTGTGTGTGTGTGTGTGTGTGTGTGTGTGTGTGTGTGTGTGTGTGTGTGTGTGTGTGTGTGTGTGTGTGTTGGGGGGAGTTGGATGAAAGAAGCATCTGACCCTTCACGCCTCCTGAGAATCCTGCTTGCATATGAAGCAAATGACTTTGCATGATCAGAATAAACTCTACTGGGCCTGATAAGCAGTGTTGGTGGGGGGTAAGGGGACACCAAAGGGGGTAAAGAACAAGCGAGAGAGGGTTTCCTCCTGCCCAGAGGATGTTCACCCTGGGCTCACCCACAGGCTCCAGCTCAGGCATGATGATGCCATGGGGCAGTCCCTGAGTATAGCCAGACTCAGCCAAGGCAACTCTGTGCTCCTGCTGCTGACACCAAGTGCCTTATCTGGCTTCTCAAAGCCTCAGCTTCCTTCCTGCCTGGGAAAACAGCATCATCTTCTCCCATTTTTGTAGGAGCCCTTTACTGGGGCTGAGGGCCATGTCACCTGGCCACCCTATGCCCAGCGATGAGGTACCGATGGAGCCTCCAGGACCACATCTGGTCATGCTTAAGGAATCCTATAGTACCAAGAATCGAACCTGGGCCAGGCAGGTGCCCTAATCATTGTGCTTTCTCTCTGGCCCCAATTTATCTTTAAGGATTAAATGTGGGGCCTGGTGACTCGCTTTCATCCAGGGCTTATGCAATGTTTTATCTGAAGACAGGACACATTCTTGGGGAATTTTTCAAGTTGAAGCCATGGGAAAGGCACAGCTGACCTCTTCTAGAAACAACTCCAGCATCCCTGAGGATCAGAATCACACTGAGGTTCCTACCTGTACAAGTAGTGCACCCTGAAATCTCCTAGCTAGCTGTCTGAATTCTGTTCTTCAACCAGGCAAACGCTCCCAAACCAGCCACACTCGAGCACACAGAAGTATAATTAATATCGTTTTCCACTTTTTGGTTGTTGGGCCATACTTGGTGGCACTCCGGAGTTACTCCTGGCTCTGTGCTTATAAATCACTCCTGGCAGGCTTGGGGTACTGTATGGAATGCCGGGGATCAAGCCCAGGTTGGTCACATACAAGACAAATGTCCTCTCCCAGTTGTGCCATGACTCTGGCTCTGTAATTAATATCTTAGACTTAGACTTACACGTATACTTGGTTAAGCCTCAGAGTCAGCTCTGGCTCCATTTGGAGTTCAGCTGTCAGATTTTTTTGCCTGAACTGAAAACTCAAGCTGGGGAATTCAGACATTGGACGCTCGGAGCTGTCAGGAAAACACTCACACAAGCCTGGAAAAGGCTTTCATCGTTGGGTTCGAGTGGTGGAGTAGTGGGGTGAAAGGAAAGAAAGTGCAAATTACAAAGACCTTCTTCCAGCCACCTTCTAAAAGCAACCAGAGTGCAGGAAGCAGCTCAAATCTCCCTTTTCCTCCTCCCTCCTTGGGAGCTAGAAAGAGTTACAGGGTCAGTGTGCAACATGCAATTTAAATCTATTTTGAAGTTTACTGGAAAGCAGAAAATAAGGAAGGTGTGTAAGCAAGGCCAGTGGTTTGAAAGGCAGGAGGAAAGCAGAACCCAGACACACTCCGCCAAAAGAAATTCTACTAACGTGGATTTTGCTAGACCCTCAGGGTCCCCTTGTGCCCAAACAATTAGAAGAGCTATGAGGGCACAAATCTGAGCCTGAGAAATTAAAAAAAAAAAAAAGATGAACCCAATCAAAGGGGCTGCTCTGGCAGCTTAAAGATGGGTGTGTGTATATGTCAAGGAAGGGCTATAGCTGCAAGCCCAGAATGAGCCCAGAGACCCAGGGATGGTCTTTGAGATAATCAGGAGGTTGTGTAGAGGGAGACATGGCCCCATAACACTGTCCCACAGAACCTATGGCTGTTGTGAATAAAAAGATACTGTCCAGGACTAAGCTGTACCCCAAAACACAGCTGGCTGCCTCCCAGTGTCAGGCCAGTTTTCTAGCCAAAAACCCAGAAATGCAAATCCAAATGTGTGCAGGAAGCCAGATTTGCATAGAAAAAGAAAGGGATGGTCTCCTCTCATATTCTGACACTTTGGACCTGTGCTAGCCCTCATGGTTCCGTGTGGCACTGAGCATGTCCCAGTAAAGAATTGAGATTGTCTTCTCTGTAACAAAGAGTATACTGGAACCTTCCTGTGTGGGTTTGAGCCACGCAAAAGTCCTTCAGACTTAAGGGGAATCACTGGAGAATGCAAAAGGTGTGTTTTGTTTCATTGTTTTTGGCTCACTCACAATCAGGGATCACCCCTGGTGGGCCTCTGGGGGAACCGTAGAGAGTGCCGGGAAATGAACCCTTGTCAGCCACGCACAGGGCAAATGCCTTACCCGCTGTCCTGTCTGTCTAGGCAGAGAATGCAGATCTTACTAGTGCTACGGCAAAGTAGTTGACCGCATCCTTTCAGCTAGACACATTGCCTAGAACTGAAAGTGGCAAGATAGCATTCACTAGGCTGGTTACTGTTGATAGGGATAATAAAAATTAAATAGTAGCAGGAAAACCCCTCCAAGGTGCCACTTGCTCGATGGGAGCCATCAAATCGAGAGTTTTCTAGTTACTGCAGTCAGCACCCTAATAATGGGTTCCATTCCTTCGAATGGGGAGATGCCAGCTCCCAGCTGTGTTGCCATGGCTGCTGTGGCCCCCGCCACCAGGCCTGGCCACTGTGACCTGCCTTGCAGCTACTGAAGAAAGCCCAAGATCCTCCAGGAGAGGCTCAGGGGACATGAGGCCTAAGGTCTGAACTGGAGAAAAACACACTAAAAGGTGAAGTTGGAAAGTCACCCAAGTTTGGGACTTGAGGATCACTGATCAAGGGGGGCATTTCTGAGACTGTCAGTTGCTAAAAAAGTTCTGGAAGGGTCTATCTGCTAGTACACACACACACACACACACACACATACACACTCACACTCACACACACTCTAACACATACATACTCATACACACTCAAATATACTTGCAGACATGCACACGCACAAAAAAAAGGTCACACATGGGGCCGGAGAGATAGCACAGTGGCGTTTGCCTTGCAAGCAGCCTACCCAGGACCTAAGGTGGTTGGTTCAAATCCCAGTGTCCCATATGGTCCCCCCGTGCCTGCCAGGAGCTATTTCTGAGCAGATAGCCAGGAATAATCCCTGAGCAAAGCCGCCGGGTGTGGCCCAAAACCCAAAAACAAAACAAAACAAAAAAAACCTCACACATACACTCACATACGCACCAGAGTATGAACATACTACTCACCACATATACCACACAGTAGACTACCTACTTCATACATGCCACAGATCACACACATATGACACAAATACACACATGCCCACATCATACACACCATACATCACACATGCACACAGATAACAGACATTAACAACACTTACACTCATGGCACATATACACAATGCCATGCCATACACAAGGTACATACTACATTTGCACCACACACCACAACACACATCACACGCTGCATATTCTGAACACACCAAATACCACATGAATATCATATACAACACACATATATGCCCCATATACCACAGACGTACAAGGTACATAGACCACACGTGGACGCACACCTCAAATACACATACATATACACATAAACATTGCATAAACTCACCAGCAGGTACACACGACACAAAACACACTTGACACCTGCATACATACATACTCATATATATGTACCCCCACATATACCCATATAACCTCCTCACACACACATAACACACATACAAGAGCACACAGATCCCATCATCAGGCTGAACCTTCCTGAATCACTCCCACTGGGTCCCCCAGGGGCCAGAATGAGACAGTATAAACAGCTTAAACTCCATGGCAACCAAACTGACTTTCCAGCCCCTGAGACTAGATACTCAAGAATTGAGGCTTTGCTGGCTCAAGAGAAGGGGGTTCTCCCTGGCAGTGGTCGGAACAAGGACGGGGTGGTCTAGGGGATCTCTGCATGCCGCCCAGACAAGAATGCTCTGTCTCCGCCTCTAGGTCTTTCCCCACCAGGGCAGGGAATTTGCTGAATCCCACAGACATTTCCAGGGCAGTCGCCATCACTACCATGATCCCTCACTCCAATCTATCAGGTGAGCAAAGCTGGGCAGGTTTGGAGGGGAGAGCTGAACACTCAGAGGGCTACGATTCTCTTTCATCCCCAAACCTAGTATGGCTCACACTCAGATACAACACGAAGTCAAGAGCAGTCACTCACTGAGTGAACCCAACGAGGACCTCAAAAGCGATGACTGTTTGTATGGAGCTTAGAGACACAAGTCGAAGGGGGAATGACGTGTCCGGTCTTGGGGGCTGTGAGAATAGCATTTCTCTGCTGGCCACAGCTCCCCAATCCAGGTACTGAGCAAGTTAAAGCCCTCCTCCAGATATAATGCTGCCCCCCCCCCCCGCCCAGACTTTGTATTTCCGTCATAGCAGAGTAGGCTCCCACACCAATACAGTCTGGAAATCAGTCACAGTTGCCCATCCTGAGTCCCTACCTCTGTCTGCCTTGACTCTGCTGGAAACCCCAATAAAGCTCCGAATTCCTGACCCTCAGGTACACTTATCCCAAGAGGCTCAGGAGAACAGGACCTTCCTTCCCCGGTGCTCCCATTTTATTGGATGTCTTAGCTGTATGGAGCCCAGAAAGCCTGCTCCTCCACTGTAAGAAAAGAGGCCTTTTCTGTGTGAGAAACATGCAGAGCTGGGGCCATAGCACAGTGAGGAGGGCATTTTGCCTTGCACTAGCTTACCCAAGTTTGATCCCCGGAACCCCATAGAGTCCCCCAAAGCCTGCCAGTAGTGAGCCTTGAGACCAGAGAGGGCTGACTAGAGAGGGGAAAGGGAAGTCAGTGTGTGTGGGAGCAATAGCTCTGCAGGGTCATCTGGGATCTGTCACAGACAACACAGATCCCAAAGCTCAGGAGAACAACTTCTGTGGCTCCTTCTGCAGTGCCTGGCACAAGCAGATTTAGGAGAGGGGCTAGAGTGTGAACTAAGAGGCTGGGGTGCAACATTCAAACTGGGTCACCCAACACCAAATCCTGCTCCCCTTTCCTGTCCTGCTAGCACCTCCATTAAGAAAGCACCCTCTTGGGCCCGGAGAGATAGCACAGCGGCATTTGCCTTGCAAGCAGCCCATCCAGGACCAAAGGTGGTTGGTTGGAATCCCGGTGTCCCATATGGTCCCCCGTGCCTGCCAGGAGCTATTTCTGAGCAGATAGCCAGGAGTAAGCCCTGAGCACCGCCGGGTGTGGCCCAAAAACCAAAACCAAAAACAAAAACAAAAAAAAGAAAGCACTCTCAGGGCCAGCGAGGTGGTGCTAGAGGTAAGGTATCTGCCTTGCAAGCGCTAGCCAAGGAAAGATCGCTACCGAGGTTCGATCCCCTGGCATCCCATATGGTCCCCCCAAGCCAGGGGCAATTTCTGAGCGCTTAGCCAGGAGTAACCCCTGAGCATCAAACGGGTGTGGCCCAAAAAACCAAAAAAAAAAAAAAAAGAAAAGAAAAGAAAAAAAAAAAAAAAGAAAGCACTCTCAAGATCAGAGCTATAGCACAGCAGCGAGGGCCCTTGTTTTATGTGAGGTTGACCCATATTTGATCCCTATTATCCTCTATGGTCTCCCTGAGCACCTCCAGGAGTGAGTGATCCCTGAGCATGGCTGAGTGTGGCCCAAAAACCAAAAATCTAAGCTTTTGCTGTTGCCCCGATGGCTCCACTACAAATGTGCAGAACCCGTAGAAGCTCCAGTTGCATCAGCCACAGGAAGCTGGGGGCTTCCCATCTGTCTGTGTAGGTGAGGCAGAAAAGGGGGATTTATCCTCAGGCCCAGGGAACCCCAAATCCCAAATATCCCATGCAGCTCTGTAGGCCTGGGTCCTGAGGTGTAGGAACAACATTCCCTGGTAGAGAGAGCACACCAGGGTGCATCAGGATCCAGTCATTCCAGCAACACTCAATAGTGCTTGGGGTCTGAGTGGAAGGGGGCTAATCTGCTGCTGTGCTTAGTGGTGGTAGGTCATTCCCCAACTGCAGTTTGGGGGAACCAGGCAGTGGTGGGGATTAAATTTAGGCTTCCCCTGTGCAAAACATGTGTTCTAGTTTTTAAAGGCCCCTTCCCAGTTTTTTTGCATTTAATTTGTTCATTTGGGGGCCACACCCAAGGGTGCTCAGGGCTTACTCCTGCCTCTACACTAAGAGATTCTTCCTGGTAAGCTCAGGAGGCCACCATGGGTGCTCAGGATTGAAATCAGGTCAGTTGTGTGCTAGGGAAGCCCCTTACTCACTATACTATTTCTTTGGCCCCTCTTCATTTAGTTCCTATGTTTTGGTGGGGGCCTTACCGGGCAGTGCTCAGGTATTACTTCTTACTCTGCACTCAGGAATCACTCCTATGGGATGCTGGGGATTGAACCTAGGTGGGCTGCGTGCAAGACAAGTGCCCTCCCTGCTATTGCTCCAGCCTACCAGCCCTGCTACCTTTAATTTCTAAATGAGCCGCAAAACCAGTGCTCATGTCCATTCTCCAGCCACAGAAATGAGCTCTGTTTATGATCATTAGCAACAATGGCCCAACTCAGGAGAACTTGGAGGCTCACAAAGCAATCTGAGAAAATTGAATAGCATTATTGCAACCCTTGCTTGGTCCTGGGGAGAGTCATAACAGGTAAAACTATTTTCATCATTCAGGTGAAGACCCCTCTTTGATATGAGGAGGTACTGGGGGCAACTGCAAAAATGGCAGGAATGAAGCAGCAGTCTTTGGGGTCCTGGCACTGCAGGTGGGGATGGTCCTGCGAACACAGTCACTTCTCTGCATTGAGTTAATATGCCACGTTTCCTTCCACTGAGCTTGCCCAAGTTTCATTCATCCCTCCCTTGCCAAAAAATATGTTTGGCTGATGACGGGGATTTGTTTTGGCTTAAGGTCCCGATGCTGGGTAGAACATACTGCTTGCATTTTAGTGCCTGTGTCTTTCAAAGGAATGACCCAAGGTTTGTAATGACCTTGAGGCTAGGCTGGGAAGCAAATGTCAATACAATAAAGACCCATTTACTAACTGACTGCATACATTTCAACAAGACTCTCTTTTTTTGGTTTTTGGGCCACACCCGGCGACACTCAGGGTTACCACTGGCTCTGCACTCAGACATTATTCCTGGCAGGCTGGGGGGACCAGAAGGAATGCTGGGGATGGAGCCCAGGTGGGCAGTGTGCAAAGCAAATAAATGCCCTCCCTACTGTGTTATCACTCTGGCCCTGAAGACTCATTCTTGATCAACTAAAATCCTGAGTTCAGACTCCAGCTCCAGGGAAGGAGACAAACAGGACCACACCAGAAGGCCTGGTCTGTGGGGCCTCCCCAAACCTAGGCTGGCTGCTTACATCACAGGGCCGTGGCCACCCTTCTTTTCTCCCTGAAGAGCTGAAATTCAAGTCTAGGTTGTTTTCATGTAGCCAAACTGATGCCTTATGAGAGGACTCTTTGGAGTGGACTATCACCCTGGCTCACCAGACAATATCTCAGGCTCATATCATGCCTTCCAGTGTTTTTCCAGGCATGCTCCAGAGGTGTCCAAGAGACAAGAACCTGTGTGAGGTCCCGAGGAAAACTGCCAAGTCAGGAGGGGCAGCTGCATTTCCAAGTGTTTGCCCCTCGCCAGATTTGCAAGTATCTCTGCTCTGCTAATGACCTGTGCTTAGCCAGCTGTGTTGAAAATGTCCCCTCCCCAACCTGGGAGAGCCAGCCAAGGTGAGAACGCAAGTCCATGAGCTCAGAGCACTGGAGAATGGGTGAATCCAACCATCCTGTCTCTGGTAAGGGGGGTAATTTCCCACCTATGAAGCAAACCCACAGTTGCCTTGACATGGCTTCCGTTCCCTGATCACGGTTGCTGCTGATAAACAAAAAGGAATGAATGCCCTGATCCATGGCGGGACAGTAATGTTAATATAGAAGAATCTCTCAGAACAGGGACAATGTGGGGGGGGGGTGTCAAAGCTAATCTGTCCTTTGTGTTGCTATTGAGAGGCAGCAGACACCACACAATTTATTCATAAAGTATCTATTGCTCTGTCCTGATATCAGAGTTGAGTAGTTGTAATAGCCACATCTGGTTCACAAGCCTAAAAATCAAGATTTTTTTGTACTGAAAAACACGGTGATTCTCAGCATAGAAAGTAAGTGTGGGTAGACAGGTATTAAGGAGGGGACTTTTATCTGGAAGCTGGGAAGGATCCAAAATCTACCACCCTGAAAAGCTTAGGGGCAAAGAGCTGCAGGTGGAAAGGACTGGTATGTGCAAAGGCCCAGTGGCAAGCTGAGTATGGCACATTCTCTGGACAGAGCAGCCTACAGGGCAAGAAGGGCTCAAAATGGGGAGGACAGAGCCCAGGTGTAGTAAAGGGAGGTGAGTACTGGTGCATCGCTCTGAGTATTGCCCATGATGCTAAAGATACTCTCTAGGGTGGTGAAAGTGGGAGAAGAGGAGGAGAAAGGAAGTGATGGTTCATATGAATGATGATGTCAAAATATTGCCAACTTGACTCAAGCCTCCCACTGAGATCAGTCTCTATGCTGCCCCCCCCAACCTGGCACTGTCCCCTCTGTGCCCCAAAGTCTGCCTTCCTCTTGGTTCCAAATGCTCAGGAAAGAAGCTTCTAGAATAGCCCAACCCCCTGAGGGCTGCATGTCTCTCTCACCCACACGACTGCTTTTTTTTTTAATAGGCTGTTTCTTTACCTATCTGAGTGTTTTCAAAGGAATCATTAGTTCATTCAAAATTCCAGGTTTAATGTACCAGTTATATATAGGTATTTCCTTTAAATATAATAAATATCTTTTTTTTTTGCATAAAAACTCTCACTTGTGTCCCACCTAACTTTATCCAAGCTATGTGATGGGGGCCAATGTCTGAGGTACCATTGCTCTGAAATCCCTATGCCTGTGGCCCACGCCAGGCTTCACAATACAGAGGGGCATGGCTGTGGCTAGACCTTGTATTTAGAGGTGAAGGAACTGGTGTACGTTCAGGAAGGAATAGTGATGTCATAGGGTGGCACCAGCGATGTGGTCCAAAGCTTGGGAGTTAACAGTTAACACCTGGCTTGTCATGGATGATCTGGTCAAGCCTTGAGGGTCCTTCACATGCACCCCAATATTGCTGAGCCTTGCAGTAGGGGGTGAAGAAAGAGAGATGAAGGCAAGACTCAAGCCTGGTGGGCCATGAACAGTCTTAGCTCCAACAGCCAATGCCAAAACTGTTCCCCACTGCAATGGCAGTCACCTAATGTCCTCCAGAGTCCTCTAGAAAGATTCTAGGCAGGCTGGGGAGAGGCAAAGGGGCCCTCACATGAGCACTGCATGTGGGGGATGGAACCAGCCAACTCTGATTCCATCCCCTGCGCCACAAGGCCCTCTGTGCATTGCTAAGATGACCCAGCATATTCCAACAGAGTGGCATCCCATCCTCAAATTAAGCCACCAGTTCCCTTGACTAAAAATTGCCAGTGGAGTCCCTCAGACTTCCCAAGCATCCTTTGGGAAGCCCCCGACCAAAATAAATAAAGGTCCAAGGCACTTCTTTTATGGTAATTTTTTTTTGGTGCTGTTGCTTTTTCTACCATATCTGGCAGTGCTCAGAAATAACTCTTGGCTCTGCAGTCAAGAGTCACTTCTGGGGCCCGGAGAGATAGCACAGTGGTGTTTGCCTTGCAAGCAGCTGATCCAGGACCAAAGGTGGTTGGTTCAAATTCCGGTGTCCCATATGGTCCCCTGTGCCTGCCAGGAGCTATTTCTGAGCAGACAGCCAGGAGTAACCTCTGAGCATCGCTGGGTGTGGCCCAAAAACCAAAAAAAAAAAAAAAAAAAGTCACTTCTGGTAGGGCTCAGAGAATTCTTTGGGATGCAGGGTATTGAACCCAGGTTGGCCACATTGTAAGGCAGGGGTCTCAAACTCAATTTACCTGGGGGCCACAGGAGGCAAAGTTGGGGTGATCCTTGAGTGCAAAGTCAGTAGTAAGCCTTGAACATTGGGGGATGTGATCCAAACAACTAAAACAAAACAAAACAAAAAAAGATTTCTCTAGGGCAGGGCCACAAAATGTTGTATGGAGGGCTGCAAACAGCCTGCGGGCCGCGCGTTTGACACCCCTGTTGTGAGGCAAGTGTTTTACCCACTGTGCTATCATTCTGTCCTCCCAAAGCACTTCTTGCCACTGTTGCTTCTGATTTGGTGGGACTTGCGTAGCCTCTGGGTACTGATTCCCACCACCAGGTGGAGGGGTGCCCTTGGGTCAGGACAGTAGTTTTCCATTGGGCTTGCCCAACTCGGCCTCCTTTATCCTGCCTTCCCTTCCAGGCCTTGTTTCCAAAAGCCTCCTGATTAACAACTGTTCCGAAGGGAGGAGGAGAGAAATTACAGTCAATGTTCCTTGCTCCGGTCCCTGCTGGGAGGGAGGAGGCTATTTCAGACTCAATCAGCAGCCTGCAGGGTCATTGGATGAAATACCTCCCTGGCGAGCAGCACTGGAGGAGGAGGAAGTGGTCCCTGAGGGGGGCAGTGGGGCTGTGTCCCCCAGTCTGACCTGGGAACCTCAGCTGTCCCCAGGATCCCCAGATCTAACCTCCATAGGCACACAGAAACACTGGCTACTGTTAGGAGCGCTCCTCTGAGCATCCTATCTACCCCCTGCTCATACCCAGTTCTATGGGCCCTTGCTGCATGCAAGTTGGGGAAACTGTTATGGGTGAGCTTCAAGGCCGAAACACACTATGCATGGAACTTGGCCACCTGCACTCAAGAACACACACACACACACACACACACACACACACACACACCACTGTTATAAATGCTGAGATGATGCAGATGGCAGGACACGCAGACAGGGGTGTTGGAGTCAGTGCATTCGGAGTCCAAGCTGCTGGCTTCCTTCTGTGGGGTAACCAGGTGGCCCTGACCACCATGTAACAAAGGACAAAGGAATCCTCTTTTCTAATGGATAACTATCTATTCATACCTGGCAATGTTCAAGGTTTACTTTTGGCAGTACTCTGGGAATCATATGGGATCAAACCCAGGTCAGCTATGTGCAAAGCAAACACTACCTGCTATATTATCTCTCTGGAACCACCACAAACTGTGCTTTTCAGCGAGTCAATGAGAGACCCAAACTCTAAGGCAGGGTCCTTCCATTTCTGTCCCTTTTTGGGTTTTCTCTTTTGGAACACACCCACCAATGCTCTAGGCTTACTCCTGGCTCTGCACACAGAAATCACTCCTGGTGGTGCTCAGGACCATATGGGATACCGAGGATCAAGCCCAGGTTAGCCACGTGTAAGGCAAATGTCCTACCTGCTGAACTATCATTCTGGCCCAATTTCTATCTGTTTTTTTCTAAGATCCCAGAGTCTTTCACCCTCCAGTTAAATCAAACTAATTAACAAAGTGAAAACTGAGGTGTGAGCTGATACTATTTCTTAACCTTCCCAGGTCAATTCTAATGCTGTGGGTCCATGAACAACACTTTGAGGAATCAGAAGAGAATATCACAGAGAAGGGGGTTGAAGAGATGGCTCAATGGGCAAAGCACAGGATTTACAAGCAGGATCCTGGGTCCAATTCCTGACACCACATGGTCTCTGTATGCTGCAGCAATGATCAGAGACCACTGGGCTCAGAGTAGCCCCAGCCTCCGCCCACCCCAGTGAAAAAAGGGGCCCAGTTCCCAAAGAAACCCAGATTTAAGTGGTGCTGAGCTGAACACGGTGGAGAAAAGTAATTTACTTTCTCATCACCACGGAGCAGAGTTCTACGCTGCCCGTCCATCTTCTAGAGGGGACGACCATGTCATCGGTCATCAGGGATGGGGCAGGCTGTCATTACTGGAGAGCGAGCAGCGATACAGTTTCCAAGCGTGGCTGTGCATTTTCGGAGGCAGTTAGCGGTGACAGATCCCAATCAATGCAGGTAAATGAGTCCATTCAGAGGCAGGCCACGGATGGTAAATCACATTGTCCAATAAAGTTGCTAAATTAGCAACAGCACCATGCAGAACCTTTTTTTTTTTTAAATCGAAGTAAATCCTGCCTAGGAAGAGCCTGACTGTGGGGTGCAGGGTTGGCATGGGAAGACAACAGGGATGGGGAGGGGTGTGTGTGTGTGTGTGTGTCTGTCTGTCTGTCTGTCTGTCAGCAAGTAGGAGCCTTTCAGGACTGGAAATCCAGACTTGCCTTGGGTGTCTCTGAACCCTGGGCTAGGGACTCATGAGAACCCAGGCTATCATGGTGAGGGCCCTTCTCCCCAACTGGCACTGTGGCTAGACACAGATAAATGCTAAGAGTGTGTGCTTCCTGCAGAGGATAGATCTAGAAAGGTTCCGCTCCTGCATTTGATGGTAGTGGTGGTGGGGAGGATATAGACAAACACAGCCCTTTGACAGACAATGCAGCAAACCCATTTAAAGGTCAACTGATATAAGAGGAAATTTCTCTGCTGGGATGCCCAACTACCCTTAGAGAAATGAATGTTAGTGCACAGACTCCTGAGTCTTCAAGAGGCACCCTGAAGAAGAAACAACCCAAGTGCCCAAGGATGGCACAGTTGGAATATGGCAGGTGCAATACAGTGGAATGATGCATGCCACGAGACAAGGTTTCAGTGGAAGCAGTAAGATGCAAATGGCTGTGTAGTCTGAATCTCTCTGCCTATGAAACATTCCAACAGAGTGAATCTCCAGGGTCAGAAAGTGACGTGTAACATCCCTAGAGCAGGAGGTTCCCTTTAAGGCCCAGGGCCGGGAAGAACTTGCTTGAGACTCAGGCTGTGTCCTATCCTGCTGCTCAGTGGCTTGGCTAGAATCATGGCCTCAGGGCCCTTCTCATCACCTGAATTTAGAGCCTTGTCCACCATTCGCCTCCTCGAACAAGCAAGCAATTTTGGGAGAGGAGTTTGGGTCGCACCTCAACAGTGACTCTCAGAGGTTACTCCTGGCTCTGTGCTCAGAAATCGCTCCTGGTGGGCTCAGCAGACCATATGGGATGCCAGGAATCAAACCCAGGCCAGCCGTGTGCGAGGCAAACGCTCTCCCTGCTGTGCTATCATTCCAGCAAATTTTTTGTTTGGGGCCACACCTGGTGGTGCTCAGGATTTAATTCTGAGTTCTGCACTCATGGGTTACTCCTGGCAGGATTCAGGGGTCTAACAGAGGAGGACAGTGATCGAACCCATACTGGCTACATGCAAGGCAAACACCCTTTCTGCTGTATCTTCTCTTCAGCCTCCTCTATCAAGCATCCACTGCCCTTTCTTCTTTCAGGTCCCCCCACTTCTGAATTAAAATACTTGGGAACTCTAGAGAGTGTCACAGGACCCAAGACACTGCTGAGTCTGGCTCAGGGAATGGCAAAGCCACTGATTCAAATGGCCTCGGCACAGAAATGTGCCCCACCCAGGATGTTCAGATGAGGAAAGAGAATCACCAAGGACCAGATCTGTGATCTTTTTTGTTTGTTTTCTTTTGGGGCCACACCCAGCAGTGCTCAAGACTTACTCCTGTCTCTGCACTCAAGAATCACTCCTGGCAGGCTTGGGGGACATGTGGGATGCTGGGGGTCAAATCCAGGTTAGCCACATTCAAGGCAAACACTCTCTGGTGCATTATCACTACAGCCCCAGATTCATGGTCTTTACTGCAATGCGGGGCAGCTGTGTTGTTAGAGCATCTGCTGATATGTTTTGGAGACCACCCCGCATCCCAGACTACCCACAAAGCATAGGGGAGAGGAGTTGGGGGGTTAGGGAGTTAAATCAAGAAGGAGGAGAAAGGCAAGATCGGCCTTTTGGAGAAAGTAACTGGAAAATCTGATTTGGGAGAAATGAAAGAAAAAACTCACCACACCAAGAAAGACATCCACCCTCCTTCATCTTCCCCAACACACTCACAAAAATCACACCCATGCCCACGCCAGCATATTTCCCAGGCCAACTGTTACTTTAAGGAGAGTCTCCCGTGGCCACGTGCCTGGGAGAAAAATGAGCCCCCCATCCAGCTAGCATTTTGTTCTGCTCTGGATGGCACCCCTAAAATCTTATGAAACTCAGGGATGACGCATTTCCTCCTTTGGAAAAACAGGGCAATCCAAGTTCACTTGCAGGAGATGATCTGTTTGCAGCTCAGGGAAAACTGGAAAAAGAAACTGAGAAGAAAAATAAAGGAAAGGAAGGCGGACTTGGAGGATATGTCTAGAACGGTCCCTCCATCCAGCTTTCTCCTCTGAATGCTCATCATCAATGGGGAATCACAGGGGCCGATATCCTGGGCAGACCTGGGGTTGGGCCCAGGGATGCCCACTGGTTCTGGCACAAGGCCAGCCTGAATCTAGGTTGCCTGGATCTGAGGAACAGAGGGATAAATTCTCTAGGGCAGACAGCCAGGGAGGCTGCAGGGCCAAAGAGAATCTGGGCTCCAGCCGTGTCCCAGGGGGGTTCAGGGACACGAGTTTCACAGTCAGGCACGGGTCAGTCCTCTGCCTGTTCACTACAGAGAAGATATTGAAGGCAGGGAGAACAGTCCAGTTCTGAATGCCTCTAACCACTCTCTTTCCCTTCCTTCCTTCCTGTCCCTCCCTCCTTCCCCTCTCCTCTCTCCCTTCCTTCTTCCCTTCCTCCCTTCCTTCCTCCCTCCCTCCTTTCCCTCTTCCTTTCTTCTACCCTTCCTTCCTTCTCTCTTCCCTCCATCACTTTCTTCTTTCCCCTCCCTCCTTCTGTCCCTCCAAAGCTAGCTAAGCTTCCTAACCACAGGCAAATTCCATCTCAGCTCTGAACCCTTCCTGAAATCCATTCTCTACTCTCAGTATTTCACTGGGCACGCCACAGTCCAGAAAACACTTAAGGGGCACGGTTTTCCCTGAGTGGACAGTTCATAAATCCCGTCTTATGGTCCACCCTAGCATATCCAAGATCGGTTGAGCTTGACCAAAGTGGACATCCCCAGTTGGACCTGCAACTCCTCTTTTGGCTATGGCCACTGTCCACAGTCTTTCTCGTTATGTGTCACAGAAGGTTTCAGTGGTGGGTGAGCTTGTTGCAACTCAAGGACCGCCCAACCTTCTGGAACCTTCTCTATCCAAGGCCAAGAACTGTCCCACCCCTGACACTAGTTGTCCGGGGGTTGCCTGCTGGTTCTTTCACACAAGCACATTTCTTTTTTTTTTTTTTTTTTAATGTTTTTGGGCCACACCCAGCAATCCTCTGGGGTTCTGCCTGGCTCTGCACTCAGGAATTATTCCTGGTGTTTCTCAGAGGACCCTATGAGATGCCAGGGATAGAACTGAGGTCAGCCGCAGGCAAAGAAAATGCCCTCTGTGCTGTACTATCGCTCCAGTCCCACAAGCAAGATTCTTGCAGGAAGGAAGGTCTCTGGCTGTATAGGGGGATAAAAATCTATCTGGCGCAGGACTTGGGGACCTATTTCGGGCTCCAGGCTTGTCAGAGGCAGCTGGGTTGGGTTACATCTAAGTTTGGCCTCTGGGCTGCTGGAAGAACCTTCTGCTGAAGGAACAGTCTCTGGGACTTAGCTGACTCATTGGAGCAATGTTTACAGTTGTCCCAGAGTAAGAAAAGGGCATAGGACAGGCTCTTCCTAGTGGAGGACAGACCCTGAATGACAAACAGCAGAGGTTCCCATTGGCATAGTCGAGACTGAGTGCAAACCAAAGGGTGGCTGAGTTAAATCCGGTGCAGGCACAGAGAAAAATAGGCTAAGCACAAGCTCTCTGCAGGCAAGATTCAGGGTTTGAGTTCAGCATCAGCAGGCGAGACCTCTCCAGCACCATCAGGTGTGGCCCAAAATCTAAAAACTAAAACAACTAATAAAGCAAAATAAAAACTAATCTCTTTCCTGGGTTGAGTCTCCTGAAGTGTCTGTTTGCTTCATCCCACCTGCCAGAAAAAGGCTAGGTCTCCAGACTGCAGAGTCACTATCAGATGTTTCTGTGTCACAGGTAGGGGAAAGCCACACCAACTGGCCATGCAAAGTCCCCAATGGCCCATCTTGCAAGTGAAGACACCGAGAGACTCAAGAGAGATACATTGATTTGCCCAAGGTTACACAGCCCAGGAGGGACAGGACAGTTTAGAGAAAGAAAAGACTGCTTGGAGCAGAGTCCCTGCTCTGGCCACTCCACCACCCTTTCCCTCAGGACTCTGCTGTGACTCTGCCATGGGCCAGTGAAGACTGTGACAGGTACATGCAGGGATGGGTTCCAGCAAGCAGCAGGAAGCCTGAGCATCCTATTGAAGCTCCTGTTGTCCCAGGGGACTCCTGGGAACCAGGTCAATCTGCAAAAATGGAAAGCAACTTTTACCCTGTGGAGTTCCTTGGAGCTGGAGGCAGGAGAGCAACTTCTGTTTGGAGGCAAGACCTGGCCCCAATAGGCCACGGATAAAGGAGATGCCTGGGGAGAGTTGTGTAAACACCTGGTTGCAAGGCTTCACTACCTGCCCCTATGTGACAAATCAGTTCTTTTTGTCCAGCACTTCCAGAGGTTTTGTATAAGTGCTTGGTTCACATTGGGAAAGGAAAGCTCACACTTTCATGAGGGGAACATTCTACCACTGAAACTCAGACCTGAACACCTTTGTAGCTCTGTGCCTCAGGATGCTCCAACATTCTAGGACTAAAACTCAGTATTGAAAAACGTTGAGACTCAATAGATAAAATGTTTAATCAAAGGACCCAGAGCAATATCAGGTAGGGCACTTGCCTTGCACATGGCTGACCCAGATTTGATCCTCACATCCCATGTCCTCCTAACATGCCAGGAGTTATTCTTAAGTGAAGAGCCAGGAGTAAACCCTTGAGTAACTCTAAGTTTGGATTAGGGGTGTGGATCCAAATAAAATAAAAAAATATGTAATCATAAGAAAGAATAGAAAGTTCATTCTACTCAATCCCAACATGTGCCCTTCCCAGACACAAAGTGTAGAAGAGAAGAACAACTGGAGGAGTGAAGGGTGTGTGTGTCTCAGTGGTGATTTCTGGTCACCTGGCTGCATTCACTGAACACCATGTGGGACATCTGTATATGCCACTCTCACTTGATCCTTTGCAGGGCCCAGATACCCAAAGTCTCTTTCTACAGAGAAGAAAACGAAGAGAAACCAGCATCTGGCACCAAGGGCTGCATCGTCAAACTGAACATGCAAGGATTTCTGCAAAGGTTGTGCAAAGTGAGGCCAGAGAGGTGGCATGTTGGGAGTGAAGTACTTGCCTTATATATGGTCCGTACCAGTTCAATCCCTGGTCCTGCAGATATTCCCCTGAGGACCACCAGGGTTGATTTCTGAGCATAGAATCAGGAGTAAGCCCTGAGTACTGCCGTGTGTGACCCCAAGACCAAAATAAGGGTAAAAGAAGAAAAGATCATATTGAAAGGGGTCAGAGAGCTAGGACAGGGGTTGAGGCACTTGCCTTGCCTGAAGTATCCAAATGATCCCCAATATCACATATAAAGCCCTGAAGAGGAGAGAACCACAGATATCTTTGAACATCGCTGGGTGTACTCCCTCTCCTCCTAAAAAGTAGTGTGGTAATAAAAAAAAATAAAAACAAAAAAATGTGCGTGACAAAATTCTGAATTCTCAGACAGGAGCAATCCCTGAGTGCAGAGAGAATCAGCCCTGAGCACCACCGGATGTGGCCCCTTAAAACCCAGAAATGAACCGACACTATCACTGAATTCATCGGTATGAAAGGACAGAGAAGAAAAACTTCCCTGAGAATGATTTTCAATGTGGCAAAACAGATAAACATCAAGTGGCAACCACAGGATCGGCTCACGAAGCAGGGTTTGCTCGGACAAGAAAACAATCGATGGTCCGATGCCAGAATGTGAACATGTATCCACAGCCCCTTCGAGCCAGTTTTTCTTCCATGTCCATCTTCAGTCTCAGCACTTTCCTATCTTAATTAGGTGCAAGAGAGCTAAACCACAGATCTTAGAATCCCCAAACACCTGGGAGGAAGAAAACAGTGTCTCTGCTCCCTCTCCTGCAGACTTTGGACAAGAGCCACTTCAACAAGCCTGTGGCAGGATGTGTTGATATTTGGGAGGGGCCAGCCTTCCTGGGGTCACCTGGCTGCCCAATGAAACACATGCTTTCAGCCACCTCCACTCTGGGGCATGGCTCGATCTCCCCCCCACCCCCGGGCATGGAACCCATAGAGTGAATGTAGTTAGGAGACTTAGCATCACTCAGATGCTCCTCGAAGATGTTACTGAGAAAAGTCAAGTTCCAACAATAACTACTGGTTTGGTTTGGAAAACAGGGTTTTTTTTTTTTGTTTGTTTGTTTTTTTGGTTTTTGGGTCACACCCGGCGGTGCTCAGGGGTGACTCCTGGCTGTCTGCTCAGAAATAGCTCCTGGCAGGCATGGGGGACCATATGGGACACCGGGATTTGAACCAACCACCTTTGGTCCTGGATCGGCTGCTTGCAAGGCAAGCGCTGCTGTGCTATCTCTCCGGGCTTGGAAAACAGGGTTTTAAATGCCACTACCTATGTCTTGTCTGGCCACTGCATGGGACAGCACTGTTCAGTGGTGAATACTAAATAAACACTTAAGTTTGTTGACAATGACCCAGGGCTGGGGCTCCAGAGACAGAACAGCGGGTATAGTGCTTGCCTTGCACACAGCTGACCTGAGGTTGATTCCTGGTAGCCCCCAAGGTCCTCAGAGCCCTGCTGGGAGTGATCCCTAACTAAGCACAGAGCCAGAAGAGCACTGCCAAGTGTGGTCCCCAAACCAAATGAAAACAAAACAAAAAAATTGCTGATTGCTGTGCTGTCTCACGGTCGTGGTTTAGTGTGTCTTGTTGGGTTTCACAGAGGTACATGGAGCCCCACCCCCAGAGTTATGGGGGAAGAGAAGAGCAGCCCATAGTCTCTGAGGTTCTGTCCCCCCTCCACTTCCTCCTGTGTGCTTCAGGGCTCTAAGGTGTGAAGGAAACATGTTTGCTTGGTCCCCACCCTCTAGCCAGGTGTTTCACATCCTCCCCCTTTCCCAGAAGCAGACTGAAAGGCAGACAGAGAGGGAGTGAGAGAAAGAAAGAGAGAGGGAGAGGGAGGGAGAGAGAGAAAGAAGGAGAGAGAATGGTTGTCTGTGTGTGTTTGGGAGCGCTCAGAGAACTGGTGCTGGAGACTGAATACACACTCACTGTTCCTGGAGTCATCTCTTCCGGTGTGTGTATTGGGGGTAGGACTGTTTTGTGACTGTCCCCTCTGCATGGACATGACTCTCCTCTCTTCCACTAAGCCATCAGAGGCACTCAGTCAGAGGAGTGTCTCAGTCACAGGAGCCTATGTGCCTGCCATCCCTGCCAAGTCAGACCCTCTGGATCCCCTGGGGGGAACACGCTTCGCTTCCTAGCCTCAGGTTTGGGGACTCCAGCTGCTGTCTCACTCAGAGAACATGAGTCCAGATCCAAGGGATGGAGCATGGGGTGAAGAGACATCTGCCCAGACTCTCTGGCGGATGCAGCCAACAACAGCATCAATGCCGGCACACAGCAGGTGCTCAACATACCTCTGAAATCGAACTCTGACCCTCATTCACCCCAGAATCTAATGCAAGGCCTGGCCCCTCGGGGGTAGTAAGTGTTCCCCAAGGCCTTCCCCTGTTGGATCCTCAGCACTGCCAGGGATCACACATGAGCATAGAGCCTGGTATGGCTAAACCACCCCCCAAAAAGAACAAGGCAGAGGCGACCCATCTCTGGCAAGCTCAGGAGCTCTTACACAGGGTGGGCCTTCTCTGTGGTTGTGTGAGCTGGTTCGGGAAAGTGCCCCTGGGTGACCAAAGAGGCAAAGTGGCAGCTGTAAGCATCCACAGTGAGGTGGTGGCCCACTATCAGTGTTGAAGGACTTAGTGTCTAGAACCTGTCCCTGGAGGAGACACAACAATGCCCAAAGGGCATCTCCATCTCCCTCCTGGGTGGGACATAGTCCTGTTTCTTGGGGGACCTCCCATCCCAAGAATCAAATGTGGGCCTCCTTCCTGCAAAGCAAGTGCAGCCTAATATTAACCCAATCACTTTTAGCAGCTTTGGGCTGTGGTGGGGAGTGACCCATCCTCTCTACTCTCCTAAGCATGAAGAAGAGAAAATGAATCTCTGGGGACCCCACCCAGGAAACACAGGCTCTCCCACGTCTGTGGGGCCAGTCTTCAATCTAGTCTCTGTGGCTGGTCTGGTAGCAGGAAGTGGGTAAGGGGAACTCTACAGTTCAAAGCTCCAGAAGGGATTGTGAACTTGGAGCAACCATGCTCAGGAGAGCTAGCAAATCTCCTTCAGGGCTGTAGCCCCAGCCCAGGGATCACATCTCCCACACACCCACCCCACATTCCCCCCAGATGTGCGCGGCAGCTTGAGGTGCTTCCTCATCTAGGCTCCCAGCCCACAGAGCCAGAAGGGACATCTCTATGCTCCTGGCTTGGAGGGCTTCAGGGGAAAAGTTCCTTCCTTCACACACAGCCACTTCCTCCCTCCCTGAGAAGGCCCTGCTGGAGTATCTGCAGAATGGATTCCAGTACTTGGTGAGTGAGATAGTGTCAGCACCCACCATCCCTCTGCCTGCCCCCTGGCCACCTTGGGTTTGAGGGGATGGAGCCCATAGGGCTGCTCCCAAGCTGCATGACTCACCCATCCCTGGGGCCCCATGTCTGACTTCAGTTTCATCTGCCTGGAAAGTCAGGCTCAAGAATTCCAGGGTTTCTTCCAGGCGCTGGGATGTATCCCACCTTATTTTACAAGTGGCTTCAGGCTCTTAAAATGCTGCCTTTGACATAACAAGGTGTCTTGTGAGTGTAGCTCAGACTGCCGCCTGCCTGCCAAGTTCATGGTCAAGAACGCTCGGTCCTTGGCAAAGGAACTTTGAGCCCTACAAAGACCAGGGCGAGACTCAGACTGGAGGCCCTCATCCCCACAGCCTGGCTGAAGAAAAAGGGTACAGTGTTTCTGGAAAAGACTTTTGAGGTGAGGAGTGCCCTGGCAGCTAGGTAAGCTTCTGCTGCTTAAGGTGTGACCTCCAGGGGCTGGAATACAGCGAGAGGGTGCCTGCCTTGCACTCAGTGGACCCAGTGTGTGATCCCTGGCATCCCATATGATTTCCATAGCCCCTCCAGGAGTAATCCCTGAGCACAGAGTCAAAATTAACCCTCCAGCATTTCTGGGTGTGATATAAAAAAACAAAAAAACAACAAATAAATACAATTAAGTGTGACCTTTCAGCAAACTCCTTGGTCTCACAGGCTCAGAGTCCACATCTAGAAGATGGGAGAGTAAGTGCCTATCCCAGACCATGGAAAGATACTAAAAAAGATTACTGCAGGGGGCCGGGCGGTGGCGCTGGAGGTAAGGTGTCTGCCTTGCCTGCGCTAGCCTAGGACGGACCGAGGTTCGATCCCCCGGCATCCCATATGGTCCCCCAAGAATCCAGGAGCAACTTCTGAGCGCATAGCCAGGAGTAACCCCTGAGTGTCACAGGGTGTGGCCCAAAAACCAAAAAAAAAAAAAAAGATTACTGCATCAGCCCAGGCACATCATGGCCCCTGGGGCTCCCTAACTTCACCCTAAGACCCCCGAGCTCACATTCTGCTAATTGGGGAATGTGGGAGAATGTGTAAGAAAGTGTTCAAGGGGCCGGAGAGATAGCATGGAGGTAAGGCATTTGCCTTTCATGCAGGAGGTCATTGGTTCGAATCCCGGCGCCCCATATGGTCCCCCGTGCCTGCCAGGAGCAATTTCTGAGCCTGGAGTCAGGAATAACCCCTGAGCACTGCCGGGTGTGACCCAAAAACCAAAAAAAAAAAAAAAAAAAAAAAAAAAAAGTGTTCAAGAGATGGATATTATCTAGTGATGTGAAATTATTCCATATAGCAGTCAGAATATTGCTTACCTATACTTTATAGATAAGTTTAAAAATGCAAGCATATATATTTTACATAGGTACCTATATATTTTACAGAAAAATATTTTATATGCATAGACATTTTATATAAATACATTTTTAAAAAATTTACATATAATATATTTATTTTTTTCAATGCAACTTGAAATAAATTTTATCATTATCGTAATGACTTGGTACATTTCTGATCAGAAAATTGAGCCCAGAAAGGGTAGTTGAAAAGCTGAAGGCCACACAGTCGCTCAGGGCTGCTGAAATGGGAAGAGGCTGGAATATTCAGTCCACAGCAGAGAAGGGAAGAGGGATCAGGGGCTGAGCTCTGCAGTCAGAGACAAAGATGTAAACAAAGTAACACCATCACACTCCACAGAACTCACTGCCTACAACATAAAACATCACCACATCCACCTCTTCCAGCAGTGCCGAGTCTTCTGCAAAAAATTAAATTATGCTGTTCCACAGTGAAGAAACCAAGGTCCAGCAGATCAACTTCTCCAGCTCAGCATCCCAGCTGGGGAGTGACTGGGACAGAGTCCCACATCCCCTAGATGAGACAACAGAGACATCTGGAGGGTCTGGGGAAGAGGCGCAGGGGGCGGCATAGAAACAGCCATTCCTTCCCCACAAATATCCTCCAGGAAACAGTTTTCTGAGCCTGGACTGGATGAGGCCAAGTTCACCGCTCCTCCTCCAAGTTCTTTTCCACCAGCCAAGGGGGTTAGCAAAGCCCACAGCCCCCATCCTGGGAACTAGCCTTGGCCCTGGCCTCTTGGCCAGTCTGTAGGAACTTAGCAACCAAGACCAAGGGCCGTGGAGATTGGGACACTCCCTGGAGGACTGCCTGGTCGTCTGCTCGCCTCCCTCTGTTCCTCCACTCCCACCTCTCAGAGTCCATGCAAGTCTCGACATTGGGGAATGCCCTAGCTTGGAATCCAGCTGCTGTAACACACTTGTAACTTGCCCTCTCTGGGCCCCACTTCTTTGCCACCCAGGAAAAGGTGGCATCAGCCACACTCACACACCCCCATGGGGGGGAGGGGACTGAGCAGGAAGTGTCTGGCATGTGTTTATTGCTTATTGGCAGCTGCTGCCATGACTCATGACTATTACTTAATTATGATCATTACAGCTCACCCTCTGCTTTCTCATCCTTACGCCTCTGAAGTGGAGATTTGAGGCTCAAAGGAGTTCTTAGCCTAGAGTTGGGGGGCTGGCAAAAAAGGGCACTTCCATCACCCCAGTTCATAGCAACCTTTGCCTTTCAGAACATTAAATGTAATTTTATTCTTTCTTTATTTGGGGGCTATACCCAGCAGTGCTCAGGGGTTACTCCTGGCTCTGCACTCAGGGATCACTCCCGGCAGTACATATAGGAAGGATGCTGGAGATTAAAACAGGATTGACTCAGTGCAAGACAAACACCATTCCTGCTGTGCTATCATTCTAGTCCTTTAAATGTCATTTAAAAGTGGGACTCACAGCTCCATCTAGTCAGTAAAGCCTAACTAGGCCATTTTTGAAGGTAGCTAGAACCTTTTCTGAGCCCTAACAAGGTACCCTCCACTGCTCTGGCACTGGGATTATCCTGATGGAGTTGGGGGGAAGGTTCAGAGAATAGCTGGGCTGCCTTAAGATATGGGAAAGCAAGACTAGTCTGCAGGGAAAGAGGGACTCAGACACATGGACACAGGGCGCTGGGAACTCTCTAAGCTGCCTACAGCTAAGGGACACTGAATGGCCTAGGGGACCCATCAAGTCCAAAGCTCGAGGACCTAGAAACCCCAACATTCACTTGTTTTATTTATATTTGGGACCACAGTTGTGCTCAGGGCTTATTCCTGACTGCACTCAGAGATCCTGGAGGTGCTCAGAGTACCACATGAGATGTCTAAGATGTCTAAGCCAACCTGAGTTGGCTATGTGCAATGCAAGCACCCTTTCCACTGTGGTATCACTCCCTCCATCTTAGTCATTTTAAAGATGAGAAAACAGGGGTCCTAAGGAGGAAGGTGGCTAGGCCACCCCAAGATCTGCATATAAGGAAGGTTCCTAGAAACCTCCACTTCCTGCCCTGCTCTGAGGGCTCAGGGTCCCACCCCAACAGCTTTGAGGTCTCATCTTTGCCCATGAGGTCCCCAATTCCTTCCACTGCCTCCTGCAATCAGAGTGGCCAGGCTGGCCAGGGACAAGAAAAATTTTGATGCAGAATGGATTCGAATGGTTGAGTGGGGGGGTGGGTGGGGGGAGAAAGGAGCTGAAAAGTCCCCATAGTGGTAGAAATGGAATCAGCCTGCCCATAGGAGATGGAGCATTTGTGCCATCAGTTGTCAGACCTAGGTCCCACCTCTGAGCCACACTAGAGGGTTCAAGGTTTGAGGAAATGCAGCTGAAGCCAAAGACAAAAAAGCCAAAGACAAAGCTAGGGGGTCCTTTCAGGAAGCTTCTCAACAACCCTTTTCTCCTTCCACTCCTGTCCTTGCTCCTGGTATTTATACAGGGACCCTGTTCCCCCTCTATCCACAACTCTTCTATTGACTCAGGTGTCATCAGGCATTTCTGGCAGGCAGGTAGTCACCCTCCTCTGTTCACTCACCTCAAGCCACAGCAGCTGGTTCCCAGGCCGCTGGGTGAGGGCGGCTACATGAGCAGGTCTGCATTAGAGTCACATGTTCGTACCAAACTTTTGGCACATATCATATTTCCATTGATGTCCCCAGGAAGACCCCTTAGAGTGTCCCCACAATTCTGCTGGGAACCCTTCCTGTGCTTTAGCAAAGGGTCCCCCTCCAGTTTCCACCCCAACAGGGGTGGAGAGAGCCTGACCCTTCCCCACTCCTTGGCTGCCTCAGGACATGGTCCAGGGTGGGTGCAAAGCCAGCAGATGTAGGGGCGAGTGAGGGGGAGCCAATTTGTTCTCCAGAACTGCCAGCAGGATTATTCTCAAACACAAACACAAGAGGAAGTTGGTTAACAAAAGGCCAAAAAAAAAAGAGAGAGAGTGAGAGAGAGAGAGAGAGAGAGAGAGAGAGAGAGAGAGAGAGAGAGAGAGAGAGAGAGAGAGAGCTGAACATTTATTCTAGCTTACAAGTCTGAGATGACTTCCCCTGAGCAGCCTCATCCAACTGAGACGGACCCCGCTTCTCCTCCTGGCTAGCCACTTCCCTTACCCAGCAGCCAGTGGGTGAGTTGAGCAACGCTGGGGGTTCAAGCCCATAGCGACTCAAGATTCAGAATCAGAGGCCAGGCTTCCAAGTCTGGGGCCGGCCACGTGAATCACCCTTTTTTTCTCAGTGCCCTAATGCATTCAGTGTTGTCTTTTGTAATTAAAAATTGGTCTCCGTGTTATTGTTTAAATTCATTCATGTTTCATGCCAAAGAGGAAAGAAAGGCTTTCTAAAAGGCCCTTCATTGTCCTTGGAGAAGTTTTAGCCTCATTCCCCCAGGTTTGGATTGGGAATTTTTGAATCTTTTTTTTTTTTTTTTTGAGGGAGTGTTGTTTGGGAGGCACTCAGTGGTGCTCAGGAGCTATTTCCAGTTCTGTGTTCAGGGATCACTCCTGAAGACGCTAAGGGAACCAGATGCTGTGCAGGGGATGAAGCTGTGGTCAGCTGTGTGCAAAACAAGGCCTTAACCTCCAAACTGTCTCTCTAGCCTTTATCACCAGGTTTTGATCTAAGATGTTCATATGCTCTTATCACTGCAATGCCACCTTGGAGTTCTTCTTTAAGAACTATTTAGCAGTGTTTCATTTTTAGTTTGTTTTCTACTTTTGAAATCTATTAGACTCCTTTATTTAGACAACAGAAACTTCATATTTCTTTAACATACCTAGAAAAATAAGTTTTCCAAAGTAAAACCCATCTCTTAGGAGTAAACACACATTCCTACCTTTGTAAATAATGTCCAAGAATAGTTACTCAAAAAGTTTTCACTTTTCCAACTAAACCTCCAAAATAAGCGAGCAAACTAGAAAAGGAGTGAGGATCTGGAAGGGGGAACCAAGCTGTCAGAAATCATGTGTCCCCCTTCACTGAGATCTGAGCTTCCCAGGAATCAATGCCATGAATGAACTAAATGCCAACATGAACTAAAGTCTCTCTTTAAAGATTAAGCCCGAGGCCACCATTAAATGATGCCAGACCCATGGGTTGGAGCAACAGTACAGCAGGCAGAGCGGTGCCTGTACACAGCCCACCTGGGTTCAATCCCTGGCTTCCTCTATGGTTCCCTGAGCTCTGCCAGGAGTGATCCTTTAGTACAAAGCCATGAATAAGTCCTGGGCGTTTCTGAGTGTGGCCCTTACACTTAATATATATAGATCACGGGCTGGAGAGATAGCATGGAGGTAAGGCGTTTGCCTTTCATGCAAGAGGTCATCGGTTCGAATCCCAGCGTCCCATATGGTCCCCCGTGCCTGCCAGGAGCAATTTCTGAGCATGGAGCCAGGAGTAACCCCTGAGCACTGCCGGGTGTGACCCAAAAACCACAAAAAAAAAAAAAAAAAAAAAAAAATATATATAGATCACATCCAGTATTACAGTCAACCCCACTGAACACCATCAAGAGGCTCCTGGAAACCTAAAGCAAGCCAACTAAAGAAGATCTTTAACTCTAAGGATCAGAGAGATAGCAGAGAGGATAGCACGCTTGCCTTGCATGCAGCTGACCTGAGTTTGATCCCTGGCATTCCATTGGATTCCCAGGAGTGTAGAACCAGGAGTCAGCCCTGTGTATCACCATGTACGATCCCCCCCAATTAAAATAAAACAATCACTTCAACTCTAGCCAGGATGGTTCTTTCTCAGCTGCATTAGAGATAAGCTTGAATGAAGCAATGCGACCTCAGGGTTGTCCGAGCCTAGTACCTTCCCCTGAGATAAGATAAGGTTTCAATTCTGTGAACCCCCTTCTTCACAGACTCCCACTTTGTTCCTCAAGAAAAGCAAAACTGGCAACACAGAATCTGACCTGCCTAGAGTTTCGGCCAGACACACAAGCACAGCCAGAAAATAGACCCCCACAAGATCCAAGGTCTGAACACAGGAGTCTGACGGGGTAGGAAAAGGCCTACCAAGGGGGGCTCAAGCCTGACAGTTGATGATCATGAACTGGAGATGGGGTTTTAGGGGCTCCCAGAACCATACTCCTTCAATGGTGAAGGCACCATGCAGTGGCTGGGGCTCACTACCTGTAAAATACTACTCCTGCCATTTGAGCCATTTCTCAGGCCCCTGAAATGACTCCCGGGTTATGTGTCAGACAGAGAATTCAGTCCTTACTCAGGATGAACCCTAAGGGACCCAGATGTTCTCTCCATGCCCTCCATGCCTCTGTCTGCAATCATCAGACAGCAAATAGAAAGGGACCGAGGGTAGGAATGGAAGCAGCTGATCAGCCACTGACAGCCTTGGAGGGGACCTCAAATCACTGATGTGTCAATGGGGATGGTACAGGTGACTGGAAGTGAGCAAGAGGCCCAGAGGAGCTGAGGAGAAACAGGACTCGATCAATGCAAGAAAGTGACATGGAAAAAAATCCTCCCCAAACTCTGCCAGATCTGCTTGGCTGCAAAAGGAGATAAGAGTCCTCGGGCCTTTGTGAATTGGGTGGAAGGACTTGGGAGGGAGGGTGATCCTTTCCTGAAAGCAATTCAGCACTTTGTGCCAGCCTGCTCTCTCTAAGCCCTCAAAGGTGCTGAACTGGAAGTACAGGATCCACTAGTGAATTGGGGTTCCACAGACCCTCCAACATGCAAGACTAATTACTTACAAAAAATTTTGGGGTGGTTTTGAGGTCAGAACTGGCAGTGCTAAGGAGTCTCTAATTCAGTGAGTGCTCTGGGGTGGCATTTGAAGGTATTTGGGGGGTGGACTCTGTAGTGTGAGCGATGGAACCCAGGGTTTCCGTGTGCAAAGTAGTTGCTCCAGACTACTGATCCCCGGCATCTCATCTGGTCCTTGGAGTTCACTAGGAGTGATTCCTGAGTACGGAGCTAGGAGTAATCTCTGATTATCACCAGGTGTGACCCCAAAACCAGAGAAATAAAATAATAAAAAAGTAAAATAAAATATCGTGTTAGATCAAGTCATCCAAAAAAAATAAATGAAGGAATTAAATCCATTTCTCTCCTAAATATATACTTCATTGAGATGTTTTCCACAAGATTAGGGGAGGGGGTTCTTCAAACACTTGGGACACCCTAGGGAATTTCTAAATTCCAGAAGCAAGAGAATTGTAGTGCAGGCCCAGCATGACTAACTCCACAGCACTGGGGATGAGACTCAGACACGGGGATCAGAGCAGATGAAGGAGGCGCTGACCTTCCAGAGAAGAGCTGACGTCTCTTTGTAGAGTTGACTCCTGCCCAAACCAGCTGTGGCTCCGATGCCCAGGAGCCCCACAAAAATGTAAGAAATGTAAATGTCATGTACTTTGCTCATGTCTTGGAATCCTTGACATATTTTGCCCCCAAAATGCTGAAAAATGGGAAATCTAGTACTTGCCATATTATCTCAAGGCAATGCACCTGCCTTATGTACAGCCCACCAGGTTCTATCCAGCACCATATATATGACCTGAGCACCTCCGAGGGTGGCTCAAACCCTGCTCCTTAAAATAAATAACATCTCCCTTCCAAAGAAGGAGAAAACTTAGGGGTCAGAGACACAGAGGGTAGCATGATTGCTTTGCATGAAATGGATCATAGTTCAATCTCTAACACCACATGCAATACTCCTAAGCATCAACAGGAGTGAGGCCTGAGCACAGCCAGGTATAGCCCAAAAACAGCACCCCTCATAAGAGGCTGAGATACTCTTCATTCCAAGACAACATGAAAACAGACCAGGGGCTCAGAACTGACAGGCTGTCCTCCTCAGCAGACGCCTGTGACCATCTGGCATCATCTAATCTCAGCTGATGTTTTATCCACACAAACCCAGTTCAAGGAAGAGAGGCCCAGCGACCCTTTAACACAAGGCAGGATGGATTCAGGGGTCTAACGATATTGTAAGTGTGGATGACCCTGACAGGGTCCCGAAGAGAGACTGATGGAGACTTAGGGTTCCCCCTAAGTCACTCATGTTCTGTGCTCTGGATGGGGGTGGTGGGTGTCTATTACTTACACATTGCCAATGGATCTTCCTGATACTTCAATGTGAGCTTCCCTGCACCTATGTAGGATGAGAAGTGAGACCCAGAGAGCCAATCAGTGACATGAATCCAGGCAGACCCCTTCTATCAAGGAGCAACAGAAGAGTCAAGAAACTGGAGGCAGTCAGCAGCAGTGACTATGGTTCCTGCCTGACTTGGAAATGGACTGTGCAGAAACCATGTTTTCCCTTGCTGTGTGGACAGCAGCTCCCAGGGCAGGTGCATGTCCAAGGGCTACGGTTATTGCCGCCAGGTGCTCCCCTCAATGGTGCACACCCCGCCTCTTAGCATGGAAACCTGGCTAGCATGAAAACCTGCCATGGAGCCTGTCTGTCCCCCAAAGCAGCATCTGGTGAGACATGCAGACTTCAACCCACAGCCTGGCCTGAGCTGGACTTGCCAAGGGAGCACAGCAGAGTTAGTTCCTGTCTTAGAGCCTGAGAAGGTACGGCTAATTATTTTTCCTGCCCATCAGCAGCTGAGCCTCACGGAAATCCGTGCTTGTAATTATGGTTTGTAATTATTATTTTAATACAAATCAGCAACTTATCAAAACATCCCCCCAGATGCTGCCTCACCACTGTAGGATGACAGATAGAAAAAATGAGGCTCCTCTCATGGCAGGGTCTGGGGCCAGCCCCAAACAAGCATCATCAGTGACCAAGTCCTCAATCACTGTCATCCCTTGGGGGGGGGGTCTCTCGGTCTCCAGGGTTCCATCCACACAATGAGGGACAGAGCCCAACCCTTATGGCACTATGTGCAAGAATTCCCAGCCAGAATCACGTTCATGGGGGCCGGAATGACAGTACAGTGGGTAAGGCATTTGCCTTGCATTCAATCCCTGGCACTGTCTACAGTCCCTTGAGTACCATCATAAGTGATTATTAAACACACAGCCAAGAGGAAGCTCTGAGCACTGCTAGATGAGGCCTAAACATTTCCTTTCCCCATTAAAAAAAAAAAAAACAGAATCCCCTTTATGTATTTATTTATTTGGCCCAGGGAGATCAAACTTGGTCAGCCATATGCAAGGTGAGTACTGTACAATGGCTCCAGTCCCCCAGAATCACTTCCTTTTTTTGCCTTATTTTGTTTTGTTTTGGGTCATATCCGGTGATGCTCAGGGATTACTCCTGACTCTGCACTGGGATCTATTCCTGGTTCTGGGAACCCTAGGAAGTGCCAGGGATCGAACCTGAGTCAGCTGTGTGCAAGGCAAGTGCCTTACCCACTGTACTTTCTCTTTAATCTTCCAGAATCACTTTCTTAAGACACTGTGGTCGGGGTCTAGGGTGCAAGAAGATATTTCAGACATCAGGGAAACATTCCTCACATGAGCATGGACCTAGGTTTGATCCCCATCATCCTATGGACTTCCGAGGACCATCACGTATAGCCCTTCTGGGCCTCAGCTCTGCTTCACCCAAGCAACACATCACATCAACAGATGTGAACTTCCTTGTCAGGTGTCACTGGGACTGACCCTTGGGGCTCCTCAAAATTTCTCAGGAGCTCCCCCACCACAGCCAAAAAAGACCCTCATGGTACAGGCTTAGTTTTCTGCTGACAGTGCCTAAGTTTTAACTCTAAGGGGACCATTCAGTTCCCTTGTGTCTACACTGCAGTCTCCTCACTGTTGGGGTATTGGGTCATTAAGTGTGTGAGGGGCATAACTAAGCCCTTTGCCTACCAGATGGTTGGGCACTTATCATCTCTTAATAAATAACAACCCGGATTAATGTTGCCAGAGAAGCAGAAATGCAGATCCTAGTTAGGGTCTTGCAAATAGCACAAAGGAAGCGAGCAGACCAGAGCACCTGTCAGCAGAAAAGTGCAGTGGTCAGTGATGAGGCAGCTACATCTCTGTATCCCCAAAAGCTTCCTTTCTGGAGGATACTGGATTTCAGGGAATGATGAAGACTTAGGGGGAAAACTCATGTTTTGTGCTCTGAAGGGGGGCTACCTGTTACTCACTTATGACCACTGGATCCTATTGATTCTCCAATATGTGAGCTTCCCTGCACTTAGAAGGGTGCTCAAGAGTTACCCGGGGCTCTGCACTCAGAAATCACTCCTGGCAGTGCTTGGGGGACCCTATGGGATGTCGGGGATTGAACCTGGGTTGGCCACGTGCAAGACAAATGCCCTATCCGCTGTGCTCTCACTCTGATCCCATTTTCCGGCATTTTATAAAGAGAAATTCAAATCTGATTCGTAAGTCAACTCACTGATGACGATTATTGGGGGTATGTGTGAGTGTTGGGGTGTGTAGGATCTTCCAAATGTTGCTTTGGGAGGCCTCGGGTCCTACTGGTGATTCTTTGCCATCAGGCCAGGGTTCAATTCAAGGGCTGGGGGATGTGATTCTGTTGGGGGCCCTGCAGGGGCAGGGAGAGATGTACTCAGGTCACCCTGGAGGTACTTAGGGGCCTCCAGGCCCACACCTGGTGATGCTCAAGACACTGTTTGGTGCCAAATCTGTGCCAGGAGCCTGCTAGTCATATACCTTGACCCCTCTACTGCTTCTCATCCCCCCAAATCACTGTTTTATTGTTTTTGGATTTTGATTTTGGGGGGCATACCTGGTGGCTCTCGGGGTTACTCCTGGCTCTGCACTCAGAAATCACTCCTGGCAAGCTTTGGAGACAAAATGGAATGCCAGAGATCTAACTCAGGTTGGCTGCAAACAAGGCAAACACCCTTTGAGCTGTGCTATCATTCCAGTTCCAGAATCACTGGTTTTTAAATGCCGCCTATTCCTTCGATTTCTTTTGTTTTGGGGGGGGGGACCACACCCGTTTGATGCTCAGGGGTTACTCCTGGCTAAGCGCTCAGAAATTGCCCCTAGCTTGGGGGGACCACATGGGACGCCGGGGAACTGCGGTCCTTCCTTGGCTAGCGCTTGCAAGGCAGACACCTTACCTCCAGCACCACCTCACCGGCCCCTATTCCTTCGATTTCTAATGAAAGAATGAAAATCCTGCTCTCATTATTCCTCCATAGCCTGATCTCAGAGCTAAGGCCTTGTGTCAATACTTGTTAGCTCTCACTTGTTTGGGGGTAGGTGGGGAAGGGGAGTGTTAAGGCCACCTTTCTGTTGCAATCAATAATTCCTTGACTGACTCTTTGGGGGTGGTGTGATTTGGCCACACCCAGTAGTGCTCAGGCCCAACTCCTTGTTCTGTGCTCAGAAATCACTACTGGTGGGGCTCAAGGGACCATGCAGTGTCAGGGGTTGAACCTGGGTTGGCTCCATGCAAGGCCTAAACCTCTGCATTAGCTCTTGGCTTTAGACTTTTTCTGTCCTGCTCTGCAAAAGCAAGTTGAAGCCACAGAACATCCGATTGAGCCCAAATCCATGTGCAAAGTAACCCATTCTGCTCCTGTTCCATCCCCCAAATTTCCACCACCTGCCTTCCCCAGCTCCTCTTCCAAAAGAGAGGGAAGCAAAATGAGCCATTAAAACATGATTCTCAAGAGAACTCGGGCAGAAAACTTGGGCAGGAAGGGTGATAGACAGAAGAACAGAATCTCTGGAACCAGCCTCCCATCTGCAGACTGGGGAATTATGGGTTTGCACCTTTTGTACCTATTGTCCTTCTGAATGAGAGTGAAAGCACCAAGTGGACAGAAGGAAAAGGCTTTGGTATTAAGGAGAATATCTGCAAGGCTTCATTTTATGTTAAAAACTAAACAGAAAACAGCCATTAGTCTAGAAGAAAAGAATAAAAAGAGATTTCCCAGGACACTTCTCATTTATAAAGCCCTATGAATGGGGAAATGTGTGGGGGGGGGGAGGAATGGGGAAGGTGCACGAACTTTCCACCCCCCACCATGATGCTTAGTGGGGGTGGAAATATATAATAAAAATATATAATAACACTGTATCATTTGATCCATCTAATCTAGTTTTAATAGTATTCTTAAATAATGTATACATTAGCTCTTCATTATCCCAAGTATTTGTTTATTTTATCAATGTAAGTCTGGTTGAGTATGGAAACTTTGCAAAATTATCCCCCCCTTGTTGGGCTCAGGTTGCTTTTTGTTTTGTTTTATTATTGCTTCTTGCCTGGCTCATTATAAGATGATTCCTTGTCTCCACTGCCCTTTGGAACTACTGTTCAAGTTGTACAACACTTGGTTTGCCTGGTTCTCAGCAGGAGATACCAGGTTCAGGGTTAAGTTAATAGTGTCATTAGCGGCCCACTGGGGGACCCATTCATTGTGGCAAATTTTACATCTGATATGTGGGAAACTGGGGGAGAGTCAACACAAGGTGCTAGAGGGATAGTAGAGTGGGCAGGGACTACTGATAGTACAATCAACCTGGGTTGGATTGCCTAAGCTCTGCCAGGGAACAAGGAGTGGTCCCTGACCATAGAACCAGAAGTAGGCCCTGAGCACAGAACCAGAGGTGAAGTCCTGAACACTGTTGAGAACTCAAAATAATTCAATAAAAAGTCAACACGAATCCAATGCTTGGAGTTAATCTTAGCAGAGAAATATGAGTGCACCCCAAGTCACAAAGGCCTCAGGAGTCCCTCACCAGCAGAGCATTAAAGAAAGCAATGGACCCAGGAGACTGCATCTCCTAGTAATGTCTCCCCCAAAACCATTCCTTTGAATCTTCAGACTACCAGCAGTGTCCAAGGGATCAAAGTGACATTTGTCAAGACGAATTCACCAACTCTGATGGTCATGTCCCCACCCTGAGAAGGTCAGGGTGAGGGTCCAACTCAGGGTTCGGGCTGAGCTGCTCACACACATAACTATAAAACTGACCTTCTGACTTCCATGCCAATAACCTGTTTGTGAAGCCAGAGCACTAGGTGCCAAGTTGGGGACCTGATCTGTTCTCCCTCATTCGTTTTCTTCTTCCATCAGAAGAAACAAATAGCCCATGATCATGGGGCATGACCATGAGCATGGTGGAGTGTCCACCACCCCATGCAGAAAAGGGGCACCCCAAAAAATGCCAGATACCCTGGATCTGGGTCTGGGCGTAGCTCAATTTGTGGAAGTTCACTGGCTGCTTTTGAACACTAAATATATTCATTTCCATTTGCTCTCTAAGGCCAACCTCGGAAAGAACATTCACATCATGTAAGCCATGGATACACGGTCTGGATATGAATAGACCTTGTGTTAACGACACATAAAGGCAGCAGACACAACAGACCTTTATGCAAAGCCCATGTGTTCTAGAATGGTCTGCATAGGCCCTCTGATGGCTAGTGGATCAGAACCAGTGTGCACTGGTTCTCGGGGGTTCTTGGGATCAGCCTGGAGTGGTTCTGGTTAGTGAAATCAATACAAAATCAGCCCTTGATCCCAAACAGACCCAATGACCTGGCACCCGATAAAATCCTCCTCCTCTTAGTATTTTTTTCTCCACATGCCAACTGCTTCTACCACTGTGTTTGTAACAAATCTACCTTTAACATTGGTCTTTCTTTGTTTGGGGGTATCCTGTGATCCCTGAGCCATAATGAAGGGCTTCTGCCTTGGCTTTCTCCTTATCCTTTCCCCAGAAGCCCCACCGGCTGGCGGGGGTGGGGGGTGGGGAGTGGGGCAGAAGACTGAGCAGTTAGCTGCCAAAGTTCTGTCCCTGAGGATTACAGGACCAAGGATGGGGTGCAGTCAATAGGGTCTTTGCTCCAAGACATCCTGAGCTTCAAAGCTGTTTCTTATCTGCTTATGGAATTAGATCCCAGACCTGCCTCACCATTCCCCAAGGTCATTAACTTCCTCAGACACACAGAAAGGTATCTGGACCTTTATGGGTGTTCTGGAGCCACTAGAATGTTCTATGCTTCCACATGCCACTCCCTCCCCCACTGTGCTCCAACTCTTCTCTGAAAGACCGCTCTCCAGGACCCCAACACATGGGGCAACATGGTTTGGTACACAGAAAGGGGAAGATGGGGAGGGACCGGAGCAATAGTACAGCTGGAAGGGTGCTTGCCTTTTACATGGCCAACCCAGGTTTTGATCTCCGACATCCCAAGTGGTCCCCTGAGCCCACCAAGAGTGATCCCTGAACAGAGCCAAGGATTAAGTGAGCACAACTGAATATGAGTCCCAAATGAAAATAGGAAGTGGAGAAAGACAGATGTATCTGTCTTGCATTTCCCCTGCATGGCTACACTGGGGTAAATAGCATTGCCCCCCCAAAGAAGCTCAAGAATATGCACCCCCAGAGATGGTGGGGGTTGGAGGACAGTCACTAAGAGGTACAGAGTGACCACAGGCCTTCACCCTCTGCATGTTACTGTGAATACAGGTGGGGATGCTTCCAAACAGATGCTGCAAACTCCAGGGCCGAGAGGGATCAAGAGAGGCCAAGAGAGGTGCCCATCTCAGCTTCCACCCATGATAACATGGCCCCAGAAGGTAACAGCAGGAGGGGGTTGACTGAGCTCAGATAGGGCAGGCAGGATGGGGCTCCTCACCTGGCCCTTCCAGGCGCCTTCACAGCCCCCCGCCCCCAGCAGGCACAAAAGTCTGACCCGCTGCAGGCCCATAGCACAGTGAGTGCATCCCCTCCTTGCAGACCAATGGTCCAGGGCCATTTGAGCTTGGCAGGAGGACCACACCCAGGCCAGCAGACAGCAAGCAAGGCTGTCTCTGTGGAGGAGTCCAATGGCAGTGCGCACACATGCCCACTGCCTGGGGCACACAGTTGTCCTGTCTAAGAAAGAGGCCCAGAAATGCAGGCAGCAGCACCCTGGTGCTAGGGAGCAGGCCTGGATGACAACACATGTGGGCCTGCATGTAGGGTCAGTGGGAGAACATGAGGGTCAGGGCGTGGGGCATTCCTGGTGGGCCAGCAGCCAGAAGCTCTGCACACAGCCTCTGGGGGCACCAGGGCTGCCGCTGGCCAACTCCCAGCTGTTTATCTTTCGGGAGATTTATTGCTTTCGTTTTTATTATTTATAATCAGTGAATTACGGGTGAGATTAATAGTCCTTAGCTTGCAGGATCTTGTTAGAATTCAGGAGCTTTGCACCTTGCCTGTGCACCCTGAGTCCCAACAGGTATGAAAGGAGTCCTCTTCCTCAGTCTCATGCTCAGAAGACGATTGTCCCCTGAGGTACAGAGATGCCCCAACGTCATCTCTGCCCCTTGAACCAGATTTCTCTGTGCTGAAACATTAACACTATGCCTCATAGCTGTGTATTACACAAAGCGATCCTGGGGGAAAAGAGATGGGAGGCTTGTCCTTGGCCTGGATTAGAGTCCAGATAAGCCACAGGGGACAGAGTGGCTATCTGGGGGGGAGGCTGGGTCTGATCCCCATGTCAGACTGGACAGTTTCCGGGGACTTGTCTGCATCTACTTTCCCAGTCAGTCTCCATAGTGGGAATGGGGTTTAGAATACACACAGTTACACACACAGCCACATGCCAAAGACATGCACACACACATACCTATAGACAGAACCCACACACATGCACACTTCCTATAGATACACACAGACAGATACACACACACCACAAACATGTTACACATCTCAAACATATCACCAAACACCATAACCACACACATATATCATGACACATACCATGTGCACGCACCACACACAAAACAAACTCATTTATAACACACCTACCCAAACCACACAACATACACTCATATTGCACATACCATAGACCATCAGTACACACAAATAGGACTCAGATCACACACACAGACTCACACCACACACAACACATACTACACACACTACGCACATACCCATACCAGACAACAGGTCATTCCCACCCCACACACCTACAATTCACACCAAACACATCACACATAGACCACACACATATCCCATCCATACACTACTCAGCCTCTGCACAAACACATAACACACATCATACATGCCACGCTCCACACATCAATTTCCACCCACCCCACACACTCCCCATATACTATACACCATGCACAGGCCACACATGCCACTAATGTGACACTCACACCATACCCACCACACATCACTTTCTTTTTGTTTGTTTGTTTGTTTTTTGGGCCACACCCGGCAGTGTTCAGGGGTTACTCCTGGCTGTCTGCTCAGAAATAGCTCCTGGCAGGCAACGGGGGACCATATGGGACACCAGGATTTGAACCAACCACCTTTGGTCCTGGATCGGCTGTTTGCAAGGCAAACGCCACTGTGCTATCTCTCCAGGCCCACCACACATCACTTTCAAGCACAGCACACACCTACCCCGACACCCCCTCCCAAGCACACCCTGTGTTCTTGGACACACTGGCTCTGACCATCTGCCTTGTGGCCTGAGAGGGCCCTAAATCCTCAGGATGCTCTATTATGAAGCAGTTGCGGGCAAATGGGTGCCCCTATAAAGCAGAAGGGATTGTCAACCAGGTAATTAGGAAACATGTCTTCTGAGAGGGCCTGTCGCTGCCTCCTCGGCTCCTGGGGCACCAGGTGGCTTTCTCTGACTGGACTGAACACTCAAACCATGCAGAGGTCACAGAACCACAGAAAACTTACATCCTGTCTACCCCCTAATGCCTGGCTGGAGGGGCTGAACTCACAGTTCAAGGTCAATGATGCCACCAGTCTGCACATAGGGGCCACTTCCTGTTCAGCCAGGGCTACATAATCCAGTCCCCAGGAGCCAGAGCTGTGGGCCCCCCCCCCCCACTGGCTCCCAACATGCCCCCATAAAGGTGTTTTCTGGACCTCATAATGCCCTGCCAGGGGGTTAAGTAGAGGTCCAGGGTCTGGGCACAGACAGCTGAGATCTCAATGGAAATTTCCAACAGGGGCCACTGGGAAAGCTGACCAAGGATTTTAGTTTCTTCACTGTCTCCAGGTGGTTTCCGAGATGTCATATTTGGGGGTGGAGAGGTGGCTTAAAGGACCGCAGTCCCCACGGTCATTCCTAGCATCTCACAAGGTTCCCTGGGCACTGCACTGGTGACTCCTGACACCACATTTCCTGATATGAGCCCCCCAAAATAGGTTGCAGACCAATGACCACCAGGACCTACACTGGGGAGGCCCCGCACCAAACACCCACCAAATAAGAATTTGTTGGTGTGTACCAGCCAGCGGGGTACTTCATCAGTGGCCTCAGAGGTTCTTGGGTCTAGGACTCTGTAACTTGTAGCAAAACTACACAGGCTTGAGCTCTGTGACATGTTTCTGCCCACAAAAGCCTTACCCCACTTCTAAATAAAGACCCCCCCAGAGGCTCCTCATATTCAGCCTCGATCCACTGTCCCTACCTCCATCCCAGCACTGAATCCACGAGTGATCAGTGTTCCAAACTCAGTTTCCCCACCTGTGAAATGGGAACTGTGATTGCCTCATCCTACTGAGCTGCAAAGATCTACAGGACCATGAAGCAGAATTTCCAAAGCACTTGGTATTCCTGCCACAGAACCAGAACTCGGGAGATAGGAGCTGAGCTCAAAGACTGGGGTCAGTGTTAGGCATGCACCATGCCCTCTGAGTTTCAACCCAGGCACCATACCTCAGCACTTCTGGTATGTGTCTCTGGAGAACCCCAAAAACTGCTGGACCCAGGCAACATCACATCATGAGATCCAAAGCATTGAATAGTCAAGCATAGCTGATTGAGTAATGCTGGGGGATGGGGGGCGCTACCAAAGAAAATAGAATCATATCTGTGCTTACTAATAATCCTGAATTATTTTCTTCTTCAGTGTTTAATAGCAGCAAGTCCATGCAAGGCATAAAAATGTGCTGTGTATACAGTTGGCACTCAATTACTGCTGCCCAGTTTCCTGGGCCGCCATGCTCGAGGCTGGCATGCATAGTAGGGCTGGCTGCTGCTCCTGGCTGCCTTGGAGCTCGCTCAAACCCTATTCGCCTTGGGAAAAGGAATAATTGTGAAAAATTGCTTATTTTCAAACAAGTTCTTTACAAGAGCAACAATCCACGCTGGAGTGGGTCCTGACTAAGCGGCTCTGTTTATGGGGCAGGCTCAGTTCCTCCTCTCCTGACCTGAATGAGGCGCTGTGCTTTATAGGGCAAGGGGCCAGACCCCAGCAGGAGGAACTGCCCAGGACAGAGCCTATGAGGAGGTCACAGAACAAGGCCCACACTTCTGCGACTTTTCCTCCTGCTCTGGTCCCCACGTTCCCACATTTCTTCCTTTGAACTTGGGATTTGTTGGGATTGAGTTGGGGTATTGTCTTTCTCATGCTTCCCAGAGCATTTGTAGAGTTTCTCTATTTTCCAATAGGGAGAAGGGGACCAGGTTCCATAGAAGTGAAAAGACGCAAAGGAAAATGAAGTTGTGTCTCTTGAGTTCCAAGTTTTAGAATAGTCGGAAGTGAGAGGGGACTCAGAACTGACTTAAATTTGCCACCCTAACAAAGCCTTAGTTGATTTTTTTTTGGGGGGGATACCCAATGACTCTCAGGGGTTACTCCTGGTTATGTGCTCAGAAATCGCTCCTGGTTTGGGGGACCATATGGGACACCGGGGATGGAACCAACATCTATCCTGGGTCAACTGCGTGCAAGGCAAATGCCCTACCGCTGCGCTATCACTCCGGCTCCAGCCTTAGTTGATTTTGCATGAATTCTCCAGTCCCACTGATCACAACAAATCCCTTTCAGGAGGGAATTACACACACACACACACACACACACACACACACACACACACACACACACACAACAATCCATATACACTCACATATGCACAATGCCTGGTCTCTGCTTCAGCTCAAGACACCAAATTTCCATTTCTATCAAGCTCATGGATCAAAACTGAACAATCCCCAGCAAACCACAAATGTCTCAGCTTCCTGTTTGCAGAAGGACAAGTCTCTATTCTCTGACCTTCTGAGATAGATGAAATAAAATGGAGGGCACACGCCTCTAGCACATCAGCTCTGAGACTCATCTCTCTGGTTCTCCATGACCTTTCCCCCCAGTACCTCAGAGTTAGGCTAAACCCTGAAACCTCCAGCCTGCACTGGCAATATTTCCAGAGGTGCCCCCTCCCTGGGCAAACCTTTTCCCTAGCACCACTTGTTGTGGCCCCCGATAGAATGTTTTTTGTTCATTTTGAGCCACATCTGGCAGTGATGAGGGATTACTCCTGTCTCTGTGTTCTGAGAACACTCTTCATGGAGCCTAGTGGGATCATAGGTGGTGCTGAGATCAAGCTAGAGTCAGAGACAAGCAAGGGGAGAGCCTGGACTCGCTCTCTAGCCTCCATATATCTCGTTTTAATTTGGAAAGAATCGATCAACCAGAGAGAACGCCCTCAGTGCAAGCAATCAGAAGGAAAAGGTCTGTCTTTTCATACATACATGTGCATACAGCTGTGTTACAACATGGGTAACTCTAGGTGCATCGTTATTTCTACTTATTGATTTTATTTAACATTTTCCAGTAGATGATTAAGCAGATGGCAACATTTGCAAGGAGATAAATATTGCTCAGTGACGCGTATTTCTGTATGTGGAGTGCCATGCACAGCCCGAGCCAAATAAAACTCTGTAGAAAGGGTGACAAATGCCAGCCACCAATGAAATACCCTCTGTCCTCACTGGCTTCTAAACATTTGGCAAGAAAGAAAAGCTCCACCACCGAGACTGTGAGAACACGGGTCATGTGGGGCCCGGGCCCCCGTTTCTCAATCACCGCCAATGTCTGGGAGAAAGTTCCGAGTTATCCGAGCAATGCGAAGTATGAGGAATTTCTGCTGAAAAATCAACATTTCAAAGGGATCACACAATACTGAAAGACCCTTCTCCTTTAAGAGAGACAGAGAGAGAGAGAGAGAGAGAGAGCATGTGTGTGTGTGTGTGTGTGTGTGTGTGTGTGTGTGTGTGCGCGTGTGTACAAAAGCAAGGACACAGTTAGGTTTCTTAAATAAAGCAGATGAAGTTACTTTGAATTAAGTGCAAGAAATCTCTCTGACAAGTATGACAGTGGCAAGAAGAAAATAGCTGCACCTTTATACACACACATACATACACACACACACACACACACACTGTGTATGCACAAACAACCCCTCTTTCATTTTCTCTAAAATCCACGTGGAACCCATAGTGTGATGTTTCCTGCAACACTCCCTGGCTTCTGACCCCCTGTGGTCTCTCTCACTCTGTAAGTGAGTCCATCTGTCTCTTCCAATCTGAGTGGTAGTAAAACCCACAGCTTCCGGGCATCCATTCCCCCCCACCACACCCCCCGCCTGAGAAAGGAATCTGTGTCCCCACCACAGAAATTCAAGTCACCAGGCAAGTCAGTGCTTAGGCAGGCTCTCTGCACAGACCATTAGACTACCCATCTGTCTGCTTGAGAAATTAGGCATCTTTTCCAGGCACCCCGAAGGCCACGCAAAAGCCAGTGGAAGGGCCTCTTCTACCAGCTACACATCAAGGCAGAATTTAGGGAGGTCGGGGCTGGGTGTGCGCTGGGCACCAGGAAGCATTGGTCTGACTTAGAAAATGCTCTTGCTCGCCTACACAGAGGGAGGGACACACCCACCCGAGGCCACACCAGGGCCTGCAGGAACCACAAACACACCCAGCCTTGCCCCACCCTGCACTGAACCCAGACACTGAGCCAGACCGTATTACCGAACCATCTGGGAAGTCACAGGGGGCCTTTTGATAATGTCCCACTTCCTGAGTCTCCCTCTGGGAGCATCACGTGGAGCAGTGGCACCGCCTGCCTTATTCACACCCCCACCACACACACACACACACACACACACACACTGTCCCTTTCCATGTGGGATCTGCAAACAAAACTTGCATGTGGCAAAGGCCTCTCTGTGCGCCTGGCCAAACAGCCTGTTCGGTCCTGGCCAAGCTGCAGCTGCACTGGACTTTGGAAACACGCTGCCCCCTTCTGGTCTCCTTGAGCTTCTTGGAAGGGCAGGGACTGGGTGGGCACAGCCAAAGGAGCACGGAACCCCCCTCAGAGTCAGGAGAGAGTTCTCCCCACACCCCAGCAAGTTAGCAGAAGGATTTCAGAGCTCAGCAAGGTCATGACATAAAACAGGGGACGGGGAAAGAGGAGACAGGGACAAGCAAACGAAGTGAGATTCAGCTCCAGGAGATTGCGAGTGAGGGGCAGTCTGGGAGACCATCCCCAGGAGGAGAGATGAAGGGAAGGATAGAAACTAAAGGGTGTGGGGGATAGAAACACCTTTGAAAGGAGGTTCCAGACATTGGGAGGTGGGAGGACCCAGGTCAGATTTGCACTTTGAAAGCGGATGCCAGCTAAGCAATGCAGCTTAGCTGCTAAAACTGGAATTGGGAAGGAATGGAAATGGGAGTATGCATCCATCCATCCATCCATCCATCCATCCATCCATCCATCCATCCATCCACCTCACCCCTCACTGCCCCTGAGAGAGAAGACAGGGAAGCTAAATGTATGAAAAGGGGTGGTTTATGGGGTGTTGGAACTGTTGGGGGTTGCGTAAGAATGAATCAAGCTTGCTCCTTCCTCTTTTCACCCATATTTCAACAGGTGGGCTCCACACCCAGGCCCCACTCCAGGACCCTGGAAACTGAGGCCCAGGGCATGCTAGCCCCATTTCTACCTGCACCTTGTTCATCCCAGAACCTACAACAACCAGCAGTACCAGGTGTCTCAAATGCCCCCACGGCCCCTACTTCCCAGTAGGGTGTGGAATCCAGGGAGAAATGCTGGGCAGGTCTACCCAAATATGACGCTCACTGCCAACAGTGCCAGGGCAGGGTGGAGGGTGCCCTTGGTTATGAGGGTATCAAGGATGGCTCAAGCCCCTTGGAGTGATTCTCTATCAGGAAAATCTCATTCTTTCCTGGCCCCAGAAAGAGAAAGGACGCTGCCCCCACAACATCCCAGGAACAGTCAGCAAGGGACAATGTGGTGAAATTGGGTCTCGGGGCCTGGCTTGGCCCAGGGACTTGGCCGAGGAGCCATGTTCAGTTAGAGAGATTGACCTGGCTGAGTCCAGAGAAGCCTGTAGTTCAATGGGCTCTGAGTAATGTGCTGGACTCCCAGCACCCACTGAAACTGCCCTTTCCTACCCTCCTTCCCTGCTCCAAGAATCCCCAGAGAAGGAATAAGTGGAGGTGGGGGGCAGGCACGACACAGGCAGGATACAGGTGCCCCTGCTCACCATCTCAACACTGCTGATCTGCACTGCACGGAGTCCTGAGCCCCAGGTCTGAAGTTGGTCCCGCCACCCACCGCACACACCTGTCCTGCGTGCTCCCAGTTCAGAAGGACTCTCAGCACAGGGCTCACTATATCCTTGGCATAGGATGGATGAAAGAAAGGGATGCGGGACAAGCTGAGACCAGAGGAGAGAAGGTGAGAGAATGAGTTTCCAAGCCTAGACTGTTCCCAGCCCAGGGTGATGGAGGACCCCGCAAGAGCCACAAAGTCCCAAGGATCGCTAATGACAGGAAGTGGCAACACGCAAAGACAGTCTAGGAAAAGGGACAGCGGGGCCCTGAGCCTGACAAGCAGGCTGGACAGAGTCGGAGAGAACAGGGGGAAGAGAGAGAGCAAGGTTGGCAGGAGCTGGAAGAGCAGAAGAACGGCTCAGCACCCGCACGGGTGGAGAAATGGGACCCCGGAGTAAGCAACAAAACTGGCTCCGGAGCCAGCCACGCATCAGCTTGGGGGGTTACCCCCAGTTTCCAGACTTCCTTGCAAGCCAGGTAAAGCCTAGATGGATGGGACTGAGACGCCAACGTCGGACTGAGCTGTGTCTGCGACCAGCTGGGCGCACGACAGACACCCACATGGGGGTGGGGGGGGGGGAGAGAGAGAGAGAGAGAGAGAGAGAGAGAGAGAGAGAGAGAGAGAGAGAGAGAGAGAGAGAGAGAGAGAGAGAGCGCAAGTCGGGCACCCCATAAGAGGGGCACGGACCAGGCAACCCCCTGCGCCCCCAAAGCGCCTCCTCCTCGGGTGATAACTTCCCCAGACCCCCAGGAGGGCAGTGCCCAGACTCGGGAGGTGGGCAGGCGCGGGGACACCCCACGGCTCTTCCTTCCCCTTCCCGGGCGAGGAGCAGCACCGCGCTCTGGGGAGTCCCGGTGTGATGACCCGGGGGTGAAGGGCTGCGGGGGCGCGCGGCATGCAGCTGGGGGGCTGCGTCTCGGCCGGCCGCCGGCTCTCCCCTCCTCCTCCTCCTCCTTTTCCTTCTCCTCCTCCCCGCAGGACGCGGGCGCAAAGGGCATCTCTCTTACCAGCGCGCGGGCAGGCAGTGCCCCGCGGCGGGCCGCCGGCGGCGGCGGCGGCGGCTGCTGTGGCTGCGTCCGGGCGTCTCCGGGGCCGCCTCCCCGCGCCCGCGCCGGGGGCCCCCGTCCTCCGCGGCCGCCGCCTCGGGCTGCGGGCGGCTCGGCGGGCAGGTCCCGCCGCTCGCGCCGCGGGGCCGGGGCCGGGGGCGGCGGCTGCTCGGCGCCCCCGCGGCCGCGCTCGCCGGCGCCCGAGTCCAGGCTGCTGAAATTCCACACGACCAGCGTCTGCAGCAGCAGCACCGTGAGCGCCGCGAGCAGCGCCGAGTGCGAGCGCCGCGCCAGCCTCCGGGCGCACGGCGCCGCCACCATCTTCGGGCGCGGGGGACCCCGGCGCGCTCCGGAGCGGCCGCCCCCGCGCTCCCCGCCGCGCCCGCGCCCGCGCCCGCCGCTGCAGCCGCCGCCGGCCACTCGGGCTCCGCCGGGGTCGCCGCCGCCGCCGCCAGGCTCGGCCGCCGCGCCGCCGCTCCTCCTCCGCCGCCGCCGCCGCCGCCTCCACCGCCGAGCGCGGAGTTTTCAGACGGGCAGGGACCGCACGTCACCGGGAGGAGGGGACGGCGGGAGGCGGGGAACCGGAGGCCGCCGAGGGGGCGCTGGCGCGCGCGCGCGGAGGCGCGGGGGGCGCCGAGTCGCGCCGCGGGGCTCCCGCACCCCGCGCCGCCGCCGCCGCCGGGCCGGGGAGGGAGGGCGATCGGGAGCGCACAAGGGGCCGCGGCGACCCCGGCCGGGAGGAACGGGGCCGGGGCGGGGCGAGGGCGGGGCCCGGAGGGGTGGGGCGAGCGGCCGGGACAGGCACCCCCAGACCCAGACTCCGTGAGGGTCCGGGCGGTGCGCTGCGGTGCGATGCAATGCAATGCAATGCAATGCGATGCAATGCGCCCGGGGCAGCTCTGGCGTCCGAGCAGCAGGGTCCAGGCAGTGGGGTTTGCTCAGGATTATTATTGCGGGGGTTCGGAGCAAGGGGAGCTGGGGAAGATGCAGATAGGGGTGCCTGGGACCCCTTCCTGGCTTTCAGAAGCGGGGTGGAGCCCCGGAGTGTACCCGAGTGAGGTGAGGCGGGCCAGCAGGTGGGCAAGTGCTGTCTGGAAATAGACACACGCAACCTCAGGGTCTACAACAAGGAGCCGCCACCCCCCCAAAAAAAACTCCTGCCTTGAAGGGTCTGGGAGGAGGCTGTGAATCACGCCACATCCCTAGCGCCAGCAGGCTACCCTGAGTCACTTTTGAGGTCCCTAAGGATGCACAAACCCAGTTGCCAAGCCCAGTGGGCCAGTCAATGCTCAAAGGGCAGAAACCAGAAACGGGGACCCCCAGTGGGCGTGCTCAGCCTTCACTGGCTGCAAGTCCCAGATTCTAGCCCCAAAGTCTCTCCTGCTTCCAGACCCTGCCTTCCAGGCTCTCTGGGACTCAGCATCTGGGGAGGCACGTCTTGTTCTGGAAAGGGAGCATATCCTCACCCTGTACCCTGAGCCAGGTCTCCTCCCTGAGGATGTTCCCTGTGGACTGGAGTTTCATTCTGACTCAGTCCCTGCAGCTATTTCCCCCCTGATTCTCCTGTTCACGGCTTCTATGTGATCTTCAAGAACACACCGGAAGGATTGGACATCCTGAACAGAACTGAGTCATCTAACAGGAGGACTGTAGTCCTGATCATCTCTGGGGTTCAGGGACTTAGCAGTTAATCTACACGTTTTGTTTGTTTGTGAACCACACCTGTTTGTGCACAGAGGTAACTCTTAGCTCTGCACCCAGTCTCAGGGGACAATACTGGAAGTCAAGGATCCAACCTGTGTCAGCTGCAAGCAAGACAAATGCCCTCCCCATTGTGCTATCTTTCCGATCCTAATCTGCACTTTTCAATCCCCGGATTTTCCAGGGAAGAACCTGGAGAAATTGGGCGACATGGCAGAGATGGAGTCAGAGAGGCAAATGCCATTTCTAGCCTCTCCACAGATTACTTGCTCTCAGACTGGAGCAGATCTGGGCTCCTGTGGACACCCAGCACAGTGAGGCATAGGCTTCCAGACAGTGACTTATTTTGTAAAAAAGCATGAAGGTCAGCCTCAATTTAGAGTATCCACAAAGTGGCTGGAGATTATAATGGTGGGAAGGGAGGGGATACCCCTAAGAAAATGCTTTCTGGTCCCAGGCAATAAATCACCCCATTTCCCTGAACCCAGAATGGAAGGTGCCACCCAAAAGGATGCAAAACTTTGGACACCAAGATGCTGCATGCAGTGTCCAGACGGACTGGCAAGGCAGGGAAGGACACACATGGGGCTCATTCCCTCTGGCTAGATGAGATAGAAAAGAACCTCCTTGTTCCTGTCTTCTGATGATAATGCAGAGGATGTGGGCACCGGATAACTAAACATCTGACTGCCTTCAAGACAGCCCGCTGCACCCTGTCCCTGCTGTGTTCCAGAATAAAGGCATCAGGTGATGTTCAATCTAGCAACTCAGAACCATGGCCCTGGGTGAGCTTTACACAAATTTCCATATCTTCTCTTTGCCTTCTATGGACGGGTGGTTTTATTCAGTGGTTTTCCTCTCTGCCTGCCATCGGATGCAGGGTATTGAGATGGAAAGCCTCTGAAGATTCTTGGCTAATTCCTATTCTGCAGGATGGAGGGTTGAATATTTCACCAAACTTTCCACTAAGAGGCCTAAGATCTAGGCTGAGCCAGAAGTGACCCCTAAGTGGGTCCCTGCTGTAAGGAGTAGGAAGACAGGTGCATGCTGACCAGCCAGGTGGTGAGACCTTCAACAGCACCCCTGTGAGAAGCCAGCCTTCTTGCCACTGTGTGAAGCTTCTTTAGGACAGAAACTGTTGGGAAGGTGGGATGATGGATGCAAGGGAGACACCTCCCCGTAAAAGAAATCTAGTCCCTGATTACCATGAGACCACAGGACTTCTGCCAAGCCCCTTCCTTCCCAGGATTTCAGTCTTTGTTGTCCAGTGATGGATTGCAGAAGACGCACTGTCAGGCACTTCCTGAATATGCATACAGAGTGTCCAGCAGAGGGGACCCCCTCCACAACCAGCTCTGCTGCTCTTCAACCTGGCTCTCGCCTCCCAGGGCTCTGTTGTGGGTCTGCTCAGCACCAATGATGTTATCTGCTTCTGCCACATGACATACTCAACCACTAGCCCCTGGGGCCTGCACTCCAGTTCAGCTCCCGGAGGGCCCAGGGCTGAAGGAGGAGGAGGTGACAGAGCCCAAGCCTCTGGTTCCCAGAGAGAAAAGGCTACAGTGACTATGAAGCGGCTTGTTTATCTCGACTTGTAAAAAGCCACATGAGGAAAAAAAAAAAAGAGGTTTAAAAGCTTTGGGCAGGTGACATTGCCATAAACAGCTTATGGGAGATTTTCAGACTGAAAAATCATCGAGATAAGAGAGCAGAAAAACAGAGTGGCTGGGCCCTATTTCCTGCCCCAGGATAGATGGACAGAGGGACAGGTGGCAGACAGCTCTGCAAGCATCTGTGACTATCTAGTGCTACCTGCGATTGTGGGGCTGCAGCCAGATGAACCTCAGTGAGCCCCTTTAGCATTTTTTTTGTTTGTTTCTGTATTTTGGTTTTTGGGCCACATTCAGCAGTGCTAAGGGCTTACTCATGGCTCTGCACTTGAGAATCATTCCTGGCAGGCTCCAGGGACCATATGGGATGTTGAGGATGGACTCAGATTGACAGGTAGGCCTTGTGCAAGGCAACTGCCCTTCTTTGGTGCTAACACTGCCCCCCTCGGGCATCTTTCTGCAGAGACTTAACATATTGTGTTCTACGATAGCCAGGTCATGTGCAGGGCAGAATCAAGGCCTGAATGAGAGTCTCTGGGAATTTTCTTGTTTTATTTTATTTTAAATTTGGGGAAGTTGTTTGATTTAATTTTTGGCTTTAGTGTTGATGTTGCTGAGGTGACTGCATGGAATCGGGGCCCCACCATGCAAAGCGTGGGCTCCAATCTTTTGAGTTGTCTCTCTAGACCATGTTTAAATTTCCTCCTTAAATAAGGCTCCCATGTCACGTTCACAGAGATTCTGTGACAAAGTCACAGCCCACACTTTGCAGCATTTACCCCTCACCTCAATATCTATCTGCTACATGTTCCCCACATGGGTGTGAAGTGATGAGGGCAAAATATGAGTCTCTTCAAACTTCCCAGTCCTTGCTACTTTGCCATGGGAATTGTACTCTGTGAGACCTCAATTTCCCTGCTGTAGACTGGAGATTTTTCTTATTAAATTTTTTTTATTTTTAAATATAATCAAAATATCAAAATGATTTTTCTTATTAAAATTTCTTAAAACAATACATTTTCATAAGGACTTGTATCCTGCAGAGACTGATCCACAACGAAGTCATGGAAATATTTTATATATTTTCATGGGGAAAAAGAAGCACTCAGGCACTTAGGGGAGGCTGCCTGGAGAAAGACTAAATCGTCTTTGACTTTGAGGGCAGACTGCAAGTACTCTGTGGGCTTGACTTGGCCCCTATCTCTGCTTTCTCTGACACTGGCACAGAGTAGGACTTTGGATACTTGCCGGCTACAGGTGAGCAGTTGATTTCCCCTGGTAGATCTGACCAGTCAGGGGCCAGGACCAGGGGCAGCAGACAGTGGCTCGAGTGTCTGAACTCTCTGTGTCTTGTCCACTTCTTAAGGTTTTTATTTTGGGAGGGATCTGGCAGTACTCAAGGGGTGACTCTAGGTGGTACATGAGGAACCAGACGGTAATAGAGATTCAGACCCAGACTTTCCACCTGCAAAGTGTGTGCCCCAAGTAATTCTCAGGTCCCTCAGCTACCCTGAATTGCGTGATTTCAAATGAATGGCTTAACCTGACCGAAGAGTGACAGGTACTCTGTGAAGGTAAGAATGCAAACCCTGTGTCCTGGGGGTGCTGTGTTGAGTTGAGGGGAGATGGCTGTTGGCTGCAGTGGAGTGTCATGGTTCTGGAAAGACAGTGGTACCTGAGAGGAACTGAATCTAGTCATGGGAGGACTAGAGGGTTCGTTAAAGAAGTTCACTGCTTCTGGCTAGTCTTCCTGAATCAAGCCCCACCTACCTCCCCTGACATTTAAATAAACTTCAGATCAGTCAAGTGCATAGCGATTTCTTTTCTCAGAAAACCCGCAAAGCACACAATTATTTCTTTTTGTTCCGTTGGCTTTGGTGGTGGGGGACACACCTGGTAGTGCTCCGGGCTGACACCTGGCTCTGCGCTCTGAATTACTGCTAGGCGGTGCTCAGAGGATCCTATAGAACGCTGAGGATGAAGCTCAGGTTAAGTCTCCTACAAAGCAAGCACCCTCCCCACTGCGCTATTGCTCTGACCCCTCCTCTATAGTCTTTGGGTTTTGTTGGAACCTGTATTGCCCTGGACTTTATAAATTGACCCCGGCTTGACTCTCACAAACGAAAACCCTCCCCCTGGTTTCACTTCTGTATGAATCAGAAATCACTAACGGGGAGGAGGAGTGAGCACCTGTCTTGGCGCGTCTCTGGACCAGGGGTGCAAGAAACAGCATCGCCCCTGCCAGTATTTGATCTTCCCATCACGCATCAAGCTGGAGCATCAATTCCTGGAGCACAGCGAGATGTGGTGGAAAAGCAGAGGAGTCCGGCTCGCTCCCCCATTCCCTCAGAGCAGGAGACCCAGGGCACGACAAGACTCGACACGCCTAGGCTGGATTCCCACGCGCTGCGCTATCCCACCCGAGAGGCGTAACCTCGGCGGGCGCGCACCGCCTGCGACAAGCCTCACCCGACACCGCCCAGCCGCGCTTCTGAAACCTGAGAAAGGGTTTTCCAGGGAATCCTGCACCCCAGGATCAGCAGAGGGAGCTCTAGGTAGCAAATAAACCTCTTCGGATTACAAACCGGCGGGAGGAAAGGTTTGGTTGGAACCCTAAAATCAGCTTCTACCTGTCCCATCCCCAGGGAAGGAGCTGGGAGAAGCGCAGCGGCGGGGAGGACATCGGGTGCAGCGAGATCCCCCAGCCTCTTCAAGAATGCTTTGGCCCTGCTGCGTCCCAGCATGGACAATGCCAAAACATGCCAGCGTGCCCTCCCTGTAGTACTGGTCTATAGGAAAAGGGGTTCAGTTGCAGCTCCCACACTAACCAGTTTCTTTTTTGTGCTGTGCACTTATTCAGTTCAGAAGGCCTGCACACCCGGGAATACTCAATGGGTTGGACCATTCGTGCCTGGACCTGGGAATGGGCTCTGCCCAGGGCCTTCGTCTAGGGTCCCCAGAGTTGTGCCTGGCTAGGTTCCAGCCAGGATTAAACCCAGGTCCTTGCTTGTGTTCACCCGCCTGCCCTCTGAGCCAGGTGCTTAGCTCCCAGCTTATTTTCCGTTAAAATAAAAGATTCAGATGCCCAAGAGCTGATGGTGCCAGGGACGCAGAGGGGACAGGCGATGAAGCCTTAAACAGGCACCCAAGTGTTTGACAATAGTCACTGAAGGTTTACTGAGACTCCCTTGAGGCCCAGAAGGGTTCAGCCCTGGGAGAGACACACAGAGGTAACTGTTTCAACGAAGTTTGCTTTTTGTTTTGTTTTGTTTTTGGGTCACACCGGGCAGCGCTCAGGGGTACTCCTGGCTCTATGCTCAGAAATCGCTCCTGGCAGGCACAGGGGACCATATGGGATGCCGGGATTCGAACCAATGACCTTCTGCATGAAAGGCAAATGCCTTACCTCCATGCTATCTCTCTGGCCCCTGAAGTTTGCTTTCTAAGGGGGCAGAGAAGCCAAGAAAGGGATGAAGGGGTGAGCAGGTCAGATTGGGGGGGGGGTTGAGCAGGCTAGGGGGTCCATTTAGGGGGTCACTTTGGGCTGTTACAGGAAGTGTCCTGGAGAGCCAGATTTCATCTCTGCACAAGGCCTAGCAGAGGCAGGGACACTCCAATGCAGCCTTATTCTCCCTTATTCTCAGATGGAAGTACTTGTTTGCAAGTGCTGCAACTCAGAACTGCTGCTTTATTCATGTCATTGGGGGAGATTTGCTCCCGCTAGCATTAATAACAACATGACGATTCATTTAGGGGAAAGTCAGCACAAAGAAATCCTTTTTGAAAAGGAGCTGAGTGCCCTGTGCTTTTGTCTCCCTGTTCTTCCATTATTTCATCTGTTTGGGAGCTAGAAAGGCGAGCTAGATCTCCAGAAGCTACCTTGGGATGGTGAGATGAGAAGTGAGAACAAGAGCTGAATAACCAGACACTAAAGTCCATACAGCCTTGCTTGGCCTTTGGTGTTGGCTCTGGATGGCCTACCTTAGGCTGGAGAGTCAACCTAATGTTGCTGGAAGTTTTTCCCAAGGCATGATGGAATTGGAACTTCCAGGAAAAGAGGTTGGTACTGCAGTAGGTGTTGGAAGTGGGAGCACAGAGGCCCGAAGGCACAAATCAGTGCCATGTCCCTGGTCTTAGCTTTTCTCGGGCATTGAACTGGGCCCTCAGTAAGCAAGAAATGTGGCTCTGGCGCCATCCCAGATGATGGGGAGAGACATACCCGAACTCTCTTTGGCTGTCTCCCACATTCCTTCAGGGTTTCATGTGCCTTCTCTGTTTCCTGAGTAGAGTGGGCAGAAGTGAGTTCTTGGGCTTCCTCTTGTTATTTTGTCCCCAGCCCAGCTTGGCCACCAACAGTGTCTTGGTTATGAGAAGAGCCACCAAGGGTTCAGTCAGGCCTGCACTCTCCCTCACTCCCCTAGGAGTGATCACTTTCCCTCTCTCTCTCTCTCTCTCTCTCTCTCTCTCTCTCTCTCTCTCTCTCTCTCTCTTTCTCTCCCCTCTCCTCTCTCTTCTCCCTCTCTTCTTTTTCTTCTCTTCTCTCCCCCCTCTTTTTTCTCCTCTCCTCTCTCTCCCTCTCTCTCCCTCCCTCTCCCTCCTCCCCCCTTTCTTCCCCTCCTACCCTATACCACCTCTTTCTCTCCCTCGAATTCTTCCCTCTGAGATCCCAGCAATTGTGGCCGTTTCTCAGTGTGCACATACATGTGTTGTGTGCTCACATTGCTATGACTGTATGTGGATCAGCGGAACATGTCTCTATGAACACTATACATGCTTCATGGCCTGCATGGACAGAGACAGCTCCAGGACTGATGTGGGCTTTGCATGCAGCAGTGCCGGGTTCAATCCCAGACATCATGAGGTCTCCTTAGCACCTGCACAAGTATCCCCTGAGCACTACTGGGTGGGGTCCAGACACACCAGAGACCAGCCTAGACCTTCTTTCACGGGTGCCTCTCCTTGACCTCCTCTGAAGCCTCTGCACCAAGACTCAGGTTTCTTCCAGCCCCACAGCTGCTCCTCCACTAATCCTGGAAATCCCTGTTCTCAAAGTGTCCATCCTGTCCCAGCTGTCAGTGCTGGCTGTCCCCAGCCTGGCCCCCTCACTGCTCTTGACCAGCATCCCTGAGCTTTTCTTCCCAGCCCCCCCCAAATGCCAAAACTTCCTACCCAATAAAAAGCTTCCTTGCACACCACTCATCCAAATCTGCCCTACACCCCCATCAAGAACAGGAGGTCCGGGGGAGAAGGCCCAGTCTAAGTGAGCAAACTTTCCCACCACTGTCAACTAGCAGGCACAGGCACAAGGGTCCAGTGCACAGAGTAAGCCCTGGTGAGGTGGCTCCCTCAAACAGATATACAAAAGCATGAACAGTTTTTCCTTCTAATAGCAATAATGAACACGAGTTGGATCAGTGTATGTGAAAGAGGAAGGTTAGATGTTAAACAAAAACAAAGCCCCAGTCATAGTATCAATTCTGTGTAATTATACAAGTTGATCACTTTAACTCTAAAATAACTTGGGAAATGCTTGGGAAATGACTTAAGAAGAAAAGGACAGGAACTATGTGAAGGAAATGATGCTTAAAGGAAACTTCAAACTCTCATCGAGTTTCATAAAGTAAGATCCAACAAATGTAAAGAAAGGATGGTCTCCCTGGTGAGACTGAGATCAAATGCAAAACTGAAGTGAAGTGAATGCAACATGCCAATATCAATTAGTGTACAGATCTGTTTGCCTTTTTTTTCATGGCTGAGAGAGAGAAAGCTTAGACAAGTGAAAGGGGAAAAAGCTCCCTTAGATAAGAGATGAACAAAGAAACAACATGGGTAAGTGGGCCTTTTTGTACCAAGAATAGACCATAAAGTCTAAACTTAGCAAGTTACTATGGCACTGTCAGAAGAGAAAAGAAAATAAAAAATTTTAGACCTTTCACAGGGACTCATCATTCAAATACCAAGAAGGCATTTGGATCCAGTAGGAACAATCAGGTTTGTTGAATCTCAGGTACTGACTGGCTAATTATTTTCTAGGGAAGAAAATAGTGTTGGACTCCACATGTACGTATCTTGGAGGTCAAGTCTTAGTAGTAGGTCCAAACAAAGGTCAAAACAAGCCAGTCAGAGTAGAACACAATGCAAATTTTTAGAAGTGACAGTGGAAGAACTAGAGGAGAAAGGAAGTCCTTCAGAATAAACTTGAGCAAGAGAAAGAATCCGGGAAGAGGGGGCAGGGCTTGTAGTACCTTCTTTGGTCCAGGAAGGAAGACATAGAAACCAGCATGTAGGGAATATTAAGGGCTGATAACTACAATGAGACAGGATACAGGAGTGAATGAGTGAACTCTAAGTCAGACAACCACAAGTCTGGGCCTCAGGGGATGCTGAGTGTTTTCCAGAAATGGAGTGGGCCCTCAGGACCCTATGGTGTGTGGTTTTGTTAAAGGAAATGTCCAAAAGATGTAAAAAAGCAGTTGGGATGGGGAGAGGTGGCTGGGAACAGAGGAGAAAAGAGGCAGAAAAGAAGGAGGAAAAAGGAAGGAGGGAGGAGCAAAAAGGAAGAAGGAAGAAAAAGGAAGGAGGGAAGAGAAAGGAGGAAAAAGAGGAAGGAGGAAGGAGAAAAGGAGAAGGAAGGAGGGAGAAGGAAAAAGGAAAGAAGGAGGATGAAAAAGGAAGGGTGAGGAAGAGAAAGGAGGAAAAAGGAAGAAAGAAGGTAGAAAGAAGAGGAAGAAGGGAGGAAGAAAGAAGGAGAAGAAAGGCAGGAGGAGAAAGAAAGGAAAAAGAGGAAGGAGGAAGAAGAGGAAGAAAAAAGGAGAAAAGAAGTGGAAGGAGGAAAGAGGTAGAAAGGAGGAAAGAGGTAAGTAGGAGGAAAGAGGAGAAAGAAGAAGGAAGAGGTGAAAGGCACAAGGAAGGAGGAGGAGGAAGGAGGAAAGAAGAAGAGAAAGACCTCAGGAAAACAGTGGGATGTTGCCATGTGGATGGCTGGTGATGATTAGTATTCAGAGCAGAGAATGAATCAGACAACAGTCTTATAAATATGTTCTTGGTCATTATATTTTTTCTTATGTGTATTTATTTCTATATATTGACATTTAATTTCAGACTCACTCTATTATCCATGGCGAATTGCCATCTCACAAATCAATTATGCGAAGTTCCACAAGTGCTGAAAAGAAAGAGAAAGAACACTGCTGGCTTCTCCCAAAGCCATTTATTAGGCTGACTGGAGACATGAGGCAACTGGAGGTCACACAGAGGGAGAGAGAAGGGACATTACTGTAGTCTGAGTCTCTCTTCCCCAAGCGTCCTTCAGAAACAGGGAAAAGTCGGGTCAGAGAGATAAAACAGGGTTAAGGCACTGGCCTTGCACTAGACCAGTGGTCGGCAACCTTCGGCTCACAAGCCACATGTGGCTCTTTCCACTTTTAATTTGGCTCTTCAGTGTTCCCGGGTGGCCACTCCAGGAGTCAGGACTCTGCTCCTAGCCTCTGTCAGTGCACGCCATGTGTGGCTCTCAAAATAAATTCCAGTCGTGGTTTTGGCGAGATTTGGCTCAGTTGAAAAAAAAAAGGTTGCCAACCACTGCACTAGACCAACCCCAGTTCAATCCCCAGCACAGTATATGGTTGCTGAAGCATTTCCAGGAGTGACTCCTAAGTACTAAACCCAAGAATAAGCCTTGAGCACTGCTGGGTGTCACTCCAATAACAAATTTGAATAAACTGAGATAAAATAAAAAGATAGAGACTGTGTAACATCTTCGAGGATCCTGCTTTTTGTGGGGAGCTCCATAGAGCAGAATATGGTGGAAAAAGTATTAGAGTAGCAAGTGAGAACATTCTAGAACCAAAGAAAAAGTGCTCATTTTTTAGGACAAAGCTAGAGGTTCATGTCCTTATAGGAGGCACAGCCTATATGTTGGTGTTAAAAGTTCTGCATAACAGGGACAAAAGCATCCTAGATTTGCTATGGATCTGACTGCAGATCACTAGAGGGACAGTTCGTTGAGTTTTACCCTTTGAGGTTCATCTATTACCACTTCACACATTTTATGTCTGTCAAAGAAGAGGTAGGGAGAGAGAGCGAGGGACATTGGAATTTAATCAAAATTTCCAAGAAACCTTATTATGGGAGAAAAAAACCATATGCAAATCATAATAAAATAATTGAAGTGACCCAACTTAGAACAACATTGGTGATGGTAAAGTAAAATATGGCTGGTCCAATTACTGGAAAATTTATGCAACAACAATATTATGCAAAAGGAGCAAGCAGTTTTCGAAAACACACAGAAATACTCTATGAAGATACTCACTGATTAATCACTGCCATGTTATATGATATATAAGTATAATTTTGCTAAACCAAGCAAAGATAAATGACAAGAGGGGAAATGTCCCAGATTTTAATTCTGACTATCTCTGAGTATGGAATCTATCTATGGATGCTGATTTTCTCCTTCCAAATGCAAATTATTATTTGTAATAAATGCATTTAATTTTCATATTTGTATTAATAAAATGAATTTTTTGGTGAATGTCCTTTTATATTTGTTTTGGGGGGGCTTGGGAGGTGAGGGTCATACCTGGCTATACTCCAGACTCTGTGATCAGGAGTGACCCTTGGCAGTGCTCAGCACCCCATATATGGTGCTGATGATCAAATCAGGGTCAGCAACATGTAAGGAAAATGTCCTAACCTCTGTATTATTACCATGGAGCCTAATTCTTTTTTTCTCGTAAAGTACCAGGGTATTGAACCTAGAGTCCCACACAGGCAAGGCAAGTGTCCTGCTTCTATATGACTTCTCCATCATAATGAATAGTTTTGAATTTACAACAGACCAGAGCAAGCATTGGCCCAGGAATGCAGCTTGCAGTGACTAATAGCAGACAGTGTTTGCAATTGCAGCCTTGCTGTTGGATGTTGGTCTTTTTGCTTGAAAAGAACAGGCATTCCTATAGGTAAAGCCAATTTCCTAAGGAGATTACTACCAGCCTGGACATTATAGCTCAGTTGCTGTCTCCTGACATACCATTTTGAAATGTGCCTCCTGGTCAGAAAATGGTTGACTATGTTCTACCAATTAAGAATTTCTCCTTCCTCACCAGAGTCCACTCTTTAGATAACTTCTATGTCTAGGGAAGTATCTGTGATCCTAAAACCAAATAGAAAGCTGGTAATGAAAGGAGGTTTTATCATCTAAAATGAAATCAGGCTAATATCCTTATTTCCAGAGGAGGTGCCTATGTAGTTAGTCATGAGTATTCTAGTTGCTTTACAAATCCATTACCCACTAAATATCCAAAGCTTTTATAAGAGAGACTTGAATTCCATATTTAAACAAGATTGTCCCATGAAATCATAGGTAATTACTGTATGACATGCCACTGTGTTTACCATTGAGTCATCCATCTCTTAAGTAGTTATAAAATACTAGACCTTGTGCTAAACTCTACAATTTTTAAGCTTTCAAACTTGGTCAGTTAGTAGAGGCAGCCTAGAATGCTCTTTGGAAAAAGAACCTAGGACTGGCTCCAGACTCCAATGAGAAGACCAGTGATTGATTAGTAATGTCTGCCACTGTAGTGGAAATGGCAGTGGAGGCTTCTGTGCCACAGACTTACCATGCCTGCTGGACAGTTTCTGCCAATTTAACAATAGGTGCTTAAGCCCTTACACACACTCAGTTGCCTACAGGCTAAAGGAACCAAATTTCTAGCCAAGTTTATATCACTGGAGAAGCAGTAACAGAGGAGAATAGATGGAGAGGGAACATTGACTATCTGTTACATGCCAACCCTAGTCTGACACAAGTTCCCTTAATGTATAATGAGTCATACAACGGTCTTCAGTACTGTCACTCAAGGTGAGCATCTGGCATCCCCTTTTACAAATGAGGACCTAGATTAAGAAAAAGGAGATCATTTGTCAAAGTCCCACATGCAGAAGCAGTAGAATTGCTCATCCACACAACACACAACCCTGGCTTAACTTGGACCTGAATAAATATGATCATGCTCCCTTCCTCTCAGAAGGCCACACAAGTGATTCTTCTCATTTTTGACTATGACTTTGACTCTGCAGGTTACATTAGAGATGCAGTATGATCTGGTTTGTGCATTGAGGCAAAACCAAGCCCCAATGATATTGGACCAAGCCCTTTTGATGGTGGATCTCTTTCTGCTCAGCTACGCCAGAACTGCTGTCCCTGATAATGATGACAGAAGTGCCACCCAAACCTTGAGTTCAAGATTTTAGGAATTGAACCCTAAATGCACATAATAGACAATTCCTAGAAACCCTTTAAATGATCTCTGTTTTGAATCCAGTTCAAATGTCTGTGATTAGTTTCTGGACCTCACCCCCCATCACCAATCACATACAATTACATCTAATTAAACATTAATTATATGCCTGTTCCTCTGCAAAAATCTCAAGCTGCAGAGTGGCTTCCTCATGTTGCCTCTGTCACACAGATGCCACAATGATTTCCCACTGGAGAGACAAGAGCTAGGAAGGAGACATTGTTTAGTCCCAGTCACCCGACGAGTCAGTGGTGAGACACTAACACTGGCAAACAGCCCTCAAAACTCATGGTTCACTAGATCCCAGACAGAATCAACACAGTTCTCAGCAACAGCTCCAGGAGCCAAACTCACTCTGGGACAGTCTTAATACTACTCAGACACCAACATGCATCAATTTTGATATGACATTCTGACAATGAGGAAATGGCAACAACTTGATCTAAGAGCAGGTTGTCTTACCTTCTTACATCTTACCTTACTTTATCTAACAATAAGTTGAAATCAGACGACTTGTCATCCTTTGATCTGTGCAAATGTGAAGATCACTATCTACAGAAGACTGACTTATAACTGTGACTGGGCAGAATTTATCCTGGGACCAATAAAAAAGACCCTAGTCTAGGCTTTGGTCTAGGATCTGTACAACAACCAAGATCTCTAATTTCAGAGGTCTGACTTAGCAACTGCAACTGAGCAGGTCTTCTAGAAATATAATGAAAGACTCTATCCTAGGCTTTGTTCTAGGATCAGTGCAAAAACCAAGACCACTAACTACAGAAGACTGATTAAAACAACAGTGATGGAACAGAAATTCTAGAACCATAAAGGAAGACTCTAGCCTAGGCTCCATTCTTTGACCTGTGCAGATACCAATATCTCTAGATACAGAGGTCTGATTTTTTTTTCTTTTCTTTTCTTTTCTATTTTTTGTCTTTTTTTTTTATTTAAACACCTTGATTACATACATGATTGTGTTTGATTTTTATCATCCATGACAGAGCAGAAGGCTTCCTTACACCACAAAAGGAACTAGGGGAGAGTAAATGAACATGTAGCGAGTCTGTAGGTATTCCCATGACAGTATAATTCAAGGGCAGAGAAACCCTTTATCTCTTAGGCCAAGGGAATTCTCTTTCTAATCTCCCCAATATTTACTGTGCTTATGCAGAAAAAAAGAAGCAGCACAAAATAAATATTTTTGTTTTGTTATTGTTGGTTTTTTTTGTGCTTTGTTTTGTTTTTATTTCAGGACCATGGTTATTGTGTGGTGATTGTCTTTATTGCTGTGGTGCTTTCTGGATTTTTTGTTTGATCTTTCTTTTTGTATTGTTGTTGTGTTTCTCTTCCTTTTTCCCTTTCTTCTCTCAAATTGATATTTATAGCATCTAGAAGGACTCCACCCATTTTTGGCTTGTTTGATTTTTGCCCCATTTTATTTTTTCTTTTCTTCAAACAGAACCACATAACTTTTTAAATATATATATATTTTTTTGTTTGTTTTGTTTTTTGGGCCACACCCATTTAATGCTCAGGGGTTACTCCTGGCTCTATGCTCAGAAATCGCCCCTGGCTTGGGGGTCCATATGGGAGGCCGAGGAATCAAACTGCGGTCCTTCCTTGGCTAGTGCTTGCAAGGCAGACACCTTACCTCTAGTGCAACCTCACCGGCCCCAAGAACCACATAACTTGAACCATCTTGTTCCACCTCACAAATTGAGGGGAAAATAATGGAGGGTACCAAGATCAAACAGTTGTATGATCACTAAGTAGTAATAAAAAAATGATTGGACTTAAACACCAAATCCAAAGCCAATGACAACAGAATCGATACCCAATCTACAACAAGCTAGACACAGAGGGGACCACTTATACTAGCAGCCCAGGGGATAAGGGAGGGGACATGAGATGCATGCTGGGAACGGGGGTGGAGAGAGGACAACTTTGGTGGTGGAAATTCCCCTGATTCAATGTCAATATGTACCTAAAATATTACTGTGAAAGATATGTAATCCACTTTGGTCAAAATAAAAAATTATTATTATAATAAAAAGAGAGAAAAAAGAAAAAACTCCTGATTAAACTTTTTTATATCATTTAATCAATTTGTACTAATTTCCAACCTCTCTACCCTAGTGAGATGCACCCTACCCCAAGGCTAACCTGAGATAAAAGTTGAGTTGATGAGTTTCAGAGCAATAGTACAGCAGGGAGGGCATTTGCCTTGCATGTTATTGACCTGGGTTCAATCCTTGGCATCCCATATGGTCCCCTGAGCCTCCCAGGAATCATTTCTGAGCACATTGACAGAAATAATCCCTGAGTGCCTCTAGGTGTAGACCAACCCCCCTTAAACGAAAAGAGTTAAGTGGATTTGAGAATCTAAGGATCCAAGAATTATGCCAGGAGAGGAGTAAACAGCTGAGATAGGAAAGAAAGGAAATGGGCATGATGTAAGTCTTTTGATAAGTTAAGGTTATGGGTTTCAGTACCACCTGTAAAAATTCTGGAGTTTTCTGTGTAAAACCTTCCCATAGGACACAGGGACACATGCATAGTTTTTAGCAGTGAGAAGGAGGCAAGGACTGTTCACGAGGGACCAACATTTTCTGGAATGTCCAGTCCACACACTGGGCAGAGAGGGGCTTGGCCTATCTCACCTTAATACTCTGAGCCTTTGGACCAGAGATGAGATTGTAAAGACACTTAAGGACTTTAGAGTGTGGGTAGGACCTCTACAATTGCCACCACAGTTGCTCCATTTCTTCCTAAAACGTTTGAGGGGTACAATTTCAGACCATAACACTGGCCCCTAATACAACCCATTGATAAACTGGAGCAGATTTACTAATGTGTGACCACTTGCTATTAGGCTATTTTGAGAACCTTCTCATCACCCTGGTAAGATCCCTCATGGTTTGTCTTAAAGGGATGTGGCTATATGACTGACAGTAGCACAAGCACCCCTGGCTGTCATCCCCAAATTAAAGTGAAGTCTCCTTAACAGTTGGCTTTTCCCACCAACAATACATTATTCCTCTCCTAGGATCATGGTGCCCAGTGATCAAGAGAGACCAGAGATGGGGTGGGGTGGGAGAACCAACAGCCTAAGCTATTTGACCACAGAACCTTCTAGAAATCTCAAGGGCTCAGCACCAGCCATCTGATGTGGGTCTCTTGGACAGGGAGGGACTGTTCTATGCATGCTCAAGATTTAGGGAACCCTTGACTTGCATTTATGAGATGCTAGTGACTTCTACACACCCATTTTCCATGCTGACAACTGAGGGTGGTCCCAGGAATTGTCTAAATTCCCCATGAAGAGGCTTGTGAATGCTAGTTGGAGGGACCTGATCCTGACCTGACTTTCCAAGCTTGACCTGTTTCCACTCAAGAGAACAACAGGCACAAGGCAAGAAGATACTTAAAGCCCTTTTGTCCAGAGCCTTAATGGTTCTTGATGGCAATTAGAAAAATGATTTCCTGATTCAAACCAACATGACCCCATATTTGAGGAGAATCCCAAACTTCAGGCTGGGAAGAATTTTTGTGTCTGGGATGGGGGTGATTTGGCTGAGCTCCCAGAATACTTGGCAGGTACCAGCTTGCAGTCCTCGGCCTCGGGAGAAGCTAAGAATAGCTACTGTTTATTAATCGCTTACGACATGCCAGGAGAGACACTTTGGCACAGCTACCTGTCGACCCACACAGCCCACCAGGGGGGTACCCTGGTGCTGAGGAGGTGAGTGACTGAGTCCCAGGGATTTTGTGCATCATGGGCAGAGACCTGCACCTGCGCATGTTCCTGAATGGTGGCAGAATGAAAGTTGGCATCTTTATAAGGCTTATAGAAAATTTTATGAAAAGGTGAATAAGAAAGTTGCCCTAAAGGGGGGGTATGCATTTTATGGCTGAAACTTAATTGTAAACATGTTTGTAACCATGGTGCTTAAATAAAAAAAATGTTATAAAAGAGAAAAGAGGGACCGGAGAGATAGCACAGTGGTAAGGCATTTGCCTTGCATGCAGAAGGATGGTGGTTTGAATCCCAGCATCCCATATGGTCCCCTGAGCCTGCCGGGGACAATTTCTGAGAGTAGAGCCAGGAGTAACACCTGAGCGTTGCCAGGTGTGACCCTCCCTAAAAAATAAATAAATAAATAAATAAATAAATAAATAAATAAATAAATAAATAAATAAATAGAAAAGATGAGTGGGGAACAACTCCTCTGATGGCAAGTTGGTGGTGGTAGTGAAGCTCAAGGAAGACTTAGAGGAGATCATCTGGGCTTTACCCCACCTGGGGTGCAGTGCAGGAATATGAAGAGAAAGCTCAGTTCACTGATTCCAACGAACTAACAGGATAGTTTGGGATGGAGAGGAAAAGGAAGCAACAGTTACTTTTATTTGCTCTGGGAGTTCCCTTGCTAATCTACAGGCCAGTTTGCCCTCTGACTCATATACTTTGCACCTCCCAGATGGAAATCTACTTAGCCTCTGAGCCAGTTCACTGGGGCTCTGAATAGTTTCCCAACTGTGGGGGTTGCACAAATGCCCCCTCAAAGGCCAGTCAGTACTTCACTAAGGCTGCCACTTTGAAAAAACAGACCAGAGGTTCCTATAGATAGCCAGAATCTGGAAATAAACCAGATGCCCAATAACAGATGAATGGCTAAAGAAACTGTAGTACATAATCACAATGGAATATTATGCAGCCATCAGGAAAGATGAAGTCATGAAATTTTCCTATACATGGATGGTCATAGAAATTATCATGCTGACTGAAATAAGTCAAAGGGGAGAGATAGACACAGAATAGTCTCACTCATCTATGGGTTTTTAAGAACAATAAAAAGACATTATTGTAATAATGCCCAGAGGCAATAGAGATGAAGGCTGGAAGGACCAGCTCACGCTATGAAGTTCACTATAAAGAGTGGTGAGTGCAGTTGGAGAAATAACTATACTAATAAGTATCATGACAATGTTAATAAGTGAGAGAAGTAGAATGTCTGTCTCGCATACAGGTGGGGGTGGGGGAGGAGGAATATGGGGCACTGGTGATGGGAATGTTGCACTGGTGAAGAGGGGGTTGTTCTTTTTATGACTTAAACCCCAACTACAAACATGTTTGTAATCATGGTGTTTAAATAAAGATTTTTTAAAAAGAAAATGAGAGAGAGAGAGAGAGAGAGAGAGAGAGAGAGAGAGAGAGAGAGATGCCTATTGAGCTTCTGCTGCCTGGCCCAGGGAGCCTGCCTGTGGCAAACCAACTAGTGAAGTGCTCAGGTTCTTCCCTAGAGGCTACCCTGGGGCTCAGAATGAGGGCTGGACACCACAGACACATGTCAGGGAGAAAGTCAGTATTTTTAGCCCTGCACCCCTGCTGGAGGTGGTTAATATGTGACCATAGGGCATTGGGGAGGGCACAAACTTGCATGAAGTTAAGGAGGGCTCCATCCCTGGCACTCCAAATGGACTGCAGATCCCTGCCAGGAGTGATTCCTGAGCAGAGAGCTAAGAGTAAGTTCTGAGCATCACTGGGTATGACCCCCAAACAAGCAAACACATTGGTGATGCCTGCCTGAGGGAATCTTCATAGAATCCCAATAGCAGGTGCTTGGGGCACGTTCTGGTTCTCAAATGCATACAAGTACTGAGAGGGGGATGCACCCCAAGCGTGTGGGAATGGACATTCCAGAACATGACCCCTTTCTGTGCTCACTCCTATCCCTCTTGCCTGGCTGCTCCTTCGTGTCCTACATCATCTCTGACACGCTAGTGCTCACATGGTTTGACAGCTGCTCTGCTGTTCATAGTCAATCCAAGCATTGATCACAACTCGAAAGGAGGTGGCTGTGGGGACCCCTCAGCAGAAAGCTATGGTAATAGCTATGGTAATAGGTCATGTGGGTTCCCCCTGCTTGTACCCAATGTCTGAGGTGCTGAGGTGGGGGGAGATGTGAGGGTCTGAACTCCCTACTCCTGAAATTTAATATTCCCTCCTGGGGCAGTTACAGAATTGAGGCTCAACTCAGGGGGACACCCACAGGTAAAACTACATTTCTGGGTGAGAGAAATCACCCCCAACTCTGCATGGGCAGAGCTGTGAGGGTGAAGGCGTATAAGAATAAAGAGGGGGCCAAGCTATTCTTTCCATGTGAAAGCATACCCATATGAGGGGTATGACCACAGCATGCTGTGTTCACCATCTCCCCAAATCTCTTCACTTAGCTTTCTTCTCCATGCACCTGACTGGACCCACATCCCCCAAATCCACAGAAACTTCTGTTTGCCATTGGGGCCACTTTAAGGACCATTTTTCAGCTGGGTTCTCTCTATAGAGATTCTATTACTAGTAAAGTGACAGGCTGTATTTCCGGGGTTAGGATTTCCACGGGGGGTTGAGGGAGCTGGGAACCCAATCTAACCTTTATGATTATGAATATGGACCCTTAGATTGTAGAAATCTCTATATAGTCCAGCCTCTCTAGCATCCAACTTTCCTCCTCCTGTACTCCACACTCTCAACCAAACAACTTCTAGAACCTTCTCTCTTCACCTCAAGTGACTCCCAGTTTTCTTGGGCTAAAGTTCTCTTCTTCCTCTCTTTACCTGAAATTCAGACTCTCCTTGGAGGCTGAATGGGTCCCTTTCCTGGTGGACATATTGAGAAGATGTGCACGTGTGTGTGTGTGTGTGTGTGTGTGTGTGTGTGTGTGTGTGTGTGTGTGCTGGGAGATTCAAATCTTGATCTTTTTTTTTTTTAAAGTTTTACTTTTTTTTTATTGGTTTTTTTTTTTTTTTTGTGGTTTTTGGGTCACACCCGGCAGTGCTCAGGGGTTATTCCTGGTTCCATGCTCAGAAATTGCTCCTGGCAGGCACAGGGGACCATATGGGACGCCGGGATTTGAACTGATGACCTTCTGCATGAAAGGCAAACGCCTTACCTCCATGCTATCTCTCCAGCCCCAAATCTTGATCTTTTTAAAAAGATTTTCTATCTATCTATCTATCTATCTATCTATCTATCTATCTATCTATCTATCTATCTATCTATCTATCTATCTATCATCTATCTATTTATCTATCTATTTACTGGATTTTGGGCCACACCTGGTGGCGTTCAGAGGTTACTCCTGCCTCTGTGCTCAAAAATCACTCTTGGCAGGCTTGGGGAACCCCGTGGAATGTCATGTACAAGGCAAACACCCTACCTGCTGTGCTATCACTCTGGCCCCTCAAATCTTGATAGTTCCTTCCAAGCACACGAGCCAGATGCTCTCAAGGACTGGGGAAGGGGAGAGATGGCTCTTGGTGGTGGCTCAGAAGCCTGAGAGCTTTTGTTTAAAAATAGGTTAACGGAAATAAACACTGAGAGCTACTCAGAAGGCACCAAAATAGAGTGGTAATTGATCTAATGCAACTTTTGCCTCAGATAACATCATTATTCGTGAAATTATGTCAGTGCCGCTGCTGCCAAGTCAGCAACCGCTTACAGGACATGACTTCTAATTTTGGCATCACACTATTTGTGGGTCGTCCTCGAAGACAAGCAGGAACTAGTGGTCATCAGTGCCCAAGACTCCGGAAAGTGGGTTTGAGCACGAGATCTGTCCTGGTGAGGAGTTGCCTTGTCTTGGGGTGCTCTGGAGAAAGGACTGTGCTGCTCACCTGGTCAATCCCCACCCTGATTAGTGAAGTAGGGGTGTCTGGAAGGTTTTGTGATCTTCCTCTGATGGAGCTCAATCTTGTCCTCAAAACTTCTTGCATTCCAAGTCTGCTTCCTCTATCTCCAAATTGCTTTTGCCTCCCACTTTTTCTGGGTGCTGATTCCTTGGAGAAGATTGCACCCCAGACTTCAACTTCACTTTCCAAAACACCTCAACAGTTTCCCTAGGGGACCTGCATGTTCATTTGGACCCCTTCAGCCTCTTCAAGAAAGTGACATTGTTCATTGGTGCCCTTGCAGAATTTCTGAATTTATTGGATTCATAATTTCTCTTTTTTATTTTGTTTTGTTTTGGCCACACCAGGTGGTGCTCAGGGGTTACTCCTGGCTCTGCATTTGAAAATTACTCCTGGAATGCTCAGGAGACCATCTGGGATGCCAAGAATGGAACCTAAGCCTTTGGCTTTGTTCAAGGCAAACACTCTACCCACTGTGCTATAACTCCAGCCCCAAATTTATAATTTTTTTAATGTGTTCACACAAAATATGGCAGAGGTGCAAACATATTTGTTGCAAAAGCTGATCATTCTTTCGTTCTCTATTTTCCTTTCCCCCAACATACACGCACACTCCAATGTTTCACAAGTTGTATTAGAGTCCATGCATGTGATGGTGAATGCCAGTACTTAGTTTCTTTGGGAGGAGATGCTATTGGCACAAGCAGATATGCCAATGAGAAAGTCCAGATGTGAGAACCCAGGAAGGAAATGAACTGGGAGATGGTAGCTACTGAGCAATGTTTGGGCAGATTCTCCTGATCAAGGGGTTAGGGGGGACCTAATCAGGAGAAAGCCACAGTGTGGAGAAGATGTGGGCACCCAGCAGATCCAGCGATAGCACAGTGGGGAGGGCACTTGCCTATCACAGGGCTGACCCAGGTTTAATCCCCAGTAACTACAGTTCCTAGAGCCTCACCAGGAGTGATCCCTGAGTACAAAGCCAGGAGTAAGCATTGAGCATACCAGGTGTGGCACCCAAACAAAATAAGCCCAGCTTCTGTTGAAATGGAGGAGAAACAGCCATTTTCAGTTGATCCCAAATTGAATCAACAGTGTTATCCACCACTCATCAGATGATAATTTCTGGCACTGCCACAAGGTACATGTACATTGACAGTGGGCAGAGGGGTACAAAGATAAGCTGTAGAGAGCCTGGTACAATCCCATATCTATCCAGGGCAGAGAGTGCCCAGAGTCTCCTTCAGGCAGAGTCTCTTCCCAGACTCTGAGCACCTACTCAGGGAGGAAGTCTAAGGGGACTCAGAGCTCCCCTTGGGCTTGACATGAGCACTGAAGTGTAGGGCAGGGAGGAGGTAGTGTGTGTGCAAACCCTGTTCTTCCATGTCCCTCTTCCGAAAGATAGGACACAGACCTCTCAGAGAGCATCTACTGGAAGGCCTATTGCTGAGGACCCAGTTTATAGAGAGTAACTCTCTGGCCTTGGAAGCTGGTGTTTGAATCCAGAGCCCATGAGTCTAGCTCATTCAATCTCTGCATTTTCCTTCTCTACTTGGGGGTCTCCTCTCCTCTCTTCTCTTCTGCCTGCAATGCTATAAGAATCAGTTACCCAGCCTCTTCTTCCTGCTGCCTGACACTGAACTTCTTAAACCTTTGCCATGGGGAGTTGGCAGGGGGACTTTGCTTCTCAACAGTTGCTTCTCAAAAGCAGCCCCTATGTCTGAATTTAGTAGCTTTGGGATAGGGCTGGCTGTGGGAGAAAGAAGCATGTGATAGAGGGAAAAGATTTGCTTGGGGGTCCTGGGAGAAGTGGGGCTGGAAAATGAGTGTAGACTCTAGCGAACCATGAGGTTCATGCAGTGAAACCTGTTAGGGTTTCCCATAACAGGGCTTGGGTGAACAGATTAAGTACTTATTAGGCAGCTCACCCAGACAGGGCCAGAAGTTCTTTCTCCATACCCAGCCCTGTCTGTCTCCTCCATCTGGCTATGTCTGGGTCATATCTGTATAAGCTAATCCATCCACGGGTAGGAGTTGGGGGAGCTGAGTGGGTGACATGAACTGCTTTTTTGGAAGCCAGCTTGAATGGAAGTATGAACCGCACAGGAAACCAAGTTGGGGACTGGAGTGCAAGAGGTGGCTCTGACTCCTGGCCTGAGGGAATTCTCTAGGTACTTAGCATCAGAACTGAGTTGAGGGTCTAGAAGATGGTAAAGCGGTGACAGGATGAATACCCCACCTTTGGGGTCAGAAATGGCCTCAGAACAGCATTGAGTCTCACCCACACACTGCTTCTTTGGGGAGTTTTAACTTTTGCCTCTATCCAATCTTCTGTCTCTTTGACAAAGCTTCTCTCTCTCTCTCTCTCTCTCTCTCTCTCTCTCTCTCTCTCTCTCTCTCTCTCTCTCTCTCTCTCACACACACACACACACACACACACACACCTTTTCTACCATAGTTCCTGTTTTCTGTCTGGCCCATTGTAACTCAGAATGTGTTCTTGGCTTGCTGGAAAGAAAATCCCTTTTTCTGTTGTTTTGTCTTTGTTTTGGGGGTCATACCTGGCAGTGCTCAGGGGTTACCCCTGACATTGCTCAGGGGACCATATGGGATGCCAAAGATTGAACCTTAGTCAGTTGCATGCAAGGCAAACACCCTCCCTGCTGTATTATCTCTCAGACCTCAAAATATTCATCTTGAGCCCCTCATGCTCAGTCAATTGTAAGTGTTCAGTAAGCACTACCCATCACTGGGACTATGTCTTCCACAAGGCAGGATATCCCTTGGTGTTACTACTGGAAATACAATACTCCCAAGGACTGAGATGAAGGTGTTATGTTTTCAGCATCTTATAAATAAGGAATCTGGGAGAGAGGGGGGGTGCTAATACATATATTTATTTATATCTTTTTCCTCTGCTACTATGATGTGACTCTATCCAGGACAGGAAAGAAAAACTTCATTTATTTTCTATCCCCAGAAGTTAGCATTGTGTTTCAGGGTCAATAAATATTTGATGAGCAAGTGAATGAATAAAGAAATAAATGAAGCCATCTTCTCGTGCTTAGGAGAAAATTGGAGAGAGTGGGAGAGGGAGAGATTTGATTCTCAGAGGCCACAGGGGCCAGGACAAAGAGACAACTTCTTACAATCAGGAGTCCAGAGAGATCCCAGGAAACCAGGAGCCACAAACTCATGAGATAGAAGTAAATGTGTGGGAGCAGCTCTGGCTGCAGGAGATGGAGTCAGAGCCCAACACTTTTCTGAATCAGCTCCTGGATGATAACATTTCAGGCAGCAAAGCTAGAGGTCAGTCATCTCTGTGTGTCCCTGCCTCAATGCTTACCCTGCCCAAACACTTGATTAATGGAAGTGCACCGAAGAACTTTCTAGAAACAGGTGAGGAAGTTCTCAGGTTGTGAAGAATAGCTGTGGAGCTCATTTCCTGCAAGGATAGGAGTGAAATCTCGAGGGGGAGAGAGGGGAGTTCCCCAATACCACCTCATAGAACTTATCAAGATTAGCCAGAACCAACTGGGGAAAATGGAGGGTCATGTTTTGATTGGCTAGAGAAAGCTGCCTCCTTTCAGGGAAAAGGAGGGCACAAAGCTACATAGGCCCAGGTCAGGCTTCCTGGCTCTGTGACTGGTAGCCAAGACGACTGGCAGGCACTACTGGGCCCACATCATCTTTTGAAGATGCTGGTCATCCCTGGGGACCTCCATAGGAACTCAATGGACCATCCAGCATTTGTTCCAGCAGGGAAATGGTTGTCAAAGCAACTCTTCCATTGCCTGTGAGTTTCTGGCCCACAACTCAGCTCTCATCTATTCCTCAGTTGCTCTGGCAGGTCTTAGGGGCCAGAGCACCCAATTAGTGAGCCTTTAAACCACTCCTTATCATCTCTTTGGGGGTTTTCTGGCTTGGTTCTTTTCTTTCACTTGCTCCAACTCGCAGCAACTCGATATTTTAAAGGTCATTTTATTAACTGCAAAGATGAATCAAGGGACAAGGTCGTTTTTCACGGGAGGAAAAATGTGTCTCTAAGTGGGGCTAAGATGTTCATCTGGGGATTCACAAGACAATTCTATTTCGCCAGGGTTCTCTTTGGCAGGGGTGAAGATGGCTTTGCTTTCCTGAAATTCAGCATCTGAGCTCCTCAAAGACAGCCTTTGTCTGGCCCTGGGGCCTGTTCCTATCAGGGCGAACAGCTGCGCTCCTAGAGCTTCTCCGGCCCCTGAGCGCCCTGGACTTTATTGTAATCACCTTGTTGAAATATTTGGAATTGTATAGCAATAGACTGGTTCTGTGTAGCCATAATTTATGACAAAGGGCTGAATAAATCCCCAGACATGGATTTTCTATAAAATCCTTTCTTGTGAAACTTTGTTGCACCGCCAAATGAAAAGAAGATGGGGAAGGAGAGAGAGTGAGAGAGAGAGAGCAAGAGCGAGCGAGTGAGAGAGAGACCATGTAAAGAGAGGAGGCCAGGAGATATGAGACAGAGAGAGACACACAGAGAGAGAGAAAGAGAGAGAGAGAGAAAGAGAGAGAGAAAGAGAGAGAGAAAGAGAGAGAGAGAGAGAGACCATGTAAAGAGAGGAGGCCGGGAGATATGTATAAATCTCCAAGGATATGGCTTCCATCCATCACCTTTACTGTAAAGACAGGGATTTTATTTGGAGGGGAAAGAATGAATCATCATAGTTTGTGGATCTAATGTGGTACTTGTTTGCGGAGAGCCCTTTTTGCTCTGATCTTTCTGCCTTCTCAAGACCACTAGCTTCACCTGGAGTAAGAGGTAATGTTAGTCTGCCAGGAGTAATTTTTGAGCACAGAGCCAGGAGTAACCCCTGAGTGTCGCCAGGCGTGGTCCAAACCCATCCCCCAAAAAAACATCAGTACAGATTGGAGTGATAGTACAGTGAATATCTGACCCCAGAATACTTATTACTGGGATGGAAATCGGGCTCTGAGGACATCTTTTCCTGATGCTTTTTATCTGGTATGGTGGTTGGTTTGTACAGGTTGAAGAATTTATCAGAGCAAAGTCAGAAGTGTTTCCAGGGCCCAATTTATCTTGAAACAATTTGTGGTGGAGGGCCACATAGGGACTCCAACAAGCACCTAAGGTTTGACTCCCCTAAAACTTAATGACCTGATAGCTAGTTATTGGAAAAATGCTTTAAAAGAATAACATCAAGGGGATTGGAGTAATAGCACAGCAGATAGGGCTTGTATGGGGTCTACCTGGATTCGATTCCCAGCATCTCATATGGTCCCCCTTGCCTGTCAGGAATAACTTCTGATTATAGAGCCAGGAGAAATCCCTGAATGTCATCAGGTGTGGTCCAACCTCACCCCCAATATATAACATCAATAGGGGTTGGAGTGATAGTACAATAGGTAGAATATTTGCCTTATACATGGCCAAACCAGGTTCAATATCTGGTACCCTGAGCCAGCCAGGAGTAATTCTTGAGTGTAGAGCCATGAGTAATTCCTGAGAATTAAACAAATGTGTTCACAAACAATAGATAAATAAAATAATAGCAACAGTTAACTATGTATTTTGCAGGATATAATTATCCTTAAAGAGAGCTAGAGAATATAAGGGAATGAAGACTATCAGAAGCAAGGGAGAATATATCTTGGTCTGGCACTACATTTGCAGATGCCTAAATTGACATTGTCTATTGAAAAGATGAAGGATAATTCTACCTGTCTTTTACCCATACCATGCTGCCTTCTGCAGAAGAATACCACGGGTGTGATGCAATCTCTACCTCAGGCATCCAAAGTGGAAATGTTTGTGAGAAAGGGATTCAGGTCTAGTCACATGCATTCACACACAAGTAAGGCTGATTGAAGGATAATGAGTGGCCCTATATGCTAAATGGTGAGTCATTGAGAGAAAAGGGGAAGCAGAGTACAAGGAGGACAGGTAGAGGAGACCAGAGAAGGGGCACAAGAATTTTCATCAGAGGCTGGAGCAATATGACAGCAGGGAGGGCACTTGCCTTGCATACAGCCAACCTTGATTTGATTCCTGCATCCCATATGGTCCCCTGAGCACCACTAGAAGTGATCCATAGGATCAAAGCCAGAAGTAAGCCCTGAGCACCACTAGGTGTGGCTCCAAAACTAAAACCAAACCAACCAACAACAACAAAAAAATGAATTCTTATCATCTAGATATTTCTACCACAATGCTGCTGGTGGTGGGTGGGATGGGTAGACTGGAGACTTACTATACCAACCCCTCCTGGTTGAAGTCTGCTTCTCTTGGTTGGAGGGGTCCAAGGCTGAGAATCAAGAAGAAAGATGTTCTCAACCCCACTCAACCTACTCAACACAGCAGACTATTGAAGATAGAGGGAAGCAGGCTGGATTAAGCTGAGAAAAATGCCCATTTCTCCACAATACAGTGATTTAAGTTTGTTCTTTTTTTTTTTTTTTTTTACTAAATAAGGACCTCTAAGGCTGTTCCCACTGGTACTGGGGTTCATCTGTGCTGAGAATAAAACACAGGGCTCCATCATGCTTGGCATGTGGTCTACCACTTGGGTTATTTCCCCTACCCTTTTAAAGAATTTTCAAGGAACAATTTCCTCACATTTGCTTCTTTCCATGGTGACCTTGACATCTCCTTGCCCTAAAGTCCCTTTCAGGATGTAGACAGGGCTATTAATGATGAAGGGGACAGGTTTTATTTGTGTGATATTAGCCCCATTCTCATTGCAAACCCCTTCAGGGCCAGGCATTGGATTGAGCCGAGAGCAGACATATGAGGACTCAAAGAAACAAGAGCCTCACTGGTCTTCCTGGGTGGCCACAGGCCTGAGGGACTGTCAGGATCCTGAGAAAGCCCATCTATCAAGAACCATGTGGAATGACCTTTATTCTACACCAGGACTGCTTCGGGGGAAGGGGACACATTTTCTGCTGCTTTCTTTCAGCTCACTCCAATCCAATTCCAAGTAAACATAGTTGAGTTGAGTTTCTTGGCAGGGAGGGGACCATGCTCCTTACTGATTTTATTCAACACCATAGAAGGGCCATCAATAAATATCTTGGCATTGCTTGTTGGCTGCTAAAGCACAAATATTTGATGTGTTTGGAAAATAGCCTCAAAGCTTTGGCTTTCAAAAGATTCATTTTTGAAATTAGATTGTGGACAGTGTCCCAAAGTGGAGGCAGGGCACAAAGGGACTCTCACAGACTGGGGCTCATCATAGAGACAGTGAAGAGAAAGCTGTGAGTGTTTTCTGCAGTCCACATTCCGTAGGAGAACTCTATGGAGTGACGGTTCAGCCTTCTCCAGGGTAGGGGGTATTCAGAGCTCCTAGAATTGCACAAAACCAAAAGGAAAGCTAATGTGACAGAAAGAGTGGGGAGGCAAAAAATCGCACAAGAAGTTCAAAGACCAGGTGTTCATCTCAGAAATTGGGGGCTAAGATGATCTATACTGCCCCTTCTCAGTTCTGCTTTTATCCTACTGTTATGTATGGTATATGAAAATATTTCCATAAGATTATTCTTTGCCTGTTGTCCCACCTTGACCTTCTAGGTAGAGGCGCTGTTGAGAGTCAAATAAATAGTGTGGGAGCGAGGTGTTCGAGGTCTTTTGGAGAGTTTGCTAGCTGGCTCCAGGTGTTTTTTTGGAGTGTGCAGCAGGCTGACAAAAGATTCTCTTCGCCCAGCCTCTTACCCCATAACCCTCCTGCCTGTGTGGATTATTTGCTGCGGATAATTATTACCAAGATCTTCCCCCAAAAGGGGACAAGGGAATGGGCATCAATTTCTCATTCTGGGAGCTCTTTGAGGATAGACAAATACCCAACAAGGGAGTAAACGGGACCCCACAAATGGGGCAACAGTTATTCTCCATGTCAGCAATGCCTACAGCCCATCGAGTGAATTCAGATTTACACAATGCCAGTCTAAATCCAGAAGAAAAGGGAGGTCGCTCTATAAAGGGGACATACCTTCCTAGTTATGGAATTAGAGCTGAGGGCCTTCGTTTAACCTGAAATAGGATTTAGTGGCCAGGATGGGTCTCTTGGTCATGAAAAGAGTCATAGCTACAAGAACTATATGAACAAGAGTAAAGGAGAGTGATTCCCTGAAGAAGACAGGGCCACAGTTCCTAGATTGGGGGGGGGATGATTTTAGAAATGCAAAAATAGCCTGTCATTTATTTAATCTGGCTGATCACCTGGCCACCTGGCCATCCATTCAGTCATGGCATATTGCATACATAGGTCCATCCACCTATCTTTCTATGCATTCACCTTTTCTTCTATGCATCCATCTGTTCATTACCTACATGTCCATTTATCTATACATCCATTTATCTATTTATTATCTATCCATCCATCTGTCCTTACATTCCCCATCTCTCCATCCATAATCTGTCCATCAACTCATGATCATTTATTCATTCATTGTTCATCTAACTATCCATCCACTATCCACTCCTACAACCATTATCCATCTGTCCATTTATTCCTCCATCTACCTGACTATCCATTCACCATCTATTCATCAGTCCGATCTACATAGTTTTTTTTATCTACCCACTCACCCACCCACTCAGAAAATCAGTTAGTGACAACTCCTCACTTTACTGTACAAAGAAACTAAATTTTCAGTATGCTAGCTCTTTGAGTTTCAAATCACCTTTTTTTGAGTAAATGAATTTCATCTTATCCTTTCTTCAGACATGGTGAAAAGGTAGACTGCAATGAATGCCAGAGCTAGGATCTGTATTCATCTTACAAGCACAGATTTCTCATCTCGAGAGTAGGAGAGCCCCAACAAAGCAAACAAATTTGAGTTATTGCTCAAGTATTATGGAATAATGCAAGAGTCTAGGTAGCCTGAGCTATGGTTTATCCATTCCTTTCTGTCCTCGAAACAAATCCATCTTTTCAAAAGAAAGGTTTATTCTCAATTTAATGACATATTGCAGCAAAAATGTAAATAAACAATTTTTAATGTCAAAAGCATTTTATTATTGTGCTAACTCCAATCCTGGAAGTTATCCAAGTGATCAAAATGTGACTAAAAATGTATTCTTAATACAGCTTAAGAGATTATTATCATAATCTAGGTGAGAGACTTGGAATGTAGGCATCTGAGATATTTTCCTGAAATACATTAGTATAACTAACAAAACTCAAATCTATGGAAGGATGGGATGGGGTATCAAATATGTTTTCAACATCATCTCCAAAATAGTTTCTACACATAAATTCTTTCTGATACATTTAAATGATTTTTAATCCAAATTATATCTGAAGCATGTTTGATTTAGATTGCAGTTGTCTTATAAGGAGAATTTTTTTGTGCCCAAGACTTCCGAGGTACACATTCCACCCAGAATTTAAAATTGCTGACTTCTCTGCATTGTTTCAAAGAAAGAGGAAAAAGTGACTGGGACAAGTATTAATTTGGCACCTACTATCTGCCAGCCAGTGTTCTTGGGTACAATAGTGAATGAATCAAACAGACAACAGAGCCTTTCCTTAATGGAGCTTAAAGGTTTCCCTGTCAGGCTCTGCCACTAAGTGATGATTTAGACTTTGATGCATCATGATGAGCAGTGGAAATCTGCTTCCTCTGGGGAAATCTGCTTTCCTATGTGTAATCTAAGAGGTGAGTGACCTCAACACCAAGCTAAAAAGAAAAGAGCAACTTAAACAGGCAAGCTCTGGAAAAGGAGAACTCATGGATGGTAGAATCTAGATCCTGATCTGGGAAGACAGTTTCATTTAAGAGCAAAGGTAATCAATGGGTCTAGCTCTCAAGAAGAAAAAGTGAACTAAAGGAGATATATCAGCCACGTAGGTGGAGTCCAGATGGTTATTTGTTTTTTTAAATGTACAGAGAAAAGCTGGAAAAAATGTGACACAGAACCTGGGCTAAGAGACAAGAACTTGTTTTTTAAAAACCATTTAAAATATGAACAGCTAAGAAAAATGACTATTTTCTCCGCCATCTTGGTCCTGCACCATTTGGTCATGTTTTTCCCTCGCATGATTGGCTGTAGTCAGAGAAGAAAGGGAAGGAAGTAGGAGGGTTGACTCCCTTAGCCAGTAAGTGAAACATTATCTGTGTTCACAGCTGATAGACCCTAACAAGCCATCTGACTCTTATTCATACCAAGACAGGCAAGGGGATGCAGAGAAGAATAGATGGTAGCTACCAAAACTATCCTGTAGGATTTTGTAGAAATGGGAGAAAAATCACATATGTAAATTTCAAGGAATTCTTTTGGGAATCAAATGAGATAAAGTGGCCTGTAATATGAACAACTGGGTAAATCACAGTGTTGCAATAATAATGATTTTTAAAAAATGATGAAAACCCAGATCCCACTCACTCACAGAAGCAGCAGCAGGTCAGATGTTTCCTAGGAGACAGCTTTCCCTCCTGAGCCCTCTGTATTTTTTGTGCATATGTTCAGTAAATATTAGGAGTAGACTGGGGATAAGGGGAAGTGAGTGTCTTCCAGAGAAATTTGCACTCATACTCAGGCTCAGTTTAAGGGTGGAAAATACACCCAGACAAACTGATTTAGTGACACAGTGGTGTTGACTCAGAAGCCCGAGAGAATTGGTAGATATATGTACCACTGGGCTGTATGATCACCTCTCTGAGCCTCTATTTCATCATCCCTTAAGGGCACATACCTATATTTACACTGGGATGTGTTTTTGTTTGCTAGGTCACTGTTTTGCGGGGATGAAACAGTTCTGAGCAGCTCTCAGGCTTGTAGGTACAGGCAAACCCACTGGAAGGACACCTCTTTCCTGCCTCTGAGCTTCTGTGAGCAACAAGATAGTGAAATGCTATTTCTTCTGCTGTGTGCACTGCACCTCACCATGTCTGTATGCAGGTAGCTGCTGAAGAAAGTCCCACTAGCATTGGGTCCAGGAGGATGCAACTGTGTTGAGAGATGGCAAGGGTTGACTTACGGCCCTAGGCACAGATCCTGGAGCTATATTCTTGACTTTGTCCTCTCCATAGTGGCAATAATTCAAATCCCCAAAGAATGCTTTCCCACTACCAGCAGTCTCACCAGTTCTGGGAGTTTTGGGGGAAGGCCCAGCCCATTCTCCCAAATTCAGTTGTTTGGTAATCATAGAACCCTTCATTTGCTCTGCACTGCCCCTGTAGGTGATGGAGATTATGCTCCATTGTCCCTTGCTCTAGTCTACACTGTCCCCATAGGTGAAGAGAAAAATATGTCAGTGTCCTATGCTCTGCACTGACTTCTGTAGGTGAGGGGAAGAATTGTCAGTTTCCTTTGCTCTGCACTGCCCCTTGTAGGTTATGGGGAGAATGCCTCATTGTCTTTTGCTCTGCACTGCCCCTTGTAGGTGATGAGGAGAATGTTTCAGCATTCTTTGCACTGTACTGCCCCCTATACTTGAGGGGTGAGGACATCCACTTAGCCCAGGGAAACGAACATTGGTAGAGACATCCAGCCATCCCCCCACGTCTCTGCCAGAAAAACATTATTGAGGTGATCACTGGTACACTCAGTATCCCCAGAAATATTACCAAAACAAACCTTTTAGTTTCAACTTCCGTTTGGTCGTGGCTTCAAGTTTTTTACTATTCAGACATGAGCCCCTAAGCCTTGAGAATTACTGATATGAATCCAAACTTTAACTTGCTCCTCCTTGCAGTTCTGTAACCTAGGATCTGGGTGATTAAGAGTCATGGCTTGGAGAGGGGAAGTCTTCTGAAAGAGAGTTAAATACTGGCTCCATTGTTGACTGGTTTTGTTGCTTTGGCTAAGTCACCTCAGCTTTTTAAAAGAGAGTTTCATTAACTGCTTAATAATTAAAATAATGCTATCTGCCTCCTAAGAAATTTCAAGGATTAAAGAAAATCACGATGGTAAGGGGGAAGTCCTGACAAGCATTAAATTCCAAATAAATGCTATCACTCTTATTTCCTTGGGTGATTTGTTGCCTTTATTAATCTTACTGTCCACATTAAAATAATGCCCTTTAGTACATATGGGAAAGCTACCAAATATTAGGATACGGGAGTGAGGGAACAGAGTTATAGGAATATTATCTTCATTTCTTGAAGAAGTAAAACAGTAAAGCATCAGAAAAATGATAGCATCATTAAAACCAGTTACTGAATCAGCTGCTTGATACTTAAGAGCTGAGGCCAAATGTAGTAGAACACTTAGAAATTTCCAGCCTGGACAACATTTGCCAAGTCTGTGCACTAGTTCATCAGCAGAAACTCAGATAAGTTTTTTACATCTTTCTGTCCCTATTATTTCCTCTGAAAAACTGGGGTGAGCACATCCAGTGTACAGATTTGCCACAAGAACTAAGAAAGCAAATTTATCCAAGTGTTCAATGCTATAGCTGACACAGGGTAATTAATTGATAAATATCAACTATTGTTATTAATTTTCCAACTAAGTCTTCAGGAAGAGATGGAGATTAAAGAGGAAACACAGAATAGAAATACACAGTAGAGAGCTTTGAGGCCCCAATGTCCAAATGAGCTGAGCTCCTTTACCAGTTACAGGCAACTCAACACACAGTGAGGCAGAAATCTAGAATAAACAACCTACAATGCGGTTATTGGTAAAAGCTTAGGACACAGTGCTGGCATGTTGAACCAGATAGTCTTTTTCTGTGAATGCTAACTTGTTACTGAGAATTTTATATTTGAAGAGGCTCTCAGAAGCATAAGATTCTGCTTTCTGTTTCCAGGAAATGCCTTGTATTGTTCACTCTCTGGAACAATGATGGAATCTGCATGGTCATTTCATAGAATAGTGAGTGACAGGGAGAAAACACTCCCAACAGTGGTAAAATTTTCCAGAAGGACTCTGGAGCATCTCTCAAAGCTGAGGTCAAGAGGTGTAGAAGCTGGGATGGACACCCTAAGATCTAAGCCCTCTGTACCTGCCCCCCTAGACCTGTAGTTCTATTCCCTATTTCCTTCCTGCATCCCTGGACCACACCCTAAATATGGCTGTCTCATTTTCCTCCTCATTTGCTCTGGATTCAAGCAGTTCATTGGACTTGGCCACCAAATTTCTGGGGTTTGTTATATATGTTTGTTGGGGAGGCATGGAAACCTGAGCTCAGAGCTTAGGGATAGTGTGCTGAGAGGGCTCCCCCATTTTCTAATTATTAATATATATGTTGAGGGATATCAAAGGATATCAAAGGGAGCTGTGCCTCCAAGTATGTCCAGAATCTCACACACCACCCCCTTGACCATCAATCTGCCCTGTTCACAGATGGATAATTTTCATTGCTTTCTAATTGCTCTTCCTGCTTCCAACACTTCTTTGCCACCAAACCGGTATCTTTTCAATCCACCTTTGTGAGTGCCCTTTCAGATCCAGTCCCCTTTCTCAGAATCCTCTGGGGGTACACAGAGTGCCCGAAGCTGAAGCACAAGTTCCTGCAGGGACCAAACAGGCCCCATATCCCTGAAACCTCCACTTTTAAATACTTGGTCCCTTCTCCTTCTACCCATGTTCTCAGTTATCACTGCAGGTTCCTGCCCAGGCCCGGGCTCTGGCTGGCTGGTCCTGCTAGCAGCTGTCCTCTTCTCTCTGCCATCTGCTCCTCCACTACATCATCTGCTCGAGTCTTCGAGTCTGGTGGGGAAGTAGAAACGTCTTCTCTTTTATAAAAAAAATCCTTAAAAATCTTGGGGTTCCTATCAGTCTCATTTACCCACTTTCGACATGAGCCCTAGCAAGACCTACTTGAGACAAACCTGAACCCTAGCACTGAGGTTATCTCACAGAAGAGACATAGCTGACCTGTTATGGGCTGAAACCTAAGCAAGATATGGGCTTATGTTGTTGTGATGTGTGGGGATGTTTCTTAGTTGGTATATATCTGCCAATACTGACTAATACCTAGTGCCCTGGGATTGTCTCTCTAAGTCCACATTTTGAACAAAATGCTTATGATGGAGCAAAATGATGAAGTGATGGCCCTGGCAGGACTAGCCAGATGTTCAGAGGGAGTATAATGGGGGTATTGGGGAGATGAAGAGGTATAGAGGAGTAATGGATAAAGGAAATCACTTTGTCCTATTTGTACATCACTAACATTCATTGTCCTTTCTCATATAGTAGGTTTAAGGATATTATTTACAGAGATTAAATTTTATTGGGAAAAATAAACATCCCAAAGGGAGAACTTAAAGAATAGAAACATATCGATAAAAAAAGAAAATGTTCACCTTCCCATGTTCTATTTCTCCCAGGGTATAATTATGGGACCACATGCCACAGATTCTTTTTCTGGACATTTTTATGTATAGATTTTTTTTGAAACATAAGTAAATGGACTCCGTCCACATCTATCTTTCTATCTATACATGCAATTTGATTTTTCATATTAACTTAGCATTTCCTAGAGATCCTTGCATGGTCCTCTGTGGAGGTCTAATTCATTTCTCTAATGGCTTTGCATTATTCTGTGATATGGATGAAGTGTCATTTATTTAACTTTCCTACTATTAATGGACATTTATATCCATTTCCATTTTTGCCTCCTTCTGTGATTCATGGGCTTCAATTGCTCCACTAATGCCAAGCCTAACAACACGGCAGTATCAATGGCCAAGTTTTTGTCTCCTTGAAGGTATGAGCATCTAATATCTATAGTAGGGGTGTGGGGGTACAGGTCAGCCGGCTGTGGGGACCTTGTCTTTTTTTCTAGTGCTGGGGGCGACTAACTTGCACTTCCTCTCATGGGAGCACAAAACTCTCCAGAAATGTAGTCTTCCCATAGCCAAACATTCCCCCTTCTTTTATTCCCACCCAGGCTTAGAACTCCTGTGTATTGTTCAAAGCACTTCTGGTTCATACCCAGGGCTGTATCCAATGGCCCAAGGAAATCTTGCTTAGTTTAATAATTGTGCTGGGAACTCTTTTTTCAGATACCTTCTCTTTCCAGCTTTATTTTGGGGAGTTTTGCTCTCTGTCTTGGGATCTGTGTGTTAATCCTGGGTTCTGTGCCTATAACTGACTCTTCCCTCTCTCCTTTCCCCTATGATACAGAATTCCCATCTTATGTTTGTTGTGTTTCTCTGACACAGTGCTGGGAGGAAGGGTTCCTAGGCACTACATCTAAGACCTCATACCTACAAGCAAGTTCCTAAGGGGGTGTAATGTGGAAACTAGGACAAGGTTCTTCCTAGACTGGGATCTGGAATGCTGTCAAATGTTCCTTGATGAAAGTTGACTTCAAACACAGAGTTTTTAAAGCAGCTGGTGGTATTTCAGAATTGGATAGTGTAGGGGGGTTTGACTGCTTCTGTTGCCAAGAACAGAGAGCAGAGTGAGGTGCAAGAGGTGGTCAAGGGTATGGGGCAATATCTGTCTTCCTCCACAACCCTTTCCCAGGCTCTGCACCTGCCAGGTCCACTTTGAAAATTTGTACTGTTGAGATATTTTTACTGAACATTGAGTTGTTCTACAGGTTTAGTGGTTCCACACCACCTCTCTGTGTATACTCACTATGAACTCTAAGAACTGTAGCATGCTCAGAGTCTAATTTTTAGGAACCTTAAGGAGCCCTGGACTTAAGGGAGGTCCATTATCCAAGAAGCATGAGCCTTTCTTGGCTATAAGGATGAGTTTGACCCCTGAGCTCATCCCAGGAGCTGGTCCTCAGACCACATTAAACAAGGAGGAAGAGCTTCACTCAGTTGCTTCCAAGCAGACAGAAAGTGAAGATCAAGAGTAGGAGGGAACCAAAGGTGCTTTCTAGCAGCAGGAGGATCTCAGGGGTCCTTCCCTGGTAGAAATCTGCACCTTTAGAGCAAGGCAGTGCCTGCAATGGCTGACATTCCATTTCTGTCTCACCCCCACATCAGCCTGAATTAGAGGAAGAAAAAAATTTAGAAAGACATCTGGGTGGCGTTGCTTTAAGTGTAGTGTAGGATCCCACAGTGCAGCCAAGGCCACAGAAACATCCATGGGATCCAGAGAGGCTCCGAGGTCCTTTCTGTACCACAGTGAATGTGCGCAGGAATGAGCCACAGCCATAGCCCCCAGGGTAAGGCACTAGCCTTGCATGCAGCTGACTTTGATTTGATCCCTGGCACCCCATATGGTCCCCTGATCCTCCCAAGAGTGATTCCTAAGTACAAAGCTGAAAGTAAACTTGAGCATTCATGAGTGTTGCCAGAAGGGCCCCCCCTAACAAAAATAATCACCAGAGATTTCGTGGGTCTGCAAGCTCCTGTGTGAGGAGGCTGAGGTAACTGGTGGGTGAACCCTACTTTGAGGCCTGGCCATGTGGACCAGCCAATCTTCTGTCTGTCCCAGCATGTCTAGTCCTTGGCCTCACTGAAGAAGGTGGAGGAAGGAGAAGGAAAGAAAACAAGATGAAATGAAAATAAATATGAGCACCACAATCTCATTAATGTCTAAAATTAGATTAACATAATTAAAAATTTAAAAGCTAGATTAAAGCATACCTGTCTGCAAGTGAATCTGAATGATGCTCAGGGTATCCGGGCCTTCTCCCTGATGGTCTGCACTAATGCGTGTTTTAAAGGCTCCTAGGTTTCAGGGTGCCCTTTACAATTCTTAATAAGCACCCCAACCTCTTCAGTTGGCCCGGGTTTTGAAATAACTTTCCCCAGACTTGGCTGGAATGTGGCCCTGTGTACTAAGTCCTCAGGTCCACTACCCCATCCTATTCCTCCATAAATCCCTGAGCTTCCTGGGTGAGGGCAGGGAAAAAGGAGAGTTTCTCACTATACACCAGGGCTGTGAGGCTCAATGGTCTTCTTCTGGCAGAAGGAAGGACTCTGACTCAGAGGGGTCAAGTGAGCAACCGGGAATACACAGTTAATCAATAAGACTTAGAAGCTCAGTATAGTCTGCTGGGCTTTAAAATAGCAACACCCAATGATTAGAGAGAGAAAGTATAGGGAAGTCTCTTCTGGTATACAGTCTTCCTTGGTGATAGAAGCAGTATTGGAAGTCTACTTGGCCATATGGAAGAAGGAAACCAGGAAATGAGCTGTCATGCAATGGAGCCAGAGAGGACAATGTGGAGTGAGAAAGGAGAGGGACAGGTGCAAAAGGAGGCTAACCATAGAGGGGATGATGTGGCAGGGTCTGGGACTGTGGCACAGGGAAACTGAGGCAAGGATGTGGGCTTGATGCAGGAACAGTACATATGTGTCTGACTTCCTGCTATAAAACCAAGGTGCCTAAAATAAAAATAAATTAAAAAAAAACCCATACTATTTTTTTCACATTTTATTCTGGGTCAGACTAGGGTGTGCCCCCTCATGAGAATTGTTCAGTTTCTGGTAGGAACTTGGGGTTCCAGGAAGGTGCTCCAAGGGGCATGGATGCTTACATGTGTGAGCGTATGTGAGAATGTGTGAGAGTGTTTGTGTGTAAGAGTAAGTGAGTGTATGTGTGTGTGAGAGTATGTATGGGAGTGCATGTACTCACAAGCACAGAAGAGAACAGAGAAAGAGAGAGGGCCGGGCGGTGGCTCTAAAGGTAAGGTGCCTGCCTTGCCTGCGCTAGCCTTGGACGGACCGCGGTTCGATCCCCCAGTGTCCCATATGGTCCCCCAAGCCAGGAGCAATTTCTGAGCGCATAGCCAGGAGTAACCTTCTGAGCGTTACCGGGTGTGGCCCAAAAACCAAAAAAAAAAAAAAAAAAAAAAAAAGAAAGAAAGAGAGAGAGCAAGAGCAAACAGCTCATTATAACAGGACATCTCTTTGTTTTGCTTAAGCTTCCCTGCTGGGCTCTTATATAGGCACCACCTCGTCCTTTCCATGGACCTGTAGTGTTTGTCAGAAGTTCCCATTAGCTGGACTCTAATCAGCTCCTGGAATCGGGGAGTCTCTTCTCCACCTTACCCACCCCATCCCAGGAGACTTAGATCTTGGTACCATCTAGACTTTAACTCAGGGAGGAGATGATACCTCCTTTTGAATGGGGTGGTTCGGAGAGAAGAGCCAGTGTGTGTGTGTAGGAGGGGGATATTGTTCTAAGCATGTGGTTCGGGGTCATGCCCACTTCTGCCAAACTTCTCTCCGAGGTTACAGTGACTTGCTGAGCCCCTGAAGCACCTTCCTGTGCCTGAGTTTGTGCTGGAAATGAAGCTGCTTACAGGGTCCGGAATGGCTGAGGATGGTGGTAGGGGACACACTTTGGTTTGACCCTGAGTTGAAGCTCAAAGGCTCTGACCAACAGAAGGAACATGACCCTGAATTCTTGGTTAAATAGGCCAACCCAACCTCTGTGAGCTCTGGCATCAGATATAGTTACCCAAGTCCTGCTGTATAGGGAAATAACAAAGGACCCAAGGGAACAGAGACAGAAATGTGAATTCAAAATAGATCAAATCCAGCCTCTGGCTAACAAATAGGAAGCCTGGAAAACTGAGGGTGAAGCATCAAAGATACAGGGAGATCACCAGGGATCCAGTCACTGTGGAAAATGATTGGACAGTACTTCATCCTCAGACCCAGCAATTCTGCTCCCTAAGAACTGGCATAGAAGTGCCAGGGAAATAGTTCAAGATTCAGGAGTATAGGCCCTGTAAATGTGAGGACCTGAGTTTGATCTCTGGCATAGCATGGTCTTCCTGGTGGTCTCCAATCATCTTTAGACCCCAACATTGAGCCTCTCTGGATGAGCATCCCTGAGAGTAACCTCAAGTTCCCAGAATACTGAGATATCCCCTAAAATAAGAAAGAATTAGCTCCAAATGTGTCAGTAGCATAATACACAATAGTCCTGGAGGTCAAAGCCAACCAGATGCCCCTCAGCCCCCCACTGTTTATGGTGGACAATGCCCACCATAAATGTGGGCTGTAAAAAAGAGTAAGGCACCAGGGTCAGTCACACCAGCAGGTAGGAATGGGTAACAAAGACTGACAGGACAGGCACAAAGGGCCCTCATGGATGGGGAATCTCCCAAAGAGACAGAAAGTCACCTGCTGATCTGGGCTGGCAGAGTACACTGCTGGCATGGGTTTTCCCTGGCATCCCATATGGTCCCCCAAGCCCACTAGGAGTGATTCCTAAGCACAGAGCCAAGAGTAACCCGAGCACCACCAAGAGCGGTCCCAAAAAACACAATAACAAAAATATTAATAACAACAAAAGAGAATTGGGACTTGTGCCCCCAATACATCCAGGCAAAAATAGGCAGTTCATCTAACTGGAATCATCCCCAGTGATGCTTGTAGGATGCTCATAGGTCCTCCCACCCCACGCTCAGCTCCTAGGGATACAGATATGACCCGCATTCTGGAAAGTGCCCCGTTTTGAGAGCTGAGTTATCTTGGCCACTGAGTCCATCATTGTTTCCCTTCACCTGCTGCTGGAGTGTGGGCGAATCCTTTCCAGCTCCATCTGTTGGGTGGCTCCCCCACCCCCATCCCTTAGGATGTTGCAATCTAAAAAATGTAGCATCTGTGAGTTGGTGGTTCTGGAATCCCAGTGCTCCCTTTTTCCTGAGCAGAGTAGTTCCCAGGCACATCTGGATGTACCACCAGAGCGGCAATAAGGACTGAGGGAACACAGGAGAGACATGATTTCCCTTCTTTGCTTTTCTGAGGAGCCAAGCTGTACTGGGCAAAAGTGGGGTTACAAGAGGCATGGGAATATGCCTGCACATGTCCAAACAGGTTCAGCTGAGCACCATTATTGGGCTAAAAAATGCAGCCCTGCAGACACGGTCTCATTTCATCTACCTTACTCCCTGACCCTGAAATCAGAGACAAGAGCCCATTTTCTGCCTGGACCGGAGACAAGGGAGAAATTTCTACAAAGAGCACTAGGCTTGGAGCACTTTGGAGCTGGATCTGAAAACTAGAAGCCTAGGCCCCAGGTGAGTGCACAGTGGCGACGGTTGGAGAAACAGCTTCTCCTTCTGGATTACTCCTTCTGCCCAAGAGCACAGAGGCACAAGTAGGCAGTTTATCTCCCCTTGGGGAATGAATGAGGTGACAGATCTCAACAACATAAAGTTTGCTTCAATTCCCTCCCTGCCCAGCAGTGGAAAATCTGAGCTAAAATGCTTCCCCAAACCTGATGGTTTACACACATAGTGTGTGAATTGGGTGAGATCTTTTCTTTGTCTGTAGTCATACATGGCAGTTCTCAAGGCTTCTTTCTGGCTCTGTGCTCAGGGATCACTCTTTCTGGGGTTTGGGGGACCATATTAGGTGTCAGGGATCTAACTTGGGTTGGCTGCATGCAAAACAAGCACCCTGTCCTTTCTACTATTGCTCTGGTCCTGCACTTATATTGTATTTATTTATCTGTAGGGTTTTTTTTGGGGAAGAGGTCATACCTTGGGATGCTCAAAGCTTATTTCTGGCTCTGTACTTAAGACTATCTTTTCTATGGCCGAAGAGATAGCACAGTATTAGGGCATTTGCCTTGCAAGGAGCCGACCCAGGACAGGTAGTGGTTCTAATCCCAGCATCCCATATGGCCCCCTGAGCCTGCCAGGAGTGATTTCTGAGTGCAGAGCCAGGAGTAACCCCTGAGCACCACCAAGTGTGACCCCAAAAACCAACCAAACAAAAAAAGAATATCATTTCTGACAAGGCTAATGGGATCCCAAGAAGTGACAGGGATCAAAGCTAAGTTGGTCACATGCAAGGCAAGCACCTTACCCACTGTATTATCACTTTGGCCCTGGATCTGTCTTCTTATAATAAAGCAAACTAGGGGAAAGAAATGGTTGGACTTCTAATGAGTGGATTATTGTAAAGTCTGTCCTTTTGGTCTTCAGGCTTAGAGGGTCAAGGGGAAGGAAGGGGATGATGAGAAAGATCCTCATGGACATGAACCTCAGCAATGCAGAATGTATTGATCAAAGGTTTGCTCTGAGACTTGCCCCCCCCCTTGATCTGTTACTGGCCATGTTGCCTTATACCCCTGCCTGCCACCTTGGAGATAACCCTTAACCCACCACTTCCCTGGACCTTCTCTCCCTTCATCTTTATCATTTCTCAATTGCTCAGGTGACCTTCAGCCTCTTCATAGAAGCTTCCAGAGGCAACAAGACCTGTTCTTGGGGGTGGTTTCGGTTTTCCCAGTCTGTCAGCATGACAAGGCGATTTTCATTCATTATGTCTAAGGTTTCTTTTACCTTGTAGGATATGAGTTGTGTATGCACGTGTGTGTGTGTGTGTGTGTGTGTGTGTGTGTGTGTGTGTGTGTGTATGATGGGGCTGAGAGTCACCAGGTATTCACTGAAGAAAAGATTGAGCATGGGGTGGGCAAGAGGGCCACAGCTCCCTCACTGGAAATGGGGAGATGACTAGTTTCAGGGGTGTCAGAGAAATGATGGTTCTTGTCATCCCACTCAGGTTGAAAGGGTGCAGCTGCTAGACCTGTAATTAGTCCCCTGTCCTCTTGCAATCAGAAAAATGGTGCTCGCCACTGACCCACCCCCAGAAACTGGTTAGTTGGCAGCCGCCCCCTCCCAAGAAGGCAGGCCTGCTTTGGGGTCACCTGCCTGCTGTTGAACTGAACAACAACCTGGAGCCATGGCTCCTCCTTCCCTGAAATGGGGGAAAAGGAGACAGCTTGAAATTGGCAGTTGGAAGAGGACAGGCAGAGCGTCTTCCTGGCTCAATCAGATTCCCCTATAATCAGAGCTAATAGCTGTGTTTTTCTACCACTAAACAATTCCATTATTTTAAAGCATCTAGTTAGCAAGCGAGCGAGTGATGCTCAAGGCTGGCCCCGCCAGGCGGCTCTGAATTGCAGTGTCTGGGACCTGTTTCTTTCTCACTAGATTCTGATTTAACTGCACCCTGACGGGCACTCAGAAACATGCACAGTAGGGTGAGGCATGCAGAAGAGAGGGGCTCCCCAGGAACCCACAAATGCAGCCTGTCCCTGAAGCTCCAGACACTAGTTTTCCTGAGCTCAATGGACATCCTGCCCTTGGTTTGCTCCAACTTTGCCTCTGCCCTGCCCTTGGCAACTCTGAAAACATCAATATGAACCTTTTTCATGGGGTCCACCGGGACTACCCCCTGCTTCCTCCCCAGCAGTTATTAGTGGGCCCAGGAACACTTCCAACTGCACAACTGCACTCAGTTGTTCAGGGCTCAGCACAGAGTTGGGACCCCATGGGGGGCCTGATACTCCCCAGCCCCCTGCCAATACTCAGAGGTCCTGGGTTGTAGGAGATCAAACTCAGGGCCTTGAGAATGCCCCTGACCATCGCCCTATATCCTTCCTGCTTACAGCTCCTGAAAAGATTAATTCTTGCCTGCAGATAAAAGAAGGGTCTGAGTCAGGGCCCTGGTACCTCCTGTGAACCAGGACATGCACTGGGGCTGAGGCCTGGGCAGCATATGTGTGCCAGGGAGTTCAAAAAACACCCCAGTGATTGGATATGGAGGAACATGGGCCTGAGAGGTTGCCACAAGGCCTGAGACCAGCCCTGGATGAACTGCTCTCCTTGTCTCTTTCCCTTTGTGGAGATTCCTCTGTCCTCATGCCCAGAGTGTCTCTCTCTCTCTCTCTCTCTCTCTCTCTCTCTCTCTCTCTCTCTCTCTCTCTCTCTCTCTCTCTCTCTCTCTCACACACTCTCTCTCTCGCTATGTCTCTCTCTCTCTCTCTCTCTCTCTCTCTCTCTCTCTCTCAACTCCCCTTTTGGAGTTCAGCTCAGCCATGGCTGCTTTGGGGTTTTCTCTCTGTGGGGAAGACCACTCTCTGGGTTCCCTGTTAACTTCTCTCTTGCAGTCTCCCCTCCATCTCCCTAATAACAGCCTATTTCTATGAGTGTCTGACCTATAAGTGTCTGAAATGGGTTTATGAACCTCAGCAGGGCTGGTATTTGGGGCTGGAGTGTTCTGAGTGTTGGGGTCCCTGCATGTAGTATACCTCAGCTTCACAACCTCTGCCCATCAGCCACCAGGAGCAGTACACCTCCATCCCTGCCCTGACTGAACCATGCAGTGCTGTCTCCACACATGACCCAGGGGTCATGGGGGAGACTACAGGCTGTGACACTCTAGGACAAATGGGTCTGCCTCATCCACGTTCCAGGCCATGAGCACAGGGTACATGCGTCCTTCTGGTATGTCTGCTGGGTGGTGAGACATGAGGATGGAGCAAAGCAGTGACACCAGCCACTGGCAAATGTCAGACCAAGAAGGTCTCATCCTGGAAGTGGGGGCACTGCTGTAGGACACCTTGAGTTTGGTTCTGAAAGGCCAGAACTTACCACTACCCACCTACCACATTGCTCTGTCAGATTTGTTCCTAGACTGGTTATCGATGGATCCTCAAAGAGCTCCCAGAATGAGAAATTGATTCCCATTCCCCGATCCCCTAGGAAGGGAGAGAGATCTTCCAGGGCAAATAATCCACACAGACAGGAGGGTAAAAAGGCAAGAAGGCAGGATGTAGAATTCTTTGTCAGCCTACTAGCAAGTCCAAAAACCTAGAGCCTATTAGTTAGCTGTCCCAAAAACCCCTGAGCACCTCGCTCGGGAAATATTTATTAGGCTCTCAACAGCGCCCCCACCTGGAAGGTCGTAGGAGGGACAACAGGCAGAGATAAGGATTTTATAGAAAGGCTTCCATATATAACACCACATGGCAGCTTGTTAGCGATGAAAATGCCCGATTCCTCCCCAGCCCCAGTGAAGCGAGTCTCTGGAGCTGCAGCAGGGATTCATGGGTCCTTAATGAGCCCCCCAGGGGTTCAGCTGCCTGCTGCAACCTCTCCTACCCATGGCTCTTGGTAGTATTCTTCTGAAACTTCCCTTAGGGCTCTCAGGGATGGGGGATAGTTGGCTGCTAGGGGGAGGGCTAGTGGTATTTCCTTCTCATATCAGCAGATCCTGCACAGAGCTAGAACTGAGCGCGGAGGCACCTTCTAAGGCTTCTCTTACTTCTGGGTTGGACCTTTGGGGGCATTGCATCAACTTCCAGCCCACCAGAAAGAGGTCTGCTGCTCATTAAGGGGCAGGGTGATTCATGGCCACAGGGACCCCGGGGCCACCAATCCCTATGACCAGCTCTCCCAGGAGAAATAGTCAGCTTGGCATAGAGATCACCAGAAGTGAGCCTGCATAATCAGCAGGCTGCAGACATCTCAGCAGGGCTTCCTGTGCCATCAGAGCCACAGTCTGACCCACTGGTTTTAGGTCAGGTCAAAATTAATCACCTTGGACTGGAGAGATAGCACAGTGGGTAGAGCAATTGCCTTGCATGTGGCTGACCCAGGTTCAATCCTTGACATCCCTGAACCTTCCAGGAGCTGTTCCTGAGTTCAGATCCAGGAGAAACGCCTAAGCACTGCTAGATGAAGTGTTCCCCCCTCAAAAAAGAGAGAGAATCATCACCCTTATATAAAAGAAATAGGATAGTATAATAACAACAACAACAACAACAATAATAATATCCAGAGACAACAGAGGTGAGGACCAGAAGAACCAGTCCATAGTAAGAAACTCACCACAAAGAGTGAGTAGTAGAACCAACCACTAAGACAATGAGAGTTGGAAATGATCACTCTGGACAAGAACTGGGTATAGAAAGGGGATAAAATGGGGCCAACGAGGTGGCACTAGAGGTATGGTGTCTGCCTCGCAAGCACAAGCCAAGGAAGGACCACGGTTCGATCCCCCGTGTCCCATATGGTCCCCCCAAGGCAGGGGCAATTTTTGAGCACTTAGCCAGGAGTAACCCCTGAGCATCAAATGGGTGTGGCCCGAAAATCCAAAAAAAATAAGTAATATACTTAGTACTCCTTCAGTAACAATATTACAAACCATAGTGTCTAAAAGAAAAATAATGAGGGGAAGGAAAAGAGAGAAAAAGAGAGAAAGAAGAAAAATCTGCCCCAGAGGTATGTGGGGAGAGAGATGGGAAAGAAACTGGGAACTTTGGTGGCAGAAAATGTGCACTGGTGAAGAGTGTTGGACATTGTATGACTGAAACTCAACCAAGAGCAACTATGTAATTGAGAATAAAACAAACTGTAATATGAACAACCTTGTAACCCCAATGTTTAAATAAATTAATTTTAAGAAAGAATGTGAAAGGAAATTATATATATATATATATATAAAGAAAAAATCATCACCATTGTGCAAAAGAGATAATGTGTCAGGTAAGGTTCATGCCTTGCACAGAGCCAATATGAGTTTGATCCCCAGCATCCCATATTGTTCCTATGAGCACTGTCAGGAGTGATTCCTGAGTGCAGAGCCAGTAGTAACCCCTGAGCATCCCAGGATGTGGTCCCCAAATGAGAAACAAAAACAAACAAACAAATAAGAATCAACAAGTGAAAACAACTCCTGGGCCATTTGTTGGCCTTTGCTGTGTCAGAGCTGTGGGTCTGAGCCCAGCCTTGGCCACAAGCCATACTGAAGCCTCCACACCACCTTCTTCTTCTGGGCCTTAGGTCTGAAATGGGCAAGAAAACCTCTGGCTAACTCTTGGGGTGGATCCACCTCACTTAACAGGGAAAACCCAGCCCTGGAACACTGTTCAAAGGTTCAGCTTTGAATTGCCCTGAAACTGGAAATGCCAGTTGTCTAGGACCCATTCCAGACATGAGAGATCATAATGCTGGGGACATGGGGGACACAGCTTCTCCTCTCTGGACTGCCAAATTCTCATTCAGGGAGCTGGAATACTGGCTGACTATGGATCCTGAGAGCCTGGATGGGATTTGCATATTGACTGTCTATGCAGTTCTGGCCTCCAGCAAGAGTTCATTAAATGGTGTCAAACAAGGGCTGTTCCCACATGACATTCATGGCTTTTGAGGGCTCCTACACCCCTTCAAAATCCTGAAAAGAAGCTTGTGTTCAAAACCCATACCCATAATTCTATTGGGCTTTGCAAAATGCTGTATTCTAGCACCAAGAGCTTGGGTGGAACAGACCATATGTCCAGACAGGGGATTTGGTGTACAAATACTCTGTGAGACCACACCAGCGAGTTTTATAACTCATTCGAGAGGCCAGGGCTCAGAACTATAGAGCTATTTATTATAGGATCTTATTATGGGTTATGATCTATTTAAGTCGACCCAGCTGTCAGAATGACTTTCAAGACCTAGTAGCTGAACTTGGGGTCAGGAAAAAAAATCAACCCTTGAACAATCCTACTGTTTGTGGGGGGCAAAGATGGGTGTGAGCTCAGAGCAGCCCTCAGTGACCACAGAGACATTTCTAGAAGAATCAAGTGAAGTGGCAGAGGATTGCTGAGGTTTTCTGGGAATTTTGGGCATTTAGGATGAGGAAGCTGCCATTGGGAGATAGATTTGTAAGGTCGAGGAAAGGGAAGGAAGGACAGAAATTTACCTTCTTGCATGGGAAGATTCACTAGCCAGAGTGAGGGAAGAAAAATGACTCAGTTGGAGCCATACCAACTTTCATCCAAATTGGATCTTATTCCTGTTTTTTTGTCTCCTGAAAGCAACTTTCTCTTGCTCTGTCTTCCTGAGTTTCTTCCCTGACAACCACCTCTGAGGTCCCATCCTTCACTGAGGGTAAGCAATACATTAGCCAAAAAAAACACAGCACTAAAGGGGGCTGGAACAATAGCACAGGGGGAAGAGAATTTGCCTTGCATGCAGCCAATCCCCATATAGGATTCCCAGCATCCCATATGGCCCCCCAAGACTGACAGGAGTCATATCTGAACACAGAGCCTGGAGCCTGAGCACTGCCAGGTGGTAAAAAAATAAAGACCAAACAGAAAATAAACAAACAAAAAAGATGACACCAAAGCCATGGGGTCCAGTTCTGGGGAAAATTCACAGAACTCAAGTATAAAAAAAGAGGCAATTATAAAAATTTAGTTAAAAATGGGTCAAGGACTCAGAACCCAGACTGGATTCTTTTTTTTTTTTTTTTAAGAAGACATTCAAATGACCAACAGCTCAACATCATGAATCATCAGGGAAACACAAATTCAAAACCACAATGCTCTCACGTCTGTTAGGACAAAAATGCCACTCCAACACTGGCAGGAAGGGGACAAAGGGGAAGCCTGATGCATTGTGGTAATACAGCCATGCTCACTGGGTTTGCCCTTATGGAAAATAGCATGATGTGTTCTTAAAAACGTACACTGGAATGATGGTTCTATTTGCTTGTTCACTCCTGGGTAAAATGCCAAGAGAAATAAAATCCCTCTCTGAAAGACAAACCCACACTCACTGCAATGGTCACTGCTCTGTTCTCCCAGCCTCTCCTGGAAACTAGACTCTCTGAGGTCAAATCTCCACTCTCTGTGGACAAGCTGAGTGATGACCTTGGATTAGTTTCATACACTCATTGGGTCTCAGAGTAATCAGCTCAGTGGAAGTCCTCCAAATCCTTACCTTACAGGGTCTCTTAGAGGTTAAATAAGTAAATGGGCTTGGGATCAGCCCTTGAATACAGTGAATGATGAACAAATGTTGTTCTGTTAGCTCTCTGTGATGATAGGTAGATGGAAGGATGGATAGATGGATGAATGAATAGATAGAGATGATAGATAGATAGATAGACAGACAGACATATGATAGATAATAAAGAAATACATGTTTAGATAGGATATTAGATGGATCAGTGAGTGGATAGGTGAGTGAGTGGATGGATGATGGATAAATGAATGATGGATAGATGATGAATGGGTGGGTGTGCGGGTTGATGATGGATAATGAATAGATGGATGGATGACATGATAAACCTCATGAAGCATGGATAAGTAGAAAGAGGAAAACAGAGTAGATGAAAGGAAGAAGGAAGAGAAACTGTAAGAAACTCAGCTATGAGTGTGCATTTGGTAGCTTGTTCCTTATTATGTTTCATAGCTCTCATGGTAGCCTCAATGGTATTTGCCCTTCCCATAAGTCCTTTTAGTCAATTGACTAAAACCAACAGGCAAGTTACAACATTCTCACACACTAGTTTCTGCATGCAGACACTGTGAAAACCTGTGTTTTCTCTAGAGAATTGGCCCCTTGTAGGAATAGACCCACATGGGTCTGGGGCAGTGCCCCCCTGTACCCCAATAGAGATGCTCTCTGTTCTCCCTCAGCTTCCATTCAGGAGGTCACCTCTCTCTAAAGTCAACCTCTGCTCTCTCTCACTGACCGTGGTACCCTTGTGAGCCTCTTGGGGGCCATGTTGGCAAGAGGACAGAGTATGTAGGACTAGGCCAGCACCTGCTGTGCATCTTAAACACACCCTGCGCCATCAGGCAGCTTTCATCAGTCAGGCGATTGGCAGGCACTATTTGCTGGGATCTTGAGGCCCAGAGCCAAGCTTAGTCCATCAGGCCTAGGCATCCTGCCAAGAACCTCCACTGAAGAGCAGGCGCTGCCCAGTGACCAGACACCAGGAGAGGTGGCCAGTTCTGCTCAATGGACCTTGCATGCATCCTGATTAGAGAGCGAGGCAGGAGGGGACTTCCAGCCACGCTCCCCAGGCATTGGATTCTTCAATAAGAACATCCCAGGAGTGTTTTCCTCTTGGAAGTTCTTTCCACACCACCAGTCCTCTGCTGGGCACTTTCACTTCTCCAACACAGGTGGGATTTCTTTGATTAGCATCCTGACTAGGCAGGTCACTCTATCTGGAACATTCTTTTTTCTACAGGTCACTTCTCACTGTATGGTTACCTCTTCATAGAAGCCCTTGTCCATCACACATTCAAAATGTGGTTTGTCAACTATTTTAAATCCAATTTTTTTAATTTAAAAATTTTAGTCACAGTGAACTTACAAAGGTGTCTATGATTGAGTACAGAACTATAACTCTCTTGGGGCCAGACAAATAGCACACCAAGGAGGGGATTTGCTTTGCATGTGGCTGACCAGGTTCAATCTTTGGCATCCCCAGAGCCTGCAGGAATAATTTCTGAGTGCAGAGCCAGGAATAACCACTAAGTACCATTGGGTGTAGCCCCAAAACAAAACAAAAGAAAGAAAAAGAATAATCTCTCATATGTAGAATATAAAGAAATATAATGGCAGAATGACAGATACCCAAGGACAATGAAAACAAAGTACACGAAAACTGGTCTTCTCTGCTCTTCAGTAGAAAACATGTCACTGAGAGGTGTAGGGGGAGAGGCCAGGGAAGGGACAGCATCTGTGGAGGAGTGATGAGTGGTCAGCTGGGAAGAGGAGAAAGGGATGTTGAGAGGTGTCAGTTAACTCTGACCTTGCAACTGCTTCTTCTACTCACAGCATCACTATCCTTGTATGCAATCAGTGGGGATCCCAGTTGGACTGGAGACAGAGCTGGGGCTTGGGGACACAGCCCCTGTGTGCACATGCACTTGAGTTCTCATTTCAGCTCTGCACTGGAGGAGGTGGTTCTGGTGGGCCGCCAGCAGTGCTGGGTCGAACAGTGCTTATCCCCAGAGCACTCCATTGTCGGCCCAGCAGTTGGACAGTTTTTTTTTTTTTTACTTTTATTTATTTATTTATTTTTGGTTTTTGGACCATATCTGGTTATGCTCAGGGGTGACTCCTAGCTCTCTACTCAGGAATCACTCCTGGAAGGTGGGTGATATATATATATATATATATATATATATATATATATATATATATATATATATATATATATATATATATATAAAACTTGGTGGCATGCCTTGCACACAAGGCAATGCCCTCCCCCCTGTGCTCTATCATTCTGGCCCTGGGTGGGAATTTCTGAGGATGGCTTAGAGCCCCTTAGCACTGCAGGAAGGTTCCCTTCCCCAGTTCCCAGCCACCATACAGTCGCCTTTATCCCCAGCCCACACTTCTTTGGCTGATGGCTGGATTCGGTCAGAGACTGAAGAGTCAGATGAGATGGAGCTTTTTCATGAGCCAGCTCTGTGCCTACTTGGTGGCAACTCTGCCACTTGTCCCCAGACTCCTGGTGGGAAGCCATGTCCTACATTACATGTGTCAGACCCTGACAAGCCCCCTCCAGTGCTGTGGATTGCTGGTGATTGGCCCCCTGTGGCCTCCCCAGCCAGGCTGGATTCCTCTGGCACTGATCAAGCCTCTGCAAATGTCTCCTTGGAGGCAGCGGCCAGGCCAGGAGGCAGCCTGCATGGCTTCCCGCCAGCTCAGTTCTGGCTGTGCATAATAGCAGCCATCGCGGAGGGTCGACGTGAGAATTAAATGAGCTTTGGGACACGCAGGAAGTGTGAAGATCTTCATTGCTAATGATATTATTATTAGCTATTATTGCCTTTCCTCTCCCTCACCACAGGCTCCACTCCTGGGCCAGCTGTTTGCTCTCATTCTCAAGCTACAGGTGATAGAGGGCATAAAGGGGAAAGGAAGGAAGGAAGGAAGGAAGGAAGGAAGGAAGGAAGGAAGGAAGGAAGGAAGGAAGGAAGGAAGGAAGGAAGGAAGGAAGGAAGGAAGGAAGGAAGGAAGGAGAGAGAGAGAGGAAGGAAGGAAGGAAGGAAGGAAGGAAGAAGGGAGGGAGGGAGGAAGGAAGGAAGGAAGAAGGGAGGGAGGAAAGGAAAGAAGGAAGAAGGGAGGAAAGAGAGGGAGGGAGGGAGGCATGGAGGATGGGAGGGAGGATAGGAAAAAGGAAGGGAGGATGGAAAAAAGGGGGGAGGAAGGGAGGGAAGGAGGAAGGGAGGTAGGGAGGGAGGGAAGGAAGAAGGGAAGGAGGGAAGGGGAGGAGAGGGGAGGAGAGATGGGAGGAGTGGAGGAAGGAAGGGAGAGGAGAGGAAGAGATAAAGAGAGGGAGGGAGGAGGGGAGGAAGGGAGAAAGTGAGGGGGAGGAAAGAAGGAAGGAAGGGAGGAAGGGAGGGAGGGAGGGATGGGAGGAGGAAGGAGGGAAGGGGGAGGAGAGGGGAGGAGAGAGGGGAAGAAGGGAGGAAGGGAGAGGGGAGGAAGGAAGGAAGGGAGGGAGGAATGGAGGAGGGGAGGGAGGGGAAGGAAGGGAGGAATGGAGGGGAAGGAAGAGAGGAACACGGAGGGGAAGGAAGGGGGAGGGGAGGAAGAGAGGAGAAGAGGGAGGGGAGGGGGAAGAGAGGGAAGTTGGGGAGGGAGTGAGGGAGGGAAAGGGGGAGAAGGGGAGGGAGAAAAGGGAGGGGAGAAGGGGAGGAGGGAGGTGAGGAGGCAGGGAGGAAGGGGAAGAGGGGGAGGAGGGGAAGGGAGAAGGGGGAGGAGGTGGGAGGAGAGGAGGGAGGTAGAGGAAGAGGGGAAGAGGGGGGAGAGGGTGGGAGGGAGAAAGGGGAGGAGGGGAGCAGGGCTGCCTCTGGCATTTAAAGCCTCCCATGTCTGTGTTGAATTGCATGCCAAGGCAGTTATCAGAACATTCCATCTCAGCAAAGCTGCGATTCCATAAGGTTAGCTCCACCTAGTTGCTCCATCCCTTGTGATCCTAATTTATTAAGATGAGGGACACAGTTGTCACTTTACCAGTAAAGACAGACACAGACAAAGGGTGAAGAATAGGAGGCCTCTCAGACCAGACCTCCATTGCATGGGCTCTAGTGATGCAAGAGGAATGGGATCTAATTCCCTTTACACCCGCCCCCTGCCTCCTTGGAGGGCAAGCTGGAAATGAGAGGTCTAGGAACTCACCTCTGATAGGGCAGCTAGAATCTCGAGAGTGGATTTGACTCAGAATCTTGTATTTCAGTCCTACAAACCAACACTCTCATCCACAGCCTAACGAGACTCTAAGAGTGCCCAGAGCCACTGCTACAAAACCCTACCTATATAACAGAAAACAGGCTGTCCCTGCCAGCCTGTCTATTATTGGCGGCCGGTAAGGACAGTGGGAACATGCGGACACTGAAATACTAGAGGGCAGATAAATGGGGAAACCCACAGCTGACACCTTGCCAATGATGGTGCCCACAGCATAGGCCATGGAGGAACATTGTTGGGTGAATGTAAATACAACTATCACATTGCTTTGATATCAATGCTCAGGAAGAGGCCAAACATTAAGGGGCCATCAATGCAGGACTAACCTCCATGCATTCCCTGCCCTCTTTCCCTGCAGTCCCCGCCGCTCCCTGCAGTATCCGTCCTCCATTCCCCATCATGGATCAGGCCTGAAGTTCAGAACTGGCCACAGCAGTGCTGAACTCTGACCTTGCAGGGGTATATGGTCCTGTGGAAACAGCCCCTTTTCCAATCTCCAGGCAGGCAGGGAATTCCAGGGGGCTGCCTCATGCCTGGGGAAGAGGTCACCTGTGGGAGAGCTGTCCAGGATACTTGTCCCGATTTGGCTTCCTTTGGTGTCAACAGCAATTCACAAAGAATCATGGCATTCCCTCCCCACATTGCATTATGGGTGCTAAATAAACTCTAGATGTCCGTTCTCCCTCTCTGCGTGGCCACTCACTGCAAGTTTCCCAGAGAACATCAGGAACATCAGGAAGCTCCCTAGCCCATGTATATGAGGAGTGGGGTGGAACATGCCTTTCACATCTGGGGATTCAACTGACTCTGCCAGGAGGATTCTCTGGAGGGGGCAAATCTACAAGATGCCCCTGCTAAGCTGCCTCTTCTTTCCCACTTGCCTGGGACCTCTTGTCCTGGGGACATCTGTAACCTCTCTGGAGTTGCAAGAGGGGCACACAGGGGTCACGTAAAATGAAAGTGCATTTGACTCTGTCCAAAACGTGCTCAAATTTCAAGTCTAGGCCAAAGACCAGGGGCCAACTTCCCATGTCTGGCACAGCATGAGGCTCAGAGACAAGCTTCTAAGGATGGGAACCCTTATCCTGTGAGAGGAATCCAGCGGTGAATGGATCCTGGTGCCCACCAAGTGCTTAGTTTATCAGAGCAACAGTTACTAAGAGAAAATGGATCTTGCCCCCCCCTTCCCCTTCCTGTTACCCAAAGCTGGGAATCTGAGCAACATGTGATTCCCTCCAAAAAAAAAAACCCTTCAAAGCCCGTTTGGCCGTCTCCAGAGTTTCCGAACGAGTGAGGAGGGAGGGAGGGAGGGAGAGAGAGAGAGAGAGAGAGAGAGAGAGAGAGAGAGAGAGAGAGAGAGAGAGAGAGAGAGAGAGAGAGAGAGAGAGAGAGAGAGAATGCCTGCCTTAGAGCAGGGGAAGAAGGAGGTAAACTAAAGATACTGGTAGCAGGAAATGTGCACTGGTGAAGGATGTTGGACTGAAATTCAATCACGAATAACTTTGTATCTATGGGAAAAAACTCAATATATTATGAACAGCCTTATAACCACAGTATTTAAATAAAGAAATTTATAAAGAAAAGAAAGAAAAAGATGAGCAATAACAAGAATACCAATACGGCAGACTCCTACCTACCCTGCACTTAAATTATCTCTTCTCTGCCATTGCTTAAATTGGTGCCGACATTAAACTCGGCATAAACTCCATATGCTAATAGCTCTTGTGCCACGATAAAGCCACATTTATAAATTTTTTAAAAAGTCAAACTATAGTGCACATAAAATTCAAATTAACCCCATTAATTCAACAGGAGGGAGGAAATAGCTTTGCTGAGAGGCCTGTGTCCCAGGCAGAGTGAAAAAGAGCCCAGAGACCTGGATAGGCTTGGGGTGGGGGTCCTCAACACAGGGAGGCGCCTTCATGCTTAGATCTGTCAGGATGGGCCCCTTCACCTTCCTCTACCAATAATCTAGGGTACTTCCATGAACATACCGAGTCCTGACTTTTAGAACCTCACTTCCTATAAAATGCCACTTATAGGCCAATTCCCACTCTGTCCATTTATTAACCAGTACAATGAAGGCACCCAGTGAGCACCAAGAGGAACCTCATATTTTGGTTTATTTTGTGGCCACACCTGGCATTGCTCATGGTTTACTCCTAGCTCTGTGCTCAGGGATCATTCCTGGTAGGGCTCAGAGTATTATATAGAGTGCCAGGAATTGAACCCTTATCAGCTATGTGCAAGTCAAGCCCCCCACCCAGCCCTGACTCCTATTTTAACTTGATTTATAGTGAATGCATTTTTCTCCTTACCTCCAACTCTGAAAATTAACTCACCAGTGCCAAAAGCACTATGGATGCTGATCTGGCATGCCTGGTTGTTGGTAGAGATCTTTGGATTGGTCCTCATATTGACTTCTAATTAGATGGCTTTCAATTGGTTCCTTGGTTTATATGTTAAAAAGACATTTCCCCATTGCCTCCTCATCTGGCTTTCTTCATTCCCCTTGGAGGTGAGCTTTGGTTTTCCCAATAAAGGCTGCTTTGGAGGCCTGGAGGGGAAGCTGCCATCTTGGCTCATGGTTCCACGTGGTGGAGCAACTGGCTTGTGGGTGAACAGCTTGTGGTGTAAATTTCTGGCCTGATGTTCCTTCCCATCTGTGTGTGGATTATTTCCTACATCAGAATTGCTGCTGGTCTCTTGTCCTACCCGGATTAGGGACATAGAGATCCCTTTCTCTCTCTGGGGATTGTGGAACACACATCCCATCATTTCACACCTGGTCACCTCACCCAATGCAGGTTCATCTTTGTTTTCTTTTACTTATCATGAATCTCTGTCAGGGGAGCTTTCCCAGAACCACTCAATGGTCTGAGATGTATTTCTCTTGGAGACACTAGCCTCATTGTGTGAAGAGGATGGTTCAGTACTTAGAATTACTAAGGGGCTGCTCAGTCTAAAATTACTGAGGACTCCCAAGGCCACACTCCATGCTTTTGGGGGAAGAGGGTGGGGAACAGAATTTCGGGCACAGCCATGCATGACTCCAGCCCAGGGCCTCTCCTCTCCTTTGAGTATGCTAATAGGCAGCAGTTAACCAAGTCTAACACTTATTTTTTTGTTTGCTTGTCTTGTTTTGGGGTCAAACCCAGAGGTGGTCATGGCTTACTCCTGGTTCTGTGCTCAGGATCATTAGTGGCAGGCGTGGGGCACCATATGGGATGCCAGAGATTCAACCTGCAGTTGGCCACATGCAAACTATGCAGCTTGCCCACTGTGATTGCTCTAGCTGCTAACACTAATATTTTAGTTTATGTATATCCTACTTGATTACATTTCAGAATCTATTTCCACTGACATTTTATTTGCTGTTTATTTGGCATTATCTGGCACTTGACCATCCTTCACTGGGATCCTATGAGAAGGGCAGAATCTTAGGGCAATCTCCATTGTTACCATAGAATTTAGCAATGATCTTATTAATGTTTAATGTTTGAGACGTTCAGTGAAGTGCTGAATTCAAAGCAGTTCCTTGGTCATTAACTTCTTTCCCCTTTTTATTCCCCACACCCTCAACCTCAAGGTCTGTTCCTGGTCCATGGAAGCTTCTGGGAAGCAAGCAGAAAAGACAAGACCAAAAGTCTTTTCTGAAAGTCCCACTCTCTGGACTCCACTAACAGCTCATTGATTACTTGCAAAGAAGTCTGGGAAATGTAGTTTTACAATGGGGGTGCACAGTGCTATTGTGAGTGAATGCCAGGGCAGATTGGCTGGCAGGGAGGGTTTAATCAGCAGGCAACAAATTCCTGACATTCCTTCCTCTTAAGATCTGCCCTTGAGGACCCATGCAAGTTGACCAGGAGATCCTAGCCAAGGGCTAAAAGGACAGCAAGAAAGGCAACGATTGTCCTGCAATAAAATTACCTATAAGAAAGGGGGAAATGCTAACAGTGTTCTAGACAAGGCATAATTACAGTGCTCCACGCAGTAGAATCTAGGTTTGCAAAGAAGAGAGTTTTAGGAGAGCTTGGCTGATGCAGGAAGCTCCCACATACTCAGACATTCAAATACCACGCTGGTGCTCCAGAGAACAATGGCTGAGTGCAGACGGGTTATTTTACATAAAGAGGCACGGAACATCCCTGGCACTTCACCTGGGGGTGGCAGGATTGTTCTGTAAGGAATCAATCACTTGTACTGGAATTTGGGTACCAAGGGGTGGGAGCATCTCTGAGTGGTTCAGAGACAATCTTCAACAGCGCCCTCGGGTGGCTTCCAGAAGCCACAGCAGTGAAGGCTGGTAAAGGCGTGTGGATCTGGTTAAAGTGGCCCCTTTAGACAGGATGAGCGATGATTGGCCATACTTGAGCCATGATTGCACCAAGTCAGGATCACGTTGGAAGCTCATAAGGAGAGCATTAGCTGTCTCATGGATAATGGATGATGGTCATGTGCAAACAAGAAAGGAGAGGGAGGACATTTTTTGCTTTGAGATTGTAGAGCAAGGAGAATCTATGTGTGTGATATCAGGTGGTAGAGGAGAAAATTGGGGTGATGTGAGAATAGTTTCAGGGGTTGTGTCTTGGATTGTGCCCTGCAAGTTAAACCAGACCATAATTATGGCTACCATGGGATCTCGTCAAGCTTGGGTTAAATTGTGGTGGCCTGATGTGGGTTATAAAAGCTGCCAAAGCAAGAAATGTTGCTGTACACATAGGAAAGGAGTATGGCAGGGTAAGTTGCAAATAGAATTAGCCACTTTCTTAACGTCTTATTAATAAATGTGGTTGAAGCTTTGTTCCTGGGAAGGGCATTGGCAGACCAGAAATCAAATCCCTCTTCCCTTGCCAAATTTACAACCCTCTGCTAGAAGATACCTCCTCATCTATGCCCCCCCATTCTCTTCATTGTGGGGGATCCAGAAAAGGTGGCAAAAGGGGTAAATATGGGTGGGTATCTGCCTGTTGGGCAGGGAGAAGCCATAGAAACTGACTGTGGGGGACATAGTGGGGGGTCCTCAAATATTGGCCCATCAATGTACCCAAGTTCCTGGCTACCCCCACATAAAAATGGAAAAAATATTTTTCCACTGCTGCAGAAAAAACTAGAATAGAGAGAAGAATAAATAGAAGGGAAATGTCGGGGGATACAATCATAACCATTGGACTCAACATGGTTGGAAAAGCAAATGGATATTATGAAATGCATCCAGTGGATGCAGAGTTTGGGTCACATGAGGCTGATGAGGCCTCAGTTAGACAGAATGAGATTGATAGAGCAGGATTAGAGCTTCACAGGTTCTGTTGACACAGAGTTTTAGATCTCTCTGGGTCTTGGTCCCTATATGGGAAACAAGGTGGCAGCTTGTCTTTGTTTTGGAACAACCATCCCCTAGTCTGACCCTGGCCCTCCTAACATGACCTGACAATCAGCTAGATCCCGAAGCAATGAAGGTGACAGAAACTCCTGGGTGGGAAGAGTGCGCATTGGGGCGATGCTGCAAAGCAGGTGAGGGGTGAGGGATCGGGGCCATTGCGGTAGAGGGAGCTGCCTTGCCTTTCACAGACCTGACCCATGACTGTGGGTCTTACATCCTGGGATGATCTCCTTGAAAGCACAGAAACCCCCATAACTGATCTAAGTGTGGAGAATAAATCAGGATTCAGGTTGCATTTAAAGGAATCCTCTGCCCCTCTGGTTGCTGCTGTCTGAAAACAATCTCAAAAGGCTTTATTAGGCATGACATTATTGATCTTAGTTTCATAACTCTGGGATGAAATACACACCAACATATGCACATGCACACACATGTATGGGGACACATACACACATTAGTGCAAAAATGTCCAAGACAGGAATTTTCAGGAAAGGTGTCATGCTTTTATTTACTTATTTTTGTTTGGATTGGGGGCCATACCCAGTGGTGCTCAAGGATGATTCCTGGCTTTATGCTCAGGGATAATTCCAGGAATTGCTCAGGGGACCACGTGGGATGTGGGGGTTGACTTTCAGTCAGCTGCATGCAAGGAAAACTCCCTACTTACTGTACTATTAATTTGACCCCAGCCTACTTTTATTTTATTTTTTTATTTTTGAAGTGAAATCAAATTATTATTTAGAAATGATGATGAATGGGAAAGAGACAGTGAGAGAGAGAGAGAGAGGAGAGAGAGAGAAAGAGAGAGAGAGAGAGAATGATGTGCTCAACAGAGGAAATCAGGTTTCTCCAAAGGCAGGGAGAGACCCAGTCCATATCCAGCATGACAGTAGGAAAGCATGAAACGCGTATCTCAAGAGGAGAGAGGGGGCCCCATGTGTAGACTGATAACACACGTGCTCAGTACCGCCACATGTGCCCTGGAAACACATGTGCCTACTTATTATATTTTATTTTATTGTGGAAATCAATATGGCTTCCCTTCCAAACTTGGTGATAAGGCCCATATCAACTGAGCTGTGAAATAAGGCCTTTTCAAAAAAGGGGGGAATTGTTCTCATTAAGCCCTAAAACACTATTCTTTTCCATTGATCACCCAAACCAATTTGCTTGATGTAGAATTATTATGTAACAGGAAAAAAAAGAGAGCTCTTGCTACCACTCAATACCAATTAGATGGATTTTTCTCTTAACATTAGGTGCCGATGTAGCTTTCCTCAATCTCATAATTAAAAATAGGTGATAAGCTATGTGCTTGGAATCAATTCCTTCAGACTTTAAGGAGCATCACAGAATATCTATTGTTCCTTAGACAAAGAACAAAGTCTGTACTACTGAGTGAGTGGGGCCCAGAGAGGCAGGCATGTGTATGCTAGAAGCTTCTTCACAGGATAGGAGTTTGGGGCACTGGCTCCAAGCATCTCAAATAAATATGAATAGAAATGAGAAGTCCATGGATCAGACAGGAAAACAATGCACCCATTTTAAATCTATTAAAAGGTTATAATTAAGTTAATTATTCTAATTCTAACTATGAATCAGTTATGCATCTAATTCAAACCACATGTGTGTTTGTGTGTGTATATTAAGACCACACTTGGCTGTTCTCAGGACTTCTTACTGGCTCTGTGCTCAGGAATCACTCTAGCTGTGCTTGAGGGAGCATATATGGTGCCATGATGAAATCCATGTTGGCAAGGCAAATGCCTTACCCACTATCTCTCTGGCCCACCTCCTGACTTTTTTACTTAGAGAATTCCCAGTTTATCTCTGACTGTGAGCTGATGTTCTCTCAGACACATCTAGCAATACCCTTGTAAGAAAGAATCAAAGGTTAAATCAGGCAGCAGTTCAAGCAGTTCACTCCTGAGTGAGGGAGAGAGAGAGAGAAAGAGAGAGAGAGAGAGAGAGAGAGAGAAGAGAGAGAGAGAGAGAGAGAGAGAGAGAGAGAGAGAGAGAGAGAGAGAGAGAGAGAGAGAGAGAGAGAGAGAGAGAGAGAGAGAGAGAGAGAGAGAGAGAGAGATGGACCGATGGACTACTGGCCCACCCTTCCACCTAGTCTATAAATGAACCACATTCTGAACCAGGACTCAGAAGCCATGCAACCCCCTTAATATGCGGATAACAAATCCATGCGTCGGCGTGGACACCATTCCAAGCGCTTGACCTCTGTTAGCTCATTTCATCCTCACATCCGCTCCTGTGGGAGTTGCTGTTCTGAACTCGGCACACGCCGCCTAAATGCATAATCGCTCTTATTTATGAGCTCAAACTCTACGTGGCAGACACAGTCCCCAGAGGCTGGACACACAGGCTCGCATCCTCCTCCCCAGAGCCCAGAAGATGCTTGTATCTAATCTACCAGCACTTTGTTAAGTCAGAGATGGATGGAGGGAGGCAGAGAGGGGGAGTGCCCCACTCATGATGGCCTCCTTGGCAGGTCATGCAGGGAACATTCTGGAGCTGAGTAAAGTCAGCATGACTCCGGGGACCTCGTTCCCAGCCTGCCTGCAATTTTAGTCACAGTGGCTGCCTGAGCGTCCTCTGGGTTTTGGGTGGCTGCATACTGTGACCTTTTGCTTTCCTATGAGGATGTGCTGGGGAGTTGAGTCCATTCTTCATGTGGCATCATCTCGTCTTGAGGAAAAGCAGAGAAATGAGCGAAGAAACAGTCTTCGTATCTCCTTTTGCTATTGGATGGTCATCAGGGACACCTGTAGGCTGGGATTCCCATACCTGGCTTTTATTTTATTTATTATGTTGGTTTCAGGACACCTGGTTGATCTCCGTCCTGACAACAGTCACCTGCCACCTAGCGATGAAAGGAGGAACTGCAGATCTGGGCCTGAATGGAGACGTCTGGGTTCTGGGGTTTTAGACCAATCAAACTGGGAGTGAAAGGTAAAGTGGTCCCGCCTCTTGCTCTGATAGGGCAAGAAAACCAGGGACGTTCCCAAAGTCACAGCGCGGTTTTGGCATCTGGTGTGATGCTGTTGCATCAGTCTTCAATGTGGACACATCTGGATTCCCGACGGAATTGCTTTCACGGTCCATCTGGCTGTAAGCAGAGCCAGGACCATGGGATGGTACTAACTGAGCAGATTTTCCCAACAAGAAGAAACGCCCAGGACAAAACAAAACAAAACAAAACAAACCCTTGCAGGAACAAAACTTCCTTGTCATTTTAAATCGAAATAATGCCACTAGGTGAACTGCTCTTTGTACAGAAACAGACCACTGCAAGATCCCGGGGCTCAGTATTCTGCATCCACTGGCTCAGCGGTGAGAGCTGGGGATGAAACCGGTCCTGTGATGAAGCAGAGACAATGTCTAGGTTCCTGGGGCTGGCGACAACACTTGCTGCAGAGTGTGGCTCTTTCTGACTCCAAAGCCAGGATTCTACTCTACTATATCTCTCCACACATGAGGATATATATCAACACTCATGTATACAAAACACATCGCATGCTCATACACAGAGATATAGACGAACATATATAAACATTCAACACACACAGACACATATTTTCATACACACACAATGTATACACATATATAAACATACATGCAGTCATACATGCACGCAAAGATAGATACATATATACAGACTATCTGCACACATGCAAGAGCATCATATACTTACATTTAAGGATGAAAAAGTCAACATTTTAATCTAAGCTACTCTCTATACTGCACATATACCAAGTATAAATCTAGTGCTACTACTGGAAGGCAGTCAGGTCAAAGGGGGAGGAAAGTGGGGAACTGTTCAATTACAATGCGATCATAATAGAATTTTCAAGGATTTTTCCCCTCTAAAACATTATCTTTAGACAAACATACTAGTATGTAGTATCCCACATCAAAAAATACTAGATTCATCCCATGAATACAAGTGATGTTCAAAGTAAGAAAGTCAGTTAGGGGGTGGAGTGACATCTAGGAGGCAAGAATAAATCTGGGATCCTGGGAATTCTATATGGCCTCCTGAGTCCACCAAGAGTAATCTTTGAGCACAGAGGCAGGAATGTCACACCCCGCTGTATGTGACCCCCCCCAGAATATCCAAAAACAAAAAGAACAAAATAAGAAAATTAATGCTATGCCCCATACCAATAGAAGGAAATTAAAAATGTATACTCATTTCAATGATAAACAAGAAGAAATTTAACAAAATCTAATTTGTTTTAATGAAAAAAACAGAAAACAGGGTATGGAAGGAAATTTTCTCTTCAGGATAAAAAAAAACCCACAGAAAGAGCCAGTGGCTTTCTTCTATGATGAGGAATTGGGTGCCAGCTTTCCCCTCTGGCATTCACTGTGGGGGGGGGAAGTGCTAGCCAGAGCAATTAAACAAGAAAAAGAAATGAAGGTCATACAAATTGGAAGAGAAGATGAATAATTAACTGTTCTCTGATGACATGATCTAGAAAATCCCTATGAATCTGTAAGAAAACTATGAGCACAATTAGAGCTAACAAGAAAATTCAGCCAAGTTGCTGGTATAAATTTAACACACACACCTCAATTACCTATACATCTGCAGTGAACCACTAAAATATAGCTTAAGAAGGCATTCCTACTTATAATTACATCTTCAAGAATAAAATATCCCCAAATAATCTTAACATAGGAGGCAAAAGGTGTTCACTAAATATGACATGCTATTTCTAATGTAAATGAAAGAAGACCTAAGTAATGGTAGGAATGTTCGGTGTTCTTGGATATAAAGACTTATACTGAGATGTCAATATGACAAAAGAGTCCTATGGATTCTAGGGCAACCCTCCATATGGGTTCCTGGACCCTGTTCATACAGAGGTGTGTGGAGGCTTCTCTACACCAACCAGCAATTCTCAGACACAAGCTTAATTTCAAAACTTCAACATAAAAGACTGGATCAATAGTATAGTGGGGAGGGCAACTGCATGTAGCCAACCTTGATTCAGTTCCTGGCATCTTCAATGGTCCCCTGAGCACTACCATGCATAAATATTAATTGTAGAGTCAAGAATAGCTCTTGAATACCATTGGATGTGGCTCAAACATGTTCCCATCTAATCTTAAGAATTCAGTTCAATTTGGAGCCACCTTCAGGTAGAAAGTGTCAAACTTCATAGGCTAAGACCCTTCTCAGATGTTGATCACAAGCCCCAGACAAACCCTCTGCTGTTACCTGGGCTTCTTCTGTTCCCTGGCTACAGATTACAAAGGTCCCAGTGACCCCCTTATCAGACTGTATGTGCTACTGAGAAAACAGATACTACCTGTACTTCTGATGGACTAACTTGCTGTTGGCCTCACTTTCCCAAGACACCATCTCATATTGGATTAACTTTCTGACCTAGTACAAGAACTCATCTACTTATTAGATCAATTTTTTTAACCTTTTTTTTGACCTTGTTTCCTTCCTGTGCCCTCCCACTCCTGTTCTATTTGTAGTACCCCTAGGTTGGTGCTACAGCTCCCCCCTCCTCATAGCTAATTTTCACCTATGACTCCCTTAGACTATACTGAAGACCCATAAGAGGCCATGGTAGCCATGGTTGAGAAATGCCATCATATACACTGATTTATTACAAAGGAAGATCATTAAGAACACTTAGGTGAAAGTTGATTAGGTCAGTGCTGCATAAGGTCAGCACTTCCTTGCCTTCTCCAAGACCACATTCTTCCCCACCACACACACACACACACACACACACATGCGCGCGCACAATGATGATGAAAATGCATCAACCCAGAAATATTCTGAAGCACTGAACTCTTAGGTATTTTAAGGGTCTTCATTACATTGGCATGACCAATGAACTCAATAGTTCTTTGGTAATTGAACCATCTGTTTCCCTTCTTCAAAGATCAAGAAGTGGTATTGGAGGTTCCATAATTCTACTCCAATTAATTTCTCTGGCAACCAATCTTCATTTTCAGGCTGCTTTCCAGAAGCTCCCTTCATCAACCTTGTGGTTAGACATGGACCAGGAAGAAAATTAGGAGACTGTGGAGGAAGCAGTGAGGCCAGGTCTGTGAATGAAGGTCAAATATGATTAACAAATAAGTTATAGTATTGCAAATCTCTGTGGAAAATTCAATGACCCAAATCCCTGTTGAAAACTCAATGACCTGAAGAAACAAAAAAGTCACTTCTCAATTCCATATAGCAAAAGTAAGCGTGAAAACAAAATCGTGAAAAAGAATAATGAGTGAGAGCTCATTCTCTACCATTTCAAAATGCATTATAAAGCTATTCAGAATAGTGTGATAGTGGCATAAGGACAGACATATTGACCAAAGGCAGAGGATTGAGAGTCTAGAAATAAAATAATTTATTAGAGTGTTAAGTCTCTTCAATTGGGGGGAAGTTTAGTCTTACTAACAGTTAAGTAAACTGAATTTCTGCAAACAAGAGTAAAATTGGATCACTACCTCACACCATAGACAAAAGTGAACTCAAAATGGGTAATGTAGTAAATAGGAAGACAAAGCTGTTAGAAGAGAACACAGATAGAGTCTTCTCAATCTTGGATACGGCAAAAATGCTTGTATATATAATATCTAGAACATAATCAAGAAAGAAAAGTGTATGAATGTGCATGTGTGAACATGTATGTGTATATGTGCACCCCTCTGTGTGTATACGTCCAGGATTAAAAATTATATCTATTTTTTGGGGCACAAGCAGTCACGCAAGTCGTAAGGCCTTGCCCACACTAGCCTAGGACGGACCGTGGTTCAATCCCCGGGTGTCCCATAAGATCCCCCAAGCCAGGATTGATTTCTGAGCACACACCTAGGAGTAACCCCTGAGCATCACTGGGTGTGGCCCAAAAACCAAAAAAAAAAACCCTGTATCTTCTTTTTATAGCATCTCCATTCAGGAATTGAATCACAGTTCAGATACAAGACAAGGAAGATTTGAAAATTGCTTTCGGCATATTGACATCTTAACAATATTATGTTTTCCAATCCATAAACACAGGATGTTTTTCAATTTATTAGAAACTAAAACATGGGGGGGTAATAGATGGTTTAAACAAGAGCATACAGCTAAAATATAGGAAAATGTCAATCACAACCAGTTGAGTTTTTCTCTCCTAGGAAGAGCTCGGGACAATTACTCATTTGTAATTTGTGATAATTTGGAAGAGAGCTGGTATCTCTCTAGTTTCCCTGCTCTTGGGAAAACTTCCTCATAGGCAGTATGGGGAAAAAGGTTGCAAATAGAATGCTTAAACTACTGAATATTAAATTGCTTTTAAGCACACTTCAGCACTTTAGAAGATCCTTTTATATATTAAGAATGAGTATGCTAATTGCGAGCCATTCTTGTGTATCTTAAGGGAGCTCTAACAGGCAAGACTCATCTGAATGACTCTCTTCCTTCAACAGACATTCAGTACTTGGGGCTTACACATATTTGGTAATATCTGAATTACCAAGTGCCCCCCTTCCCTTTCTTTTTGGGTAAAAATAAAATTGCAAAGACAAAATAAGTAGTACTAATTAGCATTTACTGAACTAGGGCATGAAGGCCAAGGATGCTCCTAGTCTCACCTAATATCCAAATAAAGTAGGGTTCAACTCTTTAGCTGATTGAAGCCTCATCCCCCACCCTTTCTCCCTAGGTAACTTGACCTTACCTGCAAGACCCCGCCCATTCCTGGGAGGGGTCTTGGAAAAGGTAGATAAGGTATGGACCAGAGGGGATTAGGGCTTTTTGGCTGGCTCTCTAGCGCTTCTGGTCTTTGGCCAGGATGGAGCCCAAAGGGAAGATGGCTGAAAGGAATTAAGATGCAGGGTAGCTAAGAATGGCTGAATGCTTGAAAGGTTATGATATAGGCCACACACATGTGATGGATAGGGATGAATAAAGCTGATGCTTCCTGAAGCCTGCCTGTGAGTGAGTTCAATACCTGTCGCTTTCCTGGACCCCAGACCCGCCGGTTCATGGGGGGTGAAGCCACGTGGCCGGGGCCTAAGGACAAAGGCCTCCATCCATCGCCATCCACCACCATCCTAATGCTACAGCTGATTAGCCACCCCTCTTAAACAAATAGCATTACCTGCTCCAAAACAGCAGTAAGAAGAGAATATTTCACTGGGAAAATCTGGGCCAAGAAAGGAGAAGCCTCATAATCACACACCACAGATGACATGAAAATCTCTCTTCAAACATACCTGTCCCCATCCTCCAATAGCAATCCAGTTGTGTCTCTAGATTACAAATATTCTAAAGGAGAACAAAAGTAAACAAGGTTAACTGAAGAGTGATCATTTCAACTATCTTTACAGGGCAGTGTGTGTGTTCAGAAGGAGATGGATATATAGAGAGAAAGAGAAAGAGAGAGGGAAGAGCAAATGTAAAAGAGGGAGAGGATAGTGCCATGCATCGGAAGTTTGTTTATCCAGAATCACTCATGGTGTCTTCTTTGATCTTTGAAATAATCCTAAGTTATTGGTTCACCCATGAACTAGGAAAAAAGTGAAAAAATAATATGGTAATTTTCCATATTCATGAAAACGTATCAGTGAAGAAATTCATGAAGGAAGCTTCATACTCATGAAAGTCAGGGGCTGAAGGAAAGGCTATGGGAAAGATGGCCTTGTCTTCCACAGTTAGAGAAGGATTTCCTGTCTTTTTGTCCATCACATTGAACTTTCTTCCAAGAACATTTTATGAGTGAAGGCCAGCCATGAATTAGGGTCACAAAAAAGTTTATTGTTATAGAATTTAGCAAACTATAAGTCAACAGGCTAGAATTTGTCTACTGTGTAGGCAAATAGCATTTGATTGGCATAGACTGACCCTATTTCTTTACATATTGTTTCAAGTCAAGGAGTTTTGAAAGATTTAGAAAGGTCTGCAAAGTCTGAAATGTTTAACTCAGTTCCTCTGCAGAAAAACTGATTTATAGTGCTGATTTCTAGTCTAGAAAGCTGATGGAGAGATAAATCAAAAATTGGAGACTAAATCATATAGGGGTACTCTGGACTTCAAAACTGCTCCCCAGGAATCAGTATCATTCCATCTCCCCCTTCTCCACAATGTTCTTAAAATCTGGAGAGTGACTGATAAATGAATGAAGGGAACATGGTAAGAAGTGTGGCTGAGTTTTTCATAGTTGCTATGAAGAAAGCAGTGAGTCTACCAGGCTCCAAAGCCAGAATGGGATTGAGCTGTGACAAAGGCTCACATGACAGATGTCAAGCAAGAGGTCACATCAAGGTACCAGAGAAGGCTCAGCCTTTCAAGAAGGTAGCACTAGCTCATGAAGCACTTGTGAGATTTTTGTCCCCAGTTTTGTGGGAAGCTGCAGAGAACATTGAAGCACCTTGAAGCATTAGCTAATTTAAAATGGATTAATCTGGTCAATAAGAGGATGAATGAATGAATGAACAAGTGAATGAATGAATGAATGAATAAATGAACAAAAGTCAGGGGCAGGGAGAACAAGGGGGCTGGCTTTTGCAGAGGCTGAGGTGCGAATTGAGGATAGCTTGAGTGACCTGGTAACAGGAACAAAATATCTTGCCTTATAACTAGGAGGATGGGCAGAGTGTAGAGCTCTAAGGTTGCTAAAGACTCCTGAGAGCAGTGAAGGGTGTGTGCAAAGTTGTAGCAAGACCTATTCTGACCCCTACACCCTTCACACACAGTAAGCTGGAGCAGTAGGCAGCATGCAGGTGACTCTGGAGAAGGGGCCGCCATCTTGTTCTTGTGTCTCAGTGTGGCTCTAATCAGCAGGTGCAGCGTCCAAGTAAACACATTTTCTTGTGCCAGGCTGCTGTCCTCCTCACCAAAGGATGGATTGGGCTGGTTAGAGAGAGCTCGACACTGATGTCGCAGATCCATTAATGTTGGCCACAGGTTAATTCTGAGCAACTTCCAGGTGATCCAATAATTCATTAAACTGACGAAAACAAATCTTTGGAAAGTCCAACTCATGACAGATGAAAAAGCAATGATTTATTGTTTGGAGAGAAGTGTCTCTTGTTCCATTCTTCAGTCTGTTGAGTGAACTGGAGTGTGCAGGATGAACCAGGTGGATGTTCTGCTTAATGGGCAACATGCAGACCTGATGTGGCTTATATTCATTCCTACTACTTCTTTTGAACAAAGGAGAAAAGGAGTTGGAAGGAGGGATACCGAGGTCAAGCACAGTCTCAGCTTGTTATGATCTTCTGTGAACTTGGGGGCAATTTCCTGTCCTTTGTGAGCCTCTGATGGTTTGTCTTCTTTACTAACACAAGTTTCAGTCATGGATCTTATTAGTGAGAATGATGGAACACAGTGCTTGGGATGTTAGGGGCTTCATTCTACATAATATCTCTTAGCTACTGGTGATAAAGGATACAGGTGAATATTTTTCCCTGCTTAATGGACACACACATCCCAGGTGAACAAGTAAACAGCTATCAGAAGAAGATTCCAGAAGAGCTGGGGCGATAGCACAGAAGGAAGGGTATTTATTTGCCTTGCATGTGGCCAACCCAGATTTGATGCTTGGCATCCCATATAATCTCCTGAGTACTGCCAGAAGTAATTACTGAGTGTAGAGCCAGGAGTAACCCCTGAGCATCGAAATAAAACAAACACAATAGAACTTTCCAGAATGTTTACTTCATTATTCACAATGTTTACTTCATTATTCAGAAGATCATTGAGGGAGGGGGTTGGGAGGAGGGTGAATCAAGAAACCAGGAGACTGGGAAGGTGGGGAAAGGTTTAAAGAGGTAGTAATGACTAAGAAGAAAGTTCCAGAAAACTTAATGAAAGATAAAATGGAGCTTCCTAACCACTGACAATGGAAAGAGGAAGTGATATCAAGAGGGACTCACTTTGAGTTTGGGGATGGTTTCCAGATCCAGCTAATGTTAGCTTCCCCCACTGTTGCATGCAGGCAGATGCCTATGAGTGGGGTGGGGTGTCCTGAGGGCACCTCCTTTCCTTTTCTCATTATGGCTACAACTCCTCTGATTCTCAGGAACTTCTCTCTCAGAGTGACAGAGGAAGATGTGGGTGGGGAGTCTCCTTGCTAGGTTTTTCCCATTCATGACTCCCCTGCCTATCCCTTCAGCAGAAACAAGAGAGAAATACCTGCCAGCTATTGCTCTATGTAGATGCTGAATATATCACACTGGGCTTCACTCTTCTGGCTGTCTCAGCTTTAAGGATTATTATCCCCATTGTTTGGTTAGTTTTGAGTCATATACAATTAGTTTTTAGGGGTTCCTCCTGTTTCCATGTTCAGGGATCACCCCTGGTAAAACTTGGGGATAACATATATATGATGCTGAGGAATAAACCTTGGTAAACCGCATGCAAAGTGAGTGATCTACCCACTGTCCCATCTCTCTGGCTTGCCTCTTGTGTTGGTCTTTGTCATAGGGGGCATTTTGAATAGGGGCATTTGGTGGTAAATTCTTCAATACTTATTTGGGGTAATTTTCTTGGTTTTGGGGTCACACAAGTTGTGTTCCGGACTCTATGCTTATTAATGGTCAGGTCCAGCTCACGACATGAAGCTCACCACAAAGAGTGATGAGTGCAGTTAGAGAAATAACTACACTGAGAACTATCATAACAATGTGAATGAATGAGGGAAGTAGAAAGCCCGACTAGAGTACAGGCGGGGGTAGGGTGGGGAGGAGGGAGATTTGGGACATTGGTGAGGGGAATGTTGCTCTAATGAAGGGGGGTGTTCTTTACATGACTGGAACCCAACTACAACCATATTTGTAATCAAGGTGTTTAAATAAAGATATTTATAAAATGGTCATTCCTGATGGTACTTGAGGGACCATATGGGATGCCAGGGATCGAACCCAGGTCAGCCATGTGCAAGGCAATGCCCTACCCACTTGCTATGTTTCTAGCACCCTGTTTGGAATTTTTAAAAACACTGCTTTTCTGCTCTTGATCCAGGATCTTTGTCTTAAGGGTTGTGTCATTGGAAGACCTGGGCACAGAATCACCCTCAGTGAATGCTCTGGTGCACAGGCTGCACAGTGGTCACATCCATGGCTGCCAGTTCTGTGGTCCAAAAGCGGTTTTTATTTCCTCCCGAGCACCTATAGCAGAAGTAGCTTCTATGCCTGAGACAGAGCCCCAAGTTTGTGCTATACTCTTTCTAAGCAGCTCCTTTTCTCCTCGTCCCCTGGACCAGATGCTTTCGTTGCTCTGGTGGTTACTTTGCATGCAGGAAGCTCTCTAGGCAAGCAGGAGTTCAGATGCAATGTGTGAGCTAACCAGTCTTAATAAATTAGCGAAGACATATGTCAGTGGGAATTAATTAAACACCTCCATTGCATCCCTAATAGCCCAGGCTGCAGACACTGTCACCATTCAGAGGGCGCTGCCAGCCCTCCCCCATTCTCCTCATATGAGACCTAAGAGTCAACAGCTTGTTCCAGGGTTCAACAAGCATGGTTTCTTTTTCCCTTGAAAAAAAAACAAAAAAAAACAAAGTAGTGCCCCTGATGGGAAACAAGAGCCAATTTCTGTGTTAGGGACAAAGGACAAACCCTGGAGGGATAGTTGACCTTTGACACCACTCCCAGAGGCCACCCCTTGGCCACCACTTTCCCATAACATAGTAATGTGGAAGCCTCCCTTGTTCCCCCACAGAAGGCTGTTGCTATTTTCTAATAATGCAACATTATCTCCCCCTTTCTTTACCCCCACTTTTTGGGGGGTACTAGATGGACTTAAAAAAAGCAGTGGCACGTTGAACTCATATTCTGTATTTACCCACCAAGATACAATCTTCTGAGTAATGTTCTCAGTCTCAGTTTCCTCTTCTGTAAAATGATGGGAGTGAAAGAAAGATAAAAAGAAAAAAAGGAAAGAAAGAGAAAAGAAGGAAAGACTGAAGGAAGGGAAAGGAAGAAGGGAAAGAAAGAGAAGGAAGGAAGGAGAAAAAAGGAGGAAGGAAAGTAGGAAGAAAGGAAGGAAGAATGGGAGGAAGGAAGGAGGAAGGAAGGAAGGAAAGGAAAGGAAAGGAAAGGAAAGGAAAGGAAAGGAAAGGAAAGGAAAGGAAAGGAAAGGAAAGGAAAGGAAAGGAAAGGAAAGGAAAGGAAAGGAAAGGAAAGGAAAGGAAAGGAAAGGAAAGGAAAGGAAAGGAAAGGAAAGGAAGGGAAGGGAAGGGAAGGAAAAGAAAAAGTCCCAAATATTTGAGGTCTGGTGGGTTGGCTTCATTTAAATATCTGGGCACATTTAAGGTGACACCACTACTTCGAGTAGGGTGATCCAAAGCCTTGGGAAGCTACTAAATATCCACAGGGCATGAAACAGCCCCTTGCAGCTCGGATTACCTGAAAGCATAATTTAGGTCTCAGGTACTGGCATAATCATTGTCTAGAAAGGTGAAGGAGTGGGCCTGGAGAGATAGCATAGCGGCATTTGCCTTGCAAGCAGCTGATCCAGGACCAAAGATAGTTGGTTCGAATCCTGGTGTCCATAGGGTCCCCCGTGCCTGCCAGGAGCTATTTCTGAGCAGACAGCCAGGAGTAACCCCTGAGCAATGTCAGGTGTGGCCCAAAAACAAACAAACAAACAAACAAAAAAAAACAAAAAAAAGAAAGGTGAAGGGGTTATTTCTCTAACTGTACTCACCACTCTGTGGTAAGCTTCAAATCATGGTCAGTCCTTCTAGCTCTCATCTTTATTGTTTCTGGGTGTTATTACAATAATATCTTTTATTTTTCTTAAATCCCATACAATAACAACTCGTATGATGATGGCAGTGAGTGAGAGAACTAGAATGCCTGTCTTGAATTCAGGCAAGGGTTGGGGGAGGCAGGAGTTTGTGGGGCATTGGTGGTGGAAATGTTACACTGGTGAAAGGGGATGTCTTTTTTAATAATTAAAACCCAATTACAAACATGTTTATAATCATGGTGCTTAAATAAATAAAAAGAAAAAAAATAAAGGTAAAGGGGTGCCTGGAGGTCAGACCTGGTAGGGGGCAGGCCTGTATGGTGCTAAAACGCTCTTTCTAGATCTGGATTGCAACTCTATACCATGGATTTGATTCATTAATTGGAGGGAACTTGAGCACATTTTTTTTGGTGCTCTGTTTCTCAAGTCCTTGTCTAGAAAAGAAGGGTATGACTTTGGAGACAACTGGCAGCTGGCGTGGGGAAGCCAGATGGAGAAAGAATGGAGAAAGAAGACATGCCTGTATTCTAAAATCTAAAAATCCAAAATGGAAAAACAAACAACCGTGGAGTCCTCCGCACCCTCAGGGTGAGCGTGCTCAGACAGAACTGTGGAAAGGGATTCCTAGAGCACCCGAGTCTCCTACATCCTGGCAAGACTGTCTCCTCTGATCAGCGAGTTTGCTCATGTAGCAACAGTGAGCTCAACTCTTCCTACCACCTGCTCCCGCCCCCGCAAAATAATTCACTGGCTAAAGGTTATAGAAATACTAGACATGCTGGCAAAGAAACATAATGATGCTATCTTTAGGGACAATATAGTTAGCAGACGGCGACAGTGTGTTTTTAAATGATTACATTGAGTTAAAGCACAAAGCAGTCGGAGAAATTGTAGCTGAACAACCACACTTCCAAGCATTCTCTGTTGTGTTGTAGAGGCTACTCAGTTGAATGTCCCTTTAGAGGAAATACTGACCTAAGCTTGTGAGGGTGCATTCACTTGGAAAGAGTGCATCACTTCTTGTTTGTTTGAGAACTACTCAGGTGCTCAGGACTTACTCCAGGCTCTGTGCACAAGGATCACTCTTAGCAGAGATGCTTAACAGGATGCTGCGGCTAGAACCCAGGTCAGCTGTGTGCGGAGCAAGTGCCCTCTCTTGTCCTATCTCTCCAGCTCCATGCTTTTATACTTAGGAGTAGAGGTTGACTCTACACAAGGGTTTATGTGTAGTAGGTGGATGTGGGTAGGATTTCACTGTGGGAGACTAAGGGTGTACACACATTCTTTATTATGAAGTCAATACATATAGTTTACTATCAGATTATGGTATTGGACAAGTTGGACCATCACTGGTACAGAAACTTAAAGAAGTTCTTGCTGTTGTTCTCTTGGAACCCTTTGGAGGACAGTGGAGAACAGGGAGAGAAGACAAGTTAACCCTCTTGCTCCAAGTGTCTGCAGGATGGGAGAGCCATAGTGTGGGAAACTGACACTGGCTCTTCAGTGGGAAGTCAGACACCGAACATCTCAGTAGGCATGTTGGAAATAGAGAGAGGGAAGGAGAGGAGAGAACCAGAGGGTCCTGAGCCCTCCACGGGGGTGCGTGATCTACTGAGAGAGTTTGAGAAGTGGGAAAGCATCTCACAGAAATGTGTTTGTAGCCTCAAATTCAGTCCTATGACCTGGGGTAAAGGATCCATGGAAAGGGGCCTGGATTTAAGGGTACTTGGGGCCAGGGAAACAAAAGGGGTTCTCAGTATCAATTTACAAGTGAAAACTGGGTATCTGAGTTCTCCAAATGGCATCCCCTCCACCTGAGAAGTGGGCAGGGGGAACCAGCAAAGGGGAACCCGTAAAAAAGGGGGAACCAGTAAAGCTTTATTCCAAGGACGGGGGGGATTTGCATCCTGAGGGGGCATCTGATAGTGGTATATGGAGACATTTCTGAGAGCCACAAGCACTAGGGGAAAGTTGCTTCTGACTTCGAGTTTAGTGGGGAGAGCTGGGTTTTGTTGCTCAGTGCCCCACAATGCACAGGATAGGCCCCCAAAACGGGTGTTGTGAACCCCAATGTTGTTGACGCTGCAGTTGGGAAGGCTTCATGGGAAGAGGAAAGGTCACATGGCTGACCTTGAAAGGAGCTGGAGTGTGTGTGTGTGTGTGTGTGTGTGTATTGGGGTGCAGGAGATACAACAGAAGAACAGGGTTTGATCCTCAGCACCATGCAGTACCCCTAGCATTATTGGGGAGCAATTATCTCTCAGCATCCTCAGGCTCTTGTGTAGAATCATCAGCCTGCTTGGCAGAAACTCATTGGTAGAGCCCTCAGGCCTCCAGAGCACTGCTTAGGAGCACCTCCAGCTCTCCCCAAAAGAGGCTCCTGAGAGGGCACAGGAAATTAGTTGCTGCTGGATTTTGACCATCTGCCTTCTGAGGTGACTGTGTGGACCCAGAGACAACGTAGGGTGATTAGGCAAGGAGGATGCTCTTCCTTTCATGGCTCCATTTGCATCACTTCTGTTAGGGTGTTTTCTCACAGCACTGATGGGACTTCAGAACTCAGTGCAGTCCCAGACAAGAGAATTCGAGCCTATGTCTAGAGAGAAATTACAGGGTGAATTCACATATGTGGAATCCAGCCATCCCTCACATCTTCCCTTTCCTATCAAGACCCTGATCTAGAGTCATAACAAGCTGTCCTTGTCCCTCTATTTTAGATTAGTTTTTGAGCAGTTTTGCAGGCTCTGAGTTTTTGGTTTTGTTTGTTTGTTTGTTTGTGTTTTGAGGGCCTGGAATAACTGACTTCTCTCACTATCTTATACATCGAATCTGTGCCCCCCCCCAAACAGTTCTCAGAAAGGCTTATGATCCCCATCCCATCTCTCTGAGTGGGTCAAGAGTTCCATCAGAAGGTGTTGGGTTGAAACCCAGCCAGAACAAAACCTTTCAGAGGACACTGTCACGTGGCCCAAAGCACTTGATCTTGTGTGCCAAAGGAGGTCTGAAAACCTTCTGTGGATGCCCCGTTCTATCATAATGGGCCAAATTTCTATTTCTGATTTTCTTTCTTAAAAGATGATCCTTCCTGATCTTCCATCTCATGTTCTTCTGTAACATTCTCCCCTGTTTATCTTGCTCTTATTTTTCCACCCAATTTTTGGGGGGGCCTACTCATTTTGTCATCTTATTGCTTTTTTTTCCTATGCTTCCACACATAATGGCTATCATCAAGATGTTTTTCAGGAAGAAAGAGAGAAAGAAAAAATTTCTCTCTAGAGGCTTCCCATGCCCACGATAAAAATAACATTTCATTCCTGCAGAGCGGGAGCTCCCGAGAAGGAGCTGTCTGGGAATTCGTCACCAGGATCTCAAAAAACGGGGCTCTGAAGGTGATTCTGCAGAGAAGAATCCGTAGAATAACTGCACTGTGCAGAAGGGGTGCAGCCCTCAGTGAAACAGAGCCAGTTCCCAGGTTCCCATGGATGGGGTGGGGGAGAACGAGCGAGCCCACTTCACTTCCAACAGAAGGGCTGCCTGGAGAATTCGAGAAGACGAGAGGCATTGGTGAGGCAGTTTTGCTGGAGTTTCTTGCCACTTTCTAAATCTGGGGGCGGAGAAGTGGCAGGTGCCAGCTGAGAAGAGCTTTTTCTCCTTTGTGCCCATGAACAGTGCTAGCTTAATTTACTGTAGACTCGGTTCAGGTCTAATACAGGTGTGGTTTTTTTTTGTTTTTTTTTTTTTTTGGTTATTTAACCATTTTTTTTAAACTTATTTATTTTTGATCATAGTGGCTTACATATTGTTGACAATGATATTTTAGGTACATATTTACATAAAATCAGGGGGGATTCCCATCACCAAATTGTCCTCCCTACACCTCCGTTTTTGTCCTACCACCCATATCCTCTTCCCTCACCCCCAGGGTAGCTAGGATGTGTGGTCTCCTCTGTATCTAGCCTACTGCATAGTAGTCTTGCACCTATTTGGTCCTGGTGTCTCCCTTGTTTCCCCCTCTAATTCGGGGGGCAGGACTAGCTAGTTCAAGTTACGTGGTTTTGTTTAAAGGAGAGAAAAGTAATAAACTGGGGTAAAAGTCTAATACGCCGAAAATAAGTGGAATTCTTCCAGAGGCTCTCAACATCGGTTTGAGAAATGAAGGAGAGAAAAAAGGTGAAACATTCCACCAGTACAAAAAGAAGTGTCAAATATCCCGTGAGGACTCCAACAATAAGCACAAGCACCAAAAAAAAAAAAAAAAACAAAAAAAACAAAAACAAAAAAAAAAAAAAAAATAAAAATAAAAACCCACCAAAACAAACACAAAACAAAACAAGACAAGCAAACAAACAAACAAAAAAATGTCATGGTCTTGATATAGGAAACATGGCATAGCATACAAAGGAAGAACAGAAAGGAAGAGAAAGAATAAGTATAACTGGGGACAACTTCAATTATCACACCCAAACAGAGAAATTGACCAAAAATAGATGGGTAAATAAAAATAATAATAATAATAAATGAAAATAAAATAATATATATATATAAAAAAATAATGATTTGTGCTTTTTTTTTTCCCTCCTGCCCAGGCACAGTAAATATTGGGGTCATTTGAAAAGGAATTCACTTGGCCTAAGAGATATGGGGTTTCTCCGCCCTTGGAGTGTATTGTCATGGGATCAACTATAGACTCTGTTCAGGATCATTTACTCTCCTGGTGGTGCTTTTGTGGTGTTTGTAAGACCTCTGCTTTGTCCTGGGTGATACTATCAGGCCTCTGTGACTAGGGATCTCAGTATCTGCACAGATCCTGCGGTGGGAGTTATGATGAAGTCAGTCTTTGTGGTTCTAGAAGTTCTGTTCCATCAGTGTCATTTTAATTCATCTTCTGTGGTTGGTGATCTTGGTCTTTGCACTGAAGCTAGGATGGCACCTAGGACAGTGTCTTTCTTTGTGCTTCCAGAAGCCCCATTCCGTTACAATGGTCTCTGCCAGACCTTTGAAACTGGGGATCATGTTCATTGTGCAGATCGTAGTTCAAACCCTAGGTTAGGGCTTTTTTATTGGTCCCAGGCTGTATACAGTCTGGTCATGGTTCTAGCAGCAGTCATCTGTAACTCGAAATGTTGGCTTTTGGGCCTTCCAAAGGGTGACAAGTCTTCTGATTTTGTCTTGTCGTTAGCTAGAAAGGTAGGATAACCTTCACTTAGGTCAAGTTGTTCCCATTTTTTCCGTTGTCAGGATGTCATATTAGAGCTGGCATTTGTTGGTGACCTCGCAGTATTGCGGCTATCCCGGGTGGGATTTGTTTCCTGTAGCAGTTGTGAAGAACTTTTTTTTATTCCATTTTCCCTCTGCTATGACTCATGGAAGTAGGCAGTTCCCATTTTCATGGGTCAGATGAGGGAAACTGAGGTAGAAACATCCTCCCAAAGAGGTCTGGATACTAGGCTGTGAACTCCAATGAGTGCGAGCATTCTATATCTATCCTTCTCATGATCACTCTTTGTGGGTCCCCTCTCTTTTCCTGCCCAATTCCAGACTGCACTGGGGAAAGGACTGAAGTTATCTAGGACACAGAGAGGGTCCCTGAAAGACAGGAGTTTGTCATTCATGTGGGGAGGAGAAGGGCAGAATCATCCTATGGCCTGGCAGACAGAATCCGCTAAGTAGAGTGATCAGCCCCTGAATGCATGTCTCTCCCAAAGTGGGAGTCACACAGTATGAGTCTCTGTGGGCCAGTGCTGTCAATGTTCCCTGAGGACAGTAGGGGGACTTGCATCAAGTGATGGGTCAAGATTTGTAGGTTTCAGGAGATTCTACAAACCCTTGGTCCCATCGACTCCTTTGAGAAAGCAAGTTGCACAGGCTGGCCCACATCAGGCAAACAGCCCATCCTTGTCACAGAGAGTGGGGTGGAGGCAGGGGGAGAGGGACCCAGATTTCTGCACTCAGTTTGAGAGTGTGGCTCCTCTCAGCAGCATCACTGTCCCCTGGAACCTTTAACCCCCTGTGTGTAGAGATGTGCCTGTGTGTAGACATGCACATGTGTGGGACCTGCACCCCTTTAGGGATGGGGTGATGAAACTGCGCTACATTGGAATCCTCCCTCAGAACACTGACTTTTACCCCCCCCCAAATCCATAAAGTCTGTGGCTTTTCAAAGAAACTAATTATACTGAACAACAGTTATCAAAATATTTAATGGAACAAGTGTGAAATGGTAATATAGGGGTTTCTTTATTAAAACATTGGAGAAAATATCTAGTAGCAGGTTTAAAGATTTTATTTGGAAATAGTGATAAGTGTAAATGATATTTTGAAATAGCTGCAGCACCCATAACAAGATTATTGCCCAGGATTTCTATGGGGCTCAGTGTCACAGCTACACAGATATAATACTGGGGTTCTTTGTTTGGGATGGAGGCATGGAACATGCTTGATTCAGTCAGAAAGTAGGAAAAATGAAAAAGGGCCTTTCTTTTCTCCTTCTCAGCTTCTTTCTACCCCACCTGACTATTGCCTCTTCTACCTGTTAGTGGGGTTTCTGCTCTGAGCCAGAAGATTGTAGCCATCACTTGACTTTACTCACTGTCTCTTTTACCTACATCTAATTGCCAATAACTCTGGACTGCTCTGCTTTCAAAACAGATGAATGCTTCATGCCAGAAGCCACCTCTGGGGTGACCATCTGGCTTTGGCCACCCTCCTCTCATGTCCAGATTATGAGACTGACTTCCCAGCCATCTCCTTTTTCTTTTGCAAGTCTGGGTCTGTTCTGCATGGCGGACAGTGTAAGCTTCTAAACACAAAAGCTCCCAAGCCATCTGGAGCTCTCCTCTGTTCAAATGTTCTGAACTCTCTAGAAACCTTCCCATGTCAGACTGCATTCATGTTTTATCTATCCTGATAGCCCTGATCAGCTTTATTTTTAGCCCTTGCTGCTGTTCAGATTCACCAGGTCAATGCTTATCTTAGGGCCTTTGCCCATGCTGTGGTTCAGCCAACATGTGCTTCTGAATAGTCACAGGATCCTCACTTCCTTCAAGTCTTTGCCAAATGGACTCCTCAGGCACAGCATTCTAAGCACCTATGACAGAATGAACTTTTGGTTTCCTCAACCAGTTTGGATTAAGTTCTTTTTTAAAATAATTTTTATTGTGACTAGAAATGAATAACAAATCTTTCACAGTAATATTTGAGGTACATAGTGACAATTAATCAGAGTCATTCCCACCACCAGGGTTCTCCTTCCATCCCTTTTTCCCAGCATGTGTCCCATATCTCCCTCCTTTGCCCTCCAGAGTGCTAGTATAAACTGTGTATAGCTTGTTGTAGATGGGGTATCTATTCTGTTGTTTTTTTTACTTTGCGTTTGGTGTTTAAGTCTGATTATTTTTATTCCCACTCATTTTTCGTATGACTATTTGGTCCTGGTACCATTCGTTTTCATTCCCACCCTCAATTTATGAGACAGAACAAGATGATTCAAGTTGTGTGGTTCTGCCCTGAGAAGATAAAAAAAAGAAAAGAAAAAAAGAAAAACATAACATAAAAAACTAACAAACAACAGTAAAAAAAAGTAATTACCAAAAAATTAAAAAGCACCTGCAATATATATATATTAAAAAGGTCAAAAAAAAGAAAAGATAAGATAAGACCTCCCAATTCTTACCACAGGCTGTGTTCTTTATACTGACTGTATGGAAAGAGGAGATACAGTAAATGCACCCCATATACACCTCAACATAGGCCCTTTACCTGGTCTGTATTGTGAATTGGGGGACAAAAAAAGAAAAAAAACAAAAAACAAAGGGAGGAGTTCTGGTATGGCAAGGTTTTGTGCTCCCCCTTCTTTTTTTTTCTTTTTTGCATAGGCACAGTAATTATTGGGGAAGTAAGAAAAGGGATTCTCTTGGCCTAAGAGATTCAAAGTTTCTCTGACCTTGAAGCATACTGCCATGGAAACAACTACTGGCTTCATACATGCTCATTACCACACTCCACGGTCTTTTTATGGTGCCAGAAAACTTTCCGTTCAGTTGTGGATGATAAAATCAGGCCTCTGTAACTAAAGATCTTGGTATTTGCACAGGTCATAGGACAAAGTCTAGGATAGAGTCTTTCTTTACAGTTCTAGAAGTTCTGTTGTTGTAATAAGTCTTCTGTAATAAGTGGGTCTTGATTTTTGCTCAGATCTTCAGCCAAAGCCTAGGATAGAGTCTTCATTATGGTTCCAGAAGTTCTGCTCAGTCTCTGCTATCAAAATAGGACCCCTGGAATTAGAGATCTTGATTTTTGTACAAGTCCTAAGCTAAAGCCTAGGGTTGGGTCTTTCTTATTGGTCCTAAACCCCTGAACCTTGAACTGTGACATTTCTAAGGGATTCTGCTTTCAAAGATTGATTATGTGGAGGGGCTAGAGAAAACACTATGGAGGTTAAGGTGCTTGCAATGCATGTGGCCATCTGGTTTGATTCCCAGCATCATCATGGTTACCTGAGCACCTCTAGGGGTGATCCCTCAAAAAAAAAAGGTAAAAGAAGAAAAGAAAGAAAGAAAGAAAGAAAGAAAGAAAGAAAGAAAGAAAGAAAGAAAGAAAGAAAGAAAGAAAGAAAGAAAGAAAGAAAGAAAGAAAGAAAGAAAGAAAGAAAGAAAGAAAGAAAGAAAGAAATTGGTGGTTCAATTGAACAAAGCCATTAAGGTGGTCACTATTCCAATCTGGGAGACTCGCCCATCACAGGTCCCAAGCCAGCCACATGAAAGGCAGCTTCCAAGAAAATCAGCTGTGACCAATGAGGCTTAATAACAAGAACCTGACTAGACCAGGCCTTGATTGTGGACATGCAGCTTCCAAACTGTGAAACTCATTTCTGTTATTTTGGCAAACCAGTCTCTGCTTTCTATTCTATCTCACCCTAAGTGAAAGAATAACTCTACTCTCTTCTTTCTCTCACTCTTTCCTCCTTCTCCCACTCTTTTTTGGTCCCTATACACAGAAGATTTATCTAATTTGGTTTTGTGTGCTTATTGAAATACAGGTGATGACAAAGGCTCTGCCTAGATTATAGCCTGATGCAACATTAACAGATAGGTAGACACGAATTTAGTGCTCATTGAGTATTTGTGGAATACATGGATGAGTGAGTGATGGATGAATGAATGAATGAGTAAAGTGTTTTTAATGAGACTGCTTTATATAACTTTATATATACACATATATAATTGATTTATATAAAAGTCACAATGCTAGAATAATGCTATCTGTGAATTTCTAGAAAGAAAGAAGACATATATTTTCAGTTCTGAGCATAGCAGAACAAGACACAAAGAGAGGGGCCGAAGTAGTGGCACAAACAGTAGGGCATTTGTCTTGCATGTGCTGACCTAGGACGAACCAATCCCCTGCATCCCATATGGTCCTGCAAGCCAGGAGCAATTTCTGAGCATCACCAGCTGTGCCCCCCCCCAAAAGTCATTCTGTGTATGTGAATGGGAAGAATTAACATAGCTAAAATACAAAATCCATTCTACTGAAATCTATAAATAAATTCTTTTAGGGAAATCCCAATATTTTCTAGTAAAAAAAATAATACTAATTTTTGTTTGGAATTATGAAAAACCTATAATAGTTATAGTTTGCCCCAGAGAGGGAAGCATCATGGTACCTTAATCCAAAATATAATACAAGACAATAATAATAAAAACTCTGTGGCATTGGAATAAAAATAGATACAAATCAATAGTACAGAATTTTAAGTCTCAAAATAAAATCAGTCTTTTTTGACTTTTTGTTTATAACAAATAATTAAAAACTATATAATGCAGAAATGAGACTTTTCAACAGATGGTGTTGGTAAAATTGGACAGCAAAAATATGTGCAAAACAAATGTATCTAGAATGCTTTCTAACCTCATATAAAAATACATTATAAAAGGATTAAATATCTACATGCAAGGCCCTAAGCCATAAGATAATCTAAGGTGACAAAGATGATACATCTATGTCTCTAATATTTGAGGTATTGGGAACTGGGCCCAAAGCAAGGGAAATAAAAGTAAAAATGAAACAGTGAAAGCCCATCCAAAGAAAACATAAACAGAACAAAAAGACAATCTTCTGAAGAGATGACATTTGTTTATCATACAGTTGATTGAATGTTAACGTCCAGCAAATACTAAGAACTCATATAGAACATCAGAGTCCTGTCAAAACTGAACAGTTTAACAGGAGTGATGTCTGAGTATAGAATCAAGAGTAGCATGATCACTAGGGATTGCAAGCATCACTAGGGATTGCAAAAACAAAAGCAAACAAAAGATATATAGACAGAAGATTTGAAAAAACACTTCTCTAAATTGGACATACAGATATATGATAAAATAATATTCAACATGTAAGATAATATTTTATTATGAATGATAAAATAATAGAAATATTGTTTTATTTGTATTACATAAATATATGTATTTATATGCATTAAATAAATAATAAATGTATTAAATATATTAAAAGTGCATAAAATGATATTCATCATCATTAATAATAAGGGAAATACAAGTTAAAACCCTAATGAGATGTCTGTTAGAATAATTTACGTCACAATACATAAGTGTTAGAGAGTGTGGAGAACAAAGAATCCTTAGTGGCACTTCAAATTGGTCCAACCATTTTGAAAATGCAATTTGCCTTTCTTAAAAGGCAAAAAATTGAGATACCATGTGATTTAGCAACCCCTCTTTTGAGTAAGGAGCTAAAGAAGATACATATATTAACACAAAAAGTTACAACCTCCCAAATGTCTGCTGCAGCATTATTTACCATAGCAAAAATATGGAAGCAACAGAAGCACATATTCATGGATGATTGGATAAAGTAGAGGAAGTGAACTTGGACAATGAAATGCTATTCAGTTATTCAAAAAATCCAACTTTGCCATATGCAATTAAATAAAACAAACTCAAGGGAATGTGAAAATAAGTTAAAGGAAAAAGACAAGTAGTGAATTATTTTAGCTATATGTACTGAAAGGAGAGATGCATGCTTGAAGACAGGTCCACTATTTCCCCTAGTCTCATATTCATCATGTCACAAATCTGTCCACTTAACTCTAAAACCTCTCTCCATGTTGCCTGTCCCATTTGGTGAAGCCCCAGCTACACAGTTCCAACTGCCATCTTTCCTGGAAGAGTCCTACCTCATTCCAGACCTCCCATCTGAGCCAACAGTGTCCATCTTAAAATGCAGAGTAGATCCTTGTCATCTCAATTTTCTAGAAACCCTCTGTTGCTACTCATGGCACTTGGGACTAACAAAAAAGTCTTTCTCTGTTTCCAGCTTCAATCCATCAATAGTTGAATGGATGAAGAAGGTTGGACAAATGCAGTCAAATATTATTCAGCTGTTAAGAAGCACATCTTCTTTCATATGCAACAATGTGGAGGATCCTGGAGATCTGGCTGAGTGGAAAAAGTCAGAGACAAAGAATAAGGACTGCCTGATCTTTACTTGTATGAGTGGTAAAAACAGACAAATTCAGAGAATGAGAAGAATAAATTGTGTTTCTAGGGACTAAGGGGGCAGAGATACAGGGATTTACTATAGCCTGAACACTATGTCTTAGTCCAACAGCCTATAACAACATACTCCAGAGAGAACTTTATTGGACAACTCTCTCTCCTGAGTCAACACAACTGTACAGAGGGGGCAGTGGGGGCAGAGGGTAGGTTTTATGCAGCAACATTATCACATTAAATTGCTTTTGAAAATAGAGATGAAGCTTACTAGCCATTATTATTGAAATAGTTAAAATGTAAGGAACAACTAACATTTTCGATGCCCAGATCATAGGAGAAGTAGACAGTTGAGTATTTGACTCGCACAAGACAAGCTATGTGTATATTGTCAACAAATGTCAGAAAGATGTCAGTGATTTGAGAAATTGATAATCATTATTTTCTGAAGATTGGCAGTAAAAATAAATCATTTTAAAATACACAGAGGCTAGCACACCTGGATAATTTTAACATAAAATTAACTTTCCCAGCAATATGGAGATTCCTCCAAAAACTGGAAATCAAGCTCCCATATGATCCAGCTATACCCCTCCTAGGAATATACCCTAGGAACACAAAAATACAATAAAAACCCCTTCCTTACACCTATGTAGTTCTTAAGGTCACTGTAAGAGCTAAATAAAATGATGTTTATGAAGGTGTTAGTACAGTGCTGAGCATAAAACAGCAAGAATTAGAAAAAAGTTTAAATTAAAGCACTGTTATTTACGAAGTTCTCCATAGTTGAGTTTTAGACATTCACTATTCCCTTACCCACCAATGTCAACCTTCATCCACAAAGTCCTCAGGTTCCCTCTCAGACCTTCAGCTCCCAGCCTGCCATCTTAACAGGCCCCTTCTTAAGTTTGGTTTCTAAAGTGTGGGTCTCATGATTTCCATGCTGATGACTCCATGGTCTGACCATTTATTTCTGTTCTTCCTTAGCACCATAGATATACCTGATTCTCCTTGACCCCTGCCCCCATTATCTCATACCTCCCTGTGATCCTCAGAGCTCTGCCTCCCCGTCCTATCCCCCTCTCTCTCCTTCCTCACTGTGGCATTAGAACAAGATTGCTTTTGCCATTTCTTGAGAAAAAATATCTCAGTTTCTCCCATGTTATGGCATTAGGATTCAACAAACCTTGAAAGAACATCAGTGGCTTCCTCCAAGAAACCCAGGATCAACCTCACCCACGTTTTCAGTGAGACCCCCATACCACACTCTGCCCAATACCTTTTAATTCCCATTTGTGGCATTTCCCATGTGTTCTGAGCTTGTGAGTCTACAATTACAAGTTTGCTGTACTTCTCCACTTGAAGTTTGCAGACCATGAGGTCAAATTTCTCCCATAAGTGTGGGGCTCCTAAGACAGTGTTTTTCAACCTTTTTGTGCAAAGGCACACTTTTTTCATGAAAAAAAAAATCATGAGGCACACCACCATTAGAAAATGTTAAAAGAATTTAACTCTGTGACTAGATTGACTATATATAAAATAATTCTCTTGAATAGGAATCAAATAACCACAAAGAAATTATTTTATAATTACTTTATTATGAAATACTAAAGTAATTTATGATTGGTCTATTTGTGAGCTGAAGCCACATGTTACAAATGAAATTGCAATTTTCCCATGGCACACCAGACAATATCTCACAGCACACTAGTGTGCTTCGACACATCCTAAGAGGTGCCAGATCCTATGTCAAGCACTGTGGATGCAGAAGCAATCAGATATATTCTCTGACTCAAAGATAACAGGACAGAGTACTCTCTACTGGAATCTGGGTATTAAAACTGGAAGAGGGAGGAGTTGATGTGCTTCTTGGGAGCACACAATGTTTAAAGAAAGGAAGGAAGGAAGGAAGGAAGGAAGGAAGGAAGGAAGGAAGGAAGGAAGGAAGGAAGGAGGGAAGAAAGGAAGGAAGGGAGGGAGGAAGGGAGGGAGGGAAGTAGAAAGGAAGGACGGAAGAAATGGAGTCAGGAGAGAAAAAGGAGGAAAAGGCAGATGAAAAGAGGGAATAAAGAAGGAAGAGAGAGAAGGAATAATAGAGGAGAGAAAGAAGGAAGGAGAAAAGGAAGGAAGAAACATAGGGGGCAGGGCAGCTAGGGTGCTTGTCTTACATGCTACTGGTCTCAGTTTAATCTCTGGCATCCTAGATGTCCCCAAGCCCTGCTAGAATATCACTGTAAGTGGCCCCAAACCAAAACCAAAATCAAAGCAAATACATATCGAGATAGTATGTTACATTGCGTGGCAAAGAAGCAACCAACAGGAACTATCCCTGGGAAAACAGGATGAATTCTCAAAGGAGAAGGTGACTGACCTAGATTGATCTTGATTAAAGGCACCTAAAGGATGAATAGGCCATGTGTCAGCTGCACAAACTGAGAGGGGAACACAATCACCCAGAGTTCTATGTGGCAGGCACTGGGGTGAGAGTAAAAGCGGGCAAGATGCCTAAAAGGCAAGACTTTAGCTGACAGATCCACCAGAGCTAGAAAGAAGATAAGATGGTGGGTGAGAACCAAATGGTACCCAGGCATATTACAGAGGATGAATTTGGGTAAGCTCTTAATTCTGGTGATGTTTGACTATAAACAACTAAATTCTGACCAACTACATCAAACCTAATGTTTTTCTGTCTTTCCTTGGCCATAGTCTCTAACCATTTTCCTTCTTGTTCTCCCCACACCCTCCACTCTACTTGTTGTCCCTCCAGTTCTGTGACTTCTATTTATGAGATTTTTGAGTATCCTGGGGGGAACCTAGAAGGCTGCAAAGCTCCAGATTGGGAAACACTAGTCTATGCAACACAGACTTCTCTAATCAACAAGACGATAAGATAAGCCCCAAGTTGGGTTCCACAATTAAGTGATGCCTTGAAAGATCAAATCCATTACAACACAGACTCTGGTCTTTAGCATGGCAACTCTCCTATCTATGTCCATGATTGTGGTCTCATGGGTCAAAGTTGCTGCCAGAGCTCCAGCATCATTGACTGTATTCAAACACAGAAAGGAGAGGGTATGAAGGGAGAATTGTTCTGTTTCTTCTTTGATTAAAGAGAATATTATTTCCACTATTTCCAAGTTGATAGTAGCTGATGGGCTCCATGGCCAGGCCAGTGCCATCTGGTTACCCTTAGCTGTTAAAGTTCCTGAGAAATTAGATACTCAGCATGGAAAGACTGGAGTGGGGGCCTGAGTACATCAGGGAAGTTGTCTTGCACATGGCCAATCCGAGTTCCATCCCCAGAAACCCATATAGTCCCCCTAAGCCTGCAGGAGTGATTTCTGAGTGCAGAGACGGAGTGTCTGTTACTGGTATGGGCAAACAAAAATAAAATAAAAGTAAAAGCAGGCCAAATGGCTTAGCTCAGCCATGATTTCTTCTTTGGAGTTTACCTAACTCCCCACTCTCAATCCCAGCCCTTTGCACAATGAAAGCAAGATTCTATTAGAGGCTGTGTAACCCCTAATATGATCCACTAGAGTATGGGAGTATGAGAGTTGGGTTTTGGTTTTATGAAAATTTTCTTTTCTTGGAAGTCAACCTATTGGCTTCAGGGCTGTGGGGCTGATGGTTGGCTCCAAACAAGCTCACGGTTTCAGTTCCTCCATCCCGATCAACTTGATTATGCAGAACAGAGACAACCATCTTGTTTCCCTGAATATTCTCAAGAAATCAGGTTGCATTCATGATTTTATTTTCTCAGTCTGGGCCATTCGGTTGCAAAACAATATTCCGGTCATAGCACAGTACTTTTCCTTCCTCATTTCCATTTGCCCTTGGTTTAATTATGCTTTTCCATTAGAATACTTATTAATTTTATAGACCTACCTGAAAATTAAATTGGATAAATTCCTGTTGCCTGGGACCTTGAAAAATGTGTTAGTGTTTTTTCCCCCAGCTGCTAAGGGAGCCCACTCAGGTCCTGTGCAATTTGGACCCTTCTTTGGCTTCATTTGCAAATAACTCTGACTTGGTTTAAAGGGGGATTCACCATTTCTGAGCAGAAGAAACATTGCAAAATGGACCCAATTTCAAAACAAAAGTGAGGACAATAAAGAAAATGATCAAATGTTTTCATGTTTTTATTACAGTGTGTGTGTGTCTGTTGGGGGCTAGTTGATGAGTAGGCCCTAAAATGTCCTTTCAGAGTCAAAGGATCTGCCTTAATTGAAGGAAAGAGCTCTCTTGTGTGCTGGGAAAAGGCAAAAAGCTACAAAGTGCAAATAAGACATGGAAAAGCACCCCCATACATAGCCCGTGCTGACAGGACTAAGAAGACACCCCACAAATGGTTGGGCAGGGATGCATTCATTAAATATTCACTAACCCTGGCTGTGTCTCAGGTGCCTTGGCATTAGAAAGAGACACACTTAAGTCAGGTCCTTTCCAACAATTTACATTACCATCAACCAGATGGGGTATCTGTGCAATGACAATAAGGTAGAGCAGAAATATGGCAGTTAAAGGCATTGATTACAGCATCAGAGGCCAGATGTAGGACAGCATAACCCTTGCCTAAAACCACTGATGCAGGAAATGTGTCCAAATCACTGGGCCTGTGATGTCCCTGGTTCCTGGTGCTGTGATGACAAGGGTCCAACTCGTTCCTGTCATAAGGGTGCTGAACTACTCCTTGTTGAGGTGAACTGGAGAAATAAAGACCAGGCCAGAAGCAGGTAGAATTTACAGCAATATGGGATGTTATAATGTAGACTCCCAAATTTCAGGGTTCCTAACACAAGAGATGCGGCATTACACCAGGATGACTGGACTTCCTCTAAGAGTAATGGGTTTACTCGGGGGCTGCTGGGTTGAAGGAAGAGTGCAGTGTGCTTTGCATTTTAGGGGGTCATTTGAGTATGTGTGGATTGTGGGAGACATATGAAGCTGAGAAGATGAACTTGGTAATGTGCATGGTGAAAGAGTTGGGGCAGGGGTGACACACCCAGCCTTCATCCTTCCCATGACCTCTACTCACTTGGTCTCCTCAGGCGGAGTCCTGCTACACTTCCCTACAGGAAGGCTTAGCCCAAGCCCACTGTCCCTGTGTCATTAGACTTGATATCATTTTATGTGTGTGTGGAGGGGGGAGCCAAATATGCCATATTGTCATCACAATACAACTTCCAGCAAACCAGAGAGAGAAGAGAATGTCCTCAAGTTGATAGGAACATCAGGGAATGATGTACTGCTATGAATCAAGCTTAATGATGAATGACTGGAGGCAATTTTCATAGAGATCACCAAAAAGGCAATGATGCCCATTCTTGCCACATTATTGGACACTGTTCTAGAAAGCCTAACAGTTTTGGAAGTCAAGGAACATAAATAAAAGGCAGAGTTAGAGGCAGGAAGCACAACCGTCTCTATTTGCAGATGACAAGATTGATTATGTAGAAAGCATCAAATTCTCTCCGAAGCAACTACCAAGAATGATAAGGCATTTTAACAAGGTCCCAGGACATACAATTACCATCATAGAAATCATTTGCATTTTTATATGTGAGTAATAAGCAATTGGGAAACAAAGTTAAAATTTCCACTTAGCAACAAAAACATGCAATCCTTAAGAATGAATTTAACAAGACACATGAGACCTTCCAAAGGAAAAATTAACAAAATATTGCTGAAATGAAAGAACATGTAAAAATAACCACACACAGCACTATACTATGTTCATGTATGAAATGATAGGGCATGCAGTGGAGGGCCATGTCCTTTGACTCAAATTCAACACACACACACACAGACACACACACACAGACACACACACACAGACACACACACACACACACACACACACACACACACACACACACACCGAGCTTCTTTTCTAGCAGATATTAGAGTCGGACAATGCCTAGGATGTTGTTCACAGCAGAGTTTATTGGTTCTAGTGTGAAAGAAATCTAATTCTGCCAAGTTCTCATCACCTCTGGCTTATTAAAGCAACTGAACTGAGCACAAATCCCTCTGAGCATCACTTTCTCATCAGTGTAACAAGGTTCGGGATGATGCAGAATTGACATTAAGTGCTTGTCAAGATTCCTCATACAGTCACACCTGAGAGATGGACTTTTGGATAGAGAGATAAACAGACAGACAGCTGGATGGACAGATGGGTGGATTTGAGTGAGATAGTTCTACAGATGTTGACATGTGAACATACAGAAAGACATTTATTCTCAGAATTGGCTCATGCAATTCCAGAGACAATCTAGAATAAACTGCTTGCGAATGGGAGACCCAGAAGCTATTGATGACCTACCCAGCCCAAAGACTGAGAACCAGCTAAGCCAATCTTGGAAAGTTTCTGTCGGGGTCTTAAGACCTAGGAGTAAACCCTCCAAGGCAATAGGAAAAGAGGAGAAGAGCAGACCTACCTCTCCTCCTCTTCTGTTCTATTAGAGCCTCACAGGATTGGCTGATGCCCATGAGCGGAGAGGGACACTTCAGATGGACCATTTCTATGGCCAATTTCTTCTAAATATAATATAGACACAGGTAGAAATTATATCAGCCATTTCCTATATTGTTCTTTTCTTTTTATTATTTTGTTTTGTGACATCATGCCCAATGGTGCTTAGGGGTTACTTCTGGCTCTGCATTTACATCTGGCAGTGCTTGGGAGACCACAGGGAATACTGCAGACAATGCAAGCAGCTTACCCACTGTCCTGTCTCGCTGGTCCTTATACTGTACATTTATTTTTGTCTTGTTTTGTTATGAGGCCACATCCGGCAGTGCTCAGGGATTACTCCTGGATCTGCACTCAGAAATCACTTCTGACAGGCTCAGGAAATATATGGGATGCCAGGAATCAAACCCAGGTCAGACGTGCAAGGCAAATAACCTACCCACTGTGCTAGTGCTCTGGCCTCCTATACTGTACATTTTTGTTTTGTTTTGTTTTTGTTTTTGGCTCACATATGGTAGAGCTCAGGGCTACTCTCAGGGGACCATATGGGATGCCAGGATTTTAACCACTGTCCATCCTGGATTAGCTGCTGTACTATCTCTCCAGCTTCCTACATTTCTTAAGTGACAGAAGAGCATTATGCAATGTGTCTGGGAGCAGAAGAAAACACAATCGAACACAGTAATATTAATATAGTGACAATGTGCCATCTATGGCCATATGGTCTCAATATCATTATTTCCTTTTTTTTTTAAAATAATATCTTTATTTTAGCACCATGATTACAAACATGATTGTAGTTGGGTTTCAGTCATAAAAAGAACACCTGCTTCACCAGTGCAACATTCCCACCACAAATGTGGCCCCTCTCCTTCTTCCCTATCCCCTGCCTGTATTTGAAACAGGCATTTTACTTCTCTCACTCATTAACACTGTCATGATAGTTGTTAGTTATTTATCTAACTGTACTCACTACTCTTTGTGGCGAGCTTTATAGTGTGAGCCAGTCCTTCTAGCCCTAATCTTAATTGTCTCTAGGCATTATTACAATAATGTCTTTTGTTGTTTATTTATTTATTTATTTATTTATTTATTTATTTTGGTTTTTTGGGTCACACCCGGCGGTGCTCAGGGGTTACTCCTGGCAGGCACGGGGGACCATATGGGACACCGGGATTTGAACCAACCACCTTTGGTCCTGGATCGGCTGCTTGCAAGGCAAACACCACTGTGCTGTCTCTCCGGGCTCTTTTGTTGTTCTTAAACCCATAAATGAGTGAGACTATTCTGTGCCTATCTCTCACCCTCTGACTTATTTCACTCAGCATAGTAGTCTCCATGCCCATCCATGTATGGGAAAATTTCATGACTTCATCTCTCTTGATGGCTGCATACTATTCCATTGTGTATATGTACCACAGTTTCTTTAGCCATTCGTCTGTTGAAGAGCATGGTGGTTGTTTCCAGATTCGGGCTATAGTAAATAGTGCTGCAATAAGTATAGGTGTGAGGAAGGCGTTTTTGTATTGTGTTTTTGTGTTCCTAGGTTATATTCTAAGAGTGGTATAGCTAGATTATATGGGAGCTCAATTTCCAGGCTTTTTTGAGGAATCTCCATATTGCTTTCCATAAAGGTTGGATTAGCAGCATTCCCACCAGCAGTGAATGAGAATTCCTCTCTCCTCACATTTCCATGAGCACTGATTATTTTTGTTCTTTATGATGTGTGCAATATCATCATTTCTACATTATAATGATGATCCTATTACAATAAAGCAGTGGACTCCAGAATATTTAGGATATTTAGAAGTGAAACACCTGGAAAAATAAGCCTAATTGAAAACTAGACTCAAAAGTGCAAGGACACGTGACAATCTCAAAATGTCCAATAACAGTAGTAGAGAACAAAACAATGGCAGCCATGGTGAGGAGACATTGGTGGGTCCAGCACTTCCTACTTCCAGTTGGTCACCTTTAGAACACATCCATGTGGGGGTGTCTAGGCCATAGTCTACAAATAGAGTTAAAAATTACTTTAAAAAAATTTTTGGGATCACACCTGGTGACACTCAGGGTTTACTCCTGGCTATGCGCTCAGAAATCACTCCTGGCTTGGGGGACCATATGGGATGCAAGGCAAATGCCCTACCACTATGCCATAGCTCCAGCCCCTATAACCTTTTTTTTTAATAAAACAAAAACAACGTGGAATTCAAAACCAGATTGAAACTAAGACCAGAGACCATTTTCCCCAAAAATAAAGATTTGAAAAGCCACCCTACTTCTTTGCAGAAGTTCATAAAAATTCCAATGAACATCAAGACTGAGAGGCTTTTCAATTATAAATGAGATGTTAAAAGGTAGGCAGTGCCCCCTCAGCTGGCACATGCCACACAGCACCACTGGGGCAGGGATAGCAGGGCTGTCTCCCTGTATCGATGGCCTATTTATAATTGAAGAGTTGGAGAATGCAAATGCGAATGAATCAATGCCAACAGGGAGGCCTAAAAGACATAAGTGAGAATTACAGCAATTAAGAATGTTGTCTCAAAGGAAATTAGGCTGGTCCATTAATTACAAAGCCTTAAAGGGAAAGAGGACCCTGATGAGAGGCAATGAATGAAAATAGCCCAAAAGAAAATTTGTGGGGAGAGACGATGGAGGTGGCAATAAGAGATCTTCTTAAAGATGTTGACAACAGGGTAAGTAAAGGTAGAGAAGAGACTTAGACAAAGGTAGGCAAAGTCAGATTAGTCTACCCTTCCTCTCTTTCTCTCTCCCTTCCATTCCCTCACCCTCTCTTCTTCCTGCTCCTCTCTCTTTCCTCCTTCCCAAGTATAACCAGGCACCCATCCCTAAAGACTTAGAGGAGACAGCTTGCATCCTCTCAAAGAAAATCTCTGTAGAGTACTTCCTCAGTTTCCCATCTGCTGCCCACCTCTGCAAGAGGAGTTCGCAGTGGGTTTGGCAACTTGTCCCCAGGTAGGCAGTACTGTTGACTCAGCAATGCTCTGATGCCTCTGCTTCTGGGCCTCAGGATTCATTTATTTCTCTTTGTCTCCATACTTTATCATGAATTCTGGTTTTGACACTGATGCTCATGGGTAATGATGGGTACGAGGCTAACCCTACTCTCTAGATGTGGCCCATGCTCCACTCTGGCCTTTTCACCATAACTCTACATCATGGCAAAGACCAGTGGAGAGGGCAGTTTCTGGACTCTGCAGTAGTATTTACCCTCTTTGCTACAGTCCATAATCAGGAGTCCCCACGGAACTGGGTTTTTCTCCACCACAATTGAGGATGGAGAAATATTCTCAAGTTTCTTGCCCCATAAAAATAATGACTTTTTTATAATGGTCTCTCAACTTCAATCCTTCACACTTTCAACTATCAACTGCATGGTGGTTTTCTGAATGCTTCTCTAAAAATACATTCTTTTCAACTGAAAAACTTTTGCCTCAGCTAACTCCCAAGTATCTGGAATGATGTCTTGCTGTACTAGTCCTGTGCATTTTGTTCATCAATAACAACATATATGCGGGGCTGGAGAGATAGCACAGTGGTAGGGCATTTGCCTTGCATGCAGAAGGACGGTGGTTCGAATCCTGGCGTTCCATGTGGTCCTCCGAGCCTGCCAGGGGCGATTTCTGAGCTTAGAGCCAGGAGTGGCCCCTGAGCGCTGCCAGGTGTGACCCCAAAACCAAAATAATAATAATAATAATAATAATTAATAATAATGACATAAATGCATGACACTGCTACTAAAAAAGTTCAAGTAACTTTTTTGCAAATGGACACATAATACTACAGGCAATTCTTCCCATGCAGAGAGACTGCCTCAAGGGGTGTGTGAGGATTTGAGGGGATGAATCACTAACTTGGTTTCACCTGCTATGGCACCATAGGTAAACTTCTCTTTCCTCCAGAGTCTCTGGTTTCTACCAGCACGTTGGTATAATTCTATATCTCTCTAGGGGCTGCTCCAAGGCCCTAATGGCTAATTCCATCACCCAGACATTCGATACTTTGAGTGAGTCAGATAATCTTGAACATGATTTAATTTATAAATAAGCATCAGATGAATTTTGGAGGCTAAAGTGATGGGAGGAGAGCAATGAGTACATGTGGCTTTCAAAGTAGAACAATAGCTTATGAGTCTACGGATGTTGTTTAAGTATAAATTAAAGAGTCCTAGTGTTGGGGAGGTGAGGCCTTGGACCTGTGCCTGTAGCCCCTATGGCCGGCAGGTCTGTAGGTTGTAGGGTAATGGCGGAGAAATGATTCACAGGCAGTCAGATGAAGTTTCAGGAGTTATTCAGCTTTATTTCAAGGCCCTAGCCGCCGTGTATATTTCCCCACATGGCATCTAAGCTAAGTTTTTTTTAATAATTTTTATTGTGACCAATGTGAATTACAAGTCTTTTACAATAATATTTAAGGCACATTGTGACATTGAATCAGGTATATTTCCACCACCAGTGTTGTCCTCCTTTCAACCTTCTTTCCCAGTATCTCCCTCCTTTCGTCCCTGGACTGCTAGTATAACTGGTCTCCTCTGTGTATAGCTGAAGATTGGGTTTCAATTCTGTTATCATTGACTTTGGGTTTGGTGTTTAAGTCTGATCATTTTTTATTTCTACTCAATGTTCATACGACTGTTTGATTCTGGTACTATCCATTTTTCACCCTTAATGTATGAGGCAGAACAAGATGATTCAAATTATGTGGTTCTGTTGGAAAAAAAAAAGAAAAGAAGAAAATGAAAAAGATAAAAACCAAAAAACAAAGAATAAAAAACAGAACAAACAAACAAACAAAATCTGGAGAAGTCCATCTATAGGTTATAAATATCAATTTAAAAAGAAGAAAAACATAACAAAAAAAAACCCAAAAAGCACAAAAAACAAAACCCAACAGCAACGACAACAAAATAAACAAAAGAAAAAAAAGAAACAAAATACCAAAACCAGCAACTACAATTTTCATTCAGCCTGAGTCTATTCTCTTCCCCCTGCCCCCAGGTAACCCCTTAATTACCAACTGCAGACCCCTCCCAGCTGTGGCATATGGAATTGGAAGAGGGGTAACACATGGACACTGAAGAAATGTGAAGGAATGTGCATGGCAGTTTCATCACTATCCGATGTCCTTGTTCTGGACAAGACCCTTTGTATAGCCATAGTCAAGCTCTGCGTTGCCTGCCTCATCAGGGGGCAAAGTATGTGTTCTAATTCCATGGAACAAACAACTGTAGCTTGAAAACAAGGCTAGCACAGAACCCCAATCTCTCCGAGACTTGCCAATTCTGCTACCATCTTCTATCTGCATTGACATTTTTTGGACAGAGTAGTTTTACTGATCTTATTAGTTCTCTTTTCCATCTTTGGCATTAGTTCTCTTTTCCATCTATGCTTCATTGCCTCCTGTGCTCTGTGAATGAGGAGTATTCCACATGGAATTAAAATAAACTCTATTTTCACACAAATCAGAGTTTTGGCCGTGAGGTTCCCAAATTCATTTGATCCAATGCCCTCTTTTCATAACAAATTACTTGGAGCCCTACTAGAATTCTACTTTCTTTATACAAACATAAAGTATCCTCCCAACTATACCTGAAGCTATTACCCTGCATCTTTTGTCCTAGGGCCCTTCAAGTGGAGGTGTTTTTATCCACCATGGAACAAATGACCAAGGAGTTCTGGGAGACTGTTCACCCAGGCCAGAGGCCTGCAAACTATTTTGGTACAAAACAATGCAAAGGTTCCTTCCCTTGAACATTTTTATTTTTGCATTTCTGGTGGAAGTTATAGATTTCCTAGGAAGAACCCCCTTTTTGGTAGCAATTACATTTAACTGCATTTTTCTATTTGATTGAAAAATTAGTTGGAGAAGGTCTTCACAAGAATTATCTGAAGGATGCTGGAGCTCAAGATTTAGAGTCCAATATATACTTTATAGAAAATAAAACAGCCCTGTTGCTGTACTATAAAGACAAGAAAAGTCTCTTGTACAAGTCCTTGGAGTTCGATAACTAATTAAAATCACACCAACCCCATCAGAAAAGTTTCTCTTGATTGTATCTGCAACTTGGAACTGTAAGAAAAGGAGAAAGCCAAGGAAAGCCAAGCCATGGTTTTTCTATAGAGACTGTGACGGCTGAGAGAATGTGAGTCACGTGAGTCTCCCCAGAACTTAGGAACCCTAAAACAGCATTGTTCATATAATACATTTTGGAAGGAAGTGAAGAGCTTTTGTGCCTTTTCATTTTAAACTGAAGCATAATAATGCACATAGATAAGAGAAACACATTAATAGATATGGGTATGAAGATAGCAAGTTTCACACACTTGGTCTCCCCTCTATCACCAGAATCCAGATCAAGGAACAGAGCAACAAGCTCAGAAATCTTTGTCACAGTCCTCATCCTGACAACTAACACCAGCACATTCTAATTTGGCTTACTGGAAATTTTGTATAAATGAGGTTAGACTGATTTCTCCTCCATCCAGTTATTATGAATCAGACACATATTTCCTTTTACTTTACACAACTACAACTTGCTCATTCCAGTTGCCCCAAAACTGCTATGGACTAAATGTCCATATAGTGAAGCCCTAATTCCTAGTGGAATGGGATTTGGGGTTGGGACTGACGAGTAACTGAGCTTTGTTTAAGGAAGAAGAGTGGAGTTCTCAGATCATTAACACACACTGGCCAGTCCTTCTTCTCCCTTGCCTGACCACAGGGAAAGTTCTGCAACAGCAAGAGAAGCTGGTCATGGCATGGCAGAAAAAGGCCTTCACCAGGCACCAAGTTTGCTGGTCTCCAATGCTGGTTTTCTAGTTCTATAGGGTGCAAGTTTATGGTTTAGGCCAATTGTGGTATTTTGCCACTATGGTCTAGATAGACTGAGACAATAGGGATATATCACAATGGAGTCACTCAGCTCACCTGTTAGGAGCTCTCCATATGCCCATACCACATTTTTAGGCCAGGACTTGAGCATTGTGACTTGTCCCAGGTGACAAGGCATCTCACAAGTTGGCCAACATCCCTATGAGAAGGCACATGGAGTTATTTCTGGGACCTTCCAAGCCTCAAGCTGGAAGGCACAGCACAAGTGGAGGCAGTGTATGGGGAGGAGGAGTTAATATTTCAAGAGACCCAGCCACCATGTTTCTACTCTATGGAGAGCAGACCAGCCCTCTCTGGAAGGGACGAGTGGAGCAAGCACCCACACCTCTGCCATCATGGCAGTTGACAACCTCCTAGAACTGACTCATTCAACCATACCTAAGGAAACACACTGCTTGATATATAAAAGTGAGTCAAAACTGTATCCCAGGTGGGACTAGAGCAATTGTACAGCAGGTAAGATGCTTGCCTTGCATATGGCCATCCTATGTTTGATTCCAAGCATCCCATATGGTTCCTCAGAGCCACCAGGAGTGACTGGTGGAAAGCCAAGAGTAACTCCTGAGTATTGCAGGGTGTGGTCTCAAAACAAAACAAAATAAAAAACTATACTCCAGGGACATTTTCCAAACCCTGGTGCTCTCTTCTATCTCCGAGTACTGGTTATTACAACATTCACCCTTCTCCCTGTCTCTCTCTCCTCTCTCTCTCTCTTTCTTTCTCTCCTCTCCCACTTGCTTTTTACATTTTCAGTTTCTCCAAATCAAGGACATCTACCTAGATACCAACATGCTAGTTCAGAGCTTCTTGTTAGAAAGCTGTACCAAAGTACCTTGTATTTTGCCTCTGATTTCCCGTTCAATTCATGATATAAACTTATATGATTACCAATTATATGATTACACTCTACCTAGGTCTCTGACAGAACATAAGAAAAGGGGATCTGAGACCATGTTTACTCATGCTTAGCAGTTCAGATCCCTGGTGCCTCCTCACCTAATAAAGCCTTGAAGAAAGGTAACTAAACCCATGAGTGAACAGATGGATGGATGGATTGATGGATGGAAAAGTGTATAGATGGATGGACAAGCACAATATCTTTATCAGTGAAGGTTTAATTCATTGCCTGAAATGCTCTGAACCTTGGTTTGGAGGAGGCAGCAGCTTCCTGAGCACCCAAGGCACTGTTTTGGGAATAAACTCTTGAGCTTTGTAGGCACTGAGCCTGCTGCTAAGTCTGTCCCAACATCTCTGTTTGCATTTCCTTCAGTAGGTTTCACAAATAGGGGCTGGAGGTTGTTTTGTAATTAAGGCTGGAAGGATGGCTTCCTGAGTGGGTAATATATTCCTGGACTTCAGCATTTCATCTGCACAGCTCACATTTCCTTCTGAAACGGGGAGATTCATTAAAACAATGGCCAGACGGTTTCCTCTGGGTGGCCTGTTTGCTGATGGTTAATGAATGAATAAATAACAGGCCTATTCATTATCAACTTTTGAGTGGAAATAATTATGGGCTCCCTTGTTATGTTTGGAAAGATGTTTCTGGCCCTGGGACATCTTTCTGCTTTGGGCAGAGCATGATTTCCTAGCTGAGGGGCTGGAGGCATTGTTGGGGGCCATGCCCAGACCCACCTCAGGCTTGCCTTTGAGAGATGCCATTAGTCTTCCAGTCCCCCAGAATCCCCTTCTGGGTTTGGGTAAAGCTAGCTCCTTTCTGGAAGGAGACCAGGGACCCTGAGAAGTAAATGAGACTGGTATGCCCATTAATTCTCTGAGTACACCCTCGGGGCACCTGGGGCATTATAATGTAATTACTACTAAGAAAGTCTAGATTCCTCCTAGGTACTTTGCCAAGAAGCATTTCCCAGGGAAGGAAGTGGTCCAGGGCCCTTGCTGCAAACAAAGATCTCTCTTAGTGCACTAGAGGAAGACCAAAGGATCACCATGGTTGATCAAAGGACCAAGTGGCCCTTGAGACTTGATCTCCAGCACCATCTTTTGTCAGGAGCTCATAGCAGCATGAATTAAACATGATGGAAGCTTCTCCTCTCTGTCCAGGGATGGTCAAAGCATCTCCTGGTGTGTCACTTCCTCTGCCAGTTTATTTACTCTGCTGGTTTCTCCACAGTTTACAAACACATTTGTGGTTTCACATTGTACTGCCAAGAATCCAAGGGCTCCTGTTATGAGTAAGATATGGTCCCCAGGAGAGAACCTAGGTCCCAGGGTCCAAGATAAGGGCCCTAGACTAAGACAATCCCAAGCCCCCAGTAAAGTAGTTTTTCTTCAGATAGGTTAAAAGTAGTTTTCTTAGCTAAAGCAGAGGGAGTTAACTCATCTTCACTCTGAGACAAGGCAGAAGGAGTTACCTCAGAAATAAAACCACAGAAGAAATTCAGGGATGTCAAACCCTCACTATTCTATTAAGATAAAGAACTAGGTGAGTCTAGATTCTAGACTCTAGAATGTTCTACCTGATAAGGCCCCCTTGATAACCAAAGTTGAGTCAGATGAGTCAGAGAGAAGTTGAAGCATCAATGCTAAGAAATAATGTGCTTTGTGAGCAAAATGATACAAACCAATCATGTATGTGATGAAAGATATAGGCTAATCATGTATACTGTGAAGGTTGAACTGTTTGTATTAACCAGTGAAATGCTTAAATTGTTGAATCCTTTGAGTCCTATAAAATTTTAGTTAAGAATTTGCTTGGGGGGTTCTTGTTACTTCCACTGGTTGGATGAGACTTGGGCCTTGGCTAGTTGAATAAACTCCATTTTGCATCTTGCATTATTGGAGGTGGTCTCTGACTCTCAGCACCAATATGGGTGTCAACTTGAACCCTTACACTGGCATCAGCCATGGAACCTTCCAGAAACTACTGGGTCTCTAAATTTCTTCATTCATTGTTACCTTCTGTCCCACTTAGTTGTGGGTCTGTTCCAAGAACCTGGAATGTTCCCTGCTCCCCACACCCCCAGTCTCTTTCTGCACATTTTCCTCCCATGGGTATGTAAATGTTCTACATGCTCTGCAGGGAACAGACAGGGCTGGTCACTTCAAGGCCGGGGACACAATGGCTATAGGGGAAATGTAACAGTCAGAGAGAAATCATGTAACCCCATGAAGGGTCAGGGGCCATGGGGAACTTTCTATGGGACTGTTGTTATAATGGAGTTCTCTTAATTAGTCATACTGAAACCATCTTTAGGTTAAAAAGTAAGAAGTCTGGGCCCGGAGAGATAGCACAGCGGCGTTTGCCTTGCAAGCAGCCGATCCAGGACCTAAGGTGGTTGGTTCGAATCCCGGTGTCCCATATGGTCTCCCGTGCCTGCCAGGAGCTATTTCTGAGCAGACAGCCAGGAGTAACCCCTGAGCACTGCCGGGTATGGCCCAAAAACCAAAAAAAAAAAAGGCAGGAAGTCTTAATGATTTAACATTAATGGAGCACAGCTAGGAAAACTGGCCAAAGCTAGGTAGGTCCTCAGACAGGGTTCAGAGAGTCTTATAAAGAAATATTTTTGGCAACATACTGTGGTACATAAATAACAGTGAAATATTGGAATTTCTTGAGTGGTTGTTTTGGGACAGACAATATACTAAAATACATAGGGGCAGAAAGGGTTCAATATGGGTGTTGGAAGGGATCCTTTTGCTGGAAATCTTTAAGGTGATTACATTTTGTCTTAAATTCCATATGGACATATATTAATGGGTTCTGTGGTCCTGTCCTCCCTTCCTTGACAATCAGACAGTCTCACTCCTCTGTTCTGTTTATTCAGTCATAACTTTTTTGTTTGTTTGTTTTTGAGCCACACCTGACTCTGCACTTAGGAATAACTCCCAAGGGGTCTGGGGGACTATATTGGATGCCAAGGATTAAACATGAAAGGCAAGGCAAGTTCCCTACTTGATGTATTGTAACAACCCACGATTTAGCCCCAACAGAGGGGGAGGGAGGGAGGGGGAGAGAGGAGAGAGAGAGAGAGAGAGAGAGAGAGAGAGAGAGAGAGAGAGAGAGAGAGAGAGAGAGGGAGGGAGGGAGGGAGGGAGGGAGGGAGAGAGAGAGAGAGAGAGAGAGAGAGAGAGAGAGAGAGAGAGAGAGAGAGAGAGAGAGAGAGAGAGAGAGAGAGAGAGAGCGCTCTGGGGTTTGAGAGAAAGGCAGAGCAAATTGCATCTTACTGATGCTTGTTTATCAAACCCAATCTGCCTGTAGGCTCTGCTTCAGTATTAACCTGGCCTCCCTAACTGCCAGGCTCTACCTTTTTATAGTAGGGCAGTTGTCCATTATGGGAGGTAAGACCCAGTTCAGGGTTATGTACCAATCCAATTGGAAAGCATTATCATCCCTTAAAGGTACATTGACTAATTCCCTTCAATACACTGTTCTGGCCCCAATAACTTTATGATTTATGACCTATTCATTATTACCCAGATCCTAGAGGGGTTACTCTAAGGATCAGCCTCTAGCTAACTTCCTGGGAACTTGCTTAGCTATCTGCTTAGGCTTCTAGCTTTATCGTCACTGCAACAATGCATCAAAATAAGGCATTTCTGGGGCCGGTGAGGTGGCGCTAGAGGTAAGGTGTCTGCTTTGCAAGCGCTAGCCAAGAAAGGACCATGTTTTGATCCCCCGGTGTCCCATATGGTTCCCCAAAGCCAGAGGCAATTTCTGAGCGCTTAGCCAGGAGTAACCCCTGAGCATCAAACTGGTGTGGCCGAAAAAACAACAACAACAAAAAAAGATAAGGCATTTTTTAAGCCCAAAAGAGCTCATGGAGAACAAAGTGGTATTTAACTGTTATATTATATTATACTATTTTTTATCATACTATTTTAAGAGACTTCACTTTGAAAGAGTCCACTGTTTGCTGGTGGTAAACTTCTAATTTTTCACTGGGTGATGGGCAGCCCAAGGGGTCTCAGTCTAAGAGCAGCTCACAGACATAAACTCTTGTCTCCCACCTCAAAGAAATTAATCTCTCCCAGGCTAGGCAAGGTTAGTTCACAGCTCCTTCTTGGTAGACCACCCCAGCGCTGTGTCACTGATCTTTGTGGCTCTGGAAGTTAGAACACAACTGGGGTTCACGAGAAGCAGAACAGGAATATTTGTAGAATGCAGCCAACAACTTGAAATCCATGAGGATCAAAGAGTTGTGTGGTATATTTACACCATGAAATACTATGCAGCTCTAATAAAGAACACAACCATGCAACACAGGTTGTACTCCAGGGAGTCCTACTGACTAAAGTCAGGCAGGGGGAATAGGACAGATACAGAACAATATTTTTCATGCACGAGACTTAAAAATACACAGCAAGGGAACAACAAAAGTCCAAAGGCAATACAACAGGAGACTGAACCACACAACTGCATGGGGGAAGGTTGAGAGGAAGAGGAGATGGGGTCCTTGTTAGAGGGAACAAGGTACAATGGCAATGGGTGTGGTGTTAAAATTATGTACATAAGAAAACATTATTAGGGAACTGGATGGATAGCACAGTGGGGAGGAAATTTGTTATGCATGTGGTTGACCTGGGTTTGATCCCCACCATCACATATGGTCTCCCATGTACCACCACTGTGTGTCCCAAAAACCAAATAAAGAAAGAAGATGGATGAAAGAAAGGAAAAATGGAAGAAAGGAAGAAAGAAAAGAAGCTATTAGCAGTGTTGTAAGCCATATAATCTTAATCAATTAAAAAAGTAAACAAACATGAGATCAACAAACATAGAAACAAAAACCCAACTCAAGTTGTTTGGATTTCCCTCTGTATGCTCAGAAATCATAGTATGTCACCAAGACCAGGAGCTCTGGGGTTGAGTCTTTATAATAGCCAGGTAGGAAAGAGGCCATAACTCTCTGGAGATAACTTAGACTCCAAACCTGTGACCATCCACCACCTGCTGGCTAAGGAAGTCTGCAGCACCTAGGGGAAGTTACTTTTGGGGACCCTGGGGGAAACAGTCCTTGCCCAGCAAAAAATTTGTGAGGTCTTCTCTGCTCATGAGAATCAGCATGGAAGCATTTCTCTTCGATTTCTGCTCTCAATCTGCTGCCTGACTTTAGACAATGTCTCCCCTCTCTGAACCCACATATTCATCTGGATCCAGAGAATTTGGGACAAATGGTGGGGGATTCTCCCTTCTTCTAACACTGGGTGTCAGACAGACTCAGACAATCACTCTCTGGGATTAAGTCACATGCACAAAGGTCTTTGGGCTTGGTATGGAATACAGCAAACAGAAGCCCTAAATATGTGTCTGCGAGGGTGTCCCGGAGGTGTTCCACATGACTTGTGTCAGGTGAGACCATCAGCCCTGCACTGCTGAAGGCCTGATTTTTCCTGAGAAACCGGAAATCAATGTTTTTAAATAAGATAAACGGATTGCTAAAATATCGGCATCCACAGTAGTTAATCAGAATCACAGACAAAAAGTGCTGGCGAAGCAAATCCTTTATCTGGACTCTTGGGGATCCGGTTCTAAGCAGTCCCCAGAAGGGAGGAATACATAAATATTAATTGGCTACTGCATTGCACCCCCCCCCGCCCTGCTTTTTGTTTTGTTTTGTTTTAAGATCACACTGGACAGAACCCGGGTCAGCCACATGCAAGTTCGAGCGTCTGACCTGTTCCAGGCTTAAGCTCCCTTCTCTTAAAGTAGATCCTTAAGTCCAAGTCAAGAAAAATGAGTCAAAAGCCCCATACATCTGTTGTAAGGCAGACACTGAAGACTGATGTTACCCATCTGGCCTTTTCCTTCCTGGCTCCTGCGTGGTGTGGCTGGGAACTGCCTGATTGTTCTATGAGCACCAGGAAACTACTCCTGCCCACGGACAAAGCCCACAGCTCCTTCACTAGTCACAGCCCTGAAGCTCTTGCAAATTCCCACCACCACATTTTACTGGCCACGGGCAGCTCTGCTCTGGGTGCCCCTGACATTTCAGGGGCTGGCTCTAGAGATTTTCTGCTGCTGAAAACATGCATCTTTCTTGCCAGCACCCTCCCACAGCAGCGCATCTGAGCCATAGACACCAGTCTAGTGGTGCCCGAGATCCTTCCTGATGAACTCTATTTGTGTAATTTATTCTGGCTGCCTGTTTCCCCTCCGGGAAATCGATACACATTTAAATGAGAAGTCAGAGTATTTGCAGCCACTTCAAGTGTTGATCAAACAAAGGGCAGGATGGTGACATTGTGTTTTAGAGATGAGCCCATCTCTGGGGTCCACCTAGACCTCATCTTTTCTCCTATAGGAGGAAGGATGAGAAGGAAAGAAGGAAGGAGGGAAGGAAAGAAGGAAGGCAGGAAGGAAGGAAGGAAGGAAGGAAGGAAGGAAGGAAGGAAGGAAGGAAGGAAGGAAGGAAGGAAGGAAGGAAGGAAGGAAGGAAGGAAGGAAGGAGGGAAGGAGGAAGGAAGGAGGGAGGGAGGGAGGGAGGGAAGGAAGGAAGGAAGGAAGGAAGGAAGGAAGGAAGGAAGGAAGGAAGGAGGGAAGGAGGGAAGGAGGGAAGGAGTGAAGGCAGGAGGAATGGAAGGAGGAAAGGAGGGAGGGAAGGAGGAAAAAGGAGGGAAGAGGGAAGAAAGGAGGGAAGGAGGAAAGGAAGGAGGGAAGGAGGAAAGGAAGGAGGGAAGGATGAAGGGATGCAGGGAAGGAATATAAAGGGAATAGAAAAGAAGGAGGGCAGAGCAAAGAACCAATGGGAGGAACAGAAAAGCAAACAGAGGGGCTCCCTAATTCTGTAGTTAGTTTGGCAGCTTCCTGATGCTCCTGATGTTCCTCAACCTTCATGCGGAGGCTTGTGCTGAGAACAGCTGAAGGAAGGCCTTGCCACTGACTAACAGCTTCTCAGGTAAGCAGCAGATGGTGCCAGCTCATTGTGGCAGTTTTGAACTCTTGATGCCTATGTCCAACAGCAGCAGGGGCAGATTGCAGATGTCAAACTCTGGGACTCTTGTGGATTTTCATCTGAGTGGTGTGGCATGCAGAACTTGGTGTAAGTACAAAGTCACCCTCCTCCGAGCTGGACTCACAATACAGCAGGGAGGGAGCTTGCCTTGTATAGCTGAGCCAAGTTCAATTTCTGGCATCTTATAGAGTTCCCTGAATGTAGCCAGGAGTGATTTCTTGATTGGAGAACAAGGAGTAATACCTAAGGTCACAAGGTGTGGCCTCAAAACAAAAAATAGAAATACAGTCTCTCTTCTTGGGGCTGAAACAATAGTACAGAATACACTGTATGCTACTGACCTGGGCTCAGTCTCTGGCATAAGGTCCCCCATTCCCTCTAAGAGTGATCTCTGAGCACAGACTCAGGAGCAAGCCATGAGCCATGGTGAGTGTAGCCCCAAAGCAAACAAATCAAAGTCACTCTTCTTAATAGTGCTGGGGTCTGAGGGCCCTGCCTTCTGTCAGGGGCCCAATCCTGAATCTTTGAGGGAAGGATGCATCAGACTTCTCGGATACAGACTCATAGCCTCACTCCCAGGGGTCTTCAAACTACGGTCCGCAGGCCACATATTGTATTTGTTCCCGTTTTGTTTCTTCACTTCAAAATAAGATATATGCAGTGTGCATAGGAATTTGTTCATAGTTTTTATTTTCACTATAGTCCGGTCCTTCAACGGTCTGAGGGACAGTGAACTGGCACCCTGTTTAAAAAGTTTGAGGACCACTGTTAGACACTGTCCATTTTTACGTGGAAACAAAAGGTCACGAAAAGCATTTTTCCAAGATGGCCCTGGACAGAAAATACCCACAGATGAGGCCAATTGGAAGAGTTTAGGATTAAAGATCAGGGGCAGTTCTGCCTTCTCTGGACCCATACTCCCAGGCTTATAAATGTTGTGCCCAATCCTGACCCTAGGATCTCAATCGATGCTATGCTCAATTTGATCAACAGGACTGAGTATTTTGGCTCTTTGTCTGAAGGAAAACATAGAATCACCAATCCTGTTGGATAGAGAAATCAATTCTGTTTGACTTGAAGATCTAAATGTACCAACAATCTGGTAAAGAAAATAAGATATGAGCTATTTATATGGGAAGAATCTGGGGTGAAGAGGTCCTTGGTAAGCTTATTATGGAAGTTGTCAATGATGGAAGCACTAATGATCAACAAACTGAGAATTTATTCCACAGGCTAGGGAAACAATGGCAGGGACCAATAGAGTTGGGAAAATTTCTAGGAAGGTGTCAGACCAAGGGTACATTTTTACCTTTACCCATAAAAATAAGAGGTGTCAACCAACTTTTAGGAAGAAGGAAAACAGCTACTTTCGGGTTGGACAAAATACACAGATGGTGAATTTGAGGGCAGAACTATGGAACCAGGCTTCATTCCACTGGTGACTGGGAGGATGGAAATGCAGCCATTGACACCACCATTCTGATGTGGTCCCTCTTCTTTTCCCACTCCAAAATTTAACAGGATATGAAGGAAAATGTGTCATATGCAGACAAGTGGCAAATACATGTATAACAGCACACACAAAGGGTTTACAGGACTTTCTGCAAGCATGCATCTGGCACTATCTCAGACTCTAGGAGCTCTCACAGGAGGTGCCAGTCACCCCCATCTCTAAAGCTCATTTTCCAAACACTAAAAGCCTCAGAAAATTCTTTGTATAAGACATGCCAGCCCCTGGTAGACTGATGCAAGCCCATTTCCCAGTTCCTTTCAAGAAAAGACAAAGAAAAGCCAGACAAAGACAGGCAAGAGGTAGGGCTGGGAAGAGGGTAAGAGAAAAGGCTGGAAATCCTTGGGAATGTTTGAGGTAGAAAATCCTGGACTATAGAGGCTTGAGTGGCAGAAATACAGGATTTCTCCTTCTTTCTTTCTTTCTTTCTTTCTTTCTTTCTTTCTTTCTTTCTTTCTTTCTTTCTTTCTTTCTTTCTTTCTTTCTTTCTTTCTTTCTTTCTTTCTTTCTTTCTTTCTTTCTTTCTTTCTTTCTTTCTTTCTTTCTTTCTTCTTTCTCTCTTTCTTTCTCTCTCTCTCTCCCTCCCTCCCTCCTTCCCTCCCTCCCTCCCTCCTTCCCTCCCTCCCTCCCTCCCTCCCTCCCTCCCTTCCTTCCTTCCTTCCTTCCTTCCTTCCTTCCTTCCTTCCTTCCTTCCTTCCTTCCTTCCTTCCTTCCTTCCTTCCTTTCTTTCCTTCTTTATTTTTTTCTTTCTTATTTCTCCTTCCTTTCTTATTTTGCAGGGGGCTCACACCCAATGACATTCAGGGGTTACTTCTGGCTATGCACTCAGAAATTGCTCCTGGCTTGGGGAACCATATGGGACTCTGGGGATCAAACCGAGATCTGTTCTGGGTCAGCCGCTTGCAAGGCAAACATCCTACCACTGCACTATCGCTCTGGCCCTGATTTCTCCCCTTTTAATGGAAATGTGAGAGACAGAATTGGGAGGCACATTGCTTTGAATTTAATTCTCTCCTTTAGCACATCTGTTGGAGGAGACTTGCTGTGCCCATTTCTGACACTGAGAACACAGTTGGCAGACCAGAAGGTTCCATCATATCAATGACTTAGACCTATGCTGAGTGTCATGTAAGCTTTGTCTTTGGAAAGAAAAGCATGAACAGGGCAGAGGAAACTGGGTGAGGGTTTTTATTCTAGAGTCAGATTGGGGTGTCATGGAGAAAGGACGAAATTTTGTCTTTCATAAGGCTGATTGGGTTAGGTCCGTGGCATCCCATGGTTCTCCAAGCCTACCAGGGGAATACAGAGCCAAGAGTTACGCTTGAGTTCTCCAAGCCTACCAGGGGAATACAGAGCCAAGAGTAACGCTTGAGTTCTCCAAGCCTACCAGGGGAATACAGAGCCAAGAGTAACGCTTGAGTGCTGTCAGGTGTGACCCAAAAATCTCTCTCTCTCTCTCTCTCTCTCTCTCTCTCTCTCTCTCTCTCTCTCTCTCTTTCTCTCTCTCTCACACACACACACACACACACACACTCACTTATATACACACACGGTAATCTCAATGTTTTGGACAAGACTTCAACTGAATTAAATTCTATGCCAAGTAGCCATGCAAGAAAAAAATTCATCTGACCAGTTTTTATTTTTTTGAGAAGGGATTTCTGCCTTATTCTCCCAATCTGCCTTATTTCCTCCAATCTGCCTTATCCCCCCAATATTGCTAGTGGATGGCTACGACAACACATGCAGCATCATTCAGCTGTGAGAGTGCATTCTGAAGGTGAGGTTGGAATATGGAAATGAGCCCAAGCCCTTGCACTATGTCTGCACATCCTGGGAGCCCTTCTCATGTTCTCTGTGTAAGTCCAGTCCCCCAAGGGTCTGGCAGGTAGGTCCAGTTTATGTTTTGGAAGGGAGGAAGAGTAGGGATAAGTAAGATCCTTACTCCAGCAGGAAGCTTAGATCCCTTAATATATTGTAGGGGCAAATTCTGGCATATTCTGACTATCTCCTTCAAGGGCAGCAATGTTATACCTGTGAATTATTAATTTTTAAACCAATAAACCATCATCTTGGTTCTCACACAAGCCTCAGACTCAGAGTCTGGGCGATTTTTGTCCTTCCACCCACACTCCACCCCCTGCCCAGCTGGGAGATTTGCAAACTACTTCCTTCTCCCCAACATCACCCATCTCCTGTCAGAGTTGGTGCTCCACCTAAAGCTAGCACTGTAAATAATTGAACCTCTGAAAGAATATTAAAGACTGGTGGCAGGGAATCACCTTACATATTACCTATACCAGCTTTTATAGCACCTATGGGGTGTCTTCCTCAAATGTGAGGCTCAAAATCTCTTGAGCTCCAGAAGTCTTTTTAGAATACTGCTAGGAAATGAACACCTACTTGGTAATGCATTATAATTTCTAGGTCTGGCTGTAGATGGGAGCCAAGCCCAGGTTTGTACAAGTTGCAAAAGAATAAAATGTCCCTGGCTCCAAATAAACAGCAGTGCCAATAACAGTGTCATAGAAGACGGGGGGGGGGGGGGCAAAGTGAGCAGACAGATTGAAAAATACGCTTTAAAGGAAACGAAACCACCTCCCTCTGAGCTAACATTTTTGGGGGTGAGTGAAAGAAAGATTGTTGTGGGGCAGAGAAGAGAAGCTTCTAGTAAAATGGTAGAGTGGTTTCAGACTCTGTTTCTGCAACAAAAATCATCCCAGGACTTCCCTGAGCATTGTGAGGGGATTCATTTTATGGGCACAGAAAAATTAGGGACTGGGAAGAATTCCCAATCTTGAGTTCTGGCTCTCCAAATCAGGAATCTTTATGAGTGTCTTGAGGAGGGAAACTGCCACTGTTGGCCACACCACAAGGCAATTTTATGTTGAGAATGCAAAGACACATGCCTGCGTTTGAGAGAGGAAGATCAAACTAACCTAACCCCACTTAGTTCTTCTGAACCTTCTGCCCATCAGGGCCCATTTGACATTATTTCCCTCCTGTGCTCCCCTTCTACCTCTTCTCCCACCCCAGTCTCATGACACAGTGTCTGTCTACATGACATTCTATCATCATGTTAGAAAAAATAAAAGAAATAGTTGAGAGAAGCTAACTAACTCTTCTTTGGGCAAGAATAATTGCTACCCCATATTAGCAATGGAAGCAATGGGGATACATGTGGAAAAACACAGTGGTGGGTGCCCTCTTCCCAGAAACAGAATGAATTCTTATTCATTGCCTATTGAGACCAATTGACTATAAAACCAATATATTGGGGCCCCTTGCACAAGAAATTTTGAACAAAGGAGCTAACTGTTCATTGATTCCATAATCAATATTTGTTATGGTTCTCTATTCTATGCTCTGAAATAGAAGCTGAGAGTCTTCCAGGAAAGCAACAACTCACTTTGGGGAACCAGAATTGGGTGTCCATGTTGGATGGGAGGACAGGGAAGAATGTGGATGCCAGGAGTGTGCTCCGGGTTGGTGAGTAGATTCTAAGGGGTTCACCTCATAACTCATTGCAGAAATGAGTACTTCCATGGCTAACCAATAAATTGGAGTTCCCTGCTCTAAGCATGGGGATTGCCAGGAAAGATGCCCATCCCTGAGAGGCAAGTACCATATCCCAAACCTGAAAGAAGCACTTAAAGGAAATATAGCAAGAGCTAACGTAAATCGCAAATTACTACTAAAAGGCAAGACACCCACTGTAAAGATGCAACATGTAAAACAGATGAATGAACAGATGGTTCAGATATGGACAAAGCCAAAGAGTGATAGAATTGAGAAGCTTGAACTCTTTAAACAATGTGGGGGGATGCAAAGGAAAATGAGGGGCATCCTTACCCACCAGAACAACCAGCCATTGGCTGGGGGATGCCAAGAGACAGGCTTAGGAAAGTTTCACCTCTTCTAGCATGGACAAAACTATGTAAAATAATGATCTGGGGGAACCTGGGGACTTGAGGGGTGCTACACTGCCCATTCATATTGCTCCTAGTTCTCTTTCCCAGGAAAGTTCTATAAGGACCCCAGATCTATGAAGGGGTGAGCTCACAGCATCAAGTATAGATTTTAAGATCAAAGAAGTGGAGGTGTCCAGAAGCATCCTCTGGGGGCTGAATAAACAAATGTTGACAAAATGTGTGCCACAGAAGATCATAGAGCATGGAGAAGTCATATGCTACATGCACTGGAAAATCATGGATAGAGCTTAAAGCAGGCCTGAAAGGAAAGAACTCAGCATGAAGCCTATAAAATTGTGATTTTTATGTTAAGGAAAGACAAAAGCAGAATATCTCAAGTGGTCCATATCAAGCATGCATGCATGAGAGAGTAAGAGAGAGAGAGAGATCAAGGAGGATTGTGAATAAGAAGAAAATAAAAATAAAAGAATAAGTTCAAACAAGAGAACTCTCTGATGACCAAGTATGATGAGGTAGAGGAAGTATGATTAGTGTGCTTCTGAGATCCAAGAAGCAAATAATCAATCAACAGGCACTAAATTGAGTGAGGATATAATGTTCAGGAAGAAGTACATAAGCTCTTGAGCACTGAGGTTCAGAAGCAGGGGGACTAAAAAAGAAAGGGAACAGAACGGTAAACTCCAGGGTAAGGCAGACGAGATCAGTCTCCAAACTACACCCTCCATCTTCAAGATATATCCCACGGATAATCAGGATACATAAAAGGATTAAAAGCAGTATATGCTATTTTTCACCTTTGTCTCAACTCCAGCACTGTGAGGACAAGACCATCGGCTGATGTCAAGGGCTTAAGGTGTGCACTTGTCTTCATATCTTCACCAATCAATGTTGATCAAACATACCTTGAGCATTTCAGAACTCAGTGTTACCCCATCCCCCATTCTTCCTGTGCAACCTTACCTGCTAGTAAGACCTGCCCATTTCTGGGAGGGGTCTTTGGGAAGGATCAATAGGATTACCTGAGGGGCAGGAAGAGGACTTGGAGGAAAGATGAAGGAAGAAGCAGCAGGAGGAGAGATGTCTGAAAGGGGTTGAATGCAGGGCCAGTAATGGAGATGCTTGAAAGGTTTTAAAGCTTAGGAGCCACACATGTTGGCTAGGGACTTGAATAATGCTGATGTCTCCTGAAACCTGACTGCAGGGGATCATTTCCTCACAGCTATCCTGCACCCTCAGACCCACCAGCTAAAGGCAGTTGCAGACATGTGGCCTGGGCTGGAGGAGAAAGGCCCCTCCATCCATCATCTACCGCTATGCAGCCCCATCCAGGACTGTTATTCAACACCCAGAACCCAAATCATACCCCCCTCAGCTTTTAAAACCAATTAAGAAAGACAAGTCGTTGTCATTGAAGAAGCAACATAGATAGACTTACTAGGGGCCTTGAGCAAGAGGTCCAGAATTGCTTCCTTCTCAGAACTCCCTACAACAGTCAGAAAAATCTCTTCTTAGACCCTGTCACTGCTGAAATAAAGCAGTAACAAGTCCCACATTTTATATATAGAAGCTACACATGATCAAGCTTTTGTTGGAAGGAGAAATACGGTGGAGACAAATAGGGACACTTACTTTCAAGGGACCGTCACAGTCGATGCATAAACCTACAAGTGCAATTTTGTTTACAATCTGTTCAGGTCCAGTCCTTTCCCTGAATGACACCCCACAGTTCTGTGTTTAGATTACTTTCTTCAACTACATTCAGCCTGGAAGGAGGCACTGTATCTAGTTAGCCTGGTACACTGGAACCTGATCACTGAAAACAAATGGCTTCCGGGCAGTATAAGGACCCAAGGTATTGAATTTGACCGAATTAATCCTTTTTCGTAAGATAAACTCTGTTGTCATCATTGGCAGTTTAAAATCTCAAGATTTTATGTGCATGGTTTTCACTTCTTAGGAAAACCCATTTGGGAATTATTGAAAAACATTTGAAACTTTGGCCAGATTGGTTTCCTGAATTCAAGGAAAATCCAAAGGTGCTGAGTGCTATGATATAGATGAACAGGTCATCCATGTTTCAATGTCCCACCATCACCGTTAGTTCCTAAAGCATCACAACCATTTTTCTTCTTCTCTTTAACTGCCTCCACCTCACATTGATATGTCAACTGTAGCTGTTGGCAGAAAGAGCCCTAATCTGATCCATAAGAGGACAGGGCAATCCAAGGTTTGAAACAAAGAAAACCAAATGCCATGACTGACTGATTGTAGAGTATGAACCAAAATGGCAACCTCCCCAGAGACTCAACTCCAGGGTCTCAACTCCCTACTGCCATTTCCCCTTTGACCTTCATTTCCTCTCTGATGAAATAGCCAAGTGACTCAACAGTAAATATCATCCAAGCTTAAGTGCTGGAATGGGTCTTTCCGAAGCCGAACATGAAGGCTTGGCTTTTCCAATAACTCCTGATTCATTCCAATCTAGTTACAAAATGATTTTTAATCATTGCAAAATAAATTCACTCTTCACATTGGGGAAATGTTATAGCCCTAATTGAACAGCAACAACCGAAAGGGGGAAAAATATCTTCTAATGGATTTACACTAAGAAACAGAACATGGCTGTGTTGTCAGATGTTCAATAATTTAACTGCAAATGAAGTGTGCAAAATACAATATTTGTGTCATAAACCACTCAGCTTGTCACATAATAGATTTCTGAGGAGTTGTGTTTCGCGACACGGTTAGGTTGGAACAGTGGAGTAGCCAAATTGAGGTTTATAGGTTCCATTTGCTTATGTAGAAAAGGACTGAATCTCATGACTCACAGAAGCATACGGGTACTGTTTCTCCAGATCCTGCCATTTGAAAGCAGTGACTGTCCACCTAACAGAAAAACGTGACTCATCTCCAACCCGTCTTGGGTTCACAAGATGCATGAGATTTCCCTTTGTAACTGGCTTCACTGACCCTGGTTGGGAGAATAATGGTCAGCACTTCAACACATACTAAACAATAAGGTACATATTTTAGCTCCTGGGACCTGTGAGTAATAGGTTAAAGCAAGAAGCTAAGGGGAATGAAGATTGCTCAGTTGTTCATCAGCTGCTCTTCAGAGAGAGTAGATGCAACCAGAGAAATAAAATGCAACTAATGCAACCAGAAAAATAAAAAATGATGTTAAATTCTAGCTGAATATTAAATGAAGAAAAAGCTGGCCATATGTGTGTGTATATGGTGTACCCGAGATAAAACCCAGGGCATCCCTGGTGCATATTGCTAATTTGGGGGGCCACATCGGGAGTGCTCAGAGCTTACTTCTAACTCTGAGCTCAGGGAATCACTCCTGGTCGTGCTCGGGTGACCATATGGAATGCTGGGGATTGAACCTGGGTTATCTATATGCAAGGCAAACACCCACCTGCTGTACTATCACTCTGATACCTCATATTTTACCTTTTAAAAGATACCAGCTATTTCCAGTTGGGTTCAAGTAGTGATGATAATCAGAGGGAGGCTGGCTAAAGCAGCCATAGTTTTTAAAGATAGATAAAAAGAAGACAGGAGCCAAAGAATACTGGAAGTGCCTAGAAATCACAAAAGGTTGGGAAATACCTTTTTTTCTCAAAGTCTTCAGAAGACTGTAGATACTTTGATTTCAGCATGGACTTCTTTTAATCAAAGCAAGCAGACTAAGATACCATCATGGGCATCCCAGGTTTTCTCTATGCTACCATGCATGTGTATTTGGTGAGGTCGAAGGTCGCTAGCCAAAAACTGAGGGGTGATGCATCCTTGGATCCCAAACTGGCAGGTGACTGAAAGCCCAGCTGGTAGAATAACTGCCATCCCATGAAAATCTTAGAATAACTGTAGTCTCACTAAGCCACAATTAGATGCCCAGGTTCAGGTATAAAAAACAAGGCTTCTATTTAAACTACTCAGCTTTGGACCAACTTGTTAGACAACAATGTTCATGAATACCGAAATGATCTCCATCATAATAGTCAGTTTGGCTGGCATGCGAGATGCATGGGAGTGGAAAATGGGAAGAGGGAATGAAAGGCAGAGAAAGAATTTTGAGATGTCTACTCAGGAGACGAACCTTCATTCTGATGGGACTAAGCACTCAATGGTGCCAACTACATCTGGGAGCTATCTCTAAATCTGTAACAAATGCACATCTGGATACTTTTCCATCGAAGTCACCCAATGATTTCTTGTTATTTTAGGCCCAGAAGAGAGATAACATTTTATTCTTTGTCCTACCTCACCCACTGGTTTTATTTTCTGCCACTGCTCTGGTCTCATCCCCATCCCAAAATAGACACTTAAGTCCCAACATAAGTGTATCCTCAAACCTTTTCATTTCTCACATGTTGAGTCCACTGTGTTTTTATACAAGCATCTCTATCCTGATTCTTCTGCTGACTTTTGCCTTTTGGCACTACCCGGACTAATTCTCCCTCTTTGGAGAATGGGTATGAAGAACTGAATTAGATCTCTGGTGCTTCCCACATGCACCAAGAAAGGTCTTGACAACTCTTCTGCCTGGGGCCTTTAGCTCTGCAACAGCATGTGTGATCTCTCCTCATAGTCAAGTGAGTGCCTGCATCACAACAGAGAGTAGTACAACTGAAATAAGTGCCAACTCCCAGGCCAGGAGTCTGACACTTAGTGAGTACATGGGTGTCTCAGAGCAACTCTAATGGATACAACAACCAGAATATATTTGAGCACCATAACTGAAGGGTATAACTGTGACTAAGTAAGCATTGTATCCAGATTTGTGACCTTCACAGCAAGTATCACGAACTTGTGTATGTGAGGAGAGAGAAAGAAAGAGGGAGAGAGAGGGAGACAGAGAGGGGGAGAGAGAGAAGGAGAGAGAGAGACTCGATTTGTCAGAGCTACAATAGCTGCAAAAGGAAGGAAGGAGAAAAATAGCTCCTTTCTGAAAGCATTTTCCATCCTGCTCAGCTCAGGGTTGATTTTCATTTGAGCCCTGGGGAGTGTCTTCCTCCTAGCACTCAGAAAACTATTTCAGACTAACGGGACTGTTATTTGTCCATTTCTGTCCCTCTTTCTCCCACCACCGAGACTTCAGTACCATATGCCCCTTGACTGAAGATCCACATAGATCTCTGGCCTTGGTGGTGGGGATAATTGCATGGGGGACTCAGGGATGCAAGCATAAGGTTGGTGCAAGCTGGTCTGTCAGAGAAATCCAGATTTCTCAGGGCTTTGGTAGCTGGTGATTTGTCTTTGAAGAGAAATAAGTCCAGTATTAAGGAGGCTTATCTTGCCCAATGGATGGATGTACCTTGTATTGGAGCTGGACATAAACATGGATACAGCAAGAATGGGCCTTGCTCCCTGCCACAAATCATGGTGCCAGTTCCCCTCAGCGCCAATCTATAGGCATTACCCTCACTTTGAAACATAACCTTGTTTCACTGACTCATGGGCAGAAAAGCTGAGATGTGGGTCTTTCTCCCTTCTTGACCCAATCTTTTCTTGTATGACAGAAACACAGGAAAGGACTTGTAATTGTGACTCTTTTCATTTTGCTCCAGTTAACTCTGTGGAGCCCATCCAGGGTTTGTGGTGGGTTTTCATTTTGCCTTTGGTTCACTGGAGTTTACCAGCTAGGTTAAATTTGGGGTGTGGGCATGACCTTGGGAAATCAGGGTCAAATGCTCTAACAGAAATGGAGAATTCTGTGGGATTGGAGATGTTCTAACTGGGATTCACAAATCAAAGTCAGTGCTCTCTCTCTTCCTCTCTACACCCCCCCCCCCCGTCTGTCTCTTTCTTTCTTTCTTTCTAATTTTCAGGCCACACCCAGCGTTGCTTAGGGCTTACTCCTGGCTCTGAGCTCTGGGAGCATCCCTGATGGTGCTCAAGGGAGTGGGGAACAGAACTCAGGTTAGCCACATGTAAGGCAAATTCCCTCCCTACTGTGTTATTGCTCAGGTCCAACTCCTTTATGGTCTCTAAGGTACAAATGGCTTTTTGTTTTTTTATAATAGTTCCTTCTTTGAAACTGGGGTTCTGGGTCATACCCAGCAGCTAGTCCTGGCTCTGTGCTTAGGGCTCACTTCTGAGGTGCTTGGGTATACCATGGAGTTCTTTGGATCAAACCAAGGTCTACCATGTGCAAGGCAAGAGCCTTAGCCCTTGGTACCCTTTCTCCAGCCTGGTTCCTCTTTAGTGGATTTATAAGTACCCATGAAACAGAGAAATGTCTGGACTAATAATAAGAGATCATTTAAGAAAAAGCCTGTGTATGTCCATTATGTCCATGGAGAAAGAAAGACTTTTTCAGAGGAGGAGTCTAATGAAAAGGCAAGTACAATGACTTGTGCACTTAAGTCTTTCTGACGAGTTTGACTGCATGACCTTTTTGTCTAGACTGGCCATTAATATTTGTGGGCCTGTGGACCCCAGAGTGACAATAGAGTGGATAAAGCATTTGTCTTTATCCATCCCCTTATATGGGCTCCATCCCCTTATATGATTCCCTGAGTCCATGAGGAGTAATCCCTGAGTACAGAGGCAGGAGTAAACTCCGAGAATCACCAGATCTGATTTCTCCTCCCCACCAAATAACTTGCGGGTACCAAGTCCCTTCTAGAGGTGACTTGGGACTTCCTGGCTGCCTGTGGAGGCAGGACCAACCTTGAAGAGCACTCAGTGTTCTCCCTGGTGACCTCAACGGGATTTAGAGCTCCCCTTGAGGGAGAGACTAAACAAGCATCATTCTTCTCCCATCATCTAGGGACTCCAGCTGCTGGGTATCCCACCTCCCCTTTGGAACACCCCCTTCCTTCTGCAGTTTCACCATTTATGCAGTGATCCTGTGACCCTTCAGGGACCATGATGCCATCATTGGGCTTTCCCAGACATTATATTCTCTCTCTGCAGCTCTCGAAGTACACTGCTATTTTAAGATGTCCTTTAGAAACAAAATACTGCTTGGAGACACTCATGTCCTTCCTTCCAGTCCTCTCCTTTGTTTAAAGTAGAAAGAACTGATCAGACCAGCTAGTCTGGTCTGGAGGGGCAAGCAGCCAAAGGGAAGAGCAGGGTTGTTCCCTCAGTCTTTGACCTCTCTACTTCCCCAGGAATCAAGGAATCAGTGTCCCATATCCAGGACTCTGTTTTCTTTGTTCTCTCAGCTTCACAGGATGAAATAAAGAGGTCATAGGGACCCAGACTTCCCAGGGTGAAAAAGGACAGGCAGATAATAACCTTGTAGGCACCCAGACTGAACACAGGAAAAGTGCCAGAAATCATGAAAGGAAAGAGAGAAGAAAGGGAAGAAGAGGAGCAGGAAAAGAAAAATTTTCTTACAGAGGCAAAAACATCTGCGAGAGGATAGCTGACAGCTACCCATGGGGCTGGACTAGTAAGTTCATACAAGTCTAGGTACTGGTATGAGATGAGGAAAGATGATGTGGGGACATGCTCCCCCATCAAGTTTAGGTTCTTGTTTTCAGCACTGGATCTCGCCCTCCTTAGCAATACTAATGCTGACTCTATGCTCAGCCTGGTGCTCATTCATTTCACACATGCAGTTTGGGCAGGAAGTCCAGGTCCCCATTTTTCTAGAATAGGAACAGATGTTAAGCAAGGCCAGATCACCAGCTCACCTAGACCCAGGGCCCGAGGGACAGAGCCAGGGCTCTCCAATAGGTCTGTGCCTAGATCCTGAGCTCATTCATGTCACTCCATAGGCTGGACTCTGGACTCTTTCCCCCAGGTCAGCTGAACCCCGACATATGTTCAGGAGAAACCGGCTCCCGCCGACAGCTGTCTCCATGGCATTGATGTTATAAATGGTCTTATGAAAAACTAAGGCTATGGCTTATAAATCAGGCAAAGGGAAGTTATGATTCTTCTAGACACTCTAATCTATCTCCCTGTAATTGCCTGTATATGAAATGCCTGCGCAAGGGTTTAGGCATATTCCCCGAATTGTCGGCCAAGGTAAGATTGCAATTTGAGCAACCCTTGTTACACAAACCAAAGCAATTTGTTTGACTTTGACACTTGGATACCCCTGGCTTGCAGAGGGAGAGGGGCAGGGACAGAGAGAAATCCATGCCTTTGCTTATTCCTAGTACAAGCACAAAGAGTTAACTGCCCAGCCTCTCCTGCCCCCAGGAGGAGATTTGGGGACCCCAATGAACAAAGTCATGGCCCCATATCTTTTAACTGTCTGTAACCTTTAGCTGGAGAAACCCTAATTAAAAATCAATTCTGTTTTGGGGGTAGTAAATCTGACAGCAATTCCCTCTTAAACTGTGGTGGCAAGATAAATAGAATGCTGGGTATACTCAGCAGGAAAATGACATTTTCATTAGTAATTTCCTAGGTGTGATCAGGCATTCTTGAACAATAGAGGGTAACCAGCCCCTGAGGGTGACCCCCTCATGCTAATTATGGGGCGGAGTAAATGCTCTCCCCAAAGGATTTTAGAGCTCAGACAGAGTTACTTGGTATGCACCCTGCACCGAGAGAGGCAGAACCCAAAACAATAAATAAGCTGACATAACAAGATGATTGTGGCCTATTGCAGTCCAGGAAAAGAAAAAAAAACTAATCTGGGCTCCTAAGAGCAGTGCAATCTTTATTGTAACCATCTAGGTCCCAATCCATCAGCCCATTTCAGCAAAGCCATCCCTGCCAGTAATCACTCACTCGCAGCATAGCTAGGAGCAGTTATTGACTTCCCAGACTGGCAATTCATCCCAGGTCTGCATCCCTTCATCACCATGACTTGGCAGAGGCTGTGAAGCAAGTGAGGGATAAGAGAATGCATGAGTCCCTCTCTCTACTCACCCTCACCTGCTGAACCTCTAGAGAGCATATGGGTGAAGAACGAGACAAGAAAATTCCCCAGCTCAGTGTAGAGAGAGGGGCCGAAAACACTGTTGTCAGCCATCCCTGCAAAAATCCCCACCACATTCTCAGCTCTGGACCATCAGGGTGGAATCACAGAGTATGAGAACTCAGGAGAGAAGGGAGGCGCTGGAACTCAGCGAGGCCAAGCTCTGCACAGGCCTTCAGCAAACACCTTCTCAATGAAAAGTGGCAGCAATTCATGACAGAGGGACATAGATTAATCTCCTTTTGGAGGTGAGGAAATGGAGGTTTAGAGAGGTGAAGTGACTGGCTTGGGCCAGCCTGGAAAACTGACTTCTAAGCAATGATCTAAGCAAGATCATTTATGCTAGCAGTTATTGAGCTTGTTCGTGCTCCATTCAGTGTGCAAGAGAGTGGGAAGGGATAGAAAGGCTCCCAAATGATGCTCAGAGGCCCTGGGGCCCTTTTCACAATTCTTGGCCAACCAGATTAGTGCTTCAATTCAAGAACACAGGGTGTAGTGCAGCTCAGGCTCTTCTGTGCCTAGGCCACCATGGAAGTGCTCAGGGGACCAAGTAGTGCAATGGATAAGATTTGGGCAAGCCACGGGAAAGTCAGTCTTTCTGGTCCCAAAGGCTTTGACTGGCAGATTCATCTAACAACAAGATTGCCATGGTCCCAGCACCAGTTTGGTGTTATTTTTTTTAGTGCCCTCAAAAGATGTGCAGCCTCAGAAGAGGGAGTTCTACAAGAGATGGTTTGCTCCTGGTCTCCGCAGGGGTCCTCAAACTTTTGAAACAGGGGGCCAGTTCACTGTCCCTCAGACCACTGGAGGGTCTGACTATAGTAAAAACAAAACTTATGAACAAATTCTTATGCACACTGCATATATTTTATTTTGCAATGAAGAAACAAAACAGATACAAATGCAATATGTGGCCCGCGGGCCATAGTTTGAGGACCATTGCATCTGTCCATTGCTTTGAGTCTCCACAATTGTTTTTAAGACCCTAGAATTCTAACCTACAAAAGGAAAATTAAAAAAAACAACAATTGTAAATCACTAAAGGAAAATGAGAATAGTTAGTAGCTTGGAGTTTTGTATCTTTGATATTCCTGGAATCCATGTAGCCTCCAGAGGCAACAGTCTGTGCCCTTTGGGCTCTAAAGAACTGTGGAGGGGCACCTTGGGGAAAAGAGCTGAAAGACTCTGTCAAGCTTCGCTGATTTCTTTCTTTTCTTATCAAGGGAGACTACTGGATGGTGGGATGGTGAGAAATGTCTGTAGGCAAAGATAGGACTGGGGGCTCTCACTGCAGCTCGAGGGGAGTCTACTAACTCCATGAAGACAGCTGTGGACAGGCTAGAAGCATGGACCCAAGTCAAGTGCTACATTGAAGGTTCTAACTTGTCACATGGCCAGATGATTGAGATGTTGGACTGTATCTCAGAGAAAGCCAAAAAGGAGTTGGGATTCGATTTCCCCTGTACTTATTACGTCAATGTGAAGAAAACATAAAAAGTCCAGAATACATACTCTTCTGCTGGCCACCATTATTAAAACAAGGAGCAGGCTCTGAGTTGGTGCACCACTGAGTAAGGCTTGGTCTGGTGTTACTTGCATTGCATCAGAGTTGTTCCAGCATGAGATCCAAGCTTGATGCCCCCCCACCCCCTGTCTTTCATGGCTTCCCCAAAGCCTACTTGGTGGCTGGAGAGCCAACCTATTTGGTTCTGCCCTTGGCCAAAGACAGAAGGAGGATCTAAGCCTATGTCAAGGAAAATACAACATCATTCAGAAATTGAGGTGGAGGAGCCAAAGAAATAGCACAGTGGTAGGACAATTGCCTAGCATGTGCCTGACCCGGTATGGACCTAGGTTTGATTCTTTAAATCCCATATGGTCCCCTGAGCCTGCCAGGGGTGATTTCAGAGTGCAGAGACAGGAGTAACCCTGAGTGCTGTTGGATGTGCCCCCCCCAAAAAAAAGAAAAAAGGAAAAAAGGAAAAGAAAAAGAAATTGAGATGGTTATCCTAGTAGCTCTGGGAAGTTGCTGGTGGGCCGTGGAGTAAGTGCTACCCAATTCTCAAGGTCTTCTAGCTTTGAGAGATACAAAGATTTCCAGAGAAGGAGAAGACAGCATAGGGGAGCACAGAGAAAACCACAGAAGGAGCCCCTGGGCCCCCTGCCTCAACTCCCAAGATGGAGAGGCTCAGTTAGTTTCTTGGATTGCCAAGTTCTGACTCCAGCGACCCCAGGGGTCTTTTTTTGTTTTGTTTTGTATTGTTTTTGGGGGCCACACTCGGGAGCACTCAGGGATTACTCCTGGCTCTGTGCTCAATGATTACTTCTGATTCTGTATTTAGGAATTACTCCTTGGGGGATGAAAAGGGATGCCAGGGATCCTTGGCATTCAAAGCAAATACCCTACCCACTGGACCTAGAATTGGGATTGCTTCCCTCAGATTCTGGGACACTGAGGTCCTATTACTGCCCATGTAGGGAGAACCACAAACCTTTGGGAATTGCTGAGGGTCCAATAAGGGAGCTGTTGAACAGAGACTTGGAAAAATGTTGGCAATGGCTCATACTCTTCCCTCTGAATGGAGGCATCTCGCTCTGTGGATTAATCACCAGTGTAAGCTACTTGCTGTCATAAACCGTTCTACCATGAACAGCCATTTCCACAATGTAGCATTGATTCAAAACAGTCCAGGGAGGACAGGCTCTGCTGAAAGATGCTCTCATTTGTTTTGAAGCTATAAATGAATGTTCTTAGGATGTAAAAAGTGGTGGTGCTAGAGGTAAGGTGCCTGCCTTGCCTGCGCTAGCCTAAGACCGACCATGGTTCTATCCCCCCGCATCCCATATGGTCCCCCAAGCCAGGAGCGACTTCTGAGCGCATAGCCAGGAGTAACCCCTGAGCGTAACCGGGTGTGAGCCAAAAACCAAAAAGAAAAAGAAAAAAAGAAAAAAAAACAACAACCCTGGATTCCAGGTAATAGAAATATTTGAATAACGGCAGAGCCAGAACATTGGTCGCAGGTCAGTAGCCCAGGCTTTCTCTCCAGTAAATTCTCTATCTTGCACTTCCAGAATATTTTGTTATGAAGCAACCTTTGATCTATGATGCTTGGGGGATGGAATGAATGAATCTAGAGGGGAATGTGACTCTACAGCAGACCCCAGGGCCTTGTGCTAGTGATGATGAAATTGGGTGGAGGAGCGTGTAGGAAATATCAATCACAGAAGTCACATATCCACCCAGAAAATGAATGATCCTGAAGAAGTCTGTGTTGAGTCAGGACTCTAGATTACAAGCAACAGACAAGCAACTCAGAATCACTGAAGGGGAAACAGGATTTTCAGTACCTGAGCAGTAAATCTCATGCTAAAAGGCATTATTGAGCCAAGGAAAAGGGTGAGGTTGAAGTAGGTTTGGGGGTCAAACCAAAGCTCCAGATATATTGGTGTTCTTTCCCTATGACTTATAGTGTCTGTCTGCATGTTTGTGATTTTTCTTTCTCACCTAAGTGATCTAATTGACTACAGTGACTGATAATTCCTGAGGTTTCTTCCTTATGTTATTCACCCAAAGAGGACTTAATTAAGTTCATTGCCTAAATCCAGTTCCAATGTCCTAATAAAGGAAACTCTTTGATTTGGCTTAGGTGAAATTTCATTTTTGGACCAATAACCCATTGCTGAGTAATATTCTATGATTGGCTCCTGAGCCAGATGCCTTACCAGTGGCTCTGAACAAACATGATCCCTCCAATGGTAACCAACCATGCTATGAAATTAGATGCAATTTCTGGAAGAAGACCCAAGACTGACAAAGTCATGAATGAGCACCTGGGAGGAAATGCAGGTGGGTTCTTTTTGTTTTATTTGTTTGTTTTTGTTTTTTGGGGGTCACACTCGGCAGCACTCAGGGATTACTACTGGCTCTGTGCTCAGAAATCACCCCTTGCAGGCTCAGGGGACCATATGGAATGCTAGGATTTGAACCGCAGTTGTCCTAAGTTAGTTACATGCAAGGCAAACCCTTAGGGCTCTGCTATCGCTCTGGCCTCAGGTGTTGTTTTAATATGTATAAAGTCTAAACTCCTAGTGTTGGGGTGAGGCCTTTCTTAGCACAATGCCTTTACCCCCTACACCGGCAGGTCTGGAGAAGGGTAGTAGCAGTGAAATAATTTCACAAGCAGTCAGTTAAAGTTTCTTTGGAGTCAGCTTGCTTTATTACAAGGCCCTAACAGCCACATGCATTTCCTCACATAGCTTCTATGCTAAGCATTTTCCATGCAGCTTTTTCTCTGCTGCTTTCCTCTGGCTTTCTGCCTCTTTCTCTCAGGAGATCTTGATCTCCCTTTCAGCTGCTCTACATGCTTACTTGCTTCCTTGTGCCCCCAGGACACACCTTCTATATTTTTTATTCCAAACTGCAGACTCCTCCCAGGTGTGGGTGGATCTGACCATTCAGGTGGGATAAACAGGAAGGTGGGGAAGGGAAAATCCACAGCAGGGTATCCTTTGCTTCAAAGCACAGTCACCACTTACTCATTTCATCATTTAGGCATATGTCCACGCAAACATCAAATAATTAGTTTACTACACTTGGGGTTAAAGTCTAGGCCAAGTGTGAAGCCATGTTTGTCCCTCTAGTTGCTGATTACATGCTGAAACACAAAAATGGTCACATACTTGAGTAGAGGCCTCTACTAGGAAGGAATTCAGGCCCATCCAACAGTCTGGAGGCCACTTCAGGGTGAAGATGGTGAGAAATCCACTCTCCGGTACATGCATAAATAGACACAATACACATCTCCCGAATATCTCAGGTCTCTTTCAAGTCTCTCTTTTGCCTCTGTCTCTGAGTCTCTGTCTCTCTTTCACTCACACACACATATTCTTTGAAGAAAAGACTAATTTTCCCTCATTGGAGGTTTATTCTAAGCCAGGTTCACTCTATTAAATAAATTTGCTTCCCCCAAAGAAATCCTTTTTCTAATAAACTTGAATCCAGCTCTTTTCCAAGCCAGAGTTCCAGAAACCCCTACTCCTACTTGAGCTTAACTGAGGGGTGAGTCCTTGCCACCAGTGTTGGGAGTAAAAATCAGATACTCTGTTCAAAACATAAGTCTCAGGAAGGCATCTTCCTCTGCCATTTCATGTGATGTGGGCATTTCTTTGCTTGGGTTTCCTTTATTTTTAGTTCCTGGCTACAATCATCATCTTCCTCTCCAAATCCTGCTACACACTGTTATTGCCAGAAGACAAAAACCCGCACCAGGGCGGGAGAGATAGCATGGAGGTAAGGTGTTTATGCCTTGCATGCAGAAAGGTGGTGGTTCGAATCCGGCATCCCATATGGTCCCCTGAGCCTGCCAGGAACAATTTCTGAGCATAGAGCCAGTAGTAACCCCTGAGCATCGCTGGGTGTGATCCAAAAACCAAACAAACAATCAAAAAAAAAAAAAAAAACCCCACATCCCTTAACTATGTTCTGAATGCTGTGCACAGAACCTGTCTTGTAACACACTCAGTTGCTATGGATGGGTAGAGAAGAGACACCCAATGTTGGCCAACCTTACTGGTCCATTCGGTGCTACCACCTCCTACTCTGAACAAAGAGTGCCAGTGCCATTTACATCTGTGTTGTACCTGTCTGAGACCTTGAGGTTGGGCTCACCAAAGCCACCAGCATCCCAGTCTCCTTGCCTGTTCCCCTGAATCAGAGACACAGATAGTACTGTAAGATAAGTGGAGCAGAGAAACACCTCATAATATGAGCATAGTTGGCACAGCTCAGCATACCTGAAAAGCACAGTTGACTAACAGTTAGTGATTCCTCTGTATACAGATACGAAGAATGTAGAAATATTTACACCAATGGGTCCCAATCAGGGCAATTTTGTTAACCCCCTCCCAACCCCAGTCCCCTCTGAGTACACTTGATGTCACCGTGGAATTAGACTGTTTTTATGTGATAGGCAAAGGCCAGGATTCTGCTCAACAGGAAAGAGTGGTTTTCAACTTTCTCCACCATAGGAGAAATATTCTACAGAACACAAAAAGGCAGAGATGAAAAAAGCATTCTAATAAGGACACTGTGTTTATTTAACAAGCTAATATCATAAAAAGGAACATCATGTTAAGCACCAATCATTTTTTGTAGACTAGTATCACTCTATGGATGACCAGTTGAAACCAGACTATAAAAACACAGTTTGGGCCCAAGTGGGTAGGGCATTTGATTTGCATGAAGCCAACCTGGGATCATTCCCCAGAACCCCATGTGGTTTCCTGAACACTGCCAGGAGTGATCCCTGAGCACCAAACCAGGAATAAGCTGTGAGCACCACCAGGTATGACCACAAGCAAACAAAAAAGACAGATAATCCACACAAAGAATGCTCTAGGGGTTGGAGCTATAGTACAGTGGCTAATTGCATGTGGCCAACCAAGGTTCGACCCCTGGCATCCTATTAGGTGCCCAAGAACTGCCAGGAGTGATTACTGAATGCAGAATCAGAAGTAAAACCTGAGTATTGCTTGTGTGACTGCAACAAATATATATGTATATATAATGTAAATATATTTACATAAATACTATAAACTTGTATAATAAAAATATTTTTATAAAAAGATTTGACCCTAGAGATCAAGTTGGATCAGTTTGATGCCAATTCACCTTCTCTACAACTTTATTATTATTTTAAAATGCATTCTTTTTCTGACCTTTGGTTTTTTGTTTTGTTTTGGTTTGGTTTTGGTTTTGGTTTTTGGGCCATACCCGGCGGTGCTCAGGGGTGACTCCTGGCTGTCTGCTCAGAAATAGCTCCTGGCAGGCATGGGTGACCATATGGGACACCGGGATTCGAACCAACCACCTTTGGTCCTGGATCGTCTGCTTGCAAGGCAAACGCCGCTGTGCTATCTCTCCGGGCCCGACCTTTGTTGAATTAATAAGAAACCCAGCACCTGTGCCTTGCCTGAGAAGCAGGGCTAAAGCCTGAACCTTAGTTTTGTGGTTCTAGGAATCCCATACCTGTTCATTTTCACTGACAATGTTGAACTAAGTTGGGGGCTTGACAGCCACCCTCATGAACATTCTGAATACAGCAGACACTTGAAAAATCATCTGCTTTGCCACCATCCGCTGATGACTCAAGAAACAAAGGTGCTTCCTTGGGCCAGAGCTGGGTGTATCTTGAAACTGAATCCAGTTTCCCTTATTGAAACCTAATAACTTTTAAAGTAATCTAGTCTCTTCATTACTGGTGCTACATCCAGTTGTCGAAATCTCTTTTGAGTTGGTAGTTAAAAGGCCCAGCCACACATTTCCTAACATTATTGTTGCTGGGCAAAAATGCTTAGCAACAACACAAACATCACTCAGAATCAAATTATCAGATGTACTGACAAGATGCTCCTCAATTTAACAGGGTGGTAAGTGATGGCTGGAAGAGTTCTTTGAGGCTGAGGAGGCAAATGTGAAAGCTAATTCAATTCTCAAATGAATAAAAGTGAGAAACTGTTCTTATAAACCTGATATTACCAGAGATAGGGCCCAAGCAGGCAGGCAAACTAAGATGAGTGAGGGGGAGAAGAACAGGATTGATTTTATTTCTCATCCTCAGGAGCAGTCTAGACCATGCAGGCCCACATATGCTTGACCTTGGGTGCTGGCTTGGGATGGGTCCCCCAAGGCCAGGCTCATTGTGAAATTGGTAAGGGATGCACTGGAGAGAACAGGGGCTCTCTTCCGCTGTATTTTGGGCATGGAGGAAATCAGTGCTGTTTATTAGACTATGTATGTGTCTAACACCTTTTCCATAGATAGCAGGAGGCATTTGGAGGGGCCAGGCTGGTGGCTTTCCAATAACTCAGCAGAGACCTAGGTTTTCACAATGGATCCTCAAAGGGAAATAGAGAAAGGGAATGAAGAGCTTGAAATTTATAATGAACTTAAATGTATTGTATCTATCTGAGTTCTAGAAGAATAATAGACTTTAGCAAGTAAAAGTCCTGGGTCCTAATGTCATACCACCAGTTGGCTTGTTCAATGTCATTGCTCTGCTGTCTATCAAGGATCAGAGGAGCTCATCCAATTTATTTGCAGGGGCTAGAGCAATATAACAGCCATGCACATGCTCAACCTGTGTTCAATTCCCAGCATCCTCTATGGTCCCCTAAGTACCACCAGGTGTGAATCCTGAGTGCAGAGCCAGGAGTTGGTGCTGAGCATTGCTGGGTATAGACCCAAAAATCAAATCCAAAAATATGTGATAAGGTTCAGCATGGGGCTGGGAAGCCTGTGAGCTCTCTTCAATGTTACCTTCTCCAAAACAAATAGCGCCAGCATGAGGAGATCCTGGGGGTGACAGGACTGGGACCGTGCCAGTCATCCACAGAATCTGGGAGCCTGCTATTGGTGTCAATGACTGTGCCCTGGGAAAGAACATGAAAGCATTTAAGATTTAAATCTTTCATATTTGCTGGATAACCCCACATAGATGGACACACTGGGTCCATCTTTGCTGGCTTCTCCAGATCATGAGGAGGGCCAGGATCAGAGTTTTTCCAAACAAGGAGAAAAGAGACCAAGGAAAAAGCTTTTCCAAGTATACTTCTTCTCCAGTGAGAGTGTCAGCCTATATGTTGTGGGGAAACTGAATCTTTCAGCCAGGAGAATTCGTCAGATTCAAACCCAGAACTGAGAGTGTGCTGTATGTGGAAGGTAGGTCCCAGGCAGCAAAACCAAAACAAAACAAAATAAAACAAAACAAAACAAAACAAAAAACCCCCTGAAAACTGGAGCTGGAGAGATACCGCACTGGTAGGGTGTTTGCCTAGCACGCGGCTGATCCAGGACGAACCTGGGTTCAATTCCCAGCGTTGCATATGGTACCCCGAGACAGGCTAATTTCTGTGCCCCCCCCCACCAAAAAAAAAAAAAAGCTCTGAAAACTAAAGAACATATGTACCTTATATTGGAACAAAAACTCTTTTCCTTCTTCTCTTCTTCCTTTTTTCCTCGGACAGAAAAAAGGAACAGGACAGAGTTTCTTAGGCAAGTGCTTAAGGTTTATAGTTCTAGAAGTTATGCAATATAAAGGATTCTCATTCTTCCTTTAAATGCAAAGAAAAACAATAATTTTGAAATGGCTTCATTGATCACTAAATAACTACAGCTGCAAACATTTATTCCCACCACAAAGGACATAAGCCTCCTTTCTCTTAACAAGAACATTATCTTGTTACAGTTAATAGTTATTGAACTGTCTATTACATTGTGGGCACAGGTTAAGAAAATGGCTAAACTATTAGCTCGCTTCATCTTCACCCTGATCCACATCTCTGGGTGCACCTATTGCCTTGATCTGCAGAGAAGGAAATTGAGGGTCAACAAGGTTAGATAAGTTGTTGAAGATCACACAGCAGGCAAAATGTGAGAGATTCTGGGGACTGGATTTAGGAGACTAAAGGTGTATCTTGACCCTCTCGAATTTCACTTTCAGGTTGTCTCCTGAGACTGGTCAGGGACTCATTATTTAAAACATTGGAAGGGGTCACACCTGGTAATGCTCAGGGATAATGCCTGTCTCTGCACTAAAACAGAGACACCTTGAAAATTTGTGAAATCATATAGGACAACAGGAATCAAACCCAAGCTGGCCATGTGCAAGGCAAGTGCCTTACCTGCTGTACCATCACACCAGCCCCTCATTCTTAACATTCCTTATAAAGCCTTTGATAAACGTTGCTAGCAGAGTACAATGCTGCAGGCACACAATGAACTAGAAGGTCTTTCTTCCCACCAATTGTCCAGGAATGGATTTTCAATTAATGATCCTTCTAAGAGGTGTGGGAGAATTCACCGGTAAAGCCACAAGTGTCTAGATTTCTTGGTGGGAAGATTTCAGGTTCAATTCCATTTCCTCTAATAGAGATCACTTCGAATTTTTACTCTGAATGAGCTTTTGTAGTTGTGTGTCATTCAGGGAATTCATTCCCTTCAATCCAGCGATTCAATCCACAGACACAAAACTACTTAAGAGAACCACTGTATTATCCTTGATTCATCTGTAAAATCTATGCTGGCTCTCTTGTCTTTATCCTCAGACTGGTTGGCTGGGCCTGTTTTTGTCCCTCTGGCTTGATGTCTGTCAATTGTACTTATATTTTCAAGGAATTAGTTTAGCGTTTAATTTATCTAATTTTGTTTCACATGCTTCCCTCTACTTTAAGATGGAGCTGGGGTCTTTAGTTGGAGATGCTCATATTTGAAGTGAGCCAATGAGGTCATCCAATTATGACAAACGTCTCCCTAACTTTTGCTTTATAACACTCCTCGTTTTTTCATATTTTGCATTTTCACTTTCAGTCTATTCAAATACATGTTCCCATTTCCATTTTGACTTCTTCCTGGATTCAGGGTTTATTTAGAAATATGGTACATTCCCAAATAAGGCTTTCTAGAGATCTGCATTCATGTTGAATTTCATTCCGGGAGAGTGCAAAATACATACTCTGACCTACATCATCCTTCTTCACTACATTGGGACTTGTCATTTGGCCCAGAATATTGCCTACATTGTCTTTCTACAATGTCTTGTGCTCCGCAAGGATATGACATGTATGTAGATAAGAATGTATGTGCGACTGCTGCAGGGGATTTTCAATAAATGTTCATTCAGGACCCTAGTCTTCTTTAGCCTTGCCAATTTCCCATTTACTTGAGCTATCAATTGCTGGGGGAAAGAGCCTAAAACTTCTGCTTATACTAGGGCCATTCTTGATCCCTCTGCACTACTTTTGGCTTTTGCTTCTCATGTGTTCAAGGTTAGTTACCAAATGTGTGAACATGGATACTTGATAAATGACTGATCCCTTTGTTATTAGGAAATAATTTTCTGTTGAGTTTGTAATAAGACTTATGTCTGATATATGAATAGAATCCTCCCTCAGTGTCTTAATAAAAAGGTTAACATTGTCGTTTCCAATCCTTTTTAATTTTTAGACTATATATGCATTTCTACTTCAAGTGCATTTATTATATTCCTAGCATATGCTAAGAGAATGAGAGAGAGAGAATGTGTGTGTTTTGTGTATGAGTTTGGGATCCAAATTGTTCTTCTATTCCTTTAAGTAGACTATATAGAACCTCAGATTTCAGATGATTATTTACATAGTTAGTCCAGGCCTCTTCTCTTACTTATCTAATTTTTATTAGACTCAGATTATAAAATCACCCAGGTGCCGAATCTCCAGAGCCCATGTGAACGAGTTTGAATCAGGGTCGCACAAGAAATAATCCAAACCAGGCTGAGGGTGAAATACTTGTAGTTTGGTCATCTTTTATCTAGTATGGAATGCCTGCTACCTGCCAGAACTACATTTTTATTGAATGTAGAGACCACTCCAAGGTTGAGGAGTTATCCTGAGCCTGTCTTGCCCAGGTTTACATATAAGACAATCTTTGTTTTGGGTGAAACCAAGTTGTAAACAAACAGATACAAAGAAACTAGGGATAAACTTTGTTTTAGGTAAAATAAGGTGTAACCCAACACCAGATGTTTCTCCTTTTTTTGTACTTCCATTTTGAATTAACTGAAAAATTTTGTTTATTTTTAGTTTTTGGGTAGCACCTGGTGACACTTGGGTTACTTCTGGCTATACGCTCAGTAATCGCTCCTGGCTTGAGGTACTAAATGGGACTCCAGGAATCGATCCAATGTCCATCCTGGGTCAGCTGCATGCAAGGCAAACACCCTACCACTGCACTATCATTCCAGCCCCTGATTTTATTTATTTAAAAAAAGTAGCATCTTTACTGAGATCCAATTCACATGTCAAAAAATTCAGCATTTAAATGCACACAATTCAGTGAGTTTTAGTAAATCCAGAGTAGCTGGCTTTCCTCACAGTCTAATTTCAGAAATTTTCCAGCCTTGCCAAAGAGAAAGCCCACACCTACCCACATATAGCCCACACTCTTGTGTTTCCATCCTGTTTTTATCCTGGATAAAAATCATTTTACCTTCTGTCTTTCTGGAGGCATTTTTCCTGGGCCATACCTAAAAATAGAACCAGGCAGTGTGTATAGCTCTTTAAGACAGTGTTCTCTCAGAGAGAATTTTGGGTTAATTTAAGTATGATGCATCAGTGTCAGTTCATGTGACCAAGAACATGACAGAAACTGACAGGAGAGTCTAGTTAAATAGATGCGCAACAAAGAGGGTACAGAAACAAAGCAATAGGGGCTGGCGAGGTGGCGCTAGAGGTAAGGTGTCTGCCTTGCAAGCGCTAGCCAGGGAAGGATCGCAGTTTGATCCCCTGGCGTCCCATATGGTCCCCCAAGCCAGGGGCAATTTCTGAGCGCTTAGCCAGGAGTAACCCCTGAGCATCAAACGGGTGTGGCCCGAAAACAAAACAAAACAAAACAAAACAAAAGAAACAACATAATAGAAGAACTGATCCCCAGCGGTGTGGGGGTGGGTGGGTGGGGGAGAAGACGAGGGTGTAAAGGAAAAGCCATTGGGGGTCCTTGGAGGAGGAAAATGGGGACACTAGTGTGACTTGAGTTGGAATTATGTGAATAAGAAACCATCATTAACAGTCTTGCTAATCAAAGAATTTCAATCAATTAAAATAATTTTGACTTGCTTTTGGATCACACCTGCTTTGTTAAAATATTACTTCTGGCGGGGTTCGAGGGAGTGGCAGGGATAAAACCCAGGTGTTCCTACATGCAAGATAAGTGTCCTACCCTATGTATTATCACTCTGGCCTCAAAAATAAATCGAGAGAAAGAGAAAAGAAAGAGAAAAAGAAGGAGGAGGAGATAAAGGAGAAGGAGGAGGAAGAGAAGGTGGAGGAGGAGAAGGAGTAGGAGAAGGAGGAAGAGGAGGAGAAGAAAAAGAAGAAGAAAAAGAAAGAAAGAAAGAAAGAAAGAAAGAAAGAAAGAAAGAAAGAAAGAAAGAAAGAAAGAAAGAAAGAAAGAAAGGAAAGAAAGAAAGGAAAGAAAGAAAGGAAAGAAAGGAAAGAAAGAAAGGAAAGAAAGGGAGGAAGGAAGGAAGGAAGGAAGAATTAAAGAAAAAAGAAAGAAACAAAGAAAGAAAGAAAAAGAAAAAGAAAAGAAATGGAAAGGAAAGGCTATTAGATAAAGCAGGTCTCTGAGAATGTCAACATTTCAATGCAGGGTGTCAAACAGAATTTCTTTCCACGATTTATAAACACTGTCCTTAGTGCTCCTTAAGTGCTGGAGACACTCTTACAAATCATTCCAGATGTTGTTTCTTTTTCCCACTGGCCTGAGCACTTTACTGTTCATACTGTTCATGTACTGGAGAGAATTTTCCAGGCACTTAGGGAGAACGCAGTGTGTATCTCTGGGAGGCTGTTCTTTTCTCCTCATTACTGCTCTGTCCAGGAGACTTACCACTTGTCTGTGTCCAGACCTTGGAGTTCAAATGTTCAAGAGCCACTTCACCTCCTCCAGCCATGAATCCTGCCCAGCTTCTTCATCCCTGTGCTGCCACTGGAAACTGTGTCCAGGCATTTCAGTGAGGGGCAGCAGTACATTTGGTCTCACTGGTTTTGTCCTTGTTGCTTCAGGATCTCTGCTGTTACTTTATACCTAGTATCTGTGAAACCATGGTCCAAGCACTGCCTATGATTTGAATTTTTTCAATTTGGTGATTTCAGGTGAGAGACTCAACCTAAGTTCTGTTATTTTGTCTTGGTGGTGGATATTCAAAATATCTACAAAAATTTTTTGTTCATACCCGGTGATGCTCAGGGCTCTATACTTAAGAATTCCTGGCAGTGCTCAAGGAACCATGTGGGATGCTGGGGATCAAACTCAGGTTGGCTGTGTGTTAGGCAAGTGGCTTAACCAGCTACACTATTGCTTTGACCTCTCAAAATAGATTTTGCAGCTAGCTTCTAGGATGCCTCTCAGTAAGTTTTGTTCAATCTTCTCTAGTATACCACTTCCAAACTCGAGTTTCTCATATTCAGTTCTTCTGTCTTCTTTCCACTTGGGAACCAAATAACATTTCTTACACAGAGAGAGGTGGTCTTCTGTGGGGCACATTGGGTGAGAATAGAAACTGGGAAAATCAAGAAATTGATCTACAACTCAATCAGTCTCCTTTTCTGCAAGATCCCCCCTGAAGTTGTGAGGATTCACAAAACAGGTTGACAGAGGTCTTGAGGCAAAGGGTGAGTTAGGAATGTGGGGAAAAACCAAAAGTTCAAGCAAACCCTCCCAATCTAAGATGTTTCAAAAGAGAGTGATATTCCTGTCTTGGTTGGCCTGAAAGTACTGGAGAGCTGTTCAGTGACACCAAGACTCGAAGTTCATGCAAAAGCAAGGGGTTTATTGTTCAAGCATATATTCCTGGGCATCCAGCATGGCCATATGGCTAGAGGCTGAGAGCCCTGATCACAAATTCAGCAGTTCTTTTATAACACTTCAATACAATGGAAAATTTACAGAACACAGCATGACCATTGATTTCAGGAAGTTTAGTGACTTATACATTTCAGGGAACATTTGGAACATTTCTTACAGACACAATAACAGGTAAACAGATGTACAGGTTCAGTGAATTTTCAGTTGCGGTCACCTTAACCTTTTGGGGGCTTTCCGAGCATATGCAGAGACTTTTTAAACTTCTTAATTCGTCTGTCCCTTTTCAGGCCTATTTGTACTTTAAGGAGAAAGGTCTTGCTGAGTAGGGAGGGCATGGGTCCTGGAAAGACTTAAGGAGAACAGAGAGGATTTAGAGGGAAGAGACCCCAAAGAGGAAGGTGAGGGCCAAGGAGAAGAGAAAACGCATGATCAATGTAGAATGAAGAATCCCAGTTCCCTAAACTTTCCCCCTGTCCTGCTTTTATCTTTCTCTTGCCATCTTGTCCATTCAACAAAACAGCACATTCTTTTCTTTACTTTTCACCACATTCAATCATGCTCAGAACAGTGACTCCTAGAAACTGCTCAGGGGACCTGTGTAGTGCTGGGGATTTGGGCCTGGATTTGGTCATTATAGCATTAGGCAAGGCAAGTGCTTTACCACCTATCCTATTTCTTCAGCGGAGGGAAAAAAAGTGCTTGATTTGGGGGACTTGTTTTTTGTTTTTGCTTTGTTTTATTTCTTGGCCATACCCAGTGTTGCTCAGGGCTTACTCCCGCCTCTATACTCAGGAATCACTCAGGAGTGCTCTGGGGATTTATATATGGTGCTAGGGATAAAAATTCAGAATGGGTACATACAAGGCAGGCATTCTACCTGCTATACTACTACTCCAGCTCCCAGTAAACAGAGTTTGAAACAGAGAATTTTGGAGATGAGTAAAAAGCAAAGCAAAAATCAATCCTGATCCTCAGGTCACTTACAAATTTTAATCAAAAGGGCCCTGTTAAGAAAATATAAATAAATCTTGTCACAACAGACTTGGATTTAATGTTGAGAAGTGGGAATTTTGGTGGGAGAGTAAGCATCCCAAATGATCACCCACCAAGCAGAAATATGAAAGAAGCAGGAGAGGTTTGCCCCAGCAGGAAGGCAAAGCAGACTAGTAAAGTTGAGGAACACAATAAACCAAGGCTGAAAAGGGAGTGAAGAGACAGGAATAAGGCTAGCCCGGAAGCAGCAGAAGCTGTGAGTGTGGCCCCATGTAATCATCTCAGAGCTTTCTTGGGGGCTGCAGGTAGATGTATGGTCTTGGCCATGCAAGCTGGAGGTTTGCTTACTTGTTCTAGAAGAAAAGTGTCTCTTCTTTTCTTCTTTACATTCCAAAACACTTTCATACACAGACTGTAGGTCCTCCCTGTGTCAGGCTCTCAACAGCAAGGCCTTGAACCCCAGATCATGGACTGCCTGAAGTTCTTGATCCCCTTGTTTCTCCTCTAATTAACAAGCACAATGGAGCTCCCAGTGGCTTCTCCAATACCTCTGAGGTCATCAGAAGCTGCATTAACAGGCTTGAGATGGTAAATCTCTGTCAGGGGAATGTGAGTTATAAACATTAAGCTTGGGGACTGTTCACACTAATTCTGCCAAATTTGACTATAAAACCAGGACCCCCAAGACCTCAGAATGTCATTCAGTGACTTTCTACACCTGTGCATTTGGTCCCTTGACCTCAATTATTCTAACAACTGGCCAAGTGTCACTGCCCTTCTCATACTGTAGGTTTGGGGTGCTGAAGGCCCAGAGAGACCCTCAGAGTCACACGACTCTAGGGACAGATCTGAGCTTTGATCCTGGGCCCAAGCTGTTCCCAAGACCATGTTCTTTCTGCTCCTTGTGTAAGCTTCACTTTGGGTCCTTGGAGTTCTCTGTTCAAAACTTAACTATGATTTCTGAGGACCAAAGAATTTATGTAGCGGATTTTTAATGCTGTGTTTTATTTTAATTGCCTGATCTTAGGCTAATTAAAACCCTTTGGCTCTCCTGGATGTTCTTCGCTCTGTTGAATCCCAGATCCAGGAGGAGAAACTACAAGCCCGCACCCAAAGCCAAGGGCCGCTCAGAAACTCTAAATCAGAAGGTATCAAAAATCAAATCACTGATCTTAATCACTCTGCCCACTGTACATGTCTCAGATCAAATACCATTTTGTCCTTTTTTCCCCTTTAGGGGGAAATTAATTAAGCTCTAATTATCCTGCCAGAAAAAATAGAAGCTACAATAAAATTATTTTTTTTTATAAAAAGCTATTAACAAGGTCTGAGCACAGACCTTGTTATAACCCAGGGAATGAGCCTCATTTGAATTTTATGGTTTTTCTACTTACATATTTTTTATTAAACCTTTTCTTACACTCCTCAATATGTCTTATTTCAATGGTATAATCATCTTTGGGAATTTTCAGGTGTTAAATTAGGTACTTGGGGCTCCCTACTATTCTTGTGTTCAGCTGGAACTTGGTGTAACACAGAATGTAGATTAAAATGATTTTTTTAAACATTTAAAAGTTCACACCAAGTTGGATATTTTTCTTTCACCATCTCGAAGTGAGACTGGCACAGAGGTTCTTTGATCCAGGAAAGTAAAAAAGAGAATCCAGCAATGTATGTTGTCTTTAGGGTACTTTGTAGCTTCTGCAGAACATAGGGAGGTAGTGGCGGACTAAGTTTGCTGTGAAGGGCTTGTGTCACTACCCAGAATGTCTAAGCTCTGAGTGTACACCCTGTCTGTGGGCTAACCTTGGAAGGGAGCAGAGTTAATGAAGGTACACTAGAGAGCTTTAAGGAATTGAGACAGCCCTAGTTGTCCTACATAATCAATATTTATTGCTTAAAATCGGAAATTCTCACCAGGAGAAGGAAATGTTCTTCATCTAACTATTCTAACTATGAATGGCCTAATTATTCTAAACTCTCAAGACTATTCTTTCAATATCCAAGACCCTCAGTCTACCAAGAAAACATCTTTAAAAATGGGTTTATCTTAAGGATTGTTCTCTCTGAGAGGAAGCGCAGAGAAATAAACAGAAGACAGAGCAGAGAGGAGAAACAGAGAGGAGATAGATAGATAGACAGACAGACAGATAGTAGATAGATAGATAGAAAGATAGATAGATAGATAGATAGATAGATAGATAGATAGATAGATAGATAGATGTCCTTCTGGAAATCAGAGTCTCTTTTCTGCCTGTTTCATCTTCTGTTTCTGCTTGTATTAGCCCTGGGTTCCCAATAGCTCTCCTAGGCAAGAAACAGACAATTTGAAGAGATTTGAAATTGTGTGCCCAATATATACAGTCTTATTAACAATGTTACCTCAGAATCTTTTTTAAAAAGTGAACAATAGGGGCCAGAGAGATAGCATGGAGGTAGGGTGTTTGCCTTACATCCAGAAGGACGGTGGTTTGAATCCCGGCATCCCATATGGTCCCCCGTGCCTGCCAGGAGCAATTTCTGAGTGCAGAGCCAGGAGTAACCCCTGAGCGCTGCCAGGTGTGACTCCCCCCAAAAAAAGTGAACAATAATTAAAGCTGGAGCAATAGCACAGCAGAGAGGATATTTCCCTTGCACACTGCTGACCCAGGTTTAATCCTAGGCATCCCAATCTCTGAACCTGCCAGTAGTAATTTCTGAGTGCAGATCCAGGAGCAACCCCTGAGTGCAATTCCTGGGTGTGGCCAAAAATTAAAAAAAATAAGTGAACAGAAGTCAGAGTGATAATTCGGCTGGACAGACAGCACAGGGGTTAACCAACCTTGCACATAGCTGACCCTGGTTCTATTCCCAGCACTGATATGGTCTGAGCACCACCAGGAGTGATCCCTGAGCACAAATCCAGCTGTAACCCCTGAGAACTGCTGGGTGTAGGAGTCATTCTCCTCTACCCTACCAGAAAAAATGTGGGCCACATACATTTTCAGGAAAAAGAAATGTACTAGGTTCTCCAAATATCAGAGCAAAAGGTAATACTCACCCTCTTCTTCCCCTCTCCGTCCTAAGGCACTTTCCACCTAGTTGGTTCCTACAGAATTTGTTTTTTAAAAAATCCCCTCATTTATCTTCCAAGTGATGGGATTTGGGGTTCAACTTGAACACTATTTCTAGATGCTCACACACGTGTTTATCAGATCAGAGTTATTATCCCAGTGAATATGTTACAGGTCCTGCGACTAGGTCCAGCATAGGCACAGACTTTGTAAGAATTCCCAAAAAGCCATACAGGGGAGGGAAGAGTAAGGGAGCCTCAGAATCCCATCTGCATCTATAAACTCCTACTCCTGCTCCACTTCACTTTCTGAATCTTCTCTCTGGACTTCAGGTACTGTCTCTACTTTGTTATATGCAAAGTGACCCATAATTCATCGCTATCCTCATAGGCTACTGGCCTCTCCAAATGCACATTAATCATGTTTATTGAGGAGAAAAGTGAGAAGAAGCAGGGAGAAAGGGCAGTGTAGGTTGAATAATTCAGACAGGCTCATGAGAGACCTGTACATTTTTAGGAATTTTGCCAGCAGGTTGTGAATGCACAGCTATTCCGAAAGTTTAAAATGATAGAAATGCATAATTAAATGAACTATTAATAAAGATAAAAATATGCAAGATGCATTACTTATTAATTACCTCTACTGCATTTTATCATCCATGCGGTTGAAGTGATTTGTTGGCTGTGTTTCTGGGATGGGAATCTCTTCCCAGTTGTGTTTTGTGATTGATGTTACAATGGTAAAATGAAAATTAGCCACAGTGTGAGTATCTCTACTACATAAACAAACAAATACCCCAGACCCAGGCTTGACTGATTATTCTTCTGGTTGTCTAGACTTAGACACAAATGGAGACACTGTCATATCTGTGACTAGCATAATAAGTAAAAGCTGGGGCCAGAGTGATAGCATGGTAGGTAGGGCATGTGTTTTGTTTGCAGCTGACCTGAGTTTGAGCCCCAACTGTAACCCCACCTCTCAATCTCTTGTAACCTGACCTACAAGAAAGAGCCTCCCATTTCTGGGAGGGGTCTTGGGAGGTAATAAATGCCTTTGACCAGAAGGGCAAGGGGGAGTTACCTGGATGGAGAAGTAGCAGGAGGAGAGGTGGCTGAAAGAAGCTAGATGCAGGACAAGCTGACAAGACCATGCTTAAATAGGTTTAAGATTATAGGCCACACATGTTGGCCAGGGCAAATAAAGTGGATATTTCTTGGAACCTGTCTGTGGATGATTTACTTTTCTCTATCTGAACCTCTTAACCTGCCGGCTAGAGAGGTTTGGAGCCACATGGCCTGGGATGGCAGAGAAAGGTCCCTCCATTCATCCCATCACCATCCAAGCCCATCCTAAGGGCTCTGATGCAACACCCAACATCCTGTATGGTCCCCACACCTGTTTCATAGGTTGCTTCTGCTTCTATGCTTGGGAGGACACTGAGTGGAATAGCTGGCTGAAAGTCCAGCTCACAGAAATGAGCCCAGGTGCAACTCCACATGAGGAAAATGGCTGAGGTGATCCAGCATCCACAGAAGATACTGAATCTATTTAGGTAAACAGTCCAATTGTAATTCCTATCTGAAGATAGCAAGGGGCAAAGGGTGAGAGGCAGCTCAGGGCCCACATTCCATGAGGTAAGGAGCAGCTGTCCACGGTCAACAAGACATAGTTGGCTGGCAGAATGAGCACTGGGAAGGCAGTGGGCTGGGATGGAGACTGCAAACAATGAGAGAGTGCCAAGGGGGAATTGTCCATGTCTCAAAGATGGGGACTGCAGTGGTCCAAGGCTGTACTCTTGCTAGAGATCTCCACATTGTACAGTGATTGCCCCACTCATGAGACATCATTACAGACCAGACCAAGGCACAGTCCTATGTGACACAAAATCTCTGGGTCTCCTGGAGGTTAAAATTTTGTTGGGTTCTAGCCCAGTGCAGGAGAGAGAAGTGACATGAAGTAACTTCAAAATGGCTTCTCAAGGCTCCTGCATTTCCCTTTCTAGATTGTTCTGGAAACTTCCAAACTATCTTGCCTGCATGGACTTTATGGATTCTTGGGTATTTGTGATGATTTTAGAGATGATAAAGCTCAAAATTAATGGGAACATAAGAGCAATCTCTAGAGCCTGTAGGCAGAAACAGACTCCATATACACACCTCACTTGAGAGACCACTTGGGGTACAGAGAAAGGCAGAGGTTTTTAGCATCAGTGCTAGGATATAGGGAGCTAATATTTGGCAGATGGATTTTTAAGAGAGGAAACCATGACATTTAGGAGCAATGGGGTGGCACAGAAATAGAAAAATCTGCTTTTAGTCCCTGATATTAGTTTTTATGAAAACTTAGGGTTGGCTCCTTGCTAAGTGATATGTTTATCTGAGTTCTTTTCCCAAGTTCTTTCTCCATCCACAGACCACTGCTATGGAAAGAAGAGAACAATTCTATGCTTGTATGGCCAGGAGTGAGGGAAGGACTGATTTCCTGGCTGAAAAGGTTTCCGCCTTCAGTTTCCCCACGGGTGGTGGAAATACAAGGAAGCAGAGACTCAGGGTGTAGATGGTTTCAACCCAGGGTTTCCCTCCATTAGGAAGTGGAGGCCACCTGCTCTGGACATCTGAGAAAGCACTGCCATTGCATGTGTTTTCTGACCAGGAAGCCTTCCCTGGTTAGGGACTGGCAGGGCAAGGACAGTCTGGAGAGCCCCTCTGAAGGCTGCCTCCATTTGGAAAGCCTGAAACTCAGACAATAGGGCCTGGTGGCCAGTTAGCATTCTGCTTGTGATTTCTTGCTCCTCAATTGGAGCTGGCATGGTTACAGTTCGACTCAGTATGTTTCCCCTGTGCCTCCCCAGTGTGGTCTTGGCACACACGCTTCCATAATAAACCTCATTTGGCCATAATCAAGGGTTAATTAGTTAGGCATTCTGAGATTCTGATGCAACGCCCGATCTATGGACCTATAGTGCCAGGGAAGCTGGTGGGCACACCTGGGGTGTAGAGCTCTGGATTTCAGTTACAAACACATTTACAGGGCATTATCCTAAATTTCTTCTTATTTTTTCAGAAGCACAGAAAGCCAGCTTCTCTGTGATGAAGCAAATTGTTCCACCTTTCTGATTTCCCCAGAAGATTATTCTGCATTATCTATTATTGGAATGGAGTGTCAAAATATTTCTTTTTTTTCTCCACCCTCCAACATGGGAGAGGTTATAAAAACTCATTTCCATGGAAAATTCCTAGTCAGGATGTTTCAGTGAAGAAAAAAACAGCCATATCTAAAGTGATCTGTGTACATTAGAGACCCAATAAATAATGTGTGATCCCTGTGATGTTTCTTGGACCTAATGGGGTCCTTCTGGAGAATTTAATCTTCACATGCCAGGGCTATGGTGGGATGGAATCAATGCATTTCTACATATATGTTTTTTTTTTTCTCTCTTAAAGGATGGGCAAAATGAATTCAATTGCAGTTGTCTTGCACCACATACCACTTGGAGAGGCCTATAATCAGCTGAAAACCACGTTTTCACTTCCATCAGCATCATGCCTTTCTCCACTGGCCACATTACTCAACATGGAGCCCAGATTCCTGATTCTGCCCTGGGCTTCTTGGTTCTGCCCTTTGTACCACCTTCAGAGACAGTTCTGGAACCATCCTCATTATCAATACCTTTCTCCCATTTCCATACAGACCTCATATAATATCACATGTAAAAACAAAACACAGTTAGAATTTTTCCAGAATTAAATGGAGGCACCGGAGAGTTAGCATTGGGGTTTAAGGCACGTGCCCTGAATGGGGTTAACCTGGTCCCTAGCAACACTGTCTTTGTTGTACCATGGGTTATAGATCTGGAGGCACCTAAACACCACAGAGGTTGCCTTAGGCACCTCTGGGCCCAAAGAGCACCATATCCTTGTCCATGGACCCTTGCAGTGAGCTACTAGATAGCCAGGGATCCCCAGAAGTTTCTGGCACTCCTAAATTGCCACTTAGGATCCCCTTACCCCCCAAAAACCTAACTGGATACAATTTAAGTACCACTGACAGATGAACATATAAATATATGGCCTGTCTACTCAATGGAAAACTACTCATCTTGAATTTTCAGAAATGAAGCAATGCTGCCAGCATGTGATTGGACTTAGCAAGTGTTATGTTTAATAAAATAAGTCAGAAGGAAGAAACAAATCTGGCCTGGTTTGACTCCTCCATTTCTAAAACAAAGAAGCAAAGCAAATGTCCAAACCAAATGAAAACAAATGCTTATAGTCAGAAATGAGGTGGGGGCCAGAGAGATCAGCAGGAAGGGCACTTGGCTTGCACATAGCTAACCTGGGTTCAATCCTCGGCACCACCTATGGTCCCCAGAGCCCTGCCAACAGTTTGTGATCTGAGTGCAGAGCTAGGAGTGAGCCCTGAGCACCACCAGATGTGCCCCAAATATGAGAGAAAAAGATGAGTAGACAGATAGAGAGAAAAAGAGAGAGAAAGAAAGTAGAGGAATGAACAGCCTCACACTGCTGCAGCCCAGCATGGTCATCTGCTCTACATAGATGCAGTTCGCTATGAAATGGTGGGATGTGCATTCTACACTCTTCAGAGAGGTAAAGGAATCTCCATACCCCTAATCCGGGTAGGACAAGAAACACAGGACCAGCAGCAATTCCACTACAGGAAATAATCCACACAGTTGGGAAGGAATAGCAGGCCAAAAACTCACATTGCAAGCTGTTTACCCACAAGTCAGTCGTGAAACTCATGGAACCTTGAGCCAAGATGGCAGCTTTTCCTCCAACCTTCAAAGCGCCTTTATTGGGAAAAACAAAGCCCACCTCCAAGGGAAGGGGGAAAGGCAGATGAAGAGGCAATAGGGAAACATCATTTTAACATATAAACCAAAGGAACCAATCAAAAGACATCTAATTAGAAGGCAATATGAGGACCAATCCAAAAGCCTCTACCAATAGTTCACTTCATTTTCATCTGTGTGATCCACCCAGAGGATCTGATCCATGACTGGCCTGTTGATGCTGTTGAGGATCGTTCCTGAACTGCATGCCCTAATCCCCTACATATTCCATCAGAAGTTGTAACAAAACAACTGTCTTTGTTCCCCAGTATTCAGAGGCAAGCATGAAATGCTTCTCATCTGATTTTTTTTATTTTGGGACAAACCACTGTTGCTCAGATCTGACTCCTGGCTCTGTACTCAGGGATCACTCATAGAGAGAATTGGGGGTTCATATGTGGTTATGGGGTTGTAACCTACAGAGACAGAGAGGGAGAGGGCAGGGAGAGAGAGAAAGAGAAAGAGAGAGAGAACAGGTGATTTGAGATGAGATGAACGGGACAGGACTGGAGGTCTATAAAACAAGGATAGGGGGAATTGCATGATGATAAGCAAAATGAGAATTCGGCTGTGAAGTTGTGTTGTCTCCCTGAGATGTACATGATTTTCTCCTCCAATGTTCCTTTAATAAAAGCAAACAGACAACACTGGGAAGTGCTTAAGATAACAATAACAAGAAAATTGAATGAACTTTGAACTCTCTTTCATGGCTGATGAACCAGCCAATAGGTGCAGATCCAGAATTGAAATCAAAGGGCAGCTCCGCTGAGTGTAGGTTTACTCACCTACAAAGGCACTAACTACACAATTCTGTGGAGAGAATAAGAACTTAATGCCCAAGCTGGTCCTCCTTCACTCCCCATCTGTTGCAAAGTGGAAAGAGAACAGTTGGCTGCCCTGTCTAAGATGTTTGAATGAATGATGAGTGCTGGGACCTCCCTAGACTGGATCCAGCATTGTTTCTTCACAGGAAAACTGTTTTCCATGGTTCAGCGTGTTTTGACCCGACAGCATTCTAAGGTTCACCAAGTTCAAAGCCAGCATCATTGCTCTGGTTGGAAGTGAATTACAAACAGTTTCGAATTCTGAGTGTGGGGCAGGCTGGAAACTGGAGAGCTAGTACAACAGGTAGGGTTCTTGCCTTGCATGCTGAGTTCAATCCCCAGCATTCCAGATGGTCCCCCAGGGAATTTCCTGAGTGCAGATCCTGATGTAACTAACCCCTGTGAATCACTGAGTATGACCCACCCCAAAAAATATAAAAAAGTCCTGAATAGGGCACTTCCTCTCAGTCTCCATATGAAGGTGACCTTGAATCTGGCAGCAAGAAGGAGGCTGGCCTCCAGAATGGGGTCTCCCTGGCGGTATCTGTCCTTCCTCCATTTCCTTCCTTAGTACTTCCTCATTAAACTATGAATGAAAAACTATAAATGTCCTTCCATCCCCCAACACACCTTGAAGCTGAATTGAGCTGGTAGCTGAGGAGTCCTCATGCCTGAAAACGTATTTTCCTAAATGAGCTCCCGCTCATAGTCTGGTTACTTGGGCAGGAGACACCATTCGATTTTCTTTGGCTACACTTAACTACGTTTTCACTTAGTCTGGCATTCTTTTCTCAATTAGAAAATGACTAGGGCATTAAGGGAACATTGGAAAACAGAGAAAAGCATTCACTGGGGTTTAAAAATGCACCTACAATAACTGCACTATCAATTGAATGTTTGTGTTAAAACCCTTAAGATGGGCATGTTGTCCTCCCATCCCTGCACCCCCTGGGGTCTTGAGAGCAACAGACTGAAACAGTTCTGGGTAGGAAGGTTAAGGACTTGAGTTCCAATGCCTGCAATGTGATCCTGGCCAATGCCCTTTCACCTCTCTTAACCAGCATTATCTCCTCTGTAGCCTTTCACTATTACTCTCTCCTCCATGAGGTCCTGAAACATGTCAAGCTCTTTATTGAACATCCATGTGATCTGAATAAGATATCTTGATGAAGTGAGGAAGAAGAGCAAAAACAATAGCAGATGCCTTCCATTTGGAACCCTCTGCCCAGGACCTGGCTGGCCTCCGGGGAATAATTACAGCTAGAGCTGACTCAGCAGCATGATCACACAAGGTCTCTGTTCTAAATATATAGTAGTCACACTCAGCCATCTACACTGCCCTTGGACAATAAGGTAGAAGGGAGCTGATGTTTCCTGATATTTTCCTTATAGTCTATTGTAGTTGAGCATATTTCACTCCACTCCATTTCACTCTATCCATTCCATTATATTCCAAATTCCATTCTTCTCCATTTCATCCCAACCTATTCAGTGATGTTCCATTCCATTTTATTCTACTCCATTCCATTTCATTCCTCTCCACTCCATTTATTCCATTCAATTCCATATTGGTTCTGATCTATTCCATTAGACTCCATTCCACTCCATATCATTCCATTATCTTCACCTACACCGAAGTCCATTCCATACATTACATTCTACTCCACTCCATTCCATTTCATTCCATTCTATTTTACTCCATCCCATTCATTCTATTCCATTCCACTCTACTCCACCCCACTATATTTCATTCCATTTAATTCTATTCTATTCCATTCCATTATATGCCACTCCACTCATTTCATTACACTCCAGTCCATTCCAATACATTTCATTCTACTCCATTCCATTCCATTCTACTCCATTTCATTCCATTTTACTCCATTTCATCCCACTTATTCCATTCTATTCTATTCCATTCCATTTCACCTCATCCATTCCATTCCACTCCATTTCTTTAACTCTTATGCCCTGACTGCCATCTCAGCCACTACGCACCCCACACTTCCTGAAAAAATGGGGAGATGCTACCCCTGTGGAGGGAAGAGCCGTAAGAAAGTGACTCCATCCTTATGACCCAACTCCCAGCAGAAAATCTGAGACATCCTTCCCACCAGAGTTGCTGATCTAGAACAAAATAATCCCCTGGGATGTGTAGTTAAAGAGTGGGGAGGCATCACTGCATCTGGGGTTTGATGACTTCCTTCATATTACACCTGAGAACACACTTGTACAGCCACCCCCAGAGGCCTATCTCAGGCTCCCAAGAAACAGAACTTTCTCGAGTTACAAAACAGAAACCCTCAGGTTTCTCAGGGTGAGAAACAAAGATAGATTCAAAGAATGTTCTTTTATTTTTTCCTTTTGTTTTTTGGGCCACACCTGGTGATGCTCAAGGGTTACTCCTGGCTACGTGTTCAGAAATCATTCCTGGCTTGGTAGACCATATAAGAAGCCAGGTCCGTCCTGGGCAGCTGCGTGCAAGGCAAACACCCTACCGCTGTGCTATCTTATCTCTCCAGACTCTTTTTCTTTCTTTCTTCTTTCTTTCTTTCTTTCTTTCTTTCTTTCTTTCTTTCTTTCTTTCTTTCTTTCTTTCTTTCTTTCTTTCTTTCTTTCTTTCTTTCTTTCTTTCTTTCTTTCTTTCTTTCTTTCTTTCTTTCTTTCTTTCTTTCTTTCTTTCTTTCTTTCTTTCTTTCTTTCTTCTTCTTCTTTCTTCTTTCTTTCTTTCTTTCTTTCTTTCTTTCTTTTTCTTTCTTTCTTTCTTTCTTTCTTCTTCCTTCCTTCCTTCCTTCTTCTTCTTTCTTTCTTTCTTTCTTTCTTTCTTTCTTTCTTTCTCTTTCTTTCTTTCTTTCTTTCTTTCTTTCTTTCTTTCTTTCTTTCTTTCTTTCTTCTTTCTTTCTTTCTTTTCTTTCTTTCTTCTTTCTTTCTTTCTTTCTTTCTTTCTCTTTCTTTTTCTTTCTTTCTTTCTTTCTCTTTCTTTTTCTCTTTCTTTCTTCTTCTCTTCTTTCTTCTTTCTTTCTCTTTCTTTTTCTTTTCTTTCTTTTCTTTCTTTCTTCTTTCTTTCTTTCTTTCTCTCTCTTTTCTTCTTTCTATCTTTTTCTTCTTTCTTCTTTTTTCTTTCTCTCTTTCTTTCTCTCTCTTTTCTTCTTTCTATCTTTTTCTTCTTTCTTCTTTTTTCATTCTTTCTTTTCTTTCTTTCGTGTTCCTGAGCTATTCTCTCAACCTCTCTGAATTTCTGGAATCCCCTTTTGGGGGGTGTCACTCCCAGCAGTGCTCAGGGACTACTCCCAACTCTGTACTAGGGGGTCACTCCTGGAAGTGCTCTATAAGTCATGCAGTTCTGGGCTGGAACCTAGATCTCCTACATGAAAACTCTGTGCCAGCCCACTGAGCATTTTCCTAGCCACACTGTGGAGATGCACAAGGATGCATTTCCTGTATAGAACCCAGGATTTGGGGTAACAAGAAAGAGAAATGTTAGAATGAAGTGAAAGAAGATAGGAAGGATGGGAGAAGGATCCAGAGAGTAGGGAAGGGAAGATGGTTGCTGGTGGAGAAATATCATCCAAGACAAATCTAGCGAGTGGGCAAGGTAACTAGAGGGCACTGAGGGACAAGTTTCATCATCATCAGTAGAGACATTAAATATTCCAATTGAGATTTAAGATGAAAGTGTCCCATCAGACCCTCTTGTCTCAAAGTATTACCCAACAATCTCATTAGAACCATTGCCTTGGAAACTGGAGAGCTGGGGTTCAACCTGTGTGGACAAGTAAAAGACATATAGGTGATGCCCAAAAAACCATGGAAGAGAATGTGCAAAGCCACTGACCAGAGATGGAGAAAAACAGAACAGGACTGGGTTTCTGAAGGTCCCTCAGGCACATGGAGGGGGACAATGGCCATCCCACCACATGTGGATGGAGTTCAAGCTCATCTAATTTGAATACCAAATGATAAAGTAGACCTGGCACATGACAAGGTTATATGAGTCAGCAATGGTCACAGTTCTGGCTTTCTGTTACACCTCTCTCTGAAGTATGACCAATAACTACAGTTCATGCTGGGTCTGATCTGTACCAGAAACGAAATAAACAGGGTCACAAACTTCAAAACCAGTGGAGCCAAGTATGTATATATGTCCACATTTTTTGAGTTAATGATCTTGAAATTCAGAGTGGGAAGTCAGGCATGCAGGCTTGCCTAGGAAGTGACAGCTGAGAAGAAAAGTATTCAGACTGTGGGATCCAAGATATCTGGAGGCAGGGGTAAATTTTGAGCTGGCCAAAATTTAAAACCTCTCTCCCCTCTAGCTGCTTCAGGAGAGGGAGTCTCTGGGGGTGCACAGAGGAAACAGTCAAAGGTGGAAGCTCATGAATGCGACAATGGTCTCTCACCAGCAGGGAATCCTCTAATTTTGGAGACAGGCCACGTGAGAAAAAAAGTGAGAGTCTGAATTTGTATCTGGCTCTGCAAGGGGGAGAAGTACAGATGTCAGAGCTGAGGACAATTCCCTTTGGGTGTAGATCCTGGTATGGGGATTTGGGGGGCCAAGGCTTCCAGCTAGAAAATAAGACTGTGTGAATTTGGCTTTCATTTAAGGGAGCAGTGCCCCCTGGGGGTGTTGCCATGGGGACAAGGATGCTTATCATGTGATGTCAACACTACCTTCTCTCCTGAGACCTAACGCTTTTTCTAATTACACTGCTGGATGATTACAATTTAAAAAAAAAAACTGAAGTGGGGGTGAGAGAGAGAGACAGAGACAGAGAGACAGAGGGAGAGAAAGAGAGAGAGAGAGAGAGAGAGAGAGAGAGAGAGAGAGAGAGAGAGAGAGAGAGAGAGAGAGAGAGAGAGAGAGAGAGAGAAAATACAGGAGTTAAGGGATTTGCTTTCCATGTACCCAACTCAGGTTCCATCCCTGGCACTGTAGATGATCCCTTGAGCCCTACCAAGAGTGATCCTTAAACGCAGAGCTAGAAATAAGCCTTGAGCACCACAAGGTATGTCCTTCTGCCCCCCACCAAAATATAGGGAAACCCTCTCAATGGTGATGCTAAGGAAAAGGGGAGGAAATACAATTTTATTTATTTATTTTTAAGAGTATTAATTAATTTAGGGATTTGGGGCCATATTCATGGTATTCCAAGTTTACCCCTTGCTCTGTGTTGAGATATTATTCCTGGTGAAGTTCAGGAGACAGAAGGTTGAGGAATTCTTCAAGATTGGGGAGCAACAAGGTAGCATTTCTACAGCCAAGTTCCCTGGAGGCCAAGGAAGGGCTCAGGAGAAAGATCAACCATCCTGGTTCATGGAAGTTAAAAGAATCTTTGAGAGGAGCCCAGGAGTGGCCGTCTGATGGCCTAACACTTTCCTCAGGTTCAGCCCATTAAGCCCAAATGGGAGAGCTGATTTCACTTCCTGTTATCCATGGATCAGAAGCCAATGGAATTGACAAATGAATACACTATTGCAACTAATAATAGTCCATGCTTAAATAGCTCTGGTCTTGTGCTAATCAGTTCTGAGTACTTGATGTATATTCATAGCTATTTTTAAAAAATGAGATCTTTTATTTTTAGACAATTGTCAAGTCACAGGCTTGTAAGTGATCAAGAAATGCCTCTACCCTAGTCCCTGTGTGCCCCCATCCTATCCCCAAGGCAGTAACTCAAACCCACATCATCCTCATAAGCAGGGGGCCAGAGCCATAGTATAGCAGAGAGTACTATGCATTGACCTTGCATGCAGTCAACCATTTTATACAGTCCACTGAGCACCACCAGAAGTGATTCCCGAGTGTAGAGTAGGGGATAATACCTGAGTACCTCTAGGTGTGGCCCTAAAAAAATCAAAACAAAGAAGCCAGAGATTCACTAAATCCAGCAGCAGATTCCTTCCACCACTGCAATGCCTCCTCCCACAGCCATCTACCCAGGATGACTTCTCCTGACCCCATTCCCTTCCACGCACACCCCTGACCCAATGAAGTCAGAATGGTAGCACAGAAGTAGGGTGTTTTCCTTGCATGCGGCTGACCCAGGATGGACATGGGTTAGATCCCTGGTGTCCCATATGGTCCCCCAAGCCAGGAGCGATTTCTAAGTGAAGAGTGAGAAGTTATACCTGAGAGTTTCTGAGTGTTCCCCCTCCCCCCCCCAAATCACATTTTAGGAGGAAACCTTAAAAAAAAACACAACATAGAAAACTAAGGTGTATTGTGCTGATGCACAAGTTTATCCCAAGATCTGGTTCCCTGTGACCTTTGTTCTTCTTGCCTGGAACACAACTTTGTTGTTGTTGTTTGTTTGTTTGTTTTTGAAAATTAAAAAGACAGTAGTTTCCAGTCCTTCCTTCTACTATATCTATAATCCTAAAACAAAGATTTTAGAAACAAAGGGCCGGCGCTATCCTATGACAGACCATGGTTCAATCCCCTGGTGTCCTATACAGTCTCCCAAGCCAGGAGCGATTTCTGAGCACATAGCCAAGAGTAACCTCTGAGCGTCACCGGGTGTGGCCCAAAAAACCAAACAAACAAACAAAAAAGAAACAAAGATGCTGAAACAAAGGTACAGGCACTCTGGACTGCAATAGAAGCCTTTCTCATCTTGCCAAAGTCAGGATTTGGTTTTCTGCCTCAACTTCAAAGGCAAACTTTAGGAACTCTGAACTTCCAACTGAAAACCCATGAACAGTTCCCTCTACAGTTTTACAAATTTCTAGTTTTCTGAATACTTGCAATCAATACAGCAGACAGGACATTTTATGGACCAAATATTCCACTGGTTCATCCATTTGGTGGCTTCATCTTTCAAAGTACAGACTTGTCTATATCCATCTTGATCCTCCATCCCAAATGTCATCCATTGAGCTCCAACAGTTGTGTGGAACCATAGTTGGTCTCTGTAGCTTCATCAGTTCACCTCTGAAAATTCTGTCCTTGTGGATCCCATTTGCTTTTCCATCTTAAACTCCTAGCACTGGCTCAGCATTTATTTTCTGGCAAAGAGCAATTGGGTGATAAAAAAAAAGTTCTCCCTCTGGATGAAAAAATTAGGCTAGATGGACTATGGCTCAAAGTGGGGGTAATAAATATCAAAAGATGCCTGAGAGATAGTACAGCAGATAAGGCATTTTTCTTACAGGTAGTTCAAATTCAAATCCCAGTGTTCCATATGCCCCCATACAAAAACTGTCAGGATTAATTACCAAGTGTAGAACTAGGAGTAATTCCTGATCTTGCTAGGTGTGTTCCCCCACCCCACAAAAAACCCATAAAGACCAAAACATGCCATAAAACTTCTTATTTGGGAGATATTAGATTACAGATTTTTGAGAACTTAACATCTGACTGAATAGGTATTGTATTATCCTCTTATCCAATCTTTAGAATATTCTCATCTGGAAAATACTTGATAGCATGTGTAGAGGCACCAGGAGTCATACTCTGATAGTCTAATTCCAGAAACTGTCCTATCCCAGATACACCAGCACAGGAAGCTGCATATATGCTGGCTCAGAGGTCGATATGTGTCTTCTGTGTGTTTGTATCATAAAGGGAAGAAGCAGATGAGCACATTTGCATGTGATTTGTCTCATGTGCAGATCTGAGATTTATTCTATATTCTAAGGGTTGGTTCTAGCCTCTGTCAGCCTTGCTCCGGGGTGCTCATAAAAGGTCTGGATCCTGGTGCCAGAGAGATAGCACAGTGGTAGGGCATTTGCCTTGCATACAGCTGATCTAAGATGAATCCCGACATCCCATATGGTCTCCCATGCCTGCCAGGGGTGATTTCTATGCACAGTGCCAGAGTAACCTCTGAGTGCCACCAAGTGTGTCCCCCAAACCAAAAAATACCAATAAAATAAAAAATAGAGGGTTGGATCCCATCAAGATTCCCAATGGCTGGCTGAAAAAAAAAACCAATTTCTTTTGTTTTATGATCCTAATCAGCAGTGCTCAAGTATTTACTCCTAGATCTGTACTCAGGGATTAAATTTAGCTCTGCTCAAGGGACCATATAGGATGCCAGGAATTGAATTGGGGTTGGCTATGTACAAGGCAAATTCCCTACCCACTGTATTATCACTCTGTTGCATGAAAAATAATTCTTATATTGTTGGGTCCTATGTGGAATGTGATAGTCTTTCTAGTGAAACCTATACAGAGAAAGATGATTTGGGGGACTGCTGTTTCTAAAACATTGTAAAGTCAACCTTTTCACAGCAATCACCTAAAAATTCTGATAGAAAGGATGAGCAGCAGGTCAAGTTTGTAAGAAAACAGAAGTGCAAAATATTAAGTACCAGATAGAACCATTTTCTATACTGAAAGCATTTCATAAACTGGGTGAATTTAAGCTTTAGGTTTCCTAACGTTCTAAATACCAAGCCTAGAGCCTATTCAAAATGGGAAGTTCATTGGGAAACTTGCATATATGGAATCCAAAGCATTACAATAACAATGTAAGGATGAACCAGAAGCCAAAACAATGTCACTATATTAGTCCCACCCCTTGAGTAAGCAAGAAAAACTTAACACTGAATGTAACAGAGGAGAGAAATAACTTCTCTAAAAAGTCATAATTTCAAGGGCTCCAAATCCAATTACACCACCTTCTAAGTACCTCATATCTCCAAGCTATGCTGGTTAACACATTCCAGACTGGCTGAACATTTTCACTGAGTGTCCCCAAGTATTCACCAGAAACAGATGAAAATGCTCCTTGAAGAAGCAACTTTCGCAGCTCTTCAGGGGTCACCACAATTGAATTTCCCAGAAAAATGAGCAGCACAAAGGTACAAGTGTTTAAACACTCAGAAACTAACACACAATAAGAGAATAGGTACTATAGAGATTCTCAGAAAATAACAGAGGAAAGTCTTTTTTTCCATCTTTTTTAAGTTCACTTATAAAGAGAAAATAGCAAAAGAAACAAAATATTCATGAGCAACATTCTGTGCTTTCTTTTAAATCTAGAGAAGGGACAAGAGCTAGATAGCAGATATAACAAATGCTAGACCCAGGTTCAATTCCCAGCACCACGTGGTCCCCTAAGAATGGCTCAGTGCATCCTGGAGTGTCCTTCCAAACACAGGAATAGCCTAAATGTGAGGAGCCTAGCATTGCAAAGCCTGGGTAAATTTGAGTTTTTGGGTGTTGTATTTAACCATCAGAGGGCCTCCTCAGCACTTTTTGAGAGGCCTTGAAAAATCTAGGGAATAAGATACCTCCACAAATCTGAAAATACAGATGCTTGGGGGCAGCTCAAATGGTACCACAATGGACCAGCCCAAGGATTGAATCTTACCCATTTCTGTTGGCCAACTATCATGGGGAGTAGCCTCCTGGTCGTGGTATGGTTGGAGCATCCCCTCCACCTACCTACCCCCAGTGATAAATCCTACAATAAATTATATATAATAAATTTATATAATAAAATATAATGAAATTTATATAATAAATTATGTGCTGCCTTCACAGAGAGGAAATTCTGACATATGGTATAACATGAGTGAGCTTTGAAAGCATTATTTAAAGTATGATAAGCAGAGAAGGCCAAAAAGAACAACACAGAATTATTCCACTCATATGAGAGAACTCAGCAAAACAGTAGTTGCCAGGATATGTGTGGATGAAAGATTGAGGGTGGGGGCATGCTGGAATCCATGGGTGCCTTTGGTTTGTCATAGGCCAAGCAGGCAGGACTCTGACAAGATACGCCAAGCTTTTTTTTTAAATAAGGAAGCCAGTGGCCTATGACAAACTCCTAAGCCAAGAGGGGGAGTTAAAGGGATAGAAAGCTGGATTTGGGACCAAGGTAAAGTTAAACTGAAGGCCAGGTAAAAGGAACAGTTATACAGAGTAAAGGATAAGCAATCCAAAAAGATACAACCAAAGGTCTGTCTAAATCAGGGAGTAAAGCGGTAGCCAGGAGTATTAACAGTTCACTGCTCCCAGCTCCTTCTTTCAACTGCCACAGCAACTCCACCCTGAGCCTCACCAGGGGTAGGGTTAGGGGGTGTTTATAGCTCCAGCCAGCCAATTACAGTTGATTATGGTGAAAAGGGAAGTCAACAACTAGTTACACCAACCCCCACTGCTGTAGCTCATGGAACTTAAAGGTCAGGTTTTGTAACCAGAATTCTGTAATTTTCTATGCTTATACCTGCTTTTTGTATCTAACCCTTTTTGTCCTAAAAAAGGAAGTTTATACCAACCCTAAGCTCATGTGATACCTTGTACTGCCTCAGAATGTCTTAGTGGATGTTATACCTTTATAAGGAACTGGTACTGCCTCAGAATGTCTTAGTGGATGTTATGCCCTTATAAGGAATCATCCCTACCCCCTCTCCCCTTCTTATGATATATAAGGATGAACAAAGAAAGCCACGTAGTCCTTTGCCTCTGTTTGGTTCTGGATGGGCACTGGACCCTGGCCGGCCAGAATAAAGAACTCACTTGAGCTTTTGCCTGAGTGACTGTCTCTTCATTTCTCTGCGTCGGAGCGGCATCTGGACTAACGAGCCTTACAATGGTATCCCTTAAAAGGGCTAACCCCTTTATGGCTGGTGCTGGGGTAATGTAGGACAAGGGGAGGAGGTCCTTTAATGAGCCCAGAGTCTCTGTATTGGATAATGAGGATGGTTTTAGATGGATGAGCAATCATGTAAATGTATTTAAAAATGCTGAACCACATACATTAAGCATTTTCAATGACTAATACTCCATGATACATACATATTTATGTATATAATTATTATTACCCTATCTTTAAAGAGTAAACTACAAAGAAGAAAGAAAACTGAAAAGACAATGAAAGGTGACCAGCATCCTCACTACAGCCAAAGAAGATGAAACACAAACACATGGCAACATTTCTAAAGATGAAAAGCAAAGCAGGAAAACAAAATACTACAAATGTCTCTGAAGGAAACATTCTTGGAATAAAATGCACTTGTTTAAGGCTACATTTTAAAGAAGCACAAAGTCTACATGAGAATATTGTCCCAGCCTGATCAATAGCCAGGCATCATTCATGCAATCTCATGCTTAAGAAATTTGTTTGGCATCTGGTACCAAAGGCCATGTGACTTTCAAGGGAAAGAAAATCAGGTCATTATTAACGATTGAACGTCATGCTTTATGACAGAAGAAAATTTAACAAGTTATTTAAGACACTCAAAGAACATGCCAAAAAATTCTATGCAGCAGAATTGATTTTTGTTCTCTTTCTTTCCTCCTTCCTTCCTTCTGACCTCTGTCCTTCCTTCCTCAAATAAATAAATAGAAAAGTCACAGACCAATTGATCCAAGACTACAAACCTAGTCTACAGGTCTCTTGGTAGGAATCTACTCTGTGAAGATATTTGGATCATCCAAATTACTCAAGGGCCAGTGACATAATTACAGCAAAGGATCCTGAAATAAGTTACACCAGAGACCAATCAAATGGAGCAAAACAAGAGTGAAGTGGAAGGTGCTGCTTATGAAATGCTGGGCAGCGTAGATCATACAGCATAGATGTACTTTTAGTACATTTACTAAAATATAATGGTGGGGAAAGGTTCTAGAAGTCTATCAAAATGTATTGGCCCATGTGGTTAAAACAGGTCACTTATCATAGGTAAATTTGAGTTCAATTAATTTGAAATAAAAAAATTAAAACCAGCAGAAAAGGAAGGGTGTCACACCATGTATACAGGCACATCCATTTAGGGGGATAAAACAGCTGGCCCAGCTGTTCTGAACACTCCTGCCACAGAGAGCTTATTCACCTCAAGAAATATTTGTCCAGCAGGTCTGTTGCAGTTTGCCCCTACGTAGATTACTGGCAATAGTTCTGAAATTCATGCCATGGTACTGACATCACATTTCTTTCATATGTGGCTATCTCTCCCTTGTAAAATCATAGGTAGAAATATGGTCTCGGTCAAACTCTTTTGCCCAGAGAAATTCCAGCACCAAACATTACAAAGACTAGCTTCCTCTCTGGCCAGCAGAATTTACATCTTAAACCCAAGTCAGCTATCTAGCAGGCAAAAACGTGTTATTCTGGTTTCAGCTTCTAAATAGTAAACAGTTTCTACCTTCACTGCTAGGCTACAGAGACTGCCATCTAGGCCCAGTTTCCAAATTACAGTCAAATAAGTTTCTCATCTTTTGTTATAAGATCCTCCTTTCTAACCCAGTCTAGCCTGTCATTTTGTCATGTAAATACCAACAGGCCCTACTGTTAATGATTCTGCTTTCTTGAACCCCTGCTTCTGTCAATGCAGAAATTCCTTTCATGCCTACTGTAGATTTGCCCTATATATGTGCCTAACATGGAAGATTAAACTTGTCACACATCTGCCAGAAAACGTGTTGTCCCCATACTTTGCGTGTGGGAATAATTTTCTTCAATATTAAAAATATCAAAAAAACACTGGCCATGATTTTACCCACTGCCCTGAAGCTGGCTCATTGAAGTTCAGTGCTGTAGGATAGAAGCCGCCTGCAGCAGAAGGGCATGTGTTCTCAATCATCAGAATGGAGGTGGTATTATTGAATTCTGAAACCACTGTGTGTTTAAAATGGGATAAAACAAAAATCTTCGTCCCGCTCTCCCTAGTCCTCTCTTGTCTTTCCTCCATGAAATAATTTGGAGCAAGCATTATGAGATGCCAGGGAGCCGAGCTATCTAAGACTGATTTCCATATGCAAAGGAGACAGCTCTTTGCAAACAAAGCATGTGTAGGTATTTTCTCGAAGTCAAATCAAAGACCTCCCCATTAGAGTGATCCAATGTGTGTCTGTTTGCATATTAAAGAGAGAATATCAACATCTGCTCTGAATTGACCTTCTATTCCCCCCAGAAACAAAAAGCAGCTGGCAAGTTTCTTTAGTGAAAGCAGAAAAAAATCCGGGTTGGCTATTCTACTCCACAAGGACTTCGCATCAACTGACTGTCAGAATTAGACAGGCACTTCCTCTAATAAGGCTTGGGATAAAAACGGAAACATACAGTCAAAAGCCTCCCTGCCATTTATGTGCCGAATTCTAGGCCCTCTTCTCTCCTGCATTCATCTTTTCTAGCTTCCACTTTCCAGAATTACCAACAGTTCTGGGAGTTGGGGTGGGGATGGTTTATAAAGACAACTGTTTCCTCCAACTTTACATGTTGAAATTCCAAGGACAGGCTTCTGATGAATGCAACGTGGGTCCATTATTGTCAACAATTAGAAAACAGTAGATTGTATGGCCCTAGGTCTTTAAATGTCCTGAAGTTAAGATGCCTGAGTCTTTAACATCATACAAAATACAGGACTGGAGTCATGGAAGAGTAGGCCTCTAAGGAATGTGGTAAGGGGCAATGCTTTTTCAAAAAGCAAACAAGAACTGGTGCAGGAGAGAGATGGGACAATGGGTATGGCATTTGCCTTGCATGTAGTCAATCTGAAATTGTTCCCCAGCATCCCATAGAATCTCCTGAGCACTGACAGGAGTAATTACTAAATGCAGAGCCAGGAGTAAGTCCTGTTCATCACTGGGTATATCTCTCCCTCCTCCTCCTAAAAACAAACAAACAAACAAACAAACAAACAAACAAAAAAAGAAATAAAAATGACTGAGGTCCTTCCTACAGTCCAAAATCTGGTGAGTCTACCTTATTCTATATCTGTTCTGCCTCTTCTCTTTTCATTTTTTTAATACATGATTGTGACATTTGTTTTATGTATTTTATGAATATACGTTCACGCTCTTAAAATGCATGTTATTCCACCACACTCAACATGCAATTACCAATGACCACCTTAGACCACTGAATCACACACATAGAATCTTAGCAACTTAACAAAGAAGGTAAAAGACCAGTATAATAGAAACTAGGGTGACGCTAAATGAAATAGAAGACAGCACAAAGACATATTCCATTCAAGGATTAGATGAATTAACATTAGATAAAATGGTCATTTTTACCCAAAACAATTCTTTAAACACAGTTCTTTAAGCACAGTTTCTTTAAACATACACCAAGTTTTGAAGGATCTCCAAACTGGTTTTATGTTTTTGGGTCACACTCAGCAATGCTCAGGGCTTACTTTCTGTGTTCATGGATCACTCCCAGAGGACTCAGGGAACAATATGCGGTAATGAGGAATTAAATCTCGGTAAGCAGTGTGCTAAACAAGTGTCCTATGTGCTGTACTATCTCACCAACCTTGGTCCTTTCTCTACTTGATATTCTAGCTAGCCAAAGTTTATAAAGTTAGAGCTTATGAGGTTTGAAAGTTTATAAAGTTGAGTATATCCCAAGTTCCATATTCTCTATTGATTTTTCACGATCAATTATTGTAGCAGGGTCAGTGCATGGCAATTTATCAACAGTGCTTCAATTTATCAACGGATTTGTCATCCCGGGCAGATGCTGCTTTTGCTGATTTGGAATTTTCAGTAGATGATGACAGAACAATGAACAGTGGCTTTCCTCTGTCATCCCTCAGTAGTGCCCTTCAGGCAACACTAAAAACAAACAAACTCCCCCACCCCAAACCCCCACACACCAAAATCCCTCAACAGACTTAAAGTGTCCTGGTGCTTCTGGCAGGAAAGCAAGATGGCTAAGTTTAGTGAAAGTCACTTCCTTGAGCAGCAGAATAATTATGTGCCATGACCCTACTGTGTGATTGGCTGAACAAAAGGTCAGGAGCCATCTTTACAGCCTTGGCAATACATGGATATAATCATGTATCCATCCCTGGCACCTCATATGATCTCACAAGACTAATCAAGAGTAATCCCTGAGTGCAGAGACAGAATAAACCCGAAGCACAGCCAGATATGTCCCTAACACACACACACACACACACACACACACACACACACACACACACACACACACACACACATATCAGGGTATTTTTATCTATGAAATGGGAAAATTAGATGAGGCAGATAGGTCAGCATTGACATTCTAGGGTATTTCAAGGAATTATGATTTTAAACATGGATTTCTATAGGCAGAGAGGAGACAGGCAGATCATTCTGGATTTAGGCTCCCTGGGCCAGAAGAAATTAGAATAGCTGCCTCAAAAGGTCTTTCTAGAAAGAAATGTGAATATCTAAAGTATTTGGGGAAAACTGGTTCCAACTTCACTTCAATAACTTTGTGGAGCGAAGTGGTATGTATGTATTATGTTAGATGTGAGGATTTCTACAAATCTTTCAATCACTTGAACTTCTTCCAATGACCAGTTTGACTCACACACACACATACACACACACACACACACACACACACACACACACACACAGAGAGAGATAAATAACAGAAACTGGATTAACTATAACTGTGATCCTGAAATATAATTGGGAACCAGTGGATATACTCATTTAAATTCCTGACAGGAGCTTGATTTCTTATCATTCTAATGCAAAATGTCCCTGAGGTCAGACTTGGCGATTTTTTTTCACAAAAGTAAAAATTTCAAAATAATTTTGCTATTGACCTAGTTACATTTCATAAAACAAGAGTATTTTAATAGAAGAAAAATGAAAAACAGTGGTGGAATGTACACTGAAAACAAACAAAATTTTTCCTTTGAGAAAAAACTTGCCAACCTAATCCCTTATTTATAGATTTCTCTAATATTTTGCCTTTATGTTCAACTTTTTAAAAACTGCACTTAGCAATATATAATAGTTAAATATCCTTAAAAATCTCACAGTATATGTCTTTTATAGAAGTTACGTTATTTATATTTGCTATTACCACTGTAATAACTGTGCTTGGTTTTAGTCTTTATTCACATTTATTCACATTTACTACTATATTTTTATCTGTTCTTGAAAGTTGTCTTTTGTAGACTTTGCTGAGAAATTATTCATTTTTACTTTCACTTGTCCAGATAAAGATGTCTGCCTTCCTCGTCTATACTTTATATGTAAGGATATATTTATATATACTATATATACATACAAATACATTCCCAATTCCATTTTCTTAGTAATGTCAAAGCTAATGAGAAATCTACAAGTCATATGGTACAAAGACAAATCTTACTTCATACTTTCATTTTCCCAATCCTCTACTCTGTACCTTCCAGGCTTTATTACTTAATTTTTTAATCTCCAATTAATTTTTGCTTATATTATGCTTAGGGTATGCTTCTAGCATGCTTCTAGTATGCATACCTGGATCTTAGAGATTTAATTTTATGGTATGCTTCTTCTATGTCATTACTTCTTAACAATCATATTGAAATATTACCTCTGCATTATCAGCAATTATTTTTAGTTTTCCCCTTATTCTTTCAGTAATCTGACATCAAAGCCCTTTGTAACTACAGAAGAAATTGGGTAAAACATCAGCGCATTCTGGAAGCAGAAATCTAAGACCTGGTCCAATCCATTCATTATATGAAGGACACAAGTTGTATTCAGGTTAGAAAACTAGATTCCCTAAGCCTCTGTATAGTACCAACAGAGCTGGGACAAAGGAGAAAGTCATTCAACCACTAGTCTGGCCACTGGCCACTGTGCTCTGTTCCAAGGGCTTTGAGAAATTATCAAAAGTCACTGATATCATAGCCCACTGGGATTCAAGACTCATGCTAACTAGCTCTTGTCTAAGCCCTTCCTGATTCTAATTAATGGAGGTGTCGCCTCTGAGAATATCACACGAGAACTAAGTGAATACAGAAGGATCTTTTTATATGATGAATTAATTTACTAGGAATTGCGCTTTTCTGGGCTCTGTGTAAAATCAAAGTACAACCTCACATAGCATAAAGAATAAAGAATCTTGGGAAAAGCCAACAGTTCTTGATCAGAAATCAATGTGTTATTGCTGGGGTGGATGCAGAAGGAGGATGCTCCCCACCCCCACTCCAGAAAAGTTCTGGAGGTGGGGGGATGAAGCTTAATGTCCACTCAGTTGAATGTTTCACCACCAACATCTGCTTAATTGCACTGATCTACAATCTGTTTCCAGTAGAGCAAAGTAATTAATTGTTTTAAAATGCTTTTATGAGACTTTGGAAAACTGACCTCAGGTTAATGGTTCATAAACCTCATTTGTGCTTCTATTGGGGAATTGAAAATGTGAGCTGAACTGGCTTCTGGAAGGAGCAAGGAGCAAGCTTAGGTTCCAAGTTGGCCTGGGAATCCCAGGGCCTGGGCTTCAGCTGGGAGTCCATCATCCTTAGACAGCGAATAAAGAAGCAGTGAAGATTTCCTGATACTGTCCCTTCAACAGGGTCTGATTGAATCGAGATGTTATTTTAGAAGCTGGAGAGAAGCAACATGTTTTCTCCATCCTATAAACTTCATCTCCTGCCCTCAGGACTCTTAGCAAGGGTTTTTTATTTTGATCATAGTGGCTTACATATTGTTGACAATAATATTTTAGGTACATATTTACATAAAATCAGGGGGGATTTCCATCACCAATTTGTCCTCCCTACACCTCCGTTTTTGTCCTACCTCCCATATGCTCTTCCCTCACCCCTAGGACTACCAGAATATGTTGTTCCCTCTGTATCTAGCCTAATACTTAGTAGTCTTGCACCTGTTTGGTCCTGGTGCCTCCCTTATTTCCCCCTCTAACTGGGGGGCAGGACTAGCTAGTTCAATTTACATGGTTTTGTTTGCAAAAGGGAATAGTAGTAAACTGGGGTAAAGGTCTAATACACAGAAAATAAGCGGAATTCTTCTAGAGGGTCTCATCCTCAGTTAGAGAGACGAAGGAGAAAAAGGTGAAACACTCCACCAGTACAAAAAGAAGTGTCAAATATCCAGTGAGGACTCCAACAATAACGCTAAGCACCACCACCACAACAACAAAAACAAAAACAAAAACAAAAAAACCGCCACGGTCTTGAGATAAGAAACATGGCAGAGCATATAATGAAAGAAAAGAAAAGAAAAGAAAAAAAGTGTAAATGGGGGCAACAGCTTCAATAACCACACCAAAACAAAGAAATCAACCAAAAATAGATAGGTAAATATAATAATAATGATAATAAATGAAGATTAAAAATAATATATATAAAAAAATAAATAATATTTTGTGTTCTGTTTCTTTCCCTCCTGCCCTGGCACAGTAAATATTGGGGTCATTCCAAAAGGAATTCACTTGGCCTAAGAGATATGGGGTTTATCCGCCCTTGGAGTATAATGTCACGGGATCAACTATAGCCTCTGTTCAGGATCCTTTACTCTCCCGGTGGTATTTTTGTGTTGTTTGGAAGACTTCTGTTCCGTCCTAGGTGATACAATCAGACCTCTGTATCGATCTCAGTATCTGCACAGTTCCAGGGATGGGGCTTATGATGAAGTCAGTCTTTGTGGTTCTAGAAGTTTCGTTCCCTCAGTGTCATTTTAATCCATCCTCTGTGGTTGGTGGTCTTGGTCTTGGCACTAGTTTTTTTTTTTTTTTAATCAGTTTCCATCTCTAGCTTTACTCTGGTTCCCAGGCACTTCTAGACAAGATACTTTAATCCATGCAGACAGCCTCATAGACTGAGATGGTTCTTGGAACACCAAGAAAGCCTATCAGTATCACTTTCATTCAGCATAATTCATTCCTGTGGCTCTGGGGATCACATATTCAAGTGCATACAGACTTGGTAGAGCAACACAGATGAGGCCAGGGCCAGAAGTAGAACAGAGAGAGAAGAGGGCACGGGGAGAGTCCTTGAGAAGGCCTTAGTCTTTAAGGGGGAAAATTGCTTATTGGTTCCAGTGCATTGCTTACCATACACAAATGTGGGTTTAGTCTTGTCAGAGCAGGCCCCCAATAGAGGCTGGCTGTCACTTGGTGCGGGTAGAGAACTGGTGTCTTATTCAATTACAAACACACACACTTGTACACACACTTGTACACACACACACACACACACACACACACACACACACACACACAAAACATCAACTCATACATGAATATACCCTGGCTTGAACTCTCTGCTTTGCTTCTCCCTGAAATAATTGAAAAATGCAAAGATGAAAGAATTAAGGAATCATTCTCCTGTCTACTAAAAGCAAGTCCCCACATTTAGAATAGCTGCCCAACCCTCTATCCCCCTCAATCTATGACTAACTAGCAGAGGGACTTCTACAACAGGTAGGCTCCTGTTTACCAAAACTCTGGATCAATATGAGGGCACAGAAGGCACTTCCAAAAAAAAGAGTCTTCTAGAAGGTGGGTATTTCTGGGAAACTTTCAAAAGTAAAGATCTTAAAACAATGAAGATTATATTTAGGGGCCAGAGAGATAGCATGGAGGTAAGGCGTTTGCCTTTCATGCAGAAGGTCATCGGTTCAAATCTCGGCACCCATATGGTCCCCCGAGCCTGCCAGGAGTGATTTCTGAGCATAGAGCCAGGAATAACCCCTGAATGCTGCCGGGTGTAACCCAAAAAACAACAACAAAAAAAAGATTATATTTAAGCGTTATATACATACTAATCAATTGAAACATCATCAGAGCAATGATTATAAATTTCTTTTGATCCCAGAGTGTCACCGTGTGTAAAGAAAAATCATCTGTTGATATCATTTTACTTCATTTGCCCAACAGACCAAACAGCACTGTTATTACCACCTTTCCAGTGCTGAGCACCCAGAGAGGTTCAGGACTTTCCTCTTCCATCTCAGGTGGTTCTCAGCTGAGTTTCATTCCATCATGAGTTATTCTTTATCTCCCTGGAGGTTACTGGGCAGGATGTTCAACATACAATATAAGGATGAAGTGATTTTCCCTCACCATTCCCAATAATCCCTAGGGTGGGCCTAAAAACATGAGAACAGATGGTGGCAGTCTCTAAGTTTCCTTAAATGCTTCACTGGTTTATCTAATACACACAAATACAAATTAGAGTGATCAGGAGAAACAGCATGCTCTAAAACAGAGAAGGCAACAATGTCCAAGATGTTTGTCATTCAGGGGACTTTGGGACCTGGTAAATAATATCAATTTGTGACCATGGATAGGATCAGAAAGTCAAAGACACAGATTTTGGGGAAGGGCAGACTTGAGAGCAAGGCAGCCAATGACCTGTAGGGATTGTTAAGATTTTTGTTTTCTTTTTTTTTTTTTTTTTTTTTGAGCTGCATATCCTATGTCGTGAGACTAACCCACTATGTTTTAGTGTGTTCACAAACTTCAGCTCTCAATATAATTTTAGAACATCTTATCACCTCTAAAGGAAGCTCTGTCCTCAGCTAGCAGCCCCCTCTTCTAGTCCTAAGAATTCCTTAAGCTAGTTTTATTTAATTTGTTTGTATGGGAGACACAGTTGGTGGTGCTTAGGGACTACATCCTGCTTGCTGCTCAGAGATTGTTCATAGTGGTGCTCATGGGGTTCTGTGGTTCTGGGGATTGAACCTGGGCTCCCTGTATGCAGTCTGTTCTGTTCACTGAGTCTCATCTATGGCCTTTTCAATTAGGTAGACTTTTTTTTAAGTCCTTGTGCCTATTCAGGACATGAACCTGAGTGAAATTATGATCTCTTGGCATCAGTTTCGTTTCCTCAAGCACAATGTTTTTAAGGTCTAGGGACCATAATTTGAGAAGAATTTAAAGTGAAGTTTATATCTTCTGTGGGTTCTTATAGCAGAGTCAGCACTGAGGCTCTATGAGATATTCCCTCCTGAAGTAATATTTTTGCTTTTCTTTCCTCTTTGCTTTAGTTTTGGGGTCATATCTAGCAATGCTCAGGGCTCACCCTTGGCTATGCACTCAGGAATCACTCCTGGTGGTACTTAGGGGTTCCTATGTGGTGCCAGTGGCTGAACCTGGCTGGATCAGACACATACAAGATAAGCCCCTTACTGGCTGTTCTAGCTCTCTGACCCCTACAATCCTGACATGGGGTCTGTGTTCTATCACTGTTCTATCATGCATGTTCTATCCCTCAAACCTTGTGAGGAAGTACTATACTGAAACCTTTCTGCAATTTCCAGAAGGATGAGACAGAATACTTCCTTGGCTCACTTTATACTGTTACTTTCACCATCTAATAAAGGTTCTGTCTTTGTCTTTACTTCCTGAATTTTCAAGAAGTTAGCATTTTTGGTGCCTGGAAAACCTTGAGAAAAGAGTAAAATTTATAGGTGATTAGTTCAGTCAGAGTACTAATGGTCTCTGTTCTCTGTTTAGAGTAGGGACCCTATGAAGGCAGCAGAACCCCAGATGAAGATAATAATTCCCAATACAGCTTCATAGTCTTTTGTCCTATTTCCTACATGATCTCACAGAATAAATAGATGTTAAAACACACAGAAGAAAGAGGAAGTTTTATTCAAAGAAATGTTAATAACAAGTCACTCTTAAATGATATCTCTTGTATCATTTGACAAACTTCAAGTGAGACATCTTGTATAGAGAAGAGATAGTGTATATCTTAGATGTGTACATAGAAACAAAGTGAATAGGACATGTGTTCTGAATCAAACCAATCTGAATCTTCATCCTATCACTTACACATGGGATGACATGGGATATTGTTTTTCTGAGTTTCAGGAAGCTATATCAATATAAAATATGTACCAATACCCAGTCAATATGCCAATATGAAAATTTGTTGGGTTTAGTACTAACAACCACCACAGTTATTGCTTGCACTGATACCATCATCATCTCTATTGACAAGACCCAATTAGGCACGTATGCTGTTAGTCCCCTAACTAAAGGGGGTGACCCTTCTAATCCCTCCCAAAACCTGGGAAGATGTGAAAGATATTCCAATTTTCCCTTCATGGAAGAAAGAACTGGTACATTTAGGTTAAGCAATTTGTCCCAAATCATAGGGCTGGTGAGAGCTGAATGTTGACTCCCGAATTGTTAGTGACAAAGATGACCTTGATTGTACTACTGCTAATGTGACAGTGGAAGGAAAGGGTCAGAGCACAAAAAAGAGGTATTTTCATTCTGAAGTTAGAAACCCCTCTTTTAAAAGTCATGAAGACACTATACAATTTAAAATAGGCCATGTCACATTTTGATGACCATGTTTAAAACTCAGCAATATCAAGTGCTTGTTATAAATACCAGTGTGAGGATGAAAGATTCTGTCTAGACATCTGGTATACCAGCCCCAGTACCTGTTGTTCACTCATCCACCCCAAAGATTGAGATTACTTTTTAGGAAGAGAAGTAATTTGATTCCTTTTTAAAATAGGTTCCTGGAACAGAACTTTCCATTCCTGGAACAATCTCATGGCAATCTGTGCACAGACTATTTCTTTTGCTGAACTGCACCCCCAGAGATTTGCCCCATTCCTTATCCTTGCCTTCCTGCAAAGTCACCATAATTTAAATTTTTCTAAATCAAATTCTATTTCAAATGCAATCAATGAGCTTGAACTTTAAAAGGACTCCTGTCTTGAATTCTCAAGAAAATGGAAGACAGCCTTTGGAACTGAATAGCTAATTCCAAAATTACCCATTCTATAAATTCAGAACTGGGCTCACAGCTTTCTGAAAACAGACTTTAAACTTTGAAACCCATTTGAAATTCCAGTTTGTGGCTGGATCTTGTGGGCACTCCTTCCCACCTTTGCTGATAAGCATTTAAATATATTCATTAGCAAAAATAATTGCCACAGCTAGCTACATTAACACCTTTTAATTGAATTAGAAATTAGTTTGGGGGTCATGAATATTTCACTAGGACTTACTCATAGCCTTGCCAATTTTCATCTTAAAAAATAAATAAAAAGGGTGCCCTCAACTGCCTCCACTGCATCTCCAGCCATTGCGGGCCAGAAGCCCCAATCCCTCTTGAGCTGGGTGTGTCCCCTCCTCCATAAGCCCTCATCACCCCAACTTTACAGGCTGTACTTTAGTGGAGAATCTAAAGGTAGGTTTTAAACCAGGACTGCATGTAAATGGTTCTAAAGGTAGGTTTTATGTCAGGACTGCATGTAAATGGTTTCTCCCCTAACTGCCTCCACTGTATCTCCTGGTGCCACCAGCCAGAAGGTCATACTTCTCCTGCTCAGGAGAGGTAAGTGGGATCTGTACTTACTACACACTCTGGCCATAGTCCTGCTGCCCCACAAACCTTGCTGACATTTCAGTCTATATCAGACATTCCTTGGCAGATCAGTCCCAACTTTATTCTCCCTTAGAAAATATTCAGCTCCAAAACAAAACCAAAAAATGCAATGGACTAGTTTGAAACACCTCTACCATATTTGAATATTAATTTACCTAGAATAAATATACCTAAAACAGATTTACCTCCAACCACCTCCTATACAATTAAACAGACCACTTTTTCTAAAAAAACACCATGAAACTCTAACACCCCAATCGCCCCTAAGCAAAGAGCAATGGGGAAACTAAGGAAGACACCAGCAGCTGGGGATATGGAGGGAAATCCTAGAAGATTTCCAAGTCCTCCAAAGCACACAAACTGCATAGACGAGAACCTAAAACCAGCATTTAATGTCTTAGCATTGGCATTCAAAGAATAACTAACCAAAGAAATTAAAAAATTGATAGATAAACAAATCATCCAACTCTATCAGAGGATGAGAAAGTCCATACAAAAGGAACTAAGGGAACTAAAATCATGCTAGCAAGTCACAGTAACAAAATTACACACATAGAGAACCACATGGATAAACTTGAAGACAAAATGCAAGCCATCAACAACAAAGAAGCCAATAAAGAAACTAGAGACAAAACCTTGGAAGAAAAGGTAAGGTACTTAATGAACAAAGACAAAAGAAATACTCTATGATTTATAGGAAAACCAGAAAGGGAGGAAAAAGTAAAAGGGGAAGAACAAGTAGTGAGGAAAATAATATCAGAAAATTTTTCCACTCTCTGAAAAGAGGTAACTGTACAAATCCAAGAGGCAAGAAGAATTCTGAATAAAATAGACCCTAATAGATCAACACATAGGCATACAGTAATCTAATTTAAAAAAAATCAACAAAGAGAAAGATGAATTCTTCAAAGCAATAAGGGAGGAAAAAACCTCAAGTACAAAGGAAGAAACGTAAGAAACAAACCAGCTCTCCCATTTGAAACAATCAGGTAAGAAGACAGTGGAATGACATATTTAAACTATGGAATGAAAGAAACTTCCAACCTAGAATCCACTACCTGGCAAAACTCTCATTTACATGGGAGGGAGGGTTAAAAACATTCTCAAACATAAAAGAACTCACAATATTTGCATTAACCAAACCTACTCTAAGTACTCCGAGATTAATCACACAAACCAAACACCCAATTGTAACAACAATCCTACACAGTATAAGAGCACAACAACCTTCTCTGCCAATAATCTCCTTAAATGTCAATGGACTACACTCCTTCATTAAAAGACATAGAGTTGAGGGTTGGATCAGAAAACAAAAACCAGATATATGCTGCCTGTAGGAAACACACCTAAAAGATCAGGCTAGACACAGATTTAACATAAAAGGATAGAAATAAATTATTCAATCCACTGGAAAACAACAACAAAAAAGCTGGGACAGTCATACTTATATCAGACAAAATTGCATTCAACCTCAAGAAAGTGATCAGAGACAAAGATGGTCACTACTTGTTGATCATTATTATACTAAGAAGTACTAACTCTGATCAATATTTATGCACCAAATGTAGAGAGAGCAAAATATGTAAGGCTTTTGCTCACAAATATATAGAAACATATGAATGGAAATGTGATAGTAGTAAGAGATTTCAACACACCATTATCACTACTAGACAGATCGACTAGGCAGAACACTAGAAAAGATATAAGAGCCCTAACTGAGAAACTAGAAGAACTAGGACTAATGGAGTTATTCAGAGCCCTCCACTCTCAGAAAGTGGAATACACATTCTTCTCAAGTGCACAAGGAACCTTCTTTAGAATAGACGACACTTTAGGACACAAATCTAACTTACATAAAGTCACAAATATAAAAGTTATACCAATCATCCTATCAGATCACAATGCAACAGAGATCAAGATTGACTGTAAAAGAAAAGAAGTGGAGAAAATGTAACACCTGGAGACTAAACAACATGCTATTCAATAACAGCTGGATCAAAGAGGAAATCAAGGAAGAGATAAAAATAATTTCTTAAGACAAATGACAAAGAAGAAGCAAATTGCCAAAATCTATGAGACACAGCAAAAGCAGTAATTAAGGGAAATTCATAGCAATACAGGCCTATGTCAGGAAAGAAAAAAAGAAAAAAATTAACTGATTAAAGGGACACCTTAAGTACCTGGAAAACCAATAGCAAAGAAACTCAAACACAGGTTGAAGAAAAGAAATAATAAAAAACATAGAAATAATAAAAATCAACATAGAAACAAAGAAAACGATACAAAGAATAAATGAGACCAGGAGTTGATTTTTTGAAAGAATAAACAAGATAGACAAACCACTGGCAAAACTCAAATGAAAAGGGAGAGATTACAACAGAACCTCAAGAAATACAACACATCATGAGGGCTTATTATGAACAACTATACTCAGTTAAGCAGGAGTACCCAGAAGAATTGGACAGATTCCTGGAAAAATATCATCTCCTGAGACTTAGTAAGGAGGAAATAGAATGCCTAAACAGGCCAATCACATCTAAGGAGCTTGAAACAGTAATTAAGAAATTCGCCAAGAATAGAAGTTTAGAACCAGATTGTTTTACATGTGAATTTTATCAAACATTCAGAGAATAATTACTAATTAATAATAATTACTAATTACATTGATCCTTAGACTCTTCCAAAACATTGACAAGATAGGAATCCTTTCTGTTTCCTAATAACAAAAATGAACTAATATCAAGCTCATTCTCAAAGCTTAAAAAGATAGCACCAAAAAGAAAACTACAGACCAATTTCACTAATGAACATGGGTGCAAAATCCTTAACAAAGTCTTAGCAAATAGAATCCAACAACACATCAAAAAATTTATTCATCATGACCAAGTGGGTTTCATCCCAGGGATGCAAGGATGGTTCAATATACGCAAATCAATCAACATCATACTCCACATTAATATAAAGAAAGAACCACACTATGATATTAATCGACACAGATTTAATCCAACACTAATTTATGATGAAAAGAGCAAAATAGTGCTGGAAGGAACCTTCCGCAAGATCAGGGGTCCTCAAACTTTTTAAACAGGGGGCCAGTTCACTGTCCTTCAGACTGTTGGAGGGTCAGATTATAGTAAAAACAAAAATTATGAACAAATTTCTATGCACACTGCATATATCTTATTTAGAAATGAAGAAACAAAATGGGAATAAATATAATATGTGGCTCACGGGCCGTAGTTTAAGGACCATTGCTCAAGATAGTCACAGCTATCTATAAGAAGCCCACAGCCAACATTATTCTTAACAGCAAAAACTGAAAGCATTTCCACTAAGGTCAGGCTGTCCACTGTCTCCACTCTTATTCAGCATAGCATTAGAAGTCCTAGCCATAGCAATCATACAAGAGAAGGGAATCAGAGGAATTCAAATAGGTAAAGAGGAATATGATGATATACATCACAAACCCTAAAGAGTCCATAGAAAAGTTCCTGAAAACAATACAGCAAAGTGGCCACCTAAAAAGTCAATACATAAAAGACATGTCTTTTATGCAAATAATGAGACAGAGGAGAAAGATAAAAGAGTCCATCCCATTTAAAATAGCATTTAAAAATATCAAATACCTAGTAAGCAACCTAACAAGAGAGGTGAAAAACCTATACTATGAAAACTTCAAAACACTAGAAAGAAATTAAAGAGGACATAAGGAATTGCATATGGGTAGGAAGAATAAATATAATAAAAATGGCCATATTTCCTAAACTACTATATAGATTCAATGCAATCCCTGTGTAAATTCAGACATCATTCTTAAGGATGTAGAAAAATCAATGATAAAGTTCATGTAGAATCACAAAATACCTAGGTTAACCAAATCTATTTTGAAAAACAAGAAACTAGGTGGCATCTCTTTACCTAGCTTGAAGCTTTATTACAAAGCTATAGTGATCAAAACAGCATGATACTAGAGCAAAGACAGTCTCAGACCAGTGGGTCAGAATAGAATATCCAGTGACATACCTCTAAATATATGGTCAACTAATATTTGACAAAGGGGCCAAGAACTTGAAATGGAACAAAGATAATAAATGCTGTTGGAACAACTGGAATACCACCTATAAGAAATTAAATATTGATTCATACCTCACACCTTACACAAAAGTCAACTCAAAATGGGTTAAAGACCTTGAAATCAGACCCAAAGCTATGTTTTCATTGAGAAAAGCATAGGCAGAACGCTCTAAGACTTACACCTCAAAGAAGTCTTTGATGATAAGATACCCATGGCAAGAGCTATAGCATCAAACCTAAATAATTGGGACTACATCAAACTAAAAAGTTTCTTGTATGGCAAAAGAAAAACAGGCTAAAACTAAAAGATAGCTAACTCACTGGGAAATTTTTTTGAATTTAATACATCAGATAAAGTTTTCATATCTCACAAAGGTTAGCTCCTTGAAAACTAAAAACATCAAATAATGGGGAGAAGAAATGAACAAACATTTCTCTTAGGAAGACTAACAGATTGTCCAAAGACACATGAAAACATGTTCATCATCACTTATCATTAGATAAATCCAAATCAAGACAACAATGTGGTACCATCTTACACCAGTGAGAATGGCACATATCAAAAATAATGGGAACAATTTCTGTTGGTGTGGATGTGGTAAGAAAAGCTCTCATATACTACTGATGGGAATGTTGCCTGGATCAACCTCTATGGAAAACAATATAGAGGGTTCTCAGTATACTCAAAATTGATCTGCCATGTGACCCAGTAATCATGGTCTTAGGTATCTATCCCCCAAAGACATCCATCCCAAAGGATGTATGCACACCACTATTTATTGCAGCACTCAGTACAATAACTAAGACTTGGAATCAATCTAGATGTCCAACAACAGATGAGTGGATCATGAAGAAAAGGTACATATACACAATGGAATACTACATAGCAGTAAGAAATGATACAATCATGCAATTTGCTGCAACATGGGTTGAACTAGAAAATATTATATTAAATAAGTAAGCCATAAGAAGGATAAATACAGAATGATATCACGTATATGTGGTATTTAGAATAACTCCACGAAGAAATACAATGGTCTAAATGATAGATACTCTGAATACCATATCTGCCAGGTTATAGCAAGAAGGAAACAAATCAACTGGAAGAGGAGAAACACAAAGCCTTGACTTTCTTTTATATTACAAAGAAACATAAAAGAATGGAATCAGCTGTTTAGATTGAACAGGTGTCCAATCAACCTATCACTACAAAGGCCTATAATACATTTCTAATGTTTTTATTCACAGATATATGTGCAGAATACATTCGGAAACCAGAGAATCCCACTGCAGTGGTCACTATCAGTACGTCTTAGTGCCTTCATATTTTTTATGTATAAAATAACTCTTGAATGTCTTTGTTCACAGTAGTTCTTGGAGATATAGATTGGACACCCTAATTTTGCAATGTAGTGCTCTATCATATTTGACTCCAAATACAATGCTCAGTATAACAATGTCTTGGCAAAATATTTCAATTTTAGTATATATGCTGCTGAAGCGAGCACCAAAATATTCCAATTTATCCATTTTATTTTTGATTACATCTGCTATATGACCTAATTCTTAGGTCCATAAGAACACTGAAATAGGCAAATGTGCACCATAGACTTTTGTTACAGACCCTGTTCATTGAGTAAATTTTTGCAAATTACTATTATCTTTTTTTTCTTTCTTTTTTCTTAATTCAAACTACATTACTATTATATCATAATGCCCATGCTAACAGTTTCCTTTCAGGAAAGATGATGCACAGGACATGGTGAATGATACCACATGGGGTAGATCCCTATTATAGTGCTCATTACCATATTGCTTAGTACTCTGGACATGAAAATTCTGTTTATCTTAAAAATGCTCCATGCACAATCTAACCCCAAAAGCATCCTTTAGAATAGTTCACCCCCATCATCGGTGAAGGCCCTAGAAATTGAAAAACCTTTCTCCTCTGATGTGTTGTCCTTTTATTCTTTTATTTTAAGTGCTCTGACCCATTCCATAAGGGTCAGACCTCTAATTGCAACCTACAAATAGATCTCTAATGTCTGTATATTAGTGGGTGTGAGCATATATGTGGTGGACTCCTCTATGTTTGTCTAATCTGGATTGTACATAATCCCTTCCTATATTGTATAAAGCCTCTGTTGTCTTTCATCCCTCCTTTTCCCTTATAACCACCCTACAAAACTCCTTCTATTCTCTCACCTTCTCAACCATGATCCATTATCTCTCCCCATTTAACTCTCTTTACCCTCAGTTCTTAATTCCTCAGGAATTGGGACTTTACTCCTGTGCCAGTATGCTGCCACCTGGCTCCCAAAGTAAAAGGACATCCTCTCAGTCCCCTATTTCTTGCTCCAGCAGGGTAGATTTATATGACATTCTGACTATGAGTAAGCACCAACAACTTTATCTAAGGGCAGGTTGCCCTACTTCACCACCTAATGGGGTGATTAAATCAGAAGACCTTCCGTCCAAGGATCTGTGCAAAAACCAAGATCACTAATTAAAGAAGACTATGACAACCTTGCCTGAGCAAGTCTTTTCCTAAGACCATAAAGAAAGACCTTGGGGTTTGACAACTAACATGCCCAGAGCCTATAGTCAGTCTCATGACAGTATTCTTCAAGGGTAGAGACACTCTGTATCTCTTAGGCTAAGAAACTTTTCTTTCTAATTTCCCCCCAAATTTAATTCTCCTATGCAAACAAAACAAAAATAAAAACCACTTACCATATCTGCCCCCTTTTTCTTTTTCTTTCTTTCTTTTTTAATTTTATTTATATTTATAGCTTTTAGATAAGGGCCCCCACCTTTAAAAAAAAAGAACCATAGAACATGAATCATCTGATTCTGTCTCACATTTATATGTCTCCCTACAAACTGAGAAAAGGAAAAAAAGTGATGGGAGCCAGTGACCAGGAGCAGAGAATGGAAATAAAAACTAGTCAGCTCTAAATACCCAAACCAATGTCAACAACAGTAGAATCAAGAGACCCAAACTATAACAAGCCAAATACAAAATGGATCTGTTATGCTAGCAGTCTAGGGGGTTAAGAGTGGAGGTATGGGTAATAACTGGTAACTATGGTGCAGGGAGGTCAATGCTGGTGGTGGAAATGGCCCTAATTCACTGTCACTATGTAACTGAAATATAACTTTAAAAGACTTGTAAAAAATAATAAAAGAAACTTACAGGAGCCATCAATAGAAAGGCTGCCATGTTTATGTCTCTTCCTTGCTCATACTTTGGCCACAAAAGTCATTGTATGTCCAAAATGACTCAGAAAAGAAGCTTGTGCATTAATACTGTTCTCTGTGTCAGAGCATAGAGTTTTTGCCCTTAGGAAACTTTAAATAATTGCTATTCTCCATAGCCTATGGATTACATTGCTCTCTGACAGTCAATGTAGTGAAGGATCCTTTAAGGTTGAGTCTATGATCCTGAAACTTAAACCACCTGCTCTTTGGGTTAAAAGAGTCAACCAGTAGGCCACTGCCCTATTATTAATGGGCGTATGAGAAAATGTTCACCATTTGCTTGGTCTCTAATTGGTGCATGCGTGTTTTGCATGCATGTTCATGCATCTACATGTGTATGCATCAAACACACGTGCATACACACATGCACTCCTTTCTTCACTCCAACTGTGATCATCAAAACTGTCTTGAACAATTCCTGTCTGTTCTGATCATGTCCAAGTGTTTTTCTCCATTCAAGAACCACTGATTGAATTATCTGGGTTCAGTTGCCAGCCCTCCCTCTAAAGTTTGATTCTTTCCAGTTTTGAATGTGTGAACTCCAAGAAATGGATGGCTGGGAGACTTGGGTGACTGAGAGACTTGCAGGAAGGAGAGCAAGTAAATAGAGGGCAGAGTGGAATGAGCAACAGTTGGGAGCTAAAGTGGTATGGGGGATCAATGAAGCCTCACATGGAGGACTTTCATGGAGTCCTGGATGAGGAAAGTCTCTTCCTTCTATACCCTGATACCTTCTTCCTGGGAGTACCATATTACCGAGCAGAATCAGAGTTGTCCTCCTGCCCCAAGAAATACTTCATCCAGCTGGCACCATTGAAAACAGAAAGAACCTTCTTTCCTTGGCTTCCTCACCCTTATTCTCTTCTTTGTTGTATAATTGCCTTATTGGGCTCAATCATGATCTTAGTGGTGGTATTTTCTGCCAATCCCCTCCTTTTAGCTTGATGCACACACATGTACTCGCAGGAGATACAACTCTTTATTTGTAATGGCCATGCAAATTATGGTTGCAATTTTTGTCAAGAGCCTCTGTAGGACCTTATATATGCTGGTCAAGAGTCCAGTGCAGTCTTATCCATCTTTTAGTTGGTGTTCTTGCCATGGGTGCACCCTTTAATTGCAATGTAGCACACACTTGTGTGGCCAAAATGGCTTGTAGAGCTGGGGTTGTGTGTGGCTCAGACAGAGGTGCTAGGATTGGGCTTGGTGCATGCAGGTGGGCAAGGGATCCAAATCACAGCTTCAAAAATTTCTTGGCCCCATTCCCTGAACTTTTAGGCTAATCCTACCCACTCTGGATGTCAGGTCCTATGAAAAGTTAAGGAAAGACCTGTATCTTGCCCTAATAATGAAATTTCTCAGCCTGATAGTTGCTGAGAAAATGTGGGGAATGGGATTGGGCAGACCTGGATTCCACTCCTGCCTTTTGATTCCAGGAGGTCTCAATCATGAAGTTTCTTCATCTCCCCAAGGCTTAAATTCTTTCTCAGGATTCTCTGAGAATGAATCCAGACACGAGTTGTGAAAGTAAGAATGCAGTACAAGGTCAGGCCAGCATCAGGAATTCATTAAACAGTGAAGACATTTCCTTCCATGGTAGAGAACTGCCTAATGTGTTATAGCTGTGCTTCTACTGATGCACCATGCACTCTTGGGGCAGATCCTTGCTATGGTTCCTGCTTTGTGCATTAAAAGTTGTCAGCCTATCTCTAGCTTTTTGATGCCAGCAGCTCACTTGATCAGAAGTAATATCCATACTGTTTCCAGACATTGCCAATTACCCCTAGTACAGGGTTCAATGGTCCTCCATGGAGAATCCCCACTCTTCAGGAAAAAGTGATCCATCCCTCTGAGCTGGTAAATGACGTAGCTCTTTGAGAAAGATTCACTCCTCCACCACTCCAACTGAGCCTCTCCCTTCCTTCACTCTCCCCCTGTTGTTGCTGCTGTTACTTCAGTGTAGAGAGACATAAGGGTGCGCCATGGAGTGTGGGGGTGCATATGGTGCTGGGGATTGTACCTGGAGCCTCAGTCATGCAAGGCAAGTTTTCTCATCCACCTGAGCTTCTCTGCTCATCTGTCTGAACTCAGGGGTTATTTGTTGTTTGGGGGGGAATCACACCTGGAGTTACTCAGGGCTTGCTGATGGTTCTGGGATGAGAGATCCCAGAGATTAGAGATTGCAGGGATCAGAGGACTCTGTAGAGTGCCAGGGCTTGAATTCAGGTCAGGTGCATACAACGCAAACTCGCTGTCCTAACTCTCTGGTCCCTCTGCTCATCAATATGGTCTGAGACAGGCAGTCTTGCGAAAACAGACATCATAATTCTGTCCTGCACCTCATGTTGGGCAGTGGGTAGGTGAAGGGGAGAAGCACCAACTACATATCACCCACAGATCTAACCTGCTTGCCCATTTTCCCCCTTACCTAGATGATGCCCATTTATTCAATGGAAACACTGAGGCCTAGAGCAAGCGGACTTATTTAGAGAAAGGTGAAGGCACTCCGGAAAAACCAACCAGGTTAAAGTGTTTCCTGACCTCTCCTCTTTGGCATATCCACCCCTCTCCCCACCTGGGTGTTAGGAAATGAAAAATTCCCCCACCAATGCTGCACCCAGAGCTGTGTCTTCTTGAGTGTGTTTTGGCTCAGGGATAAGATCAGAAACCTGGGGTTTGTGCCCTTGCAGGGAAGGGAGTCAAAAGGGCTGACTTACTTGGAGAAACAATCCATTCTGGGACCAGAGAGCAAGCCCCTAGCATTTTTCAATTGCACTTGAAAAGGTCACTGAAAAGGCAACTGGACTACAATGAGACCTTTTGGTAATTTCCAAAAGTTCAGCCTGCAGCTTGGGGTCAAGGGGAGCTGATTCCTACACAGATCATGCCCTTCTCGCCCTCAACCAACGGCAGACATCAGCCTTCCTTCTAGCAGGGTGACTCCACCTGGGAGCAGCCTACATAGTGGGGGAGTTTTCTCCAGCCCAAACTTCCCCATGTCCGAGGCTGGCAGCTTTCCTGGGTCAGTGAACCTACTGATTGCCAAGTCCCTAAAACTATCAGTGTGCTCTGGGAGACATGCGATGTGGACAGAGGCTCCCACAGGTCAGCTTTGTCCTTCGCAGAGGGTCACCGCCATTTCCATAGCTATTTCCTACAGAGGCTTTGCAAGTTCCACGGGAAAGGGCTGGAATGAAGAAACTCCTTTGAACTCAGAGGAATCCAACCTGGCTGAGTTGAAAATGTTGTTTATTTCTTTGTAGCTTGGATGAGAAATGGGGGAGTGTATGTATAGGTATGAAGAGGGGACAGCAGGCTTGAGTAGCCCCTGCTCCCTCATGTGCACCCCTGTGTATTCAGAAAGGTAGAGACCATCAGTACAGGCTGCTCCTGCTCATCTCTACAATCCCAGCAGCACCCAGCTCAGTGTTTTGTGGATGTTTTGTGCCTGTTCATTGAACAGTGTTATTTAACACGCACTCTTTGAGGGCTAGACACTATGCAGAGACTTGGAACTTACAGGAGCTTAGGGTATGCATAGTAGAAGGTCACAGAAACATCTTTTCGTCTTATGGAGCGTGTGTGTGTGTGTGTGTGTGTGTGTTATGGAGCGTGTGTGTTATGAAACGTGTATGTGTGTGTGTGAGTGTGTGTGTGTGTTATGGAGCGTGTGTGTGTGTGTGTGTGTGTGTGTGTGTGTGTGTGTGTGAGTGTGTGTGTGTGTGTGTGTATGTGTGAAGAACCAGAGTCAGGATGGCTAAACCATCCTCACAAAGAAGCTTCCAGATTCCTCAGTCTGAAGCCGCAGAGGACAATTGCAATTTCCTTGGGGAACTCGGGAACAGCTCAGTAAAATCAATATTCTAACCAAATGGCTTTGATAGATAATGAATCCTGTCAGGAAGGTATTAATTAAAGTGTGGCCACTGCAGAAGGTGCTTCTCACCTCTACTCAGGCAGATGAGGGGCCAGTCTACTCCCCCTACCACACCTTTGCTGGGATACTTCCCCCACCTGGGGGAATTCAGGAAAGAAGGGTGTGTTGCTGTCAACAGATACAGATCTAGTGGCTGTTCACAAGGCAGTGGCAGGAGAAATGCAGGTGGAGAAAGCAAGACACACTTGGGCCTTGCTAGATTTAAAACATGATATTTAGTTGTGGCAAGAGTACCTATTTTCTGAAGGGTAATTGACCTGTATGTATCTGGAGCCTTAAACAAGATCTGCCTTTGGACACAGCATTTCTATCTCCAGGAACTTAGCCAATGGAAATAATCCCTTTGATGGGCAGGCTCAATGTGAAAATGGCTCATTGAAGCATCATTTAGAATGTGAAAGGCTTGTTATCAAGGCATGATCTTTTCTGCATGCCTTTAATTGGTCTCTAAAGACCAAGAGCAAGTACTCACACTTATGCAAGAGTAGGTCCTACCACCTTCGGGGCTACCCAGAGTCTTTGGGGCCAGCAGGAGGAGGCCCCGGGGGTGATCTATAGGATAGTAGCCCCTGCCAGTCTTTATGGAGTTCAGCAGAGATTGTAGCATTTAGGGTTCATAGGCCCAGTGAGCAAGTCTTAGCATACAGTAAGCTGGAAGGACTATCTACCGAAGATTGCATGGGCCTTTTCCAAAGCAGTCCCTGCCCACTCCCCCAAATATCAAAGAACAAAGGTGAAATGTTTCCCTTTTTTGGAGAAGGGCCATGCTGGGAAGGAAGAGTCTAACCAGAGGTTCCACTTCCTGTAACCAACAGAGAGCTCAGTTTGGAGGATATTTATTCAGCAGTGACACATCTGTCTCCTCACTGGGGCTTCAGACACTGGCCAGCAGGTGGGTGCAGGAACAAAAACCCCCTTGTTCTCTCAAGCTCCAGTGCCAGATGCAACCATGGATTGAGTGATGGGAAAGGCCTTAAATAACATGAGATAATTTTTAGAAGTGATTTTCTTTTCTTTTTTATTTAATCACCATTAGTTACCAAGTGACCAAGTTATTCATGATAGTCTTTCAGACATTTAATGTTTCAACACCAGTTGGTTCACCAGTGTCAACAGTTACACTCCCATTCCCCAGTTTGTAATATGATGGGCCCTTTTACACCTCCTTTCAGCACTTGGTTCTCTTGCAGAGTGACCACTTCCGATCACCAATGTCATACTGTCTCCCTCTTCCCCAGTGGTCAAGATTCCCACTGGGAACCAGTTCTCATGCTCTTTTTCTGCTGCCTTTGGGCATTTGTTATTCCCATATGAGACAGATCATTTTTTCATGACTTAGTCTGAAGGCCACATAGATGCTTCCAGCACCCTGGAGTGTCTCTCTGCCACATGACCTCTAAGAGGAAGCCCTACAGGAAAGGTATTGGGGAAGAGGGCATGTGAAGGTTCAGGGGGGCAGTGGTGGTTATTGAAGTGTGAAACCCAGACACGGTTTTCCATCAAAGGTCCCAGACTTCTGAATCCATTGGAAATCACCTAAATAAGCATCCAAGTAGCAACCAAACAGATTGTCCAGCCTTTCCATGAAAGCCTGAGAGATTCATTCTTTTTATCCCTTGTGTATATGATAATTCAAATAATAAGATCACTCAAGTAAGTATCAGTCATTATTTAGTAAGAATGATTCAAAAATAATACATGATCCTCACCACTCTCTGACTACTGAGGAGTCTTGAAATTTTCTAGTGTGGGACAGGAATGAGAATACTCTACGTTTCAAAAAAGCTCTTTCCCACTGGTTGGAACTTTGGTGCAGTTAAAACTAAGAAATTAGAAACTACCTTCTAATCTTCCTGCTCTGGTAACCAGTATGAAAATACAGCTGCCATAAATTGGTGATGAGAATGAAAAGTAATTTAAGAATCATTATGTGCAACATAATGGTACTTTTGTTAGAAAATGAACAAAAGTGTTTCTGACCAGTTGAGACCTGAAGACATGCCCACAGGGATACAAAGACTGTGTGTTACAGTGGGACCTTCATGCCACCAGCTCTCTGTCCTGTTTTTCCCATCACTATGAAGCAACCTCTGCCTGACACAATTCTCAGCTTGTTGCTAGAGCCTAATACTCACAGCTTTTCCCACAAACAGCACCAGAAAATTGGGAGGTTTTCCCCGAGTTAAAAAGTAGAGGACGTAGCACTTAGTACTCAGAAGCTAATGAGTGATGGTGGACCCTGTTTAGTTTTGGGGAATAGTAAATAACAAGAGCTGTGCTTATTCTAGGATCAACCATGTTTTATCTTTGTCCTGACATGAACTAATTAAATCTGGAACCTTGTGAGAACTCGGGGTCACTCCCTGTCCTGTTACTCAATAGAAAACCAAAGGAGAAATATAGTGGCCACAGCATGGAGCCTCATCTCTCTGTAATCCCTGACTCGACATTCCCACCATGCCTTAGAGCTGAGATTCCTCTACCCACAGACCACAGGGACATACTCTGATGGGAATCATGAAAGCCAGATGCAAACATCTGCTCACACCAATGCATATGTGCAAACATACCCCTGGTACATAAGTTTATACATTCACCCAAGGTACCCCCCTGCAGATGTTTGTGCCCACACATTGGATCAAGAGGGCTCTTGGGGTGATAGTCAGGGGAGAAAGCCCTGTAGACAAACGTGGGATAATAATGTAGACAAATGTGGGATAATAATATGGAGTCAGTGAACTGGAAGAGAAAAAGTACACGATAAATAAGAAGTCATGAATCCCTTCAGTTTGGAAAGGGATTTAGCGGTTACTGTGAAAGTGGAGCTGGGGGGAAAGATCCTGAAAGTGTCAGAACCTTGAGCTACCAAAGTAACTTGGGGTCAAGGACTTCCCAGGTCCATCTCCCAGGCTTCTCTCCCACTATTAAACACCAAGGGGCAAGGGTCGGATCCTGCCATTGAGGGTGATGCACAGGAGTCTTTCTGAAGAGTACATGATGCTGAGAAAATGCTGAGACTATGCTCAAAGCAAGCAGCTGAACAATGGGAGACGGTCCCAGGGAACAGCCAGTGGGGGGAAAGCAGTGGGATCTCAGAGTTATGGGTTACAAAAAGACAGAGGGGCACAGTGAAGCTGGGGTGGGCAGCAGAGGGTCTAGATGAAATACCCCTTTTTGGAGCTAAGATGGAAGCTAGTGTTCAACAGTCAGACCTTGGCTTCCTCTTCCTTCCCAGGGTTCTGGAGCTTGGGGTGTGATACTCACATGATATCTGGAGTGGAGAGATAAGCCAAGCACAGCAGCTTTGAGGGGGAACTTTGTCCAGGTCAATTCTGACCTGACTTGGCCTCACTCTTCCCATCTCCAAAACCCAGAGCCAGGATGCGACTGTATCTAATTGATCTGAGAACACTGTCCCCACTGTTGGGTACCAGGCACATGTCTGCTGCATTATAGGGCACTGGAAAAAGAGCCTTGGAGGTTGGGGCAGTAAGGCAAAGAAAAGGCTCTGAAAGGAAGAAAGGAGGACAAAGACTAATGCCAGCAGCTGAGATACATGCAGCGGTTGTGAGACCATGGGCCATGACTGTGAATAAGACCAGGCCAAGAAGTCTTTACAAGACCTTCCTGAGAGTAACAAAAGCCACAACCAATTTAGTGTTTACATCACAAATTCCTGACCAAGAAATACCCAGCCCCACTGAATCAAGTAAAGCAAAATAAGTTCAGAAAAACATCTTTGTTCATTCAGCCCACCCAATCAGCAAGTGGTGAAGACTGGAGTCTAAGTCAAGATCAATGCAGCAGTGCCAGCGCTCATGACAACATACCCAGATCCAGTGCTCAGAACCAGCTGGTCTGAAGAGATCCATTAAGCCCTGCAACCTTCCAGGAACCAAACTATCTCTATTTTTTATAGGTTTCAAAGTATGCGTATTTTTAAAATATCTTTATTTAAGTACCATGATTACAAACAAGCTTGTAGTTGAGTTTCAGTTACATAAAAGAACAAGCCCCTTCTCCAGTGCAACATTCTCACCACCAAATACCCCCCATATTCCTTTTTCCCCATTCCCTGCCTGTATTTGAGACAGGCATTCTATTTCTCTCATTCACTACCATTGTCATGATAGTTGTCAATATAGTTATTTCTCTAACTGAACTTTGTGATAAGCTTCATAAATTGGGCAGGACCTTCCAGCTCTCATCTCTATTGTCTCTGGGTATTATTGCAATAATGTCTTTTATTTTTATTAAATCCCATAAATGAGTGAGTCTATTCTGTGTCTGTCTCTCTCCCTCTGGCTTATTTAACTCAGCATAATAGTTTCTATGTCAATCTATGTATTGGAAAACTTCATGATTTCATTTTTCCCTATGGTTGCATACTCCATTGTGTATATGTACCACAGCTACATATACCACATATGTACTACAGCTACTCATCTGTTGTCAGGCATCTGGGTTGCTTCCAGATTCTGGCTATTATAAATAGTGCTACAATGAATATAGGTATGCAGAAGGTATTTTTATACTGTGTTTTTGTGTTCCTAGGGTATATCCCTAGTAGTGGCATGGCAGATCAAATGGATTCAATTTCCAGTCTTTTGAGGAATCTTCATATTGGTTTGCATAAAGGCTGGACTAGGCAGCACTTTCACCAGCAGTGAATGAGAGTTCTTTTCTCCTCACATCCTTGCCAGCACTGATTGTTCTTGTTTTTTTTTTTTTTTTTGTCTTTGTGGCATGAGATGGTACCTCATTGTTGTTTTGATTTGCATCTCCCTGATGATTAGTGATGTGGAGCATTTTACCATGCACAAAAATAAATTCCAAAGTATTAGAAAACTTGATATCAGACTTACAACCATAAGGTATATAGGAGAACATGTAAATAAAACACTTCATGACATCGAGACTAATGGCATCTTCAAGGAGGAAACAGAACTGTCCAAACAAGTGGAAGTGGAGATAAACAGATGGGACTACCATATATTCAGCTGAGAAGCTTCTTTACCTCAAAGGAAATAGTGATGAGAATCAAAGGCCACCCACAGAATGGGAGAAACTATTCATCCAAAACACATCAGAAAAGGAGCTAATATCTAAGGTACTGACAGAACTTAACAAGAAAAAACTATCTAATTCCTCAAAAATTAGGGGGAAGAAATGGACAATTCCTTAAAGAAGAAATACCAAACCACTTCTAATTGGTCACCAAAATAAGCCATGGAGGCAACAAATGTTTCCTACACCACATGCTATCGCTGGCAGCTGAAAGCTTTAGGATGGTAGTCAACAGAGTCAGAAGGTTCCAGGAGTGCCAAATGGGGCACAGTCACTAGGGAAGAGACCCCCATGGTGGAAAAGATAGGTGGCCCATGGGGCAAGCTGGTATTCAGAGCAGCTCTAGGAGAGCTTGGACTCCTCAGAGATCTTGTTTGGGTTTCCAAAGCTTTCAAGAAAAGGGAAAAGGGGCATGGGGAGGAAGGCAGGCAGATGTCTGGCTTCCAGTTCTCTACTGAATAATTTTCTGTTCTGGAGGCTAGCTCTTGCTGGCATGGGATTTGGGGGGACTCAAGGCCAAAGGCCTTCTCCCTAGCATGGGGGTGGTGCTGGGAGATGCTGGGTTGCTCTGGGTTGCGCTGGGGCAATTACTGGCAATTTTTTTCCTCACCGGTCTTCATTACAGTTTATATTAATAGTATTCCCTATGATTAATGTATGTTTTGCATATGCAGAATGTCCATCTTGTATTCTGCCCTTGCCGACCACCCTACAAGCTTATTTCTAGTCCTTCACTCCCTCATCCCCAACCATCCCCACATTTACCCCCTTTACCTTGTATATCTTATATGTATTTCCTTAAAAGCTATAAATCTTACAAAATATTCTCTTATACAGTGACAATTTTCCCACTGTTTTGTTTATTCTTCTCTTTGTGATCTGTTTAATAAGGAATTCTGGTAGAAGAGTCCTTCAGTTTAAAGCTTATGTTAGAACCAAGTCACAGGATTTGTTGGACTTGTTCTAGTGGCCCCAGATGCACCAATAACGTCATGTGGCATTGTTTGTCTTTTACATAGGCACAGTAAAATGGGAAAATACTATACATACAAAAAAGTTCTTATCTATAGAGATGGAAACACACAAATCTTGTAATGCAATGGGACTTACACTCTGAACATTGTCATAATGACCTGACTCAGGCCTCAGAAAAATGGGCATTCTCCATTCATCTCTGAACCAGGGATGCCATCTATGAAACAACCACGGTTGTCTATAACATCACCTGGAAGCAATCCTCTACCAGGGATGACCCTACCACTGCTATAATATTTGACCTACTCCAAAGAGACTTCCCTTAACATCCAGAAGACTTAACAACAACAATGACCTGCTTTTAGGACAGGGCTCTCTTCATTGCCCTCTAATTGTGAGGACGCTCTGCATCATCCTGACTTCAATGTAGGATATGCACAGATTTCAGGATCTTTATGGAGGCCTGACACCAACAACAGCAACCGTGTGAAAAATAAAAGTGTATTGGCACTACAGACAATGACTTATGTTGGACAACCTAGTATGCCTGGAGCCTAGAATTGGTTTTATGCCAGAAAACTTCAGGGGTAAGGTCTCCTTGTATTTATGTCAAGGCTTTTTCTTTCCATGTCCCCCATGTTCTGCTGGGCCTATGCAGACAACAGTTGTCACTCTAACATCATTTTTGCTGTGCTCCTTCGACTCTTATCCTTAAAAAATAAGAGAGAGAAAACAATAACTTTGCCTTTGTTCTTACTGAAACAAATGTATTATAATTAATAGTGTCAATGACTAACACAATAGTATTAAACTTCAAATCAGGAAGTCTCAAGGTCTATCACTTAAACTTTTGAGGTTAACTTAAATTAATATGCATCTGCATGGAACTGTAAAAAAATACTATGCCTTCAATGTTAAAGGAGTTACATAAATTTTGTGGCTTTAAATTGCTTTGTGTACAGCTAAAAAATGTTATAATATTCTACAATCTGGGGACTTGAGGGACAAAATAATTGTGCATGTGCTTTGTTTCATTTTTCTTAATGTTTTTTTTTTGGCTGAAAATTCAAAATTAAGGTGTCAGAAAGTGTCAAAATTAAGGGGATTTCTTCTGAGAATTCTGTTTATGGGTGACTGTCTTCCCACTGTAACTTCATCTTGTCCTTTTTCTTTGCATTTTTTGTCTTCATAAAATAAAAAAAAAAAAAAGAAATGGTAACTTGCCCCTGCATTAGGACCCATGTTAGAGAGGATGGAGATCAATCCCATTTCCCTGGAGAGGGACCTGGGTTTGGGAAAGTTCATTCTACTCAGATTTCAAAGAGGTTTCTCTTAGGGGAAGGAAGGATTCAGGAGGCTGCAGATCTGGGAAGAGATTTCAAGGTGACCTTGTGGCAGGCACTTACATTCTGAAATGCTTCTGATGCAGCAGAAGAGTTCAAAGACCCGGACACTAGCAGAAATCAGAAAATTCAATTTTAGGAATCAGATGATGAGGTTTTTTTGTTTCTTTTTTCTGCCTTTTAGAAGAATATACACATTTTCTCCTCTCCCAAACAGAAGCAAGTATTCCTCAATGGTGTTCTGACATACACAGGGCAGCTGAGGCAGGCATGTGGGCATTAGATGAAGCAATTCACATGCGGTGATTCAGGTTCAGGAGTTAGTGAAAAAGCTTCACGACTGCTTGTGGGGAGAAGACATTTTGGGACATGGGAGATATTTTCACTTCTTGTTTTATTTCATCCTGCTATGAGGGAGATGTCGATCTAATACAACACTACCTAGTGACATGAATGAGAGTGTTCCACGTAGACCATCTGATATGGCAGCCACCAGAGTATAAACATGGCTGCCAATTACCTATACTATAGCTAATGCCATGGAGAAACTTAGTGTTAAAAACTTGACACTATTTTCATGCATTCACATTCTCACTCTCATAGAGAGGCTTCTTTCCTCAAGGAAGGCCAGGCCCTGAAAGAATCAGTGGAAAGGGTAGGAACCACCATGCCCTAGGTTTCTGCCACTTTGAATTTCCTTGCAGTGAGCATTGGGTCAAAAACTCTGGAACCTTCAGAGAGATATAGAGCTGATGCTAGGAAAAATGCAGGGACGGCAGACATGGGCTCTTCATACAGACTCTGTCAGGTTCCAAGTGTTAGGAAGTTGTAGCTATGGATAAGTCACAAGCTTGGCCTGGACCTCAGATTTAATTTTCCAGCGGTGATGAATTCTTGGGGCCACTGAAGGTAATGGTGATTTGAGAAATGAGGGACCTTATCTAGAGTTTTTCGTGGGGTCAGCATGAAGGTGGGGAATGGGTAGAGACCAGGCATTGCAGGGGATAGGTCAGCAGGGCAAGCTGTAGTTCTTTATTTGCAGTAAACAGGTTGCATAAAAAGTTTGGTTCACCCCTGGGGTTCACAAATTCAGGTCCTGTGTCTCCAGCCTCTTCTGCTGTCAATAAGGAGGGCCAGCTAGCACAGTCAAGGCTTCTAGGATGCCCACAACTTCCTGCTCTCCCTCCCTGCAGCTTTCTCCAAGTCGTTAATCTTGGAGGACAGGTTGGCCTTTTATTAGCTATCGCCAAGGGTCCGTTTAGACGGATCTGAGGAGATACCGGTTCAGAATGTCATTTGTCATTTGCAGCCTGACGGGAGGTGGCACTGACTCGCCCCCACCTCCCTTCACTTAGGTCAAAGCTGCTCTTAAGCTTTTCCCTGAATGTAGTTTTGATTCCTACTCCTTTCCTTTGCTCATACACAGGGCAGTGGTACCAAGGGTATAGGGGCAAGACCCTCAGGCTCAGGAAATCCAGACTCCCCCTCCACACCCCTGCAGGCCATTCACTTTCAACTGGCTGCATCTCAAACAGTCTTCTATGTGAACAGTCTTTTTAATTTCCGGAGACCAGGGATGACCCAGAGAAGTTGAAGCTGCATTGCTCTGGGGAGGGTTCTGGCAATGCCCTTCATTTTCTATAGGGCTGGTGGAGGGAGGTCAACACTGGTGGTGGGATTATCCCTGATTCATTTTATGTCTGAAACTCAACTTAAAGGACTTTGTAAATCACAGTGGCTTTAATAAAATAAAAATATTTTAATTCTTAAAAAATATGGATCATTTTTCTAAGTCATTTATTTTTTACTTTTACTCACTAGGATACTGGAGAAGCATGCGTTTTCCTCTCCTCTCTCTCTCTCTCTCTCTCTCTCTCTCTCTCTCTCTCTCTCTCTCTCTCTCTCTCTCTCTCTCTCTCTCTCCCCCCTCCTCCTTACATTTTTCTCCTCCCTGCCTTCCTGGCCCCTGCTTTTTGTAAAAAGGAAGAACAAACAACTATGGTAACCTGGTGACCTCCCACATCTTCCAGGGTCGAAGCTAAAGCTTTCTGCCTGGTCTGCTCTGGGCCTGACACAACTTGTCATGCTATCACTGCCTCCAATACAGCCATCACTATTTCCAAAAAATTGATCCAGGGTGCTGTAGAAACCCCTCCATCTTTTAAGATGACTTACTTTCTAGGAAAGTTATATGACTCAGGCCCTCTTCACATTTCCCTGCCCCAGCTCCAGGCTGAGTCACACTGTCACATTTCAGGAAAGAGTGATCTGACCCTCCAGAATCTACCACCACACAATGTGGGCTTCAAACTAAGCCCTTTCGCCTCCCAGCTCTTGGGCATTAGCTGTCCAGAACAGTTATAGTCATCATGTGCTCCTGTGACTCAGTTTTCTCACCTCAAGAATGGGGATAACAGTCACACAGCTGACATAGCCTTGTAAGATAGTTACAGGGTTGATGAGGCTCATATTTTCGTGGCTGCTGCAGAAATAGTTGGCAGCCTAGTAAGCTTAAAGCAGTTGTTACGGCTAAATATATAATGTTTCCTGGCTGGTGCACATAGGGTAGAGAGGCTGAGAAACACTCATAAACTCTGAAAGGCAGAGAGAGAAAGATTTTTTTTTCCCAAAACAATGATTCTATTCAATTAAGATGGGCAGCAGTAGAAATATCACCATATTGATATTTGTTGTTGTTGTTGCTTTGTTTTGTTTTTGCTTTTTGGGCCACATCTGGCGGCACTCAGCAGTTACTCCTGGCTCTACACTCAGGAATCACTCCAGGCAGGCTCAAGGGAACCAGTGCAAAGCAAACGATCTCCCAGTTGTGCTATTGCTCTGTCCCCAGCCATACTGATTTAGACACTCTGCTTCTTCTCTTCCTGACAGAGGATACTGATTTTACATTTGGAGACTTAAACTACTAATTTATTTTTCTTTTCACAATACAAATCTACTCTACATGCCCTACAAAAATACTTCAGGACTAAGGTGCATGTGAAAAATGACAGGAGCGCCTATTTGAAGAACTATGGAGTAGTGGCCCCAGACAAAGGGAAATCGGTGACTGAGACTGTGATACAACGGCACGGGGAGGAAGTGCCTGGCACTGTGGGGGTAGTTTTATGTGTGAAACTGGGGTGAGATCGGAATAAATTTGCAGACACATGATGGTCATCAGCACCCAGGCCCATCAAAGATGATATACCATCAGAGTTGATGAACTATCTCATGGAGCAGAAGTGATTACAGGCAATATGGGACTTGGAGTCCAACACGGTCAACTCTGCTTACCCACCCTGGGCACAGTGCCCACCCCTTCTCTGTGATGGTGCATGGGTAGATATGGGGCTGAAGAGTTTTTGGTTTTTTTTTGTTTGTTTGTTTTTGGGTCACACCGGCAGCGCTCACACTGGCTCTAGGCTCAGAAATTGCTTTTGGCAGGCTTGGGGGACCATATGGGATGCCGGGATTTGAAACACTGTCCTTCTGCATGCAGGGCAAATGCCCTCTCTCCATGCTATCTCTCTGGCCCTGGGCTGAAGATTTGAGGAATCACTCTTAGAAGTAAATTGTACTTGCTCTACTAGGGACCTAATCTTGGTGACCTCATGCATCTTCCAGGGTCAAAGCCAAAGTTCTCTGCTGGTCTACTCTTAGCCCAAAACAACCTCACCTTGTCCAGCCACAAAGGCCTGGTACTTTGTTCCCTTGGCTCCATTACCCCAAGTACTTCATGAATTAGCAATTTGGGACTCCTGGGTCAGGAGTTCCTATGTTTATTTTTACCCAATTATCTTTCTTCAAAGCCACCTTAAGGTTGGAGAGAGAGAGTACATTGGTCAGGTGCTGGCCTTGCACATAGCTAACCTCAATGCCCCACAGGATCTCTTGAGCTCTTTCTGAAGTGATTCCCAAGTCAAAATCCATCCTGAGCATGCCAGATGTGGCCCCGAAACAAAACAGAAGTTAATTTACCGGTAGTCAAGAACCCAAGAAAGAGGACCCCCTAAAAAACCTGAAGGCAGTTTGCGTCTCTACCTGAGATGTGGACTTTCAGTTCTCTTGCATCTGGAGAAACCCTCAGCCTCTCTTGACTGGATTACTCTCTCTCTCTCTCTCTCTCTCTCTCTCTCTCTCTCTCTCTCTCTCTCTCTCTCTCTCTCTCTCTCTCTCTCTCTCCTTCCTCATAAACTCTAAATAAAAACTGCTTTCTATAAAAAGAACCGCAAGAAAAGAGGCACAAGAAGATGGCCGAGCACAGAGGAAGAGAAAAGGAGCGAGAGGGGTCAGAGCAATAATAGCACAGCGGGTGTTTGCCTTGCATGTAGCTGATGAAGATTCCATTCCCGGCATCCCATATGATCCCCCAAGTATCACCAGGAATGACCACTGAACATAGAGCCAGGACTACTTCCTGAGCACTACCCAGTATGAAAAAGGAAGGAAGGAAGGAAGGAAGGAAGGAAGGAAGGAAGGAAGGAAGGAAGGAAGGAAGGAAGGAAGGAAGGAAGGAAGGAAGGAAGGAAGGAAGGAAGGAAGGAAGGAAGGAAGGAAGGAAGGAAGGAAGGAAGGAGAGCAAGAAAAAATGAGCAAGAAAGGGCAGAATCTGGACATGGATTTGGCTCTTCTAAACATTCTGTTTTCCACAGGGTCAGTGGGGGAACTGGCCCTCCTAAACCTAAACCTTAGCTAGGCCTGGGGACATCTAGACACATGCTGGGTTTAGCGTCCCCAAGTGAGCTCTGCAGCCAGTACCCTGAAGTCTGGGTCTTTCTACTGACCTACCCAGTCAGAAACCAGGGTGCAGCCAGGCGGGGTATTCTGGGTCTTTGGAAAATATCCCATAGGCAGCCACCAGGAGCTTGACTATTTCTAGGAATGTGAAAGATGATTCCCTCCTTCCCTTATTCTTCAGGTTCTCTGACCTCCTCACATGTAGTGGCCAGGCAGGGTGTCTGTGTGTGTGTATGTGGGGGTCTTCTCTCTGGGGTGGGCGCCCTCCAGCTGGGCGGGTTCTTCTCCCAACATCCACAGTGACAAATGAAGTCTACAGAATGTTACCGAGTTTCCTGAATCTAAAATGAGGGCTTATAAAATCCCCCAAAATAACTGCCTGAGGGGGATGGCAAGACAGGCTATTTTAAGACAGAACTCCCCCAGAAAGTCTGGGGAGCAAACAGGGCATTTGCAGCAGGGATATTTTACAGGGATATCTATAGGGGGGAATCTATAGGGGTGGGTCTATCTGCCTTGCTCTGGCCTCAAAGGGGGCAGCCTGGAATCCTGGGGCCATGGAACATACATTGTAATGGACAGACAGGGAATGGGAGGCCCATGCCCAGGGGTGTGCTCATGCATACAGAATCTCAAATTTCTGGGCCTGCAGCATTCTCTAAACACAGAGAGGAGGAGCTGGGCTGTCCCCAGGATCCATCTCTGAGACCTCACATGACAGTTTTAACCAGCAGATGCATCTATCTGGAGAGAGGTGTTGATTTAAGATATTTTATTAAAGGGTGGGAGCCATAGTATAGCAGAAAGGGCTCTTGCCTTGTACTGTGTGGCCAACCTGGGTTAGATCCTTGACACTCTGAGCACACAAGTTAATTCATGAGTGTAGAGCTAGGAGTAAGACCAGAGTTTTCCTGGATATAGCCCAAAAAGTAAAAAAAAAAATATTATTTTATTAAAATGGTGATACAATTAAGACTTGAATCACAGAATGAGAATCATTCAATAGACTAAACTAAAAATCCATCACTCTTAGAGTCAGAGATAGAATTAAGGACAGCCAAGATGTGAGGAACAGTCAAAGGAGTGTAGTGTCTGGGGTTGGAAGAGGCACTGAACAATTTCACTTCAATAGACAAGTTGAGTTGAATGATCATATTGGACTGGATCCAAATGGCTGATGAAGTCATTTACTCTGGCATTTAAGGATTTAACTGACCTCAAGAATGCCCCCCAAGGAAGGCCATCCAACATGAATGGTGCCATCAGACTTGGTCTGCACACCAGAGAGCAGATCTAGGAGGTGCTGACACCCAGGCCTGTAGCATGGCTTCCACTCTTTGCTTCAGACAAGAAAAGATGTCCCTATGAGTGCAGCTGGGAGCATCCACCTGCCCTCACTGGGGCAGCCCTGAGGGGCTACATACAAGGCCACTCTTGATAAGGGCAGGTCTTAGTCGCCACTCAAAGCCTGAATATTCTCAGTAGTTTCTTCAATGCCATATTCTGCTTTTTCCGAATATCTTCTGCTGCAGTATTACAGCTCTCTCTCTCTCTGACTCACTCACTCATATACATACAGACACACACACACACACACACACACACACACACATTCTCTCAGTCACTCATACACAATACTCCTTTTCTTCTCCTGTCTTTGCTATCTCTCTTTGCCATTTCTCTCTCCACCCCTTCTTTCCTCTCATCATTTTTTCTTCTTCAGCATTAATTTTCCTGAGGAATATTCTTTTACAGAATGCAGTGAGGGCCAGTGACTGTGTTTGAGGTGAAAGGAGTGAATATTTCTCCTTTAAATTGAGGTTCCCAGGGGCACAGAGAAATGAGGCAGATCTATTCTGTGCCAGGCACTGTCCCTGACCTTGGAGAGAGCTGTGAGTGGGCACTTTCTGTGTCATCAGTACTGACTCCATGCCACGAGCCTGCCCTTATACTTGAGGGCACTGTGCTTAGGCTTCTCTGTGGCCAGAAATAAAAGCTGGAGGGTAATGGTCCTTCCAGCAGGTCATGTGTAGCACCAAAGGCCACTCGGAGCCCTGCACTTCACCATCCTCTCTAGGTGACATGGTGGGTCTGCCATTCACTGTGTTAAATGCAAAGAAACCAGACTCCATTGGACCACTTCTGGGGTAAACATGAAGGGCATAGTGTGGTCTATGGGACTGCTGGTCCGAGAAACTTCTTCACATTTATGAGTTCCTCAAGCCCCGTGAAGTCATGTGAGGTCTTGGTACATAGGACAATGATGTAATGGGACTATTTGTCTGTCTGTCTCTCTGTCATCCCCAGGGTAACTCAGTTTCCCTGATGGGTAGGACCTTCATGGCACTCCACAGCATTCTTTTCCCATGTTGACTTGCCCATGGAATCATCTGTTCAAACAGACCTCGAGCACTTACTGGTGCACAAGACATTAAAATAAAAAGAAAGAAAACGGAGCAAAAGCCACGATGTCCAACGCCACACTTCTCTCTTCTCTGTTTGCAGAAGAGAAAAACCAAATTATGCCTCTGGCTTCCACACAGTGCAAGAGGCTTTGTATCCATTCGTCTGTGGGGTTGGCTTACTTGTTTTTTAATTAGTCCTACAGTTCAGGGAATCAAAGATCCTGCAGGTCCAGCAGTCACCTGCTTCACATGGCTCCCAGACCAAGGTGTCTGCCTGCATCTTTCTTACCTACCAAGCAACACTGCCTCCTCCCACACACCCAGATAAGCCGCTGCTGCCTGCTCCAGGGAACCGCAGGAGAGGAGAGAAAATGAAAAATAAAATAAACCGCTGCCCTTTCAAATCTGTGCAGCCAGCTGGGCTCCAGGGTTGCGTTGACAGGTTGTCTTCCCTTCAAGCTGAAAGGAGCGGCAGCACGGGCACAAAGAAAGGCCAGATGTTTGCTGGAACGAGTACCTGCCTGCCCGCAGAGCCTCCTGTGGTTCCTCGAACACCCCAACCTCCACTGGAGGCTTCAGCTCCAGGGTACGTGATGCACTGTAGGGCACCTGCCTCCCCCCTAAAGATTGCTGAGGGGGTTAGACAAACTTAGAAACATATGTAGGATCCATCAGGGCCTGAATGGAGTGATTTTGACACACATAAAGCACGAGTGGAGGAGGATTCTTATACCAGGAAAATTCATGAGGAGAAATGAAGAGAACAGAGTTCTAAAAGACACTATGCTTTTGTTTCTTATGTTTTATTTTGTTGTTGTGTTTGGGTGCCACACCTGGCAGTACTTAGGGGTTATCCTGATTCTGCACTCAGAAATTATTCCTGGAAGGCTAAGGACCATATGGCATGCTGGGAATCAAACCCAGGTCAACCGCACGCAAGGCAAACACCCTGAACACCCTACCCACTGTGCTATCACTCCAACCCCAAGACACTGTGCTTTTGCACACATTATTAAAAGTTTTCCAAAGGATAGAGGTGCTTCCTGGCCACAGATGCATGATGGTGGGAGGAGAGATATCTGTTCTCTCAAGATCTAAAATGGATCAGGTGCCTAGATGCTATATTATAGTGGGGTGAGGTAAGTTCATGAGAGAGTTCGAATTGTACCCTCCTCTATGTTTGGGTGAAGGTCTTAGGGTGGTGGATTGGGTTTTAGGGTGATGGAGAGAGAGCCAAGAAAGGCAGCATTACCCTCTCCCCCAAGGCACTCATTCATTCATTCATTTGTTAAAAAATATGAACATTTTGGGCAAGTGGTAGGGCATTTGCCTTGCACATGACTAATCTAGGACGGCTGTGGTTTGACCCCCCAGAGTCCCATATGGTCCCCAAGCCAGGAGCTATATCTGAGTGCATAGCCTGGAGTAACCCCTGAGCATCACGAGGTGTGGCAAAAAATTTAGTTTATTTATTTATTAATTAATAAATAATATTAATAAATATGCCCTCATGTCTCCACTTCACAGAAGGGTGAATGGGAAAACTGAAGTCAAAGATAACAAACCACATTGCCCACAGCTGTGCAGTGTCTGAACCCTAGACCCCAGCAGGACAGGATTTAGGATTTTGCTTTCTTCTGCACAGTCTTGCTGCATCCTGCATCTCATTTCTCTAGCCCAAAGCGTCATTGGGGAAGAACTTAGAAACAACTCCTCCTGGTGAACTCACAGTGTTATGTCCAGAGTAGAGACAAGGAAAGAATTAAGTTTATATGGGAATCTCAGGAGGAGCATCAGAGAGAGAAAAAGAAGAAAAGAAAGGAGAGTAAGGAAGGGAGAGAGGAGAAAAGAGGAAAGGGAAGAGAAAGATAAAAAAGAGGAAAGAGAGAAGAGAAAGGCCCATATATGCCTAGTCAGGAGTGAGGATGGATGATTTGTTCCCGCAAATCTAAGAACGGTCATGGGAGTCTTGCTTTGGCTTTCCAGAATGAGGCTCCCTGGCAGGAGAGAAAGCACAGTGGGTTGGGGATTTGGGGCATGGCTTTGCACAGAACCAAAAGAGATTCGATCCCTGGCACCCTATATGGTCCCCACCAAGATTGCAGATCCAGTAGTAAGCACTACTGGGTGTGGAGAGAGAAAGAGAGTGGGGAGGGAGGGAGGGAGGGAAAGAGGAAGGGGGAGAGGCAATAAGACTCAGACTTCTCTCTACTGCTTCTCAGTACCATTTCTACCCTTGTGACTTCCAAAAACTCATTCTTTCTCCCAGCCCTAGGCACCGCACAAGTTGACTTATGGCTCTGACATGTTTTCTAGGATATGGATTTGGTTGGTCATCCCTGGTTTTCTCTGATCCCAGGGTTCTTCCCTGAACTTTGGATACAGAAATGATAATGCATGGTATCAAGGCAGGTGGAACAAAATTCCTACAGATTCTGGTGAATGGTGATTCCCACCCAAGATCCAGCCTTGCTTTCACCCAGGATCCCTTCCAGAGCAGCTGCTGTATGATCAGCAGAAGTGCTGCCTACAGAGCTGCTCAAATAGCCTGTCCATGCTCCACTCAGCCAAGGCTTGAAGGCAACTTGGCTAAAACATGGGCTGGAATGAGATAGACCCTGATTTGCAGAGCTGTGGACCCAAGAGTGGAAATTTCTGACCATCTCAGAGCACCCATGCCAAGGAGCAACTGGGCTTGGCTCCATCACCCTAAAACCCAATACACCACTCTAAGACCTTCACCCAAACATAGAGGAGGGTACAACTCGAACCCTGTCATGAACTCACCTCACCCCACTATAATATAGCATCTAGGCACCTGATCCATTTTAGATCTTGAGAGAACAGGGATCTCTCCTCCCACTATCATACATCCCGTCAGCTGACCTCTGTGCAAACCAGCCAGAAAAAGAAGAGGTTCAGCCATGTACCCCCTCTGGTTTAATTCATCCCCACTGCCTGTGTAATGGCCACCATTCACCCCCAATCTGAGAGCAGAGAACTGTAGCTGAAGGAATGGGAACCATTTCATCACCCCAATGAAGTCAGGATTGGCAGTTGAGTCTTTGAGGTTTCATGGACACATTTTTGCTTTACAACTGTGAGTTGATTGCTTTCTGCTTTTATTTACTTTCAGCTTGACTGTGTCATGTTAGGTTTACAGAGTGAACTTTTTTCCCCTCATAAATTTAATTGCTATCTTAAAAGAAAGAGAAAAAAAACTAATGTAATTGAATAAGAGGAAGTTTATGGCCCTCTCTGAGATGCTGGCAACAAAATATTCCTGACAAATGGGGAAAAGTTGGGGACAGGAAGCTGGGGAGACCAAGAGATGCCCTGAAGAACTGTTGAGGTGCATGGGGTTAGTGGAGAGACATGCAGAGGGCAATGAAACACTCAGTTGGGTGACTTTTGGAAGAGTTTTTCATTGGCTCAGAAAGAGCCAACTGACTTAACCAACTGGTCAGAATTAAGTCTTAAAAACGACCCCATGAATTCCAAAGCAGGGGACATGAGGGAGCCACTAACACTGTTGAAGAAAGGAATCAGGGACACAGAGGTCAACTCATGGAAGTTGCTAAAAGGCATGGGGCACCGTTCAGGGGAGTAGCCCTGTTGTTTGCAGTGCAGATAAATGCCTACAGATGTTCCTTGAACTTGATCAACGCGCTTCTCTACATGAATACCAAATTGATTGGGCCAAATCAGAGCCTATGCTTGTGCAGGCTGGCTGCGTATCGAAATAAAGTCAGCCACCTCCCATTTACTTAGAAGTCTCCAGCTTAAAATACACTGGAGGGAAATGTGTTCCGTGCTTTCGCACCAAAGCCAAATTGCTCAGCGACAAAATTATTCCAAGCATCGTGACAGCCTCAGCCAATCGCTCCCTTGTTTGTTTGTTTGTTTTAATGTGCTGAAAGGAGGCAAATTGGCATCATTAAAAGTAGGAGTTTCTTTTCTCTTAAAATACATCTTGAAATATGGAGAAAGTAGACATGGAAAGAAGCCTACACTTCTTTCTCCTTCTGAGGTTGGATGTGGCTGGTGCTGGGAGAGGACAAACCCTGCAGACTTAAGGGTGGTCTCTCCTTCCTGCTCCTCTGGGGAATCCAGATCCACAGACTTAGGTATGTACCACCCAATCAAGCTCCTGGCTTTCCAGGAGAACCTGATTCTTGGTGCTTAAATTAATCCTACTGTTCTTAACTCTTGTTCCAGGAACTATTGAATTTTTTTCTTTTAATTTTTAGACACACCCAGCAGTACTCAGGGCTCACTCCTGACAGAGCTGAGGGAAATGGTACATGCCAGATCTGCCCCTCTATGGCACTTTTTGATGTGTTCTTAATCAAGGAGAAAATGGACAGGATCCAATTCTATTTCCTCTTCCTAAATGAGTTCCCTGAGTCAGAGTGACAGTCCAGTGGGCAGTGTGCTTGCCTTGCACTGGGTATAGTCTCCAGCGCCCCATAGGATCCCCTAACACACCCAGGAATGTTTCTTAAGTGTAGAATCAGGAGTAAACCCAGAGCTTTGTGGTTACCTCTCACCCAAAGAACAAAACCTAAATAATGTGAATACCAGGTTCCGTTTCCTTCCCCTGTCCTTTTTAACCTAGTGAAGTCATAAAAACCAAGTCTAGGTGTTTGGACATGAATTTATCCTAAAGGGAATAGTGAGGTTAGCACAAGTAACTGCATGGCCTTGCCAAACAAGCCCAGATCCCAAATCATGAGGCAAAACTTCCTCATGTCCTCACTTCTCCCTCTGAAATGCACCTGTGCCTGGCCTCCAAAGATCTGGGGGCATTCACCTTTTCCCGATCTTTCTGTCTCTAAATGTACCCCTCCCACTGCCCAGAAATGACTATCTTTGAGGTTTTTGGTTTTATTTTCCCTTACTCTGCTAAATTGCAGTTTGGTCTTTTTTTTAATTTAATCTTTGAAAATGAGATCCTGCTCTCTTTGGTTGTCTCTAGCATCTGACTAAGATTTTCTTTCCAGTGCAGTTACTTAATATCCCTTTGGGAGGAATATTACTTCATCAGTGAATTCTTGATAGACTTGTGAGATTCTGTCCCTTTTTGACATCAGAGGAGACTGGTTGCCATGGATTTTTGAGGATAAAAGTCCCACAGATGAAGGGGGGGAACATATTATTCAAATCAAAAACTTGGTGATTCAAAAATGATGAAAGGTTTCACCTTGTAAGTCAATCGGCCACCAACAAAGACAGCCTTTCTTCAAGGAGTCAGATTCTGGGGTTCTAATGGAATGATAAGACACAGAGGGGTGGGGAGCACTGACTATGCCCAGCATGGATGCTGGAAGAACATCCACTTTCTCTTGGCTACATATAAAAGTGTTCTTATGTGCCCAACCTGAGGCACTTGCAAAGTCCCCAGGAAAAAGGAAAAAAAACAAACCCAGATCTTCAGGGCAAAGCATAAAGTGTTATTCCCCAGTGGGTGCCATTCTTTAGTTTGTTTTTAAGGAGAACACAACCTGAGGTTCACCGGGGCTACTCCTGACTCTGGGGTCAGTGCTCTAGGGATCACACCAATGCAGAGATGGAATATGGGCTTTCAGGTACAAAGCTTGTGCCCCAGCTTTTGGGCCAGTTTCCCCAGAGGGTGTCACTTCTATTGAAAATTTTTATGATGGGAGCCAAGACTGATGAAACAGTGACAACCAGGACTATGTAGGGAAGCACTGAATGTTCTGGGAGTGGGTGGGTGGAACCAAGTAGATGTGATGCCATGGAGTCCTTGTAACTAGCTTTCTGGCTCAGTTAAGAGAGACTTACTGCCCCTGCCATCTAGTCCATGTTGAGGATGTGACAAAGCAGTAATGGTTTGAGGATCGGGGGCATCGGTAAACACTGTGTCAGGTTATGGGCACATTGCCTGTTCACAGAAAAACAGAAATTGGGCATAAAGGCATAGTGGCAAACTGATAAAAAAAAAACATCACTCTTCAGGGACTGGAAGTGATGCAAGAGGGTAGTGCATTTGCCTTGCATGATCTAACCTAGGACAGACTGCGGTTTGATCCCCCAGTCCCAGATGGTCCCCCAAGCCAGTAGTGATTTCTGAGAGTATAGCCAGGAGTAATCCCTGAGCATCACCAGGTGTGGACCAAAAACCAAAAACAACAACAACAACAACAACAATCATGTCACTCCCCAGATTTGGGGGATTTGCTTTCCTTAGTGCTGTATGGAATATGTATTAAAGCCAACTGTAGATTTGGTCACAAGACAATTAGCAATGACATTTAAGCCACATGCCAATACCAAATTGTAAAGCATATGTAAATGCTTGAAATTTTTTAGTCCCAGGGAAAGCAGCTCACTTGGCTAATTTAACGAAATGGCTTCTGGGTATGGAGAAATAGCACAGTGATAAGGCCTTGCATGCAGTCAACCTGAGATGGACCCAGGTTCAATCCCTGGCTCCCATCTAGCCCCCCTGAGCATGGCAGGAGCTATTTCTGAGTACAGAGATAGAAATAGCCACTGAGTGCTGCTGGGTGTGGCCCCCAAAATAAATAAAAAAAATAAAGAAATAGCTTCTAAAAAAGACAAGTCCTACCAGACATGATTTCTCCACAAGCAAACTTTCTTTTCTCATGTTAATGCAGCCTTTGGTATTGAAAGAGTTGTATTCAGAATGGCACATATAACAATTTGCGTTGGCATGTATGTGGTAAAAAAGGAAGTCTTATCCACTGATGTTGGGAATATTGTCTGGTCCAACCCTGATGGAAAACAATATGGAGGATTCTCAGAAAACTCAAAATTGAGCAGTCATATGACACAGAAATTCCACATTTGAGTGTCCATCCCCAGGTCAGAAAAATATTTATTCAAATGGGAAAAATATCCCCAGGACAGAAAAACATTTATTCAAATACACGTACTATTTGTTGCAGCACTCAGCAAGTAGCTAATAGGATCAACCTAGATGTTTAACAACAGATGAGTGGTATATATATATATATATATATATATATATATATATATATCAGCTCTGGTATATATACACAATATTATAGTGTATTGCTGTAAAGAATGATACAATCATGCAATTTTCTGTATGGAAATGGAAGATATGTTAAATGAAGTAAGCTAGAAGATGCAACATGAATGGAGCTGGAAGATTTGTATTAAATGAAATAAGCTAGAAGAAGGATAAAAACAGGATAATATCACTTATATGTGGTATTTAGAACATTTCATGAGAAAATGTAATGGTTAAAAAGGGAGTTACCTAGATTACCCTTGGTCCTATAGTATTGTGAGGAAAAAAAAAAACAGAATAGAGTGTAGGAGGAGAAATGCAGGCGAGAAACACAAGGGGCACTGGTCAAGGGGTTCAGTTATATTGATGGTCTTAAGATAGAACAGAACGAAATATCCAAACCACACAGGCAGCAACCCTGAAATCATGAGACCCCAACTTTAACAACCAAACAGAAAAAGGTGTCTGGCAGACTGGGCCAGAACATATAGGAGGGAACCTGGGGACATTGGTAGAAGGAGGTTGACACTAGTGGTCAGATTAGTACTGGCACATTGCATGTCTAAAACTGTGACAAACTTTGTAAGTCATGTGCTCTAAAAAGAAAGAAAAAAATAGAAATAACTGTGCTCACACATCACCTTAACATACACAAAGAAAGTCACTGAAACAATACAGTGGGGGCACATTGAAAGGACAGGTTGAAGGAAACGTATCGATCCTTATGAAAGTCTCATTATGACCTACTGAAGAGAAAAAGTCTTAAATATATATTGCAGAAGCAAAAGCAGAATATAAACTTGGCTTGAGATAGTAAAAATAAATGGAAAACTCAAAGAAAATATAAAGACTTTTTTTTTGGTTTTATTTTTTAAGTGAGAAGTCATTTAAGAAATAGGAAAGATAAAGAAGTGAGAAGAAAAGAATAAAAACAATGATGGTTTGTTCTTAGGAAATATCTACACATCCCTAAGGAATATATAATCTTTTTTGTTAAAATAATGGGGACAACACACTTCAATATATAAAATAAAGCCTTAGATGTCAAAACAAGGAAAATTCCTAGTAAATTTCATTTGTGTAATGAAATGTGTAATGAAAATGATTTTATAAATGTTAGTAAATAAAACATCATAACATAAAAATAAATGTATGATAGTAATAAGCAAGTGAAACTCTTCCAAAATGCACCTTTATACAATATGATATAATTTAGATGTATTCTTCTGTTTTATTTTGTTTTTGGATCATGCCTGGTGATACCAGGGGTTACTCCTGGCTCTGTTCTCAAAAATTATTCCTGGCAAGCTCAGGGGACCATATGAGATACTGGGGATTGAACGAACCTGGATTGACTGAATGTAAGGCAAATACTCCACTGTGCTATCACTCCAGACCCTTTTAGATGTATTTTTTTGTTTGTTTGTTTTGGGGGCCACACCCAGCGGTACTCAGGGGTTACTCCTGACTCTGTGCTCAGAAATCACTCCTGGCAGATATGGGGGACCATATGGGATGCCAGGATTCAAACCAACGTCTGTCCTGAGTTGGCCACTTACAAGGCAAACACCCTACCGCTGTGCTATCAGCCTCTAGATGTATTCTTAAAATGAAGCTATCTATGTAGAAATAGGGATAATGTGAGCCTTATTACAGTAATGTCTTTAATTTTTCTTAAAACCCGTAGATGAGTGAGACTATTCTGTGTCTATCTCTCTCCCTCTGATTTATTTCACTCAGAATAATAGATTCCATATACATTCATGTATAGGAAAATTTCATGACTTCATCTTTCCTGAAGGCTGCATAGTATTCCATTGTGTATATGTATTACAGTTTCTTTAGCCATTCATCTGTTGAAGGGCATCGTGGTTGTTTCCAGAGTAAATAGCGCTGCAATGAATATAAGTGTGAGGAAGAGATTTTTGTATTGTATTTTTGTGTTTCTAGGGTATATCCCTAGGAGTGAAATAGCTGGATCATATGGAAGTTCAATTTTTCAGTTTTTTGAGGAATCTTTATATTGTTTTTCCATAAAGGCTGGACTAGATGGCATTCCTACCAGCAGTGAATAAGAGTTCCTTTCCTTCCACATCCCTGCCAGCACTGATTGTTCTTGTTCTTTGTGATGTGTGCCAATCTCTGTGGTATGAGATGATACCTCATTATAGTTTTGATTTGCATCTCCCTAATGATTAGTGATATGGAACATTTTTTCCATGTGTCTTTTGGCCATTTGGGGGAGGGGGTCACACCCAGCAGTGCTCAGGGGTTATTTCTGGCTCTATGCTCAAAAATTGCTCCTGGCAGGCTCGGGGGACCATATGGGATACCGGGATTTGAACCACCGTCCTCCTGCATGCAAGGCAAACGCTCTACTTCCATGCTATCTCTCCAGCCCTGGCCATTTCTATTTCTTCTTTGAGAAAAATGTCTGTTCATTTATTCTCCCCATTTTTTGATGGGACTATATATTTTTTCTTATTAAGTTCTTTCAGCACCTTGTATATTTTTGATATTAGTTCCTTGTCTGATGGGTATTGGGTGAATAGTTTCTCCCATTCTGTGTGTGTGGCTTTTGTATCTTAGGCACTATTTCCTTTGAGGTACAGAAGCTTCTCAGCTTAATATAGTTCCATCTGTTTATCTCTGCTTCCACTTGTTTGGAGAGTGATGTTTCCTCCTTGAAGATGCCTTTAGTCTCAATATCATATAGTGTTTTACCTATATGTTGTTCTATATACCTTATGGTTTCATGCCTTATATCAAGGTCTATAATCCATTTGGATTTGAAGCTCACCACAAAGAGTGGTGAACACTGTTAGGGAAGTAACTACACTAACAACTATCATGACAATGTTAAAGAAAGAGAGAAGTAGAATGCCTGTCACAAATATAGACAGGGGCGGGGAGTGAGGGGGGCATTGGTGGTGGGAATGTTGCATTGGTGAAGGGGGGGTATTCTGTTTATGACTGAAACCCAACTACAAACATGGTTGTAATCATGGTGCTTAAATAAATATTTTTATAAAACAAGAAATAGGTATAAATCTCAAAAACACCTTATTGAGAAATTAAAAGATAACAATACATATTATGATGCAATTTAACCTTACATGTATTTTTCCCAAGGATGACCACAAATTTGCAGCTATCTTTAACTGATTTTTATATCTGATTTAATATAATAGGATTGCGTATATGTGTATGTGGGTAATATCAACCTACCACTAAATCAGTGCTTCTCAATTATTTTCTGATATGCCCCCCTAGGAAGAAGAAAACATTTTGTGCCCCCCCCATGTGACTATAAATAGTATCTTTATTAAAAAAACTTTAACCTGCAAAACAAAAATATATAAAATAACTTGAGCTGATTTTTTTTCAGTTCAGTTCTATTTTATTTTATATTCTTTTTTTTTTAATTTTTATTTTTAATTATGAGAACAAGGGTGCAAAGAAAGAAAAAAGTAAAGTTACAGTGGAAGGACAATCACCCATAACATAATTCTCAGAAGTCCCCTTGCTGATATCTTAACTTTGAAATTTCAGCCAAAGAACATTAAGATAAATAAGACAGAATCCATGTACAATTACTTTGTCCCTCAAGTCCCCAGATTGTAACACATTATAATATTTCTTAACAGTACACAAGGCAATCTAAAGCCATAAAACTTATGTAACTCCGTAAACATTACAGGCATAGTATTTTCTTACATTTCCATATACATGCATATTAGCTTAAGTTAACCTCAAATTTTAAGTGAGTTCTTTTTAAGGATTAGAGTCAAAGGAGCACAGTAAAAATGGTGTTAGAGTGGCAATTGTTGTTTGCATAGGCCCACCAAAATATGAGGGACATGGAAAGAAATAATCTTGGCCTAAGTACAAAGAGACCAGACCCCTGAAGTTTCCTGGCACAAGACCAAGTCTAGGCTCCAGGCAAGCTAGATCGTCCAATCCAATACATTGTCTGTAGTGCCAACACACTTTTATTTTTCACACAGTCTCTGTTGTTGGTATCATGTTTCTGTATTAAAGATCCTGGAATCTGCATATCTTACATTGAAGTCAGGATGTGGAGCATCCTCTCCTTTCACCTCACAATCAAAGGGCAATGCAGGGAGCCCTGTCCTGTAAGCAGGTCGTTGTTGTTGTTAAGTCTTCTCAGTGTTAAGGGAAGTCTCTTTTGAGCAGGTCTAAGTCTGAGCAGTGTAGGTCTTCCGTGGTAGAGGATTGCTTCCAGGTGATGTTATAGACCAGCCTGGATGTTTCGTGGATGGCTTCCCTGGTTCAGGGGAGAATGGATTATGCCCTTTCTTCTGAGGTCTGTGCCAGGTCGTTATATCAATGTTCGGGGTGTAAGGTCCCCTTGCACTACAAGATTTATGTGTTCCAATCTCTATTAGATAGGATCTTATTTGTATGTATAGTATTTTCCCATTTTAATGTGCCTATGCAAATAAGAAGCAATGCCACGTGGTGTTATTGGCGCATATGGGGGCCATAAGAACAATTCCAATGATTCCCATGACATGGTTCAATCATAAGCATTAAACTGGGGGACTCTTCCAGCAAAATTCCTTGTTAAACAGCTCAAAAAGAGAAGATAAAAAGTGGTTAGAATCATCACTGTATAAGACAACATTTAGTAAGAATTATAGCTGTCAGAGAAAAAACACAAAATATTCTAAAGAAATACGTGTCCATTTTATGTATCTTGAAACAGTTTGGGTTTGTCACACACAATGCACAGCTTTGGACTGTGATTAGGATTGTACACTACTGAAGTTAAAAAGAGTAATGTAGGTTAGTGATGTTTGAGAGGGGGTTAGAGAATTAAGGAGTAAAAAAGAGCTTTGTAGGGGTGTGGGAAAGGGCAGAATACAAAATGAACGTTCTGTATACGCAAAACATAACATAAGAATAAGGAATATTCTGAATACATGAAGTACGCGCGGGGGCATGAAACCCCGCGAGGTTCTGTAGTTTTTGGATGCCTAGGGAGGAATTTCTCACCCCCTCCCCCCAGGGCCCGATTAACCAGGCGTGGCCCTGAAGACCCGCCTGGTGTGGGGGGAATCTTGTTCACCTGGACTAAGTGGTCAGCCCAGGGGTCCTATGGCTAGTTGAGCTGATTTTTTTAATCAGAGATGATGTCTGGATCAACGGCTACAATGAGCACAATTTGCAATGCATAGCTTTTCGAAGCAGGGTATGAAGCAGGACACGGCAACTCTCAGCTCCAGAGACATACAGAGACATAAACACCAGGCTTAGCTTGTTATGACGTGTTTGCCGAGGTCAAATACGCCCCCCTTTATGGAGCCTCGCACCCCCCCCCCGGGGGACGTGCCCCACTATTTGAGAAGCACGGCACTAAATACATAGGTATATTTATAAAATGGAACTCTTTAAAATATTTAATTAAGAAAGCAAATCTTGAATTAAAAAATGCCACATGGGGCTACATTCAGTGAAAGACAAAACATTGGTTCAAAACCATAAAAAGTGGGAGTTACAGATGCCCATGAGCTACTCTGATTTCTCAAACTATGAGGCACAATTTGCCAATTATTTTAGAAAATGAGAAGTCTGTCTAGGAGAAAACACATAATCTTAAAACATTTTCAAGTCCTGCCACCTTTGGATGTTTACAGAAGCCCATGAAAATTGCAGTCAACAAGGAAGCAGCAAAAAAAATCACTCACCATTACTAATTATTCCTCGTAATATGGTTCAACTATGGCAACTTCAATGATCATACATATACATATATATAACCTGTATTAACACTTTAAAATGAAACAGACTAAGGTCTCAGATCATGCAGCCAACAAACAGACAGAATAAATATAGTCGTTTATTATTATCATTATTATTATTATTATTATTACTATTTTGGGTTTTAGGCCACACACGGTGACACTCAGGAGTTACTCTTGACTATGTACTTAGAAATTGCTTCTGGCTTGGGGGACCATATGGAACGCTGGGGGATAGAACTATGGTCTGTCCTACGTCAGCTGCGTGCAATACAAATGCCCTACTGTTGCACCACCGCTCGGGCCCCAAATACAGTTGTTTTTTAATCTTTTCATGCTTGGGCTGGAGAAATGGTTCAAAGGGCTAAACACATATTTTGTATGTGAGAAGCTCAGTGGAATCTCTAGCACTGAATTGCCCCCACACAAGCATGCACACATACTGAGCTGAAAGGAGCCCCCAGGCAACCCCAAATATAGCCTTAAGTCCAAGCTGTTTATGCTTTTTCTTTGACCAAAGTTCACACACAGACTGTTTTCTCTGGTTAAAAGAAATGGGCTTTGATTTATTTTAACACCAGGAATTTAGTATGGGTCTTTATCTTAGTGGTGATCACAAAAGCATTTGCTGAACTATGCACAAGCTTGCTATACTGCTCTGTTCTTCCCAAGGCTCATGAGAAGAGAAGTTCTAGATCTGGGGAAAATGGGGCTGGTGGCTGCAAGTGTAATCATCTCTATTGAGAGTGCCTTATATGAATTTCAAAATGGCTTCAAAACTCTAGATGAAAATAAAGCTGTGATGCCTGGGGAAACTGGGAAATGTCTCAGAAGTAGAGACAGTCTTCCCAGGGAAAAATCAAGTTGAAAATGCACATGTAACATTTGAACAACATTGTTCCTGGAAAAAAAAAAAGAAGTTCCAGTAAAAAAAAAATAGTCTTATTTCTAAATTACAATTTTGTTTGAAATAAAAAAAACATGTGCAGCTCAACAATAAACCTATTATTCTAGCCTCTGTATGTCCCATACACTGCAAATGTGATTTGGCTAACATTTTTGCCTCATTGAGAATCTTCTCCAAGAGGGAACAGTGAGTTCCACAAGTTCTACATAGTGGGTGGAGGTCGGGGAGTAAATTTCTGGTTGTTTGCTACAATGCTGTGGCTCCATCTCTTTCGGGGGGGGGGGACGGGTTTCATCTCCAAGTTAAATCTGGAAAGAGCTCTACAAATCATCTCATTTTCTCCCCCATTCTCTCAGGGAGAGCAAAAACAGTAGGAGAATTTGGTCTCCCTGAAGGGGAAGATTAAGTCTCAGAAGACCTGGAGATAAAGAAAAATAATAGAGTTGTCAAAAAGATTTCCCTTTCCCTCTGCCCTTGATAGATATTTGTCAACTTTTGTCATAACGTCTTGTCATTCTAATGCTTTGCTCATCCCTGAAAAACAGAAGCTACCAGCAAGTACTTCACAGAAGTAATGATTCGATAGGATCTTCACATTCCTATTATGCAGCAGGAGATATGGGGCAGGATAAATCAGGGCTGAACCAAAATGATCTTCTACTATTAGACGCAAAATATATATGTGTATATATATATACATATATAGTGGGTCATTGTTGTATCATTTTCAGGAGACTGGGGTGGGACAGAAAGAGAGATAAGTTCATTTTGTGAAACGAAACTGAAAACAAATGGGATTCAGAAAGCACTATAGTCATAAAAAGTTCAAGTTTTGGGTCTGATACAAACTACCTTATTTTACATGGTGGCTTCCAATATCAATCAATCAATAAAAAAATTTTCCCTTGAGTTCATGGAACTAAGTGCTTGGTGATGTAAAACAACAATAAATGGAGCCTCCCATTGACACACTGACAGAGCTGACTCATAGGCATTGCCCTTCAGTGAGATGTGTGTAAAACTCCCTCCTGGGCTTGACAATTGGTATATCTTCCTACTGGAAAACCATTGACAAGCTGAGAACATGGTGGCTGTCCTGCTCAGACACTCAGGAAACTTCTAACACGACAGCAGTTGTGCTTTGTCAAAAGCAACCAATAAAAGTCCTGTCCAGAGTGGGTGAAAATATGACAGCCAGCAGAGGGGCAGGGGCACAAGTGGGGAGAGAGACTCCACAGGGGTCTTCCTGTGGTAGGTTACAGAGACAATTAGGCACATGTGTAAAAATCTAACTCCCTGAAATCCCATAATATTGCATACCAAAGACCAAGGAATTTCAGGAAAATGCACTAAGACATTCTTCTTCACATGTGATTGTAGCACAAAAGAGTTTTCTCACTTTTGGTGCTGAAGTGGTAATTTGCCTTGCAAGCCTAGGACAGACCGCAGTTGGATTCCCCCAGTGTCCCATAGGATCCCCCAAGCCAAGAACTATTTCTGGGTGCATAGCCAGGAGTAACCCCTGAGAGTCACTGTGTGTGGCTGAAAAACCAAAAACCAAATACCCGCCCCAAAAGAGTTTTTTCACTTCCATGTGCAATTAAGGAGTACAAGGAGCCCAGTGTGGGCACAAGACTAGAAGGGTTTCTTGATGATAAATAGTTAGTGGAAGGTTCAGGAAGCCAAAAAGCCAGATATAGAAAGAGCAGCATTTAATAGCCTCCCCTTAGGTGGTTGCTAAGTATCTGTTGCATGAAGAAGACAAATCTGGGTTTTATTTTATTATGTTTTTGGAGCCATTTCCAGCTGTGTTCAGGGATTTCCCTTGCTCTGGACTCAGGAATCACTCCTGGTGAGTTCATGGGAGCTGGAGGAGGTCAATCTGGAGCAGGTCTGGGAGGAGAGTATCCAAGTACAATACAAGGCTTCACCTGTCTTCTGCGCAGTGTGAAAAGTCAAGGGTCTGTGCATTGACTCCAGGGATGGGCCAGGAACAGCTCTGCCTTTTGGCTCTGTCCCAAACCAGGAAGAGGAATGATCCTATCTAAAAATGTCACTCACAGATCACCAACACTTGAGACTTCCCACCTTTCCAAACTGAAAGTCTCCATGTTTTGGACTTGGGATGACCTTTAGCTGCTTTCTGAAGCATATCATGTATTCAGGACTCCAGAGCCCTGACACAAGGAGGTGCTTCCATAGATGAGAGTTAGTGTCAGACATGAGAAAGGGGTAGAAGGTGTGGTCATGTTCTTTCCCCAATCATCCCGCAGAGAGGTGAGGAACATAAAACAGTATCCTGAAATTCCTTCTCCCAAGAAGATGAGTGCTGTGAGATCCCTCTTGGTCAATCACAGATCATGGACTGTAAAGACAGCATAGGAGTTGAGGTACTTGCTTACACGCAGTTGACTTGGGTTCAATCCCTTGCACTCCTATGGAGCTGCTGGGAATGATCCCTGAGCACAGAACTAGGAGTAACTTGAGAAATGCTGGGCATGACTCCCTTCCCCTCAACTCCCCGCCCCCCAAGAAAAAGCAGCAATGACCCTACTCCAGGCATATCTAGACTATCAAAGCTGCCTGCATTTTAGTGGACTCACACACTGTTTAGTTGCAGATACAAGAGGTACCCGCTTTTAGATTTTGTTGGGGAGCATTGGGGCATGGAGGAGCAGTAGGCTGCAGTTCCATACACGGTCCTAACACTTGTAGGTAGAAACGCTGTCCAAAAAAATAAAGGTGGGGGCCTGGAGTGATAACATAGTGGGGAGTGTGTTTGCCTTGCATGCAGCAGACCTGGGTTCAATCCTCAGCACTCAATAGGGCCCCCTGATCCTGCAAGGAGTTATGTCTGGGCACTGCACATGTGCCCCCCAAAAACAAAAGAGAGAGGAAAACTTGGGGAACCAAAAAGGAAACGGCAAAAGATCAAATCCATCAAGGTGTAACCGGGCTAACTCTGCTCTGCTTCCCTCCAGGTCACCAGTGGGCAGCTGGTCAGCAGGTGGTAACTAGGCAACCGGTGCTTGAGGCAATCCCCAGGCTGTTCACCAGGAGAAGTCTCCAGATTATGGAGTAGGGTGGAGAGGCAGGAAGGGACACTGACTTTCCTGAACTCTGCTGTCCCCTAAATCAGCCTCCAGCTGTAGGGAAGCTTCTGGGCACGGCCTTGGCCCCGTTTGACAGCTTCATGCTCACCCCAGGACTCTGTTCTGAAAACCCCAGGGTCCGATTTTGGAAGTTCCTTCTCGGGAATGTGATATCACTTTGGAAGGTCCTCCACAACTATAGATTTGGACTCTGTAGAGAGACAGGGTGGAGCTGTTTGTCACATCCGGGGACTTCAGGCACGTCCCTCTGTCCCCACTCCCTTGAGCCACTATTCCATTATCTGAGACCATCCAGGGGAGTGTTTTAGCTCAATGATGGGTAGGCATGACCAGGACAGGGGGCATAAGGCTCATTCTCCAGGATCTGTGAGGAACACGGGGGTTTCGGGTCTGGAAGTGGGGCAAAGAGAGAGACCCAAAGGCCCCTTTTTCACAGCTACTCCTTGAGGATGTGAACTGAAGGAGCTTGGCTGACAGAGACAAGACAATTCACTACTCACAGTAAAAGTTGGAGAAGAATTATAGAGAAATGGGGTGCAATCGGATTAGATTAGTCCCAGCACTATACTCAGTTCTCATCTGGATGACAGCACTCAAACCTATCTAGCATTATTGTTTTCGGGGCTCACAACTGATGATACTTGGGGCTCCTTCCTGGCTCTGAGCTTAGGGATCTCTCTTGGTGGGGCCCAGGCAATCCTATTAAGTACTGGTGATTGAACCTGGGTCAATCATGCAAGACAACATGCAATAACATACAAGGCAATAGCCTAACCTGTGGTGCTCTGGCCCTCGGCATGATCTTTAGAACTGTCCAGAAGCACCTACTGAGATGGAGCAGTCAGGTAATCTATCACAGTGTCAGTGATTGGAGTGAAAATCTCACTTGGGGCCTCCTCTATACAAAGTCACCATGCCCTTTGCCACAATTCCCTGAGACAAGCCCTGGCACAGGCCCCACACCACTAAGAGAGTTCCTCTTCCCCTCTTGCTCAGTGTCTGGCCTGAGAGTGCTGGAAAGCACATCTATGTTACAAAGCATCTTTGCCATCCAGCCAAGAGCATGCTGGAGGCTTCCCCAGAGCTGGGACTTCCAAAACAGGGGAGCCTTTTTATCTGTCACCAAGCCAGCCTCCCTAGGGGAACAGGAGGAAAAGATGCAGGTGAAAGGAGGGGGAGAGATTGTGTTTTCAGAATATTGTGTTAGTCTCCCATGATCAAATAAATGTAAAGACAGAATAAAGAAAGAAAAAAAAAACCAAAATGAGGCTCCTTCTCCAGTTCTGCACCTTTCATAGAGACCACCTCAGAAACAGTGGCTAGTTTCAGAGGCAGTTCCAGCTCCAACTGTCCTGGTGTTCCAAGTAATGAGCCGATTATTTTCCCATAGCCATTTCGGCCCATGAGTCCAAATAGGATTATTGAGAAATGACCAGTTCTGGCTAGGAAATCTCTCTCCCGACCTTGGGTATTTTGTGCAGGGCTGACTCTAAGTTAATAGGATCTCCTTTCATTGTTAGTGATGACACTTCTGCTGTAGCTTCTCCAGGTAGGGTCACCTCTACACACACACACACACACACACACACACACACACACACACCCCCCAAGGTAGCACCAAGGTGGGGGAGAGAACTGATCTGAGTGGCCAATCACTAATCCCTCCCCGCTCCACCACTGCTCAAGGGACATGGGGAGAAGCATCGTGTGTGTGTGTGTGTGTGTGTGTGTGTGTGTGTGTGTGTGTGTGTGTGTGTGTGTGTAGATGATCCTGCCTGGGCCTCTGTGATGAGGAGGTGCTGGTGTTTCTAAGAGGCTTGAAGTCCACTGAGCCACTGAGGCAGAGATTTCAATTGATGGGTCATTTTTGTTTGTTTGTTTGTTTGTTTTTACTTTGAGGCAACACCCTGTGGTGCTCAGGGGTTACTCCTGGCTCTGTGCTTAGAAATTAATCCTGGCAGGCTCAGGGGATCATATTAAATGCCTGGGATAGAGCCTAGGTTGGCCATGTGTAAAGCAAATGTCCTCCCCACTGTGCTATTGCTTTGGTCCCCTCTTTTTTCTTTCTTGAAAGCCTAGATTGAGATATAAATAAGGATAGGGAATACTACATGAGGAAAGATGATTAGAGGAGACCTACCCTGTCAGATATTCAGATTCAGGCTAATGTTGCAAGAATGAGGATGGTGCCTAAGTATGGGTGAGGATTGGCAAACCAATTAAGAGATCAATAGAATAAAACCCAGAGCTCCAAAGTAAGTAGTACATGTTCTTTCTTTTCTCTTTCCTTTCTGCTACACACACATGTATCCACTGATATCTATGCACATACAATAAGTACATGGCATTTCAGAAGGCCAGAGAGTACAGTCCAGTAATTGGTTTAACATGGATGACCTGGGTTTGGTTTCAAGGCCCCGCTTATGGTGTCCTGAGCCCCAGCAGGAATGATCCCTGAGTTCAGAGCCAGGAGTAAGCAGAATATGGAGAGGTATAGTCTCAAAACAACAACAAAAAAAAAAAAGAGAGAGGAAAAAAACACACACAACATTTCAAATCATTAGTAAGGGAAGACCTACCAGATTTTTTTTGCACACCCAATAAAAGCAGAAAACCACTCTAGGTATTTCCACAGAGGGGTTTAATATAGGAGAGGGTTAGAAATGTATAGATCAAACAGAAGAGCAAAGGGGCCAAAGTTGTGTGTCCCAGAGACAAATGCAACTTTTCTACAGCCGATAATTAGAACAGGAAAGCTGATGAACCTAGGAGTCTACATTCCTGGGTAAACAGTTGCCAGAAGCAAAAAATAGCATCTACATTTGTCCCATCGAATAGTCCCATGTAAACACGTCCCATTGGGCAGAAATAAGCTGATAAGACAGGTGCATAGGGGAATGTAGTTTTCCAACTGCCTACTGTGGGCTCAGCATAATGCAGAAAAAAGGTCAGGGGGTTAGCTGAGGAATAGCTGACACTGCCTGGCATATGGGTTCTAAGATGATGCTTTAACCAGGAACTGCTGGCACTAGCAAATGAAAACATGTTCATTTCATGATGCAGAGCATAATAACTTACAGAAATGGGGGGCAGAAATGGAAAAGAAAAACAAAATCAAAGAATATAATGAGCAAATATTTCATCTCAAGATGATGGGAGCATTCTCAACATGAAGGCAAAAGAAAGAACCCCAGATGAAAAAAGTTCATCTATTAAAATAAAAATAATTGCCAGTTATAAGAGAGATGCTCCAGACCATTGGGGATAGTATGATCTGGAAAGTATATTTACACACAGTTTACATTAAGCTCAACACCTACTCTATTTCCAAGTAAAACAGAATAGTTTTACTCAGCAGTTCTTTTAGAGAGATAAGCAAACAATGAAATGTGATTCTGTAAGGGAAAATAAACATGTTTTAATTAATTTTTCATTAACACAGTTGAAGACTGATTGGGGGGTAAAATAAGTCATAGAAGAATTTTCACATTGTTATACTAGAATTCAGAAAAACAAAACAAACTTGTATATTAAGGATGCATTAAAGAGTGGTCAAACTATAAGAAAAAATAAGAAAATGATAAAAGCAAAGAAAGGATTGCCACAACATTCAGAATCAATTAATGTTGCATTAAGCCCTTAGGATGGACTTGGATGGTGGATGGAGGCCTTTGTCCTTAGGCTCAGAACCACATGGCTCCATCCTCCATTAACCATTAGGTCATCATCTTAGGTGGTCGCGGCAGGTATTGAACTCACTCACAGACAGGCTTCATGAGAGATAACATCTTTATTCAGCCCTAGCCAACAGATGTGGCTGCTAACCATTTACACATGCCATTCGTAGCTTGCCCTGCGTCTTAACTCCTTTCAGCCATCTTTCCTCTGACCTCCATGCTGGTAAAGCCCAAAAAACTTTCATCCTCTCCTGTCAAAGCCTGACCTACCCTGTCCCAGATCAGGTTACACAGGAAGAATGGGAGGATGGGGCCACATCTGGCCCCCCCTTTTTTTTACATAAAGACAAAAGGCATAAGTTATGTGATTTCCGCCTATATCCAAAGGCGGGTCATATTTCCATAGCAACAATGTAATAAAGTGAAAATTAACATACCAGCCCTTTTCAAAAACATAACATTTCTGCAAAGTATACTATACACCTGTAACTTAAAATTTTCTTTTTTCGCTGCTTTTTACCAAGCACTATACTGGAACTTTCATGCTCCTATACTTTTAATACTATATAACCTATTTCTTGGGGGAACTTTTCGTTCCTATAAACCTTCCCTACACACAAGTACTACAGCAAAAAATGCAGGACATACATTTTAAAAAACAGGCTAAGTACATTAAAATACACACAGTAAAACATTATACCAATGGAAACATTAACTATGGAAAACAATAAAACACATTAAATTAGCAAGAACATGACAGATTAAAGTTAGATGCAGGCAGTTATAAATTAGATTGTTCATTTGGGCTTTACTGTTATTAACTCAGAAGGAAGAAGGAAAACACACTTGGAAGAAGACCCAAGAGCCTTTTACAGTGGGATAATAATCTAGTTTCTAAGTGGAAGGTGGGCAAGCTAAAGTTTGCTGTATTATGATAATGATGTTTTAAATTATACACGCCCTGCACTTGGTCACAGGAGCCTTGACCCTGGTTCACTTCCCAGTACCACACAGAGGCAGCAGGAAGAGCCCCTGAGCCTGGGGAGTGTGGAGCCCTCAACTGCCAAAATGAAATTAAAAAATTTTTAAAGTGCAGAACTAAAAATTTCAAAAAGGAAAATTTATCTTCAACAATATTTTGATCAAATAAGTCCACATTTAAAGAAAATATGACATTTTTTAAAATCAGACAAGTGGACAAGAATTCCAGACCATACAATCCTTGGTGGTTTTTTTTTTTTTTTCAGAGTCCATTGACAAATCTTAAGACAAGAATAAACATTTTGGTAAACCAGTGAGATAATGTAGATATTAAAAGAATCATCAAAACTGAGCCAGAGAGATAGCATAGTGAGTAGGGCACTTTCCTTGCACACAGTTGACCCAGATTTGAATCCTGGAATTCCCTATGGTCCCCTGAGCCTTTCAGGAGTGATTCCTGAGTGCACAGCCAGACATAATGGCCGAGGGCTGCCAGTTGTGGCCCCAAACTCCAAAACAAATGAACAAACAAATGAACAAAAACCATCTATATGCCATTAAGAAAATGGTTAGAAACTTGGATAACATATTAGATCTGAATCTGTGGTCATTTTAGCATTTTTTATACTAGTGGAAAATTGAGAAGCATTATGGAGGCAAGTAAATTATGATGGCTATAATGAAACACTGTACCACGTTTAATGATAATTACAAAAAGATTGCCATTGAAAATGCTTATCATGGGAAATGCTTATGTTATATTTAGTCAGAAAGGCAAACAACAGAACTTTAGACCCAATGTGATTTCATCTCCTTTTTTCTTTCTTTCTTTTTTTTTTTTTTAAAGAAAACATCTTAGGAGAAAATATAGCAACATATCCATAGCAATTGTATTTAAGTGCATGAGATTAGAGCTGCTGGTTTTTGTCTATGTTCTTAAATGAGGAGCTACTACTTTTATAATGGGGCAAGAAGGGTAGTGGAAGTTCATTAATAATACAAGTCCAGTTTGACTCCTGTTTTCTGCTTGCTCCCCCATATTCACTAGCCCCAGCTTCTAGCTTCACCTTGTTCCAAGAATAGTTTCTCCTGGTAAGGAGATGGAGGTGGGCCCATTCCAACAGCTATAGTACATTTATTTCTACCTTGACTTACCTGTGTGAGATAAAGAACAGGGGAACTAACTTAACTAACTTCTTTAACTTAGAACTAACTTAAAACTAACTTACTTAGGTGGCCTTGAACACCACCTTTTCCTACTTCTGATCCCTGTGAGACAGAAATGATCTATTATCCTCATTTTCATGTGGAAGGACCAAATACACAGCAGACTGATGAGACTTGCCTGTGAGTACAAGACTGGGAATAATAGAGAGGCATGTCTGATTCTTAGTAATGCTACTGAACACTCTTCTCTGATGCACTCACCCATTCTAGGGTTCCATCAATAGCATGGCTAGCTAAGGTACTACTTCAACTGACTAGCCAGTGATTTCAGCTTCTCTTTCTCATAATGCAAGGAAGGATAATAATGGGGCCATAATTCCATGGCCAGTTGCAAGAAATTTATGATGGGAGGAGTGTGAACTATGTAGGGCAGTTCCTAGCACTAAGAAACCACTTTTACCAGCATGGTGCACTTTAATAGAGTCTGAGAAAATACTGGGGGGTATTGTGAGGTCATTTATATGTTCACTCATGAGAGATGAACTGGTTCAAGAAATAAGTTCATAGATGAGTATGATGGGAGTCAGGAAGGAGCATATGTCAGACCTGAAGCCATCAGCCATCAGGAGGGATCATATGACGATGGTGTTGTGAAGACCTCTATGCTGTCTTTGCTGTCTCAGAAAACCAGAGTTGTATCTGTGCTTCTTATAGGCAAAAAAAAGTCACATAGCTAAGAGTCTCTCTGTCCACTGACTTATCTCAACCTCATAGTGTCCACAGCACCACAGGATCAGGAAATTGGTTTTATTTAGCTTTTCACCCACTGTGTCATGAGCCTCTTAAGCTAAAGCCTAAGTACTCATGAGTGGAGGCAGTCAGAGAGATGAGGTTGATGGGACAAAAGGGAGATTGTAGAATTAAATAATTAATGATGGAGCTGGATGGTGATGGGACAAATGGAGGGAACTTTCTCTGCCGTCTCAGGCCATGTGGCTCCATTCCCCTTTAGCTGGTGGGTCTACTGGCTCAGGGTGGTGGTGAGTAGATAATCCACTCACATGCAGGCTTCAGGAAATATCAGCTTTATTCATCCTTGGCCAACATGTGTGGCCTATAATCTTAAACCTATTTAAGCATGGTCTTGTTAGCTTGCCCTGCACCTAGCTTCTTTCGGCCACCTCTCCTCCTGCTACTTCTCCATCCAGGTAAATCCTCTTCCTTTTGGCCTCTCAGGCCAATCTTTTTATAACCTCCCCAAGACTGCTCCCAGGAATGGGAGGGTCTTTCTTGTAGGTGAGGTAACTGGAAGAATGGGGTGTGTGGTAACAATCGCCCCCTCCCTGGATATAAAAGAAAGGTAGTAAGCTCTTGTAATCCTGACTCCGTCTTTAGCCAAAGGCGGGTAATATTTCCATAGCAAGTTTCAAGTGAAAATTAACATATTAGCCTTTTTCAAAAACATAACTTTTCTGCACAATACACCATACACCTGTAACTTAAAATTTTCTCAATGCTTTCTACCAAGCACTATCCTAGAACTTCCTAGTTCCTAAACCTCTTAATGCTATTTAAAAATCAAGCATTTTATCCTGGAACTTTTATGTTCCTATATTCTTACCCTAAACACGTAAGCACAAGACCATCTGAAGAACAGAAATGTCATCGTGCTGTCTTGATCCAGGGTTCAAATCCAATTTCGGGCGCCAGATGTTGCATTAGAGCCCATAGAATGGGCTTGGATGGTGGTGGAAGGTGATGGAGGCCTTCCTTCTCCAGCCCATGACATGTGGCCCTGCAACCCCCTTCAGCTGTTGGGGTGGCTGCGAGGAGAAAATCCACTCACAGACAGGCTTCGGGAGATATCAGCTTTATTCATTCATGGGCAACATGTGTGACCTATCATAACCATGTATGCATGCTATCCTTAGCTGGCCCTGCATCTTAGCTTCTTTCAGCCATCTCTCCTTCTGCTGTTTCTCCTGCCTCCATCCATGCAATTCCTTCGGCCCCTCAGGCCAAACCTCTTATAACCTCCCAAAACCCCTCCCAGAAATGGAAGGGTCTTCCTTATAGGTAATGTTACAGGAAGAATGGGATGGGTCATCCTCTTCCCAACTCACTCCTGAACTACATTTATTAGAGTTCAAAGACCTGCCTTCCCTTGGCCTGTATGATTTAGGAAAAGTTGGTAGCAACCAGCAGTCTCCATTTTTGCTTTGGCAAATTTAAAATGGTCTAACCTCTTTTGGGGGTGGAGGAAGCCAGTAATAATTATGAAAGCTCAACATATTCCTAACCTATGGCCCTAGCAATTAGACTCTAAAGAATACATCATGACCAAAAATAGTAGTGTTTATGTGTATCAAAAGGCAGGGGCAGAGACAGCTGTAGTAATAGCAGGCAAAATTGCAAATAACTTAAATGTCATCAATAGAATGGCATTTATTCAGTCATCAATAACTAAATTGTGGAGAGCCACCCAGCAGAATTGTATGAATATAGTAACAAAGAAGGAAACACAATGACACAAGATAGTGTGGGTGAAACTGACAAAAGTCATCATAATATAAATAAGAAAGACAGTGAAGAGAAAGAGTGGTGATGATTCCATTTATACAAAACACAAGAAATAGTAGAACTAATCCATTGTGATAAAAATTGCACAATGTCTCCCATGGTGGGGTTTTTGGGGGTTGACAGGAATAGGCTCTGTTTTGAGATTTCATGTTGGTTGTAAGGGTAGTAAATGGAAGAGCTCATCCATCAGTGTGCTGAAGGGACATGTACTTTGCTCTAGGTTACATAACAATCAAAAATTCAAAAATATAATTCTTTCTGCTGTGTCCCAGAGAAATCATTCCCTCAGAACTCAGAAGAATCTCTGAGTGAAAGCCTTGAATAGAAAGTTATCTCTGAAGTCAAGCCATGGATGCTAAAGACCCTCTAGACTCTTCTTTCTCAAAAACCCAATCTTGGAGTTGCAGCGATTACTGTTCTTCTTTAGTGGCTATGGTGTGTCTGCCTCCCCTATTAGAGTGCAAGCCCTATAGGGTGCATGCTGGGACCTCCACATCTTCCATCACTTTCCCTTTGTACCCAGCATAGTGCCTGGTTTTGAGCAGATGTTTAATCGCTACTTGTGGTTACTTGAAGGGACAAATGAGGGAAGGGATGTCTGGAGTTCAGAATCTGATCTCTTAGCACAACCCAGAAACATTCACTTGATTATTCAAGCATCCCATACAGACCCCAGCTTCTCAGTCTAGGATCCTGGCAACCCACATCCTGGGAACATAACCAATGTCTGAAGCATACATCAGTGATCATGACAGGAGAAGTGTACTATTGCACTGATGATTATGCTAAATATCATACAGGGCACAGGGAAGTTCCTTAGCCCTCTATCTCTCTCTCCTCTCTCTCTTTCTCTCTCTCTTTCTTATCCAACACAGATTATCTATATCCCAAGTGTTCTAAATACAGAAAAGAAATATTGAGTTCTAATATCAAATATGTGCTCACAGGCTATGTTGACAAATTCTAAGACTTCTCAGAACTTCTTTCTCATATATATATAGGAGTGAGGACCTATCTTTAAAGTGGTGTGGGCCATGCGAACAAAGTGGTAGCACAACAGGGAGGGCATTTGCCTTGCATGTGACCAATCTGGGTTCAACTCCAAGTATCACATAGGGTTCCCCAAGCAGCACCAGGAATGACACGCCCCCCCCCCCCGACATAGAGCCAGGAGTAACCCCTGAGCACTGCTAGGTATGGGTCAAAAACAAAGCGTTTGAGAGATAGTGTAAATGAGGCTGGTGATGTCAGATCCTGGGCAAGTAGAGAGTTTACAAATTCAAAAACCATCCACAAGCCAATTCAAGGAAATAACTCCAACAACCAATGTGTCTCAGCCAATTGGGTTAGGAGGAAAACAGGAAAAGGAAAAAAAAACAAGATATGTGCTCTGTTTAAGGAATAAACAGGACATATACTCTGTCTAAGAGGAAAAACATGATGTGTGTTTTGTTAAGCTCTGTATGTTTAGCTATAAGATAATACAGTTAGCCTTACATGTGGTCAACCTGAGCTCAATCCCTGGCATGCAATCCCTGGCATTCTATGAGCCTTTCTAAAAAGTGACCCCTGAGTACAGAGCCAGGAGTAAATCATGAACAGTACAAAATTTAAAAATAAACTGCTTGAGAGGATGAAATGAGCTAAGTCATCTTAAGTCTCTGGCTCAGAAAAGAAAAAGAAGCCTGATGAGATTGGGATACTTGTCTTTCCTATCCTTGACTCTAATCCCCTTTCATGGAGACACCAGCTTTTAACAAGCTTTTAAGAAAGCTCTAACATGCATTGTTTCCTTTCCCTCTGCTTCAGAAACAGCTGAAGGGTGAGGTTGCTGGGAGGAATGCATTGTATTTGCTGAGCCCATCAATAGTCCTAGTGCCTAATGAAATGCATTATTAAGAGATAAAGTCAACATATTCAGAACTCAGGCCCCTGGCACAGGAGCCCAATGTTATCTGCCATTCTCCTCAGCCTCACAGGACTTTGGTAAGCCTGCTTGTGAAATGCAGATTCTGATGTTTCCCTTAGCTTTTATCTAAACCCATAGAAGCACACTGGGTTCAGGGAGACAAGGGAGAGCAGTGCTTCCCTCATCAAGGCTAGTACCATGTGCACGTGGCAGACAAGCCACAAAAAAGAATCAGCCTCATTCCTTGTGAGCTGGAGGTGCGATTTTTCGCAGGGCATCATCTAAGATTTTCTGGGGAGTTCACATCCTCCCCTATAGATAGGTATTGATAAGATGGAGCCACTTGCTAAGTTGTGCTGGGTCTAGTATGGAGTTTGCTGTCCGTGGTGCTTAAGGCTTAAGGTCCGGGGAGTCACAAGCCTTCAAGCAGGGGTGGTGAACAAGTTCGACACAAAGAGCCAAAATTTTAAACTGTGAGAGCCAGAGAGCCACACCATGCAGTGACCTGCCAAAACAGACAAACACTCACACAAAAGCATATAATTTTAACAATAATCTATTAAACACATATTGCATTTTGCCATTTTGAGTGAGGGTCAAAATCCTGCAGTGTTGGTGAGGGTGTGCTGCATCCTCCACACTAAGAACTAACGGCAAGATGTGATCCAATAATGCTGTCTAGTACAACTTTTATGGAAAGCGATATGGAGATTCCTTCACAAACTGGAAATTGAGCTTCCATATGATCCAGCTATACCACTCCTAGGAATATACCCAAGGAACACAAAAATACAATACAAAAATCCCTTCCTTACACCTATATTCATTGCAGCGCTATTTACAATAGCCAGATGCTGGAAACAACCAAGATGTCCTTCAACAGATGAGTGGCTAAAGAAACTGTGGTACATATACACAATGGAATACTATGCAGCTGTCAGGAGAAATGAAGTCATGAAATTTTTCTATACATGGATGTACATGGAATCTATTATGCTGAGTGAAGTAAGTCAGAGGGAGAGAGAAAGACACAGAATGGTTTCACTCATCTATGAGTTTTAAGAAAAATGAAAGACATTTTTAACAGTATCTCAGAGACAAGAGAGATGAGGGCTGGTAGGTGCAGCTCATGACATGAAGCTCATCACATAGAGTGATGAGTGCAGTTGGAGAGATGACTACACTGAAAACTATCATAACAATGTGAATGAATGAGGGAAGTAGAAAGCCTGTCTCAAGTACAGGTGTGGGGGGTGGGGAGGAGGGAGATCTGGGAAATTGGTGGTGGGAATGTTGCACTGGTGAAGGGGGGTGTTCTTTACATGACTGTAATCATACAACTATAATCATATTTGTAATCATGATGTTTAAATAAAGATAATTATAAAAAAAAAGATGTGACCCAACATGTGACACACGGGTCCCCCTGCTCCTGGCCCTTGCAGTTGTTTCTGAGGAATGGGAGATGGGGTGACGCAGCCTGGGGTATGGTGGTACTATGTGTTTGAAGATCTCTCCTCAGAGGTCCCTCCTCAGAAGCAGCAGAACAAAAGCCAAACTTGACAAAGAGCCACAGTATACAAAATAATGATAAGAGGCAAAGAGCTGCATTCATTTTGGCCGGGAGCCGCATGCGGCTCAAGAGCCTTGTGTTCGCCACCCCTGCTCTGGGGAGTCACAAGCCTTCAAGCAATGAAAGAGAGGCTGGATCCTTAAACAAACAGCCACCCATCTGGCCAAGGGTCTTTCTTCTTTTGTTTGCTCATATTTAGTAACTCGACTTAGAATTAGCATTGCTTCTCCTGCACCATTTTCATTGGCATCTATACAGAACATCCCAGAATTTCACAGATCACAGAAAATACATGAAAACCCTGACACCACCCCCCCAAGCCTGTTGTCATTTCTTTCTCTTTTTTGTCCCCAACGTAAAATTTCCCCCAAGTGCTTTTTAGTCACCATTTCTATTCTTCAAATACCCCATAGTTTCACATACTATCTTCAGACCCTACAATAAAATAACTACTGATTTATTCTAAATCAAAATTCTCCATCACAAAGAATGTATGGTCACTCCTCTGAGTTTTGTTTTAGCTCACAGTAATGCTTGACACATAACTATACCCATCTCCAATTTTTTTCTCAACTGTGCTGTTTCTTAAATAAAATAATTTAAAAAACACCTCCTCTCCCCTTCAGTTCACAACTTTTTTTTTTATTAAATCTTCTGAAAGATTAGGTGTCCAGAGGCTCAGCTCTGAAAAATCATCATTGCTCCAGCTCCTCTCCTCAGCCAATGAGTAATTTTTTTTATCTAATTCCACGGCTTGAAATCCCATCTGCATGCTGAGCTTCCCAAATTTAGATCTCCAGCTGCAAAGTCCACCTTAATCTCCAGACTCCTATGTTCCATGGCCTACCTGATCTCCATTTGGATGTCTTGTGATCTCAAAGATAAACAGATTTTCAAAAGAACTTCTCAATCCCCCTTTAAAGCCCATCTCTTTGAGTCCTCTCCAATTTGAGTCTCATCACACTTACCCGGTTTACCAAGACAAAAAAAAAACAAAAAAAAACTCCTAGGAATGATCTCTGTTTTCTATTCACACTGTTACCTTCTATCTAATTCCATAAAATTAAGTCTACATACTCCAATCCCATTACCTGCTCTTCATCTTCAAAGTCACATCTCTATTGTCTCTTCCCTGAATTGCTGCAATGCCCAATCTTCTACTTGAATTTTATTTGAGTAGAAAAACAAAACTACATAAAAACAGGTGCAGCCCTATATAATGAGGACAGTGTGTGGGGGGTGGGATGGGGGGGGTTTCCACTCCTTTGCTTTCCCAAGTCAGCCAAAATTACTTTGAGAATCCTTTCAGAATCATCACACAAATCTAACAAGTCCTTTTCTGGTCTCTACATGAATCTTAGCACATGACATACCACCACACTTCTTTCGCTTCCCCACCAGATAATTTGTTTAATCAGTAACCTATCTTTTTGTTTTGTTTTGTTTTTTATGGGCCACACCAGTGACTCTCAGGGGTTACTCCTGGATATGTGTTCAGAAATCGCTCCTGGCTTGGGAAACCATATGGGATGCCAGGGATCAAACTGAGGTCCATCCTAGGTCAGTCTCGTGCAAGGCAAACGTCCTACCATTGAGCTAACACTCTGTCTCAGTAACCTATCTTTTGACAACCCTGCTAATTCTAGTTTTTTTAATTTATTTTTTATTTTTGCTATCTAAGATAATACTGCAATAACCTTAGGTAGAGTGTTTTTCTTACATGCAATTATACCTGTATGATAAATTACCAGAGGTAGGTTTGCTGAATCAAAAAGAATGTGCAAGAGCTGATTTCTCTTTTGAGAAATCTTTTCCTCAGAAAACTCCAATTTTTTTTCTATTTTGAAAACAGTCTCTCTGTTTTCTATCCCATGGTTGTCACTGTTCCAGCTGACATTCTTAGCCTGGAGCACCATATTTTCATTTTTTATTTTCCTAGAGGTTTCAACATCACTTTCTCTAAGAGTTTTCCAATGATTCTCAATACCTCTAGAGTCTCCTCCAGTAGACTGCTTTTGATTTTCTGTCTTACTATTATCACTGTTAATTATCATTGTGTGTGTGTGTGTGTTTTCTATGTCCTCTACTAAAATAGAGGTTTCCTAAGGGAGGGGATATATTAAATTCACTATAATAACCTCTGGTTCAAGAACAATATCTGAATAGAAGTATCTGGCAAAAACTACATTTTAAACAAATGAATTAAAAATTCATTTATTGAATGACTAGTAATTTCGAAGCATATTAGCTTCTAGCAGCATTTACACTATCCACTGGTTATGTAGGTGAAATTATGTCATGCAGAGGACTCTGCACCTCTGTCTTGTTATCTCAGCTGCATTTAATAATTTTCTATGAGGAATGGAAAACTCCTTGTGAGTTCTTTATGAATTTGAGATAATTTATCATTCACAGATTATATCTATTTCAATCTTTCATCCTGTTTGACACTTAGGGCATTTACATATTTTTGTATTAATTACACAGCAAAAACACACATAAGCCACAATATTCACCCCTTATTTTGAAGATTCTCTAAAACTGGATTTATTTAGTGAAAAGAGATTATTTTAAGCTTTCAGATACTTTTATGAAATGTCTTCTCAGGAATATTGCAAACATTGGCACACTTCCAAGCAGTGAATCATCTTGTCCTCAGGAGCTTTAATATATATTTTTTTCAGTATTTACTCATTTGGTAAATTAAGCTGTTGTCTTTTATAAAGAATAAAGTTGAATATTTTATAGGGAATCTTTAAAAAATAAATTTATTTAAAGAAAATGCATCACATCATTGACATAACTGATTATAATACATTTGTTTCAAGATGACCAAAAGCAAAGTTATTAAAAAATAGAAAATAGAAAGAAAAACTAAAATAATAGAAGAGAAAGGAAAGAAAAAGTTCAGTAGCAAGTATATTTGTGAAAATTATAGTATCACCAATAAACTCATTAAAGCAATAGCAGAAGGTTTAGTAAGCTCTTCTTTTTTTTTTTTAAGGATAAGAGTTAAAGAAATACAGTAAACAAGGTGTGAGAGTAGCAATTGTTGTTTGCCTAGGCCCAGAAAAATATGGGGAAAATAGAAATGAAAGGCCTTGGCCTAAATACAAGGAGACCTTACCCCTGAAGTATTCCGGCATAAGACCAACTCTGGGCTCCAGGCTCTAGGTTGTCCTATCCCTGAGTCATTCTCTGTGGTCCCAGTAAAATTTTTTCACACAATCACTGTTGTTGGTGTCATGTTTCTGTAGTTAGAGTCCTGGTTTCTGCTCATATCCTATATTGAAGACAGGATGTGGAGGTCCTCTGGTTTCACTTCACCATTAGAGGGCAATACAGAGAGCCTTGCCCTGAAAGCAGGTTGTTGCTGTTGCTAAGTCTTCTGGGTGTTAAAAGAATCCTCTTTGGAGTAAGTCGATGCCAGGGCAGTGGTAGTATCTTCTCTGGTAGAGGTTTGCTTCCTGGTGATGTTATAAATAAGCGTGATTGTTTCTGTGGATGGTATCCATGGTCCAGGGGTGAATGGACAATGCCCGTTCTTCTGAGGCCTAAGCCAAGTCATTATGACAATGTTCAGGGTTTAAGGCCCCGCTGCATTACAAAATTTGTGTGTTCCTATCTCTATTAGATAAGGACTTGTTTTCAATTGTAATATTTCCCATTTTAATGTGCCTATGCAAAAAAGAAACAATGCCACAAGGTATTATTGGCGCATATGGGGGCCAAGGGAACAAGTCCAGCAATCCCCATAACTTGGTTCTAACATGAACTCTAAACAGAGAGACTTTTCTACCAGAATTTCTTATTGAATAGATCACAAAACACACACACACACACACACACACACACACACACACACACACACACACACACTATGGGGGAGATTTTCGCTATATAAGAGGAGATTCAATAAGGGTTATAGCTGTTAAGGGAATACATCTAAAGAAATATTCAAAGGAATATTTATATGTCCCTTTTAGGTCTTAGAAATTGTCGCGGGGGGGGGGGGGGATGTAAAATCTGGAGCACCACTTTGATCTGTGATCTTGTGGAGTCTGAAAAATGGCTCCCAGCAGTCCCTTATCAAGAAATGTCCTCGAGCAGGGAACTTCTCAGAAACCGAGTCTGGTAGCAAGCAAAGGTCCACAGTGAAGGGAGATTGAGGACAGGAGGCTGCTGAGAGTAAATCAATAGCAACAGAGTATTGGTTTCTTCTCTGGCTGAGAGTCTATCTTTTCACTTTGGGAGCTGGTTGGAAGCTGGCTGGAGTGGGGTTAATGATCTGCTTCATGAGGAGCCAAGAACCAAGGGTAAAAAGGGTTAAAAGCGGGGGAATAGCAGGTGCGGGTGAGGGAGTGAAGGTTTAGAAATGAGCTTGTAAGATGATGAGCAAAGTGGGGGAAGGACAGTAGACAACATAGGCATTCTGTATATTGCAAATGTACATTAAACAGACAGGTATGGCGGACATTTATGCTCATGTGCATACACCATCAGAAACTAAAGATTGACCCATGGATTACAGTTGAAAAGCTAACTCAAATGAAATGGGACAGAATGCTAAAAAATAAAATAAAGCTGGCACGTTTGATATAAAGGTTATCCATTTTCTAGGCCTGTCATGCTTGGTGAGGGTAGACTATACTGAAGAGAGGCTTCATGGATTAGATTGTATATAGAACCTTGCTAGAAAAAAATCATAGTATTCGAGTCTAGAAAGTTAAGTGAAATGGTAATGAGCACTTACGTGGAGTCAATACCATGAAATAGACATATGTCACAGAGGACATATATACTAATGTGCTTATATTGGCATACACTGAGGATAAATCCATGGGGTACAGTTAAAAAACTGACCCAGTAGCAGTGAGAAAGAATGCTTTTTTAAAAGAAAAGAGTAAATAAGATAAAATTAAAAGAAAGATTATATATAATATAGTATATATATACATATATGTATATAAAGATGACTAGTCTTGTGTAATAGTTTTCCATTTTCTAGACCAATCATGGTTAGTGATGGAAAACTTTACTGAAAAAAGCCTTTATGGATTAGACTATGTATTAAGCATTTTTATAATAATTTTTATTTTGACCAAAATGGATTACATATCTTTCACAGTAATATTTTAGGTACATATTGACATTGGATTAGGGGAATTCCCACCACCAAAGTTGTTCTCCCTCCACCCCTGTTCCCAGCATGCATCCCATATTCCCCTCCCTTATCTCCCGGGTTGCTAGTATAAGTGGACCCCTCTGTGTGTAGCTTGTGTAGATTGGGTATAGATTCTGTTGTCATTGGATTGGGTTTGGTATTTAAGTCCGATCATTTTTAATATTACTTAGTGATCATACAACTGTTTGGTCTTGGTGCCCCCCATTGTTTCCCCTCAAATTGAAAGGCAGAACAAGTTATGTGGTTCTGTTTGAGGAAAAGAAAAAGAAAAAAATAAATAAAATGGGGTAAGAATCAAGCAAGCAAAAATGGGTGGAGTCCTTCTAGAGGCTATAAATATTAATTTGAGAGAAGGAAGTAAAAAGGAAGAGAAACACATCAACAATACACAAAGAAAAATCAAGTAAAAAAATCCAAAAATGCACCACAGCAATAAAAACAAACATCACATACTAACTACAGTCCTGAAATAAAAACAAAACAAAGCACAAAAGTGAAAACAATAACAGCAGCAACAACAAAACTCCCCCCAAAAATTACTTTGCGCTGCTTTTTTTTCCTGCATAGGCATAGTAAATATTGGGTGTTGTGTATGTAAATATTTTGGGGGATTACTATGTTGCTCACCCTAAACTGATTAGGTGATTGTGCCCTACCCTAGGGTGTGACCTGGCATTCTGCCCCCACCCTAGGGTAGGACCTGATTCTGCTTCCACCATTGGTTGGTATCTGATCCCACCATTGGGTGGTACCTGACTCTGGGGTATAAGAGCAAGGGTCTGTGGAAGGCGGGGGCTTTGGCTGGCTGGAACTGAAGCTGAGTCTTTGGACTTCAGTTTTGTCCTCCGAATAAAGCGAATATTTCCATGAGCCTGACTGTCTGCGAGCTGTTTACCCGCCGTTTCACCTCAGAACCATGGGCTAGACAGGGTGGCAGACGCGTGCTCCGAGCTGGAAGAAAAAGGCCTCATTCTCCATCCCACCATCAGTCAACCTCTTCAGGGGCTGAATTGCTACAATTGGGGACATTAGAAAGGAAATTCCCTTGGTCTAATAGATACAGGGTTTCTCTGCCCTTGAAGAATAGATTATGTATAAAGCATTTTTAAAAACAATCATAATTTTCAAGTCTAGAAAGCTAAGTGATATGGTAATAGGCCCTGGATGTGGAGTTTATACCATAAAATTCTGTCCAGTGGGCCTTGAGTATATCGTTTCCTTTCCTAAAAGCATTCTAAGATTATGAGCCCCATGATATTCTGTTAAACTAACTATACTTTACATGTGATGGTGCTAGCGCCTCAGCATGGTTTTGAGAATGGAGACTGATAGAAAGGAAAGTTGCCGGTGACATCCTCAAGCCCACCCCTCTGTGCTTGGTGGGGAATGGGGAAGGCCTGGGGTCCCCTTTAAAGTCCTCCCGAGCCCCCACCTCACTAGCCCCCCTGGGTAGGCACCCAGGGATGGCCCTGGAGTCTAAGAGGAAAAAGAGGGAAGGCTGTTGGGGGAGCAGAAGCCCTGTAGAAACTTGGTAGAAGGCATTCAGCTTGAAGCCTCTCAGTTCCCAAAACAACAACAATAAGGTCTTTTATAGGGAATCTTATCAGGATTAATAACAACATGCAATCAATGCCTTCCTGAATAGATTTAATTTGACCATATTAAAGTTTAGAACATTGTGAGTTTCTACATTGGGAAAAAAATTCAAAAACCTTTTAGGGCTCCAATGTGAGTACTGCTAGCTACTTATTTACTTTAGGAAAAGATGAACCTCCCATACACTGCAATCCCTACAAAATACGTTATGCCTCCTAGAGATCTGCAGAGATTTTTTAGAGTGTCACTATCTTTTCAAGAGGAAAACATCTTTGAAGCATCCTCATGGATATTTTTAAGGCTCCATCATGAGGGCCAGAGAGATATTACAATGGTTAAGCATGTAGCCCACTGGGATTTGATCCCATATGGTTCTTCAGGTCCACCAGAGGGGGCTAAGAGCTCAGAGCCAGGAGTAAACCCTGAATACTGCTGTTGTAAAAACAAAAACAAAAACATTAAAAAAAAAATGGGAGGGGTTTCCCTCCTCCGCCTGCCCCCCAGGGCCCGAGTTGCCTGGGCCGGCCATGAAGACCCGCCTGGCGTGGGGGGTCCCAGACCCCTGGACCAAGTGTTCAGCCCAGGAGATCTGTGGCCCGCTGTCCAGTCAGCGGCCCTAAGTACTCCCAACACCCAGGCGACTCAGCAACAGTTTGCATGCAGGGCAGATCGCTCTGCATTTAATGATATGCTGAAACTAGAGGATGCTCTACATCAGCCTGACATTGACGAAAGAAAAGTCTGATACCAACTATAGCGAAAGTGTGCAAAAGTTTCACCGGGACCTTGAGAATGACTGGAGTTGGGTAGACTGGTATGCCTAGAACCCAGAGTCTGTCTTATGCCAATAAACTTCTGGGGTGAGGCTTTTTTGTAATCAGGTCAAGGACTTTTTTCCATTTTCTCCATTTTTCTGGACCTATGCAAACATTGGAGATTGCCACTATCACACCTTTACTATATTTTTTTACTCTTATCCTTTAAGGAAAAGAAAATACAACTTACTGAACTTAAAAACAAATTACTGTAGTAGAATGCCTGTCTCGAATACAGGCAGGTGATGGGAAGGGGGGAGAGGGTAATGTTGCACTGGTGAAGGGGGGTGTCCTGGTTATGACTGTAACCCAAATATGATCATGCTACTTACATAAAAAATATATTTAATAAAAAAAGAAGAAAAAAAGGATCCACCATAAAGAGCTCACAGAGTGTCCCCTGCTTTGCTTTTCACTAGACCACATTTATGTTTAGGCAGAACCTCTAGTTTTACATTTCCTCTATCCCACAAATGAAATCCAGGCCCGTGTCTCAGTGAAGGAATACCACACCGAACTTCCCTCCTCCTCGGCTTCCATTTGCCGGTGTGCCCATGAGCTCATCAAGTTTGACTAACTGCCTTCTCCAAGGAGACATTTTCTGCCATGGCATCTACTTAGCCTGTTATAAGTGGTGCTGCCCACCCCCACCCCCCAAAAAAAACCTGCCATGGATTTTGGGATGACTTAAAAATTTAGTAAGCCAAGAATCCCACATTGATATTTGTATTAAAAAAAAAAAAAGAATGATGAAGCACAGCTAATCAGTACAACACATGCTGGGCAGAGTGACATTTACAAAGGCAGACGGATGGAAACGAATTGGATATTATTCTTTAAGGATTAAACCAACAACTACAATTAGATCTGAAAAGGTGAGCAGTCGAACTACTGGGAACTCAGACTTAGCCTCTGGGAACAGGGGCTGAATTGGCCGCATCCTGGGATAACCATATTTATTCTGCCAACCTGCGAGCTGAATTGTGTTTCCTATGACCAGAGAGTTGAATTGAAAGGGCTGCTGTCACCACTGTGACTAGCTTCTGGGACTGTTCATTTCTATGGCTCTGAAAGGGGCTTGTGATTGTGGGTACAATCTCCACAGATGTCCCCCTGAGTTCAGCAAGGGCTTTGTTGGGACAGAATCTGGATAGACACCTTCTCCAGTCTATCACTGGGATGACATCACAAACTGGGAGTGTATGAGAACTGAGGAAACTTTTTTTGAATGATTTCTTCTTGGAGAATTGAGAGGAACATACCTAACAGTGCTTATGGCTTACTCATGGCTCTGCACTCAGGGATTACTTCTTACAGACTCTGGGTTGCTGGGTATTAAACCCAGGTCAGCTGTGTGAAAGGCAAGAACCCTCTCACTGTATTATCACTCCAGCCCCCAAATTTCTTTCCTTTTTAAAAGGAATACCTACACCACCTGAGTATTAGAGAAACGAGCCCCTTGTTATTCCTGACTCATTTCAAGAGTAGCCTGATGAAACCACCCAAATAACAAAAAATCTGGCTGATGACCCTCCAAGCAGATTCCAATCATCATAAAATTTATGTCTCCTTGTAGAAAAACACAGCCATGCTGGGGTGCCTTGAGCCAAGGAGACACGGCAACTAGGTTTGGAACCCGATCCTTCACTGTCTCACTCAGGAAGGACTTAATCCCCACTGTGATTTTGGCTTTCTGTTCCTGATTGACCTCTCCAATAAGTATTATTTTGAGGACAGCTGCAGGAAATGTCTCTAAACTTAAAGCACATGGTCTCCAAAAGCTGCTCATCCATTTTTTTCTCTCTATTCTCTCTCTTTTTCTTTCTCTTTCTTACTCTTTTTTTTTTTTTTTTTTGGGTCACACCCAGCATCGCTCAGGGGTTACTCCTGGCTCTATGCTCAGAAATTGCTCCTGGCAGGCTCGGGGGACCATATGGGACGCCGGGATTTGAACCGATGACCTTCTGCATGAAAGGCAAACACCTTACCCTCCATGCTATCTCTATGGTCCTTTCTTACTCTTTCTTATCTCTCTCACACACATCTACATTTCAAGTCCTTTCCCACTCACTACTATGTTCTTACATTTGAGAAACGAAGGAGCAAAATACCAAAGCAAACTCAGAGACAGGAATGAGCATTTATCACCTAGCTTAAATTTTATGGAAAGTGACTCTATGGATACCAGACAAACACAACATCAAAAGATCCTGAGAAACAGGCAGTGCTGTTTAAGGGAAAAAAATGCAACATTAAAAAAAAAAAAACATTGTCACAAAGAGCCGTGTTTTCTTGCTATGCTCAAATGCAGACCTGCCAGCTTAAATTCCATGGTGCTTGGTTCCTGAGAGGTCAAGAACCAGTGATCAAGTTCATATGCAGCTATCAGCAGTTTTCCTACCTTGAGAAGCTTCACCTTTAAGGAGTCAAGTCCTGGGGCACATAGCTGCCGTTCCCAAATCCAAAACTACAAGTGTGACAAGATTCAGGCTCAGTGAAGCTCAGTTTCTCCTCACTTTTAACCCAATCCTTTGGCTGTGTGACTAGATTGGGGAACCTAGATTAAATGAATAAACCTCCCAGCAATCCTGATCCTGGACTGCCAGAGACCATGGCTACTGAAAAAAGTCTGAAGCCTGCAAGAGTTGAGTTGACCAAGATCACTTTAAAGGCTTCTCATTGGTGGTGGTGGTGGTGGTAGAAGTAGTAGTAGTAGTAGTAATAGTAGTAGTGGTGGTAGTAGTAGTAGTAGTAGTAGTAGTTGTTGTTGTTGTTGTTGTTGTTGTTTTAGTTTGAGGTTCACACTGGGCACTGCAGGATCTAATCCTGGCTTTGCATTTAAGAATTATTCATGTCGGTGCTCAGAAATGCTGGAGATCCAATCAGGTTGGCTGTGTGCAAGGCAAACAACTTCCCCACTGTGTTATGGCTCTGGCACACTCCCATTGGCTCTATTCAACAGTCCACACACCAGGCCACCTTCAATTCTTCTATTCAGATAGAAAGATCTGAAGGGCAGCAGGAGGTGGGACAGGTACTTCACAGCAAAGAGTGTGCTGCTTCCAGTAGAATCACCTTATTTAAAGGGACTGGAAATGCTTTTCCAGCCAAGGACTATGTGGATCTTTCTTTTTTTTTTTTTTTTTTTTTTTTTTTTTTTTTTTTTTGGTTTTTGGGCCACACCCGTTTGACGCTCAGGGGTTACTCCTGGCTATGTGCTCAGAAATCGCCCCTGGCTTGGGGGGGACCATATGGGACGCCGGGGGATCGAACCGCGGTCCTTCCTTGGCTAGCGCTTGCAAGGCAGACACCTTACCTCCAGCGCCACCTACCCGGCCCCTATGTGGATCTTTCTAATGTCACTCATGGGCTATACAGGACAGACAAAGTGCTGCAGACAGCTGCAGACAACAAGCACACATATCTATTCCATCACCTACCAGAACCAGACCAAGTGATTTTTGTGTGGGCTGTGTCTCAAGGGTAAATGTGTACCTCACTCTTACTTTCAGTAATGGCAGGAGTCAGTCAGGCCAATGATTTCCTCATTTCTCAGACCAACTGGGCCCAATCCAACATGCTTAAACTGGTGAAAAATATCATAAAGTGGTTATTAAATTCCAGGTGGATGACAGAAGGCTGACCACAGGGGAGACCTTCCCACCTGATAGTAGTCTACAGCCAACATGGTCCATTGGAGCATGACTCATTATTGCTCTCAAACTTGCATGAAAAATGAAATGGATGTTTCCCAAACAAATTCGGGTGTTGGTCTGATGCAGACTAATCCCATGTTTGCCCAACTGAAAATAACTCATGTTATCACTGTCCTCCATATCCCTCCCAGATACAGATCAGGACCATTTGGGGGGCCTGATAAAAACAAAAGCTATGTCTGAACTCCCAAATGGGCCAGGAACGTTATATCAAAACACCTGAGCATGAGATATAGACTAAGTGTTGATTTTCTTTCAAGTTAAAACCTTTTTATTAGTAGGATTGATTAAGGTTATTTTATAAGATAGATAATGATGATTTCTAATACACATAATTTCAGCACCACACCCATCTCCAATGTCCCTATTTCCATTCCCCAAGGACCCCAACACCCATCCCTTTCAAGCCTCCACCCCAACTCGGTTGTGTGGATCAATTCTCTATTGTGTTGCCATTGGCCCTGTCTTGCTACCCTATGTATCTGGATCTCTATTAAGTACCCTCTGCTGACAATCCCGCTCAGTGGGAAGAGAACTCTGTCATGTACAATGTGTGAGACCTTCCCACAAATCACACATTGAAGGAGAATTCTGGAGCTTGAACTTGTTACTGAAAAGTGTCTCAGAGAATCAATGTTAGTATTCACATCTAAGAAACTTGAAAAGATGACATTTCTACAAGAGAAAAGGTATTGTCAATGTCAATATTTCTCAAGTAATAAGAGACCATCACAATTTCAAAGGATTTGTAAACTCTGCTTAAGTTATGAATGCACTCAAATACATTCTGAGGTCCAACTTCTCCTTACACATCTCTGATAATTGTGAATTTCAACTTTAGGTAAGAATAAAAGTTCAATTTTTGACCTACATGATATAAAAATGCTCTAATCTCTCTCTCTCTCTCTCTCTCTCTCTCTCTTTCTCTCTCTCTCTCTCTCCCCTCTCCCCTCACCCTATAGGCTAAGCTCTTCAACCTTAACCCAGTTTACTCTCTTCACAAAATTTTTTCTGAGCTTCTGTTACTACCTTTACTGGGAAGAACTTTACGCATTACAAAGTGAATGCTGGTTGTAGGCTATATTGCCATCAGTGGTGAAAGGACTGGTGATTGATCCAGATTGTCTCTCAGCTACTGCATTATTATGTCATCTATAGTAAAGATTGGGTATATGGTAATTCATTAAAATGAAGAATCTGGGAAATAAAATTATAGCAATGAATCCAAAGCAAATGCTATAGTGGTAAATGTCAATCTTAAATTTCCAATTAAAAGTCTGGGTCCTCAACAGACACACCAAACTTCGATATAAAGATGGCACTAACTCCCAGGACAATTCTTTCTCTCAATATCAATGGACTAAATGCACCACTTAAGAGACACAGAGTGGCTAAATGGATCAAAAAACTCAATCCAACCTTCTGTTGCCTACAAGAAATGCACCTGAAGAGTCAGAACAAATATATATTCAAAATAAAAGGCTGGAGGAAAATCATCCAAGCAAACAACACCCATAAAAAGTTGGAGGCCATACTAATATCAGATAATGCAAACTTTATACTTAGGAAAGTTGTAAGGGACAAAGATAGACATTTTGTATTAATCAAGGGATATGTACAGCAGGAAGAAATCACTCTCCTAAACATATATGCACCAAATGAGGGGCCAGCAAAATATTTAATACAATTGTTGACAAATCTGAAAAATAATATCAATAACAACACAATAATTGTGGGAGATCTCAACACGGCATTGTCAACACTTGACAGGTCAACCAGACTAAAACCCAACAAGAATATACTAGACCTGAAAAAGAGAAATGGAAGAAAGAGGCCTAGTAGATATATACAGGACACTCCACCCCCAGAAGCCTGGATACACATTCTTCTCTAATGTACATAGGACATTTTCCAAGATAGATTACATGCTAGCACATAAAACATACCTCCATAATATCAAGAGGATAGAAATTTTTCAGGCTACCTTCACTGACCACAAGGCTCTGAAATTATATGTTAACTACAAAGGGAGACAGAAGAAAAACTTTAATACCTGGAAGTTAAACAGCCTAATACTGAATAACCAGTGGGTCGAGATGATATCAAAGAGGAAATCAAAACCTTCCTAGAAACAAATGACAATGGAGACACAAACTATCAGAACCTATGGGACACAGCAAAAGCGGTACTGAGAGGAAAATTTATAGCTTTGCAAGCACACATCAGGAAAGAAGAAGGGGCATACCTGAATAGCTTAATGTTGCAGCTCATAGAATTAGAAAGTACTCAACAAGAGGACCCAAAAATAGGGAGACAGAAGGAAATAACAAAGCTAAGAGCAGAAATCAATGAAGGGGAAACCTGAAAAACAATCCAAAAGATCAATGAAAGCAGACGTTGGTTCTTTGAAAAAATAAACAAGATTGATAGACCTCTGGCAAAACTAACAAAGAAAGAGAGAAAAAAACTTGATAACTCGTATTAGGAATGAAAAAGGAGAGATCACTACTGATATAGTAGAGATCCAAAGGGTAATCAGAAACTACTTTGAGAAACTCTATGCCACTAAAAATGTAAACCTGGAAGAAATGGATAAATTTTTGGACTCTTATAATCTTCCACGGTTGAATGAAGATAATATAGCATATCTAAACACACCCATCACTATTGAGGAATTTAAGACAGTAATCAAATGTCTGCCCAAAAACAAAAGCCCAGGCCCGGATGGATTTACTAATGAATTCTTTCAAATCTTTCAAGAGGAACTTCTACCAATCCTGGCAAGACTCTTTCATGAAATTGAAAAAACAGGAACACTTCCGAATAGCTTTTATGAAGCCAACATCACCTTGATACCTAAACCAGACAGAGATGCTACCAAAAGAGAAAATTACAGACCAATATCTCTGATGAATACAGATGCAACGATCCTCAACAAAATCCTGGCAAATAGGATTCAATGCCTCATTAAGAAGATCATCCACTATGATCAAGTAGGTTTCATCCCAGGAATGCAAGGCTGGTTTAACATTCGTAAATTTATCAACATAATACACAACATCAACAACAAGAAAAATAGAAATCACATGATCATATCAATAGACACAGAGAAAGCATTTGATAAGGTCCAACACCCATTCTTGATCAAAACTCTCAGCAAGATGGGAATGGAAGGAACCTTTCTCAATATAGTTAAGGCCATCTACCACAAGCCAGAGGCAAATATTGTCCTCAATGGAGAAAAACTGAAAGCCTTTCCTCTAAATTCTGGCACAAGACAAGGCTGTCCTCTCTCACCACTCCTATTCAACATAGCACTGGAAGTACTTGCTATAGCGATTAGGCAAGAAAAAGATATCAAGGGAATCCAGATAGAAAAGGAAGAAGTCAAGCTCTCACTGTTTGCAGATGACATGATACTCTATGTAGAAAACCCTAAAGTCTCTACGAAAAAGCTTCTAGAAACAATAGACTCATATAGCAAGGTGGCAGGCTACAAAATTAACACATAAAAATCAATGGCCTTTCTATACACCAACAGTAATAAGGAAGAAATGGACATTAAGAAAACAACCCCATTCACAATAGTGCCACACAAACTCAAATATCTTGGAATCAACTTGACTAAAAATGTGAAGGACCTATGCAAAGAAAACTATAAAACTCTGCTCCAAGAAATAAGAGAGGACACACGGAAATGGAAGCACATACCCTGCTCATGGATTGGCAGGATTAACATCATCAAAATGGCAATACTCCCCAAGGCATTATACAGATTTAATGCTATCCCTCTAAAGATACCCATGGCATTTTTCAAAGAAGTGGATCAGGCACTTTTGAAATTCATATGCAACAATAAACACCCTAGAATAGCTAAAGCAATCATTGGGATAAAGAATATGGGAGGAATTACTTTCCCCAACTTTAAACTGTACTACAAAGCAATAGTTATCAAAACAGCAAGGTATTGGAATAAAGACAGGCCCTCAGATCTGTGGAATAGGCTTGAATACTCAGAAAATGTTCCCCACACATACAATCACCTAATTTTTGATAAAGGAGCAAGAAATCCTAAATGGAGCAAAGAAAGCCTCTTCAACAAGTGGTGTTGGCACAACTGGCTAGCCACTTGCAAAAAATTGAACTTAGACCCCCAGCTAGCATCATGTACGAAGGTTAAATCCATGAAAGACCTTGATATCAGACCCGAAACCATAAGATACATAGAACAACATGTAGGTAAAACACTCCAGGACATTGAGACTAAAGGCATCTTCAAAGAGGAAACTGCACTCTCCAAGCAAATGAAAGCAGAGATTAACAGATGGGAATATATTAAACTGAGAAGCTTCTGCACCTCAAAAGAAATAGCACCCAGGATACAAGAGCCACCCACTGAGTGGGAGAAACTATTCACCCAATACCCATCAGACAAGGGGCTAATCTCTAAAATATACAAGGCACTGACAGAACTTTACAAGAAAAACATCTAACCCCATCCAAAAATGGGGAGAAGAAATTAACACACACTTTGTCAAAGAAGAAATACAAGTGGCCAAAAGGCACATGAAAAAATGTTCCATATCATTAATCATCAGGGAGATGCAAATCAAAACAACTATGAGGTACCATTTCACGTCACAGAAATTGGTGCACATCACAAAGAATGGCAATAAGCAGTGCTGGCGGGGATGTGGAGAAAAAGGAACACTTATTCACTGCTGGTGGGAATGCCATCTAGTTCAACCTTTCTGGAAAGCAATATGGAAATTCCTCCAAAAACTGAAAATTGAGCTCCCAGCTATACCACTCCTAGGAATATACCCTAGGAACACAAAAATACAATACAAAAAATTCCTTCCTTACACCTATATTCATTGCAGCACTATTTATCATAGCAGGACTCTGGAAACAACCAAGATACCCTTCAACAGATGAATGGCTAAAGAAACTATGGCACATATACACAATGGAATATTATGCAGCTGTCAGGAGAGATGAAGCATGAAATTTTCCTATGCATGGATGTACACAGAATCTATTATGCTGAGTGAAATAAGTCAGAGAGAGAGAGAGAGACGCAGAATAGTCTCACTCATCTATGGGTTTTAAGAAAAATGAAAGACATTCTTGCAAAAATAACTTTCAGACACAAAAGAGAAAAGAGCTGGAAGTTACAGCTCACCTCATGAAGCTCACCACAAACAGGGATGAGTTTAGTTAGAGAAGTAACTAAGTTTTGAACTATCCTAATAATGAGAATGTACGAGGGAAATAGAAAGCCTGTCTAGAGTACAGGCAAGGGTTAGGGGGGGAGGAGGGAGATTTGGGACATTGGTGATGGGAATGTTGCACTGGTGATGGGTGGTATTCTTTACATGACTGAAACCCAAACACAATCATGTATATAATAAAGTTGTTTAAATAAAAATATTTTAAAAAAAAGTCTGGGTCCTGGCTAGGGTCAGAGCTGTAAAGTTAGCCTTAAGATGTTTACAACGGTCAGACCTAAAAAAAACATGAGCTTGGGTTAAATACAGAAGAATGAGGCAAAAAGTTGTCAGACCACTAAAAAAAAATGTTTATTCAGAGACACTTCAATATGAATATAAGACACTATCAGATCAAGAAAAAATAGCTTAAAATAGAACATCAGAATTATTTTACACTGATAAATATGCAATTCACAAGACAGATCAAAGTCATAAATGTTTACTTGTTCAATCATTAAAGGCTTAGAGCTAAAATGTCTAGCAAATCGAGGGACAACTGACATACTCAGTGCAATAAGATTTTAACAGAACTTTTTGGCAGAGTAAGAGGACAAAAATAAATAGGGACATAAGGTATTAACATAATATAATTAACACTGGTTAAATAGAACTTTTAAATATATATCAAGGTGACAGTGGGACTTCTTTTAAGAAGACAATTAATAATAAATCCTGTTGTACCACATACTAAAAACAATTAAATTCCAAACTGGTAGTTTTAAGTCACATCCTCTGGACATAGATAGAAAACATCAATTTATAAGAGTATTTGGAAGTCCTCATACATGGGCATACTTATTAGAAAGTACTATTTAAAATATAAATTAACAAAAGTATACTAAAAAAATACCACGAAGCCCTTACCTTTACAAACTGAGATTCTCTCTTCTAAAGGATATACTGGCCAAAGATAAAACTAAAATATTGACTCTAAGTTATTTATAATAAATGCTCTGAGAAAATGCTAAACAAACAAATAAGCAAAAAACCCATGATAGTGCAAGAATTCAGCTTAAAATCTTATTACTAAATATTACAAAATTAAAGCAAAATGCCTGAATGAGACTTTTTCCCCAAATGATGCAAAGGAAAAGAAAAATGTTTAAGAAATAAATGACAGACACCTAGGCCACTGCCATTGCATAGCCACTGCTGGCACCACGAGGCTGCTGCCCCATCTCAGCCACCAGCACCTCAAGAATATAACCCCCTATCCCTCCACATCACAAAGGAGCCTGCCCACAAGTGAAAAGGCACCCTTATGACACTGCCCCTCCAAAGCTGCCACTGGCACACTGAGGCCAACACCCCATCTCAGCTGCTGGTGTCCTGAGGCCACTTCCCTGCTGCAGCTGCCACTGCCACCATACACACAGGCCCAACAAGTCACAAGAAGAGTGTTGCTAGTCCACTCCACAGCTGCATATTTCTTCTAGTCAGTGTGTCTCAGCACAACACATAGAAAACACCACCACACTGTAAAGGTCACAATGGGAAAAAATTGCAAAACACCACCTGCTTAGTGAATAAAGATGAGAGTTTGAAAGATGTAAGTAGTATCAGCCACTGAGATAGCCTCTCTGACAAGAACTTTAGAGAGGAAATGTGGAGGATGATCAAAGAACTCAAAGAAATCAAATTACAGAATGAACAGCCAATAAGACTCAAGAGCATATGAAAGTAGAAATAAGGAAACTTCAAGTAGAAATAACCAGGCAGAAAAACTTGGTATGTGAAATGGATAGCTTCAGAGTAACAATTGCTGAGGATATAATGTGATCTGGAAGATGAGCTGCATTAATTAACTAATTAATTAATTATTAACTCCTTAATGTACATGAACAGAAGATGGAAAAAATTCTCAAAATAAGCAAACAGACAACAATATACCTTTGGGATAAATTCTATAGGAACAACATAAGAATAATTTGGGTCCCAGAGAGGCAGGAAGAAAACCCCAAAGAAGAAGCAATAGTCAAAGACCATTAATGAAAAGTTACCAGACTTGAAGAGTGCTTCCAACCACAACCTAAATGACCAAAGAGTACCAGCTAAAAAAAAACTCAAGGCACATCCTACTCACAATGATGAAAACCACAGACAGAGAGAAAATACTGAAAGCAGCAAGATTAAAAATGGGAAACTAAAAACAAAGAAGCATCCTTAAGGTTCACAGCAAACTTATCATAAGTCAACTCCAGGCCCAAAGCAGTAAAAAACAAACAAGCAAACAAATAAACAACTCAATGAAAAGAATGCCTCACAACAAATACTTCATCCAGCCATGCTTTCACTCGGGTTTGAAGGAAAAATACACTGATTCACAGATAAACAAAAGCTCAGGCATTTGCCAACTCAAAACCAGCATTAAAATAAGGTCTACTTTAAGGCAAGACAACCCCCCAAAACACCAAACTTCTATTAAAAAAATACACAAAAATTCATGACAATCAACTCTCTCAAAGTTACTAGACTAAATGCACCAGTTAAGAGAGACACAGAGTGGCAAAATAAAATAGAAAATTGAATCTAACATTTTGCTGTTTGCAAGAACTGCATTTAAGTGTTCAGAGCAAAAGCAGGTTCAAAGTCAAAGGTTGTCAAAGGATAATCTTTCAAACGAACAACTTCTTAAAAAAATTTGAGGTGGCTATATTAATATCAGACAACATAAAATTCAGACTTTAAAAGGTTTTTTAGAGACAGAGATAGGTATCTCTTAATTATCAATGAATGTGTACAACAGGAAGAAATCTCACTTGTAAACATATATGCTTCCAATGAGGGGCCAGCAAAATACCTCAACAACTTAAAATAGACTTGAAGACAGATTATCAATAGCAACACAGTAATTGTGGAAAACTTCAATACTGTCCCAATAGATATAAAGATAAAAATTAATTCATCTATCTTCTCAGATCATAGTTCACTGAAAATAGTGATGAATTACAAATAGAAATGACAAAATAAATTTAACACCTGAAAATTAAACAGTTCACTGATGAATAACCAGTGAGTCAGAGACTAAATCAACGAGGAAATAAAAAGATTTCTGTAAACCCGTGAGAATGAAGATGGGAATTGTCAAAATTTGTGAGAAACAGCAAAATCAGTATTAAGAGAAAAATTATAGCTTAAGCATTCATCAGGAAGAAATAAAGGACATACACAAATAAGTTAATGGTACAGTTTTAAAAATTGGAAAAGGACCAACAAAATGAACCAAAAATAGGCAAGTGGAAGGAAATAATAAAAATTAGGGCAGACATCAAAGACCTGGAAACCCAAAGAGCAATTCAAAAGATAAATGAAAGCAAGAGTTGGTTCTTTGAAAAAATAAACAAGGTTGCTTAACCAGTAGCAAGACTCAAAGACTCAAAAAAAGAGAGAGAAACTTAATAAACTGAATCAAAAACAAAAAGTGGGATGTCATTGCAGATACTACAGAAATTCAAAAGGTTATCAGAGATTACCTTTTTGACAATTTTTGACAATCTCTATACCTTGAAACCAGATAACCTGGAAGACACAGTTAACTTCTTAGACTCTTATAACAACATATCACTATTGTGGAAATTGAAACCGTAATCAAAAAGATTCCCAAAATCAAAAGTGAAGGCCCAGATGGATTCACTAATCTTAAAAAACCTTGAGAGCTGTAAAGTCACCTACAAATGTAGGTGCTATATTTGAATCAGGCCAGACCCATAGACTCACTCTTTTCTCAAATGAGATGTAAACTGAGCCATGAAAGATTATGTCTACATTGGCCCATGCAGCTCAAAGCTGACCATCTTAGGAAAATAGTGAGCAAAGCCTTTCTACCTTGCCAAAGACATGCTTGCTACCTCCATCACCCAGAATCATCATTTCCCCAATGGCCTGCCTCATCACTGTTCCTCTATTATTTTCAGCATCTGTGGGATGCTGATCTGACCACATTTCAGGTATGCTGGTTGTTAGGCTGATATCACCAGGACTTTTATTCAGAGTGACTGATGGCACCTTCCCCATATCTACATTCTTCTGGAAAAGCCTGACAGCTGTAATCACACCCACAAGTGCAATTGCCTTCTTCCAAAAGGCCCTATAGCTGAGGATATGCCCCCAAATTAATAGTATCTTCATCCCTTATCTTATACCCAAAATAAAACTATTTCACTTAATAAAAACTTTAAAGAGGACCTACTGCCAATCCTTTTAAAGCTTTTCTTGGAAAATAAAGAAACAAAAACACCACCCTAATATTTTCTATGAAGCTAACATCACCTTGATACCAAAAGCAGAGACACCATAGAAAAAAGAACTACAGACTGATATCCCTGATAAAAACATATGTGAAGATTCTCAGCAAACTACTAGCAAATAGAATCCAACTGCTCATCAAGAACATCATAAACCATGGCCAAGTAGAATTCATTCCATTGATACAAAGATGGTTTAACATATGCAAGTCAATCATTATCATACACCATATCAACAAAATATCATATAATATTATCAATAGATGCAAAGAAGACATTTGAGAAATCAAGCACCAGTTCATGATAAAAAAAAACATAAGCAAGGGCTAGTGTAGCTGTAATAAAAACAAGATGGAAATTGAAGTAACTTTTCTCAACATAGTCAAGGCCATTTACCAGAAGTCTATGACAAACGTTATACTCATGCGAAAAACTAAAAGCCTTTCCTCTAAGGTCTGTCATGAGACAAGATTGCCCCTTCTCACCACTCCTATTCAATATAATACTGGAAGTACTTGCCATAACAAGTAGGTAAAAAAAAGATATCAAGGGCATCCAGATAGAAAAGGAAGAATTCAAGCTTTCACTATTTGCAGATGACATGATACAATATTTAGAAAATCCTAAGACTCTACCGAAAAGCTTTTTATAAACAATAGCTTTGTAAAACAAGGTGACAGACTAAAATTTAATGCTCAAAATCCATGGCTTTTCCTTTTCAACAAGTAGTGTTGGCACAACTGGTTACATACTTGCAAAAAAGCGAACTCAGACCCCCAGCTAACACCATGTACGAAAGTAAAATCCAAATGGATTAAAGACATTGATATCAAACCTGATATATGTAAACAATTATTATTTTCTCCTTCGCAGCTCCCCAGATGGGACTATATTAAGCTGAGAAGCTTCTGTACTTCAAGGAAATAGTGCCCAGGATTCAAGAGCCCCCCACTGAGTGGGAGAAACTATTCACCCAATACCCATCAGACAAGGGGCTAATCTCCAAAATATACAAGGCACTGACAGAACTATACAAGAAAAAAAATCTAACCCCATCCAAAAATGAGGAGAAGAAATGAACAGATACTTTGTCAAAGAAGAAATACAAGTGGCCAAAAGGCACATGAAAAAAATGCTCCATATCATTAATCATCAGGGAGATGCAAATCAAAACAACTATGAGGTACCATCTCACGTCACAGAAATTGGTGCACATCACAAAGAATGGCAATAGTACTGCTGGCAGGATGTGGAGAGAAAGGAATTCTTATTCACTGCTGGTGGGAATGCTGTCTAGTCCAACCTTTATGGAAAGGGATATGGAGATTGCTCCAAAAACTGGAAATCGAGCTCCCATATGATCCAGCTATACCACTCCTAGGGATATATCCTAGGAACACAAAAATACAATACAAAAATCCCTTCCTCACACCTATATTCATTGCAGTGCTATTTACAATAGCCAGACTCTAGAAATAGCCAAGATGCCCTTCAACAGATGAATGGCTAAAGAAACTGTGGAACATATACACAATGGAATATTATGCAGCCATCAGGAGAGATGAAGTCATGAAATTTTCCTATATATGGATGTACATGGAATCTATTATGCTGAGTGAAATAAGTCAGAGGGAGAGAAAAAAAACACAGAATAGTCTCCCTCATCTATGGGTTTTAAGAAAATTAAAAGACATTCTTGCAATAATAATAATCAGAGACAAAAGAGAGGAGGGCTGGAAGGTCCAGATCACCTCATTTAGCTCACCACAAAGAGTGATGAGTGTTGTTAGAGAAATAACTACATTGAGAACTATCATAACAATGTGAATGAATGAGGAACTAGAAGCCTGTCTAGAGTACAGGCGGGTGTGGGGTGGGGAGGAGGGAGATCTATGACATTGGTGATGAGAATGTTGCACTGGTGTTCTTTGCATGACTGAAACTCAACTACAATCATATTTGTAATCAAGCTGTTTAAATAAAGATATAAAAATCCATGGCTTTTACATATACAAATAATGAAAAAGAAGAAACATTAAAAACAATTTCATTCACAATTGTGCCTCAGAAAATCAAGTACCTTGGAGTCAACTTAACTAAAGAAAAAATATATTCAGTGCTACAAAGCACTTCTTTTTTTTAATATAATTTTTATTTTGATCATAGTGGCTTACATATTGTTGACAATAATATTTTAGGTACATATTTACATAAAATCAGGGGGGATTCCCATCCCTAAATTGTCCTCCCTACCCCTCCGTTTTTGTCCTACCTCCCATTTCCTCTTCCCTCACCCCCAGGGCGTCTAGAATATGTGGTCCCCTCTGTATCTAACCTACTACTTAGTAGTCTTGCATCAGTTTGGTCTTGATGCCTCCCTTATTTCCCCCTCTAAGTGGGGGCAGGGCTAGCTAGTTCAAGTTGCGTGGTTTTGCCTGAAAAAGAGAAAATAAATAAACTGGGGGTAAGAGTCTAATACCCCAAAAATGGGCAGAAGCCTTCTAGAGGTTCTCATCATCGATTTGGGAAATGAATGAGAAAAAGAAGGTGAAACACTCCACCAGTACCAAAAGAAGTGTCAAATATCCAGTGAGGACTCCAGCTATATCGATAAGCACCACAAAAAACAGATAAAAAACAAACAAACAAAACAAACAAAAAACAAAAACAAACAAAAAACACGCCGTGGTCTTGAAATAAGAAACATGGCGTAGCACATAACGAAAGAAAAGAAAGGAAGAGAAAAGAAAAAAAATAAGGATAATTGGGGACAACAATTTCAATAATCACATCCAAAAAGAGAAATCGACCAAAATAGCTAGGTAAATAAAAATAATAATAACAATAATAAATGAAGGTAATATATATATATATATATATATATATATATATATATATATATATATATATATATATATATATATAAATGTCCAAGGTTTTGTGTTTTTTGTATTTTTGTTTTTTTTCCCTCTTGCCCTGGCACAGTAAATATTGGGGTCATTCGAAAAGGAATTCACTTGCCCTATGTGATATGGGGTTTCTCCATCCTTGGAGTATACTGTCATGGGATCAGCTCTAGTCTTTGCTCAGGATCATTACTCTCCCGGTGGTGGTTTGTTTTTTTTGTTTTTTTTTTTGGTGTGTGGTAGACTTCTGCTCTGTCCAGGGTGATACAATCAGAGCTCTGTGTTTAGAGGTCTCAGTATCTGTATAGATCCTGAGGTGGGACTTATGGTGAAGTCAGTCTTTGTGAATCTAGAGGTTCTGTTACCTCAGTGTCATTTTAATCCATCTTCTGTGGTTGGTGATCTTGGTCTTTGCACTGATCCTAGGATGGCATCTAGGATAGCGTCTTTCTTTGTGCTTCCAGAAGCCCCTTTCCGTTACAATAGTCTCTGCCGGACCTTTGGAACTGGGGATCATGCTTATTGTGCAGGTCTTAGTTCAAACCCTAGACTAGGGCTTTTTTATTGGTCCCAAGATGTATACAGTCTGGTCGTGGTTCTAGCATCCAGTCATCTGTAAATCACGATCTTGGCTTTTGGACCTATCAGAGGGTGCCACGTCTTCTGGTTTTGTCTTGTCGTTAGCTGGTGAGGTAGGCTAAACTGCTCTAAGGTCAAGTTGTTCACATTTTCCTCATTGTCGGGATATCATGTTAGAGCTGGCCCTTGTTGTTGACCCTGCAGTATTAAGGCTGTCCCAGATGGAGTTTGTTTCTTGCAGCTGTTGTGAAGAGCTGTGCCGTTTCTATGTCTGGGATCCAGGGTTCAAGGCTGGTTGAATGGTATCTAATCACCTGAGGTCTAAGTTGATTCCACATGACATATTTTCAAGGTAGGAGATAACGCTGTATTGTAAACAACTATGAGTTCCTATCTCTAGTAGATAAGAGCTCTTTTTTTTATGTAGGATTTCCCCTTTATTTAGTGTGCCTTTGCAGAGGGAAGTGGTGCTCCATTATATTGTCGGTGTATTTGGGTTGGACAGAGTGGGTAACAGAAATAGGTCGCATACCCAAAAACGATTAAAATAAAAAAAAGGAAATAAAAGTGTATGTGCCCACAAATGTATATGTAGGGCAAACATTTAAAAAAATAAATAAGTTAAAAAAAAAAGAAAGAAATAAAATGAGTTAGCGAAGTTTTTAAAGGACCAAAGTGGTGCAAAAGACTACTTTATATTTGGGGGAGAACAGGTAAAGAGGTGGTGTATTACAGGTCTTATGCCTATGTTGAAAGTACGGTTTTTCCCGTTGTCTTTTGGATTTTTCTTGTGGTGTGTGGATTCCCAGGCATCTTCCAATCACACCCCCTGACCTTCTTCAGATTGGTAAGAATTTGCGGCAGGGAAGTCTTGGAAGAGTTCTTGCATTGGGGATACTATTGGGCCTAAGTCCGGTTTCAAGAAACAGTCCACGTTAGGGGGAGATGGTAGGGAGGGTCTCGCAGCATGAGTCCACAGGGGAGTTGGCTGTCTTTTTTTGCAGGAGACGAGGTGTGGGTTTGGCTGGGTGTCCCCTCGCCTGGGTGTTGGGTACTGGTTCGTTGGGTAGGAGGTCGATCTTGATGCCTAGAAGATTAAGGACTGAGGGTGGAGAGTTTTAATATGATGGGAGATCTGGGTGGGATTGAGGGGTGAAGGGATAGTTGGATTTCCGGGGGGGGGGGAGAAAGGGGAAGGTATATGGGAGGGGTATGAAGGAAGAGAAAAGAGAAAATACCGTAGAAAGAAAGGGAGAAGAGAAAGGGGAAAAAGTAAAGAGAAGAATAGAAGAGAAAAAAAGAAAAAAGTAGCGAGAAGAAAGGAGAGAATAGCAAGGGAATGCTGGTTTGGTTGAATGTGTTCGATGACTAGAGCCTGTAATTTAGGTCTGTACGTCACAGGTACTGCTTTGGTGGTCTGACTGGTCACGTGCTTCAATTCCTAAAAGAAGGTTTAACCTAGAGATAAAGTGTATGTTAAAGAGTTTTCTCATGGCCATCTCGTAGTGCAAGCAAGGTATGGTGTCTCGTGTGGTATCCCGAGTTGCCATCTTAGTTTGTCCGCCCTTTGTATCTAAGGGTGCCTGTGGACAGAAAAGCTGAGAGGTTATTTAAAATATAGTAAGGTAAAGGGATTAAAACGTAGTGTTATGGTATGTTGCCATTGCAGTTCGTGATTTCCCGTGGTGTTCTATACTTGTGTTCCTGTTTACGATCTCTAAGGGATTATTGTGGGCTTTTGTTGTGGGAGTCTGATTACATACCTGTTCTCTCTATGTTGCTGTTTCTGTTGTTGCTGTTTTCTTTGTGGTATAATGAGCAGTCAAGAGTTTGCGTTGTTCCTTTTTCATGTATTTTGGACACTGCTCCCACATATATGTTGACTATTACAGTGTTCGGAGTTTCTACCCTGTTAAACCCTGTTATATAATTGTTAGGTATTAGTTGTGTGTAAAATATATGTTCTAGGTGTTTCAGAATAGTGCTACCATTCTGTGTTTATCTTTTGTCTTCTGACTTACTTCGTTTAACATAACATGATCTAGGTCCATCCACGTTGCTGCAAAGTCTGTGATTGTATCATTTCTTTTTTTTTATCTTTATTTAAACACCGTGATTACAAACATGATTATAGTTGTATGATTAAAGTCATGTAAAGAGCACCCCCCTTCACTGGTGCAACATTCCCACCACCAATTTCCCAGATCTCCCTCCTCCCTACCCCCCTACACCTGTACTCGAGACAGGCTTTCTACTTCCCTCATTCATTCACATTTTATGATAGTTTTCAGTGTAGTCATATCTGCAACTGCACTCATCACTCTATGTGATGAGCTGCATGTCCTGAGCTGCACCTACCAGCCCTCATCTCTCTTGTCTCTGAGATACTGTTAAAAATGTCCTTCATTTTTCTTAAAGCCCATAGATGAGTGAAACCATTCTGCGTCTTTCTCTCTCCCTCTGACTTACTTCACTCAGCATAATAGATTCCATGTACATCCATGTATTGGAAAATTTCATGACTTCATCTCTCCTGATGGCTGCATAGTATTCCATTGTGTATATGTACCACAGTTTCTTCAGCCACTCATCTGTTGAAGGGCATCTTGGTTGTTTCCAGCGTCTGGCTATTGTAAATAGCGCTGCAATGAATATAGGAATAAGGAAGGGATTTTTGTATTGTATTTTTGTGTTTCTTGGGTATATTCCTAGGAGTGGTATAGCTGGATCGTATGGAAGCTCAATTTCCAGTTTGTGAAGGAATCTCCATATCGCTTTCCATAAAGGTTGTACTAGACGGCATTCCCACCAGCAGTGAAAAAGAGTTCCTTTCTCTCCACATCCCCGCCAGCACTGCTTGTTTTCCTTTTTTGTGATGTGTGCCAATCTCAGTGGCGTGAGGTGGTACCTCATAGTAGTTTTGATTTGCATCTCCCTGACGATTAGTGATGTTGAACATCTTTTCATGTGCCTTTTGGCCATTTGCCTTTCTTCTTTTTCAAAGTGTCTGTTCATTTCTTCTCCCCATTTTTTGATGGGGTTAGTTGTTTTTTTCTTGTATAGTTCTGTCAGTACCTTGTAAATTTTGGATATTAGCCCTTTATCTGATGTGTATTGGGTGAATAATTTCTCCCACTCAGTGGGTGGCCTTTGTATTCTGGGCACTATTTCCTTTGAGATGCAGAAGCTTTTCAGCTTAATATAGTCCCATCTGTTTATCTCTGCTTCCACTTGCTTGGAAAGTGCCGTCTCCTCCTTAAAGATGCCTTTAGTCTCAATGTCCTGGAGTGTTTCACCTACATGTTGTTCTATATACCTTATAGTTTCAGTTCTGATATCAAGGTCTTTAATCCATTTGGATTTTACCTTTGTACATGGTGTTAGCTGTGGGTCTGAGTTCGCTTTTTTGCAAGTGGCTAACCAGTTGTGCCAACACCACTTGTTGAATAGGCTTTCCCTGCTCCATTTAGGATTTCTTGCTCCTTTATCAAAAACAAGGTGGTTATATGTCTGAGGAACCTTCTCTGAGTACTCAAGCCTATTCCACTGATCTGAGGGTCTGTTTTTATTCCAATACCATGCTGTTTTTATAACTGTTTTTGCAAGTGGCTAACCAGTTGTGCCAACACCACTTGTTGAATAGGCTTTCCCTGCTCCATTTAGGATTTCTTGCTCCTTTATCAAAAACAAGGTGGTTATATGTCTGAGGAACCTTCTCTGAGTACTCAAGCCTATTCCACTGATCTGAGGGTCTGTTTTTATTCCAATACCATGCTGTTTTTATAACTGTTGCTTTGTAATACAACTTAAAATTGGGGAAAGTAATGCCTCCCATATTCCTTTTCCCAAGGAGTGCTTTAGCTATTCGAGGTTGTTTGTTGTTCCAGATGAATTTCAGAAGTATTTGATCCACTTCTTTGAAAAATGTCATGGGTATCTTTAGAGGAATCGCGTTAAATCTGTACAATGCTTTTGGAAGTATTGCCATTTTAATGATGTTGATCCTGCCAATCCATGAGCATGGTATGTGTTTCCATTTCCGCGTGTCCTCTCTTATTTCTTGGAGCAGTGTTTTGTAGTTTTCTTTGTATAGATCCTTCACATCTTTAGTCAGGTTGACTCCAAGATATTTGAGTTTGTGTGGAACTAATGTGAATGGGATTGTTCTCTTAATGTCCATTTCTTCCCTATCATTATTAGTGTATAAAAAGGCCATTGATTTTTGTGTGTTAATTTTGTATCCTGCCACTTTGCTATACAAATCTATTATTTCTAGAAGCTTTTTGGTAGAGTCTTTAGGGTTTTCTAAGTAGAGTATCATGTCATCTGCAAACAGTGAGAGCTTGACGTCTTCCTTTCCTATCTGGATTCCCTTGATATCTTTTTCTTGCCTAATCGCTATAGCAAGTACTTCCAGTGCTATGTTGAATAGGAGTGGTGAGAGAGGACAGCCTTGTCTTGTACCAGAATTTAGAGGAAAGGATTTTAGTTTTTCTCCATTGAGGATAATATTTGCCACTGGCTTCTGGTAGATGGCTTTGACTATATTGAGAAAGGTTCCTTTTATTCCTATCTTGCTGAGAGTTTTCATCAAGAATGGGTGTTGAACCTTATCAAATGCTTTTTCTGCATCTATTGATATGACCATATGATTTTTATTTTTGTTGTTGTTTATGTTGTGTATTATATTGATAGATTTACGGATGTTAAACCATCCTTGCATTCCTGGGATGAAACCTACTTGATCAAAGTGAATAATCTTCTTGATGAGGCACTGGATCCTGTTCGCCAGGATTTTGTTGAGGATCTTTGCATCTGTGTTCATCAGGGATATTGGTCTGTAATTTTCTTTTTTGGCAGCATCTCTATCAGGTTTTGGTATTAAGGTGATGTTGGCTTCATAAAAGCTATTTGGAAGTATTCCTGTTTTTTCGATTTCATAAAAGAGCCTGGCCAGAATTGGTAGTAGTTCCTCTTGAAAGGTCTGAAAGAATTCATTCGTGAATCCATCAGGGCCTGGGCTTTTGTTTTTGGGTAAATTTTTGATTACAGTTTTAATTTCCTCAATAGTGATGGGGGTGTTTAGATATGCTACCTCTTCTTTATTCAACCGTGGAAGGTTATATGAGTTCAGAAATTTATCCATTTCTTCCAGGTTCTCATATTTAGTGGCATAGAGTTTCTCAAAGTATTCTCTGAATACCCTTTGAATCTCTGCAGTATCTGTAGTGATCTCCCCCTTTTCATTTCTAATACGCGTTATCAAGTTTCTCTCTTTCTTTTGCTTTGTGAGTTTTGCCAACGGTCTATCAATCTTGTTTATTTTTTCAAAGAACCAACTTCTGCTTTCGTTGATCTTTCGGATTGTTTTTTGGGTTTCCACTTCGTTGATTTCTGCTCTCAGCTTTGTTATTTCCTTCTGTCTCCCTATTTTTGGGTCCTTTTGTTGAGCACTTTCTAGTTCTATTAGCTGTGTCATTAAGCTACTCAGGTAAGCTCCTTCTTCCTTCCTGATGTGTGCTTGCAAAGCTATAAATTTTCCTCTCAGTACTGCTTTTGCTGTGTCCCATAAGTTCTGATAGTTTGTGTCTTTATTGTCATTTGTTTCCAGGAACCTTTTGATTTCCTCCTTGATTTCATCTCGGACCCACTGGTTATTGAGTATGAGGCTGTTTAACTTCCAGGTGTTAAATTTTTTCTTCTGTGTCCCTTTGCAGTTCACATCTAACTTCAGAGCCTTGTGGTCAGCAAAGGCAGCCTGCAAAATGTCTATCTTTTTTATTTTATGGAGGTATGTTTTATGTGCCAGCACGTGATCTATCCTGGAGAATGATCCATGTACATTGGAAAAGAATGTGTATCCAGGTTTCTGAGGATAGAGTGCCCTATATATATCTACTAGGCCTCTTTCATCCATTTCTCTTTGCAGGTCTAGTATATTTTTGTTGGGTTTCCATTTGGTTGACCTATCAAGTGTTGACAAGCCTGTGTTGAGGTCTCCCACAATTATTGTGTTATTATTGATATCCTTCTTCAGATTTGTCAACAATTGTATTAAATACTTTGCTGGACCCTCATTCGGTGCGTATATGTTTAGGAGAGTGATTTCTTCTTGCTGTACAAATCCCTTGATTAGTACATAATATCCATCTTTGTCCCTTACAACTTTTCTGAGTATAAAGTTTGTGTCATCTGATATTAGTATGGCCACCCCCGCTTTTTTAAGGGTGTTGTTTGCTTGAATGATTTTCCTCCAGCCTTTGATTTTGAGTCTATGTTTATTCTGACTATTCAGGTGTGTTTCTTGTAGACAGCAGAAGGTTGGCTTCAGTTTTTTGATCCATTTCGCCACTCTGTGCCTCTTAACTGGTGCATTTAGTCCATTGACATTGAGAGAAATAATTGTCATGGGATTTATTGCCATCTTTGTGTAGAAGTTTGGTGTGTTTTTTGTTCTGTCTTGTTTTTAGAGTAGATCTTTCAGTTTTTCTTTTAAGGCTGGTTTTGAGTCTGCAAAGATTTTGAGCTGTTGTTTATCTGTGAAGCCGTGTATACATCCGTCAAACCTGAAACTTAGTTTTGCTGGGTGCAATATTCTTGGCGAAGCATTTATTTCATTGAGTTTTGCCACTATGTCCCACCACTGCCTTCTGGCCTTGAGTGTTTCTGGTGACAGGTCTGCTGTAAATTTCAAGGATGCTCCCTGGAATGTAATTTCCCTTTTCGATCTTGCTGCTTGCAGTATTCTATCTCTATCGGTGGGTTTCATCATGGTGACTATGATGTGTCTTGGGGTGTTTCTACTGGGGTCTTTTTTAGCTGGTACTCTTCGGGCATGCAGGATTTGGTCACATGTTTTCTTTAACTCTGGTAGTTTCTCTGTGATGATGTTCTTAACCATTGATTCTTCCTGAAGATTTTCTTCTTGGGTCTCTGGAACTCCAATGATTCTAAAGTTGTTTCTGTTGAGCTTATCAAAGACTTCTATTTTCATCTTCTCATATTCTTTGAGTAAATTTTCCATTGTCTGATCATTTGATTTGAGGCTTTTTTCCAATCTCTTCTGCTGTGTAAAGTTGTTATGCATCTCGTCTTCTAAAGCACTAATTCTATCCTCAGCTGCTATTAACCTGTTGGAAAGCTCATCCATTATGTTCTTCAATTCGTCTACTGAGTTTTTCAGACCTGTTATCTGATGTGATATTTCAGTTTGGAGTTTTCTGATTTCTATCTTCATATTCTCTTGATTTTTATTAGTGTTCTGATTTATACTTTTTTTGATATCTGTTAGCAACCTCCATATTTCGTCTCTAAACTCCATTTCTGAAAGACTGCTTAGGTAGTTGGTCATTGTTGGGTCATCAGAGTTTCCATCTTCATTCTCTATGGTTGAAGTTGGTCTGCATAGTCTCCCCATTGTCACGCTTACGCTGTGGGTTTTTCTACGTGTTGTGGTGGTACTCATTGGCTAGGTGGAGTGCGCGGCCGCGAAGCACAGCGGAGCGGCCGCGCTAAGGCCCCCAAACACTCACCTCAGCCGAGGCAAGCCGTCAGGGGATGCCAGGAGAAGTCCCCAAATGTCCACAATCCACAACTCCAACAGAAAACACACGCCTCAGGAGACATGCCTTGAAGAGATTAATGCTGAAGGAGGTCAAAGTTCCCAGGTTGATGCAGGCTGGGGGAGGTCCCAAAATGTCTGCCGGGCCTAGGGGTCCAGCAGTCAGCCTGATCTGCAACTCCGGCCCCCAAACACTCACCTCAGCCGAGGCAAGCCATCAGGGGATGCCAGGAGAAGTCTCCAAATGTCCACAATCCACAACTCCAACAGAAAACACACGCCTCAGGAGACATGCCTTGAAGAGATTAATGCTGAAGGAGGTCAAAGTTCCCAGGTTGATGCAGGCTGGGGGAGGTCCCAAAATGTCTGCCGGGCCTAGGGGTCCAGCAGTCAGCCTGATCCACAACTCCGGCCCCCAAACACTCACCTCAGCCGAGGCAAGCCGTCAGGGGATGCCAGGAGAAGTCCCCAAATGTCCACAATCCACAACTCCAACAGAAAACACACGCCTCAGGAGACACGCCTCAGCCGAGGCAAGCCGTCAGGGGATGCCAGGAGAAGTCCCCAAATGTCCACAATCCACAACTCCAACAGAAAACACACGCCGATTGTATCATTTCTAACTGCCATGTAATATTCCATTGTGTATATGTACCACATCTTAATGATCCATTCATCCGTTGTTGGACATCTAGGTTGGTTCCAAGATTTGGCTATTATACTGAGTACTGCGATAAATAGTGGGGTGCATACGTATTTTGGAATGAATGTCCTTCCATCTTGTGGGTATATGCCTAGGAGAGCAATTGCTGGGTCAAATGGCAGCTCAATTCTGAGTTCTTTGAGCACTCTCCAGACTTTCCTCCATAGGTGTTGGACTAGGGGGCATTCTCACCAGCAGTGGATGAGAGTACCTTTCATACCGCATCCCCGCCAACAAAGGTTGTTTCCATTATTTTTGATGTGAGCCATCCTCACTGGTGTAAGGTGGTATCTCATTGTTGTCTTGATTTGGATCTCCCTGATGATGAGTGAAGGTGAGCATGTTTTCATGTGTTTGTTGGCCATCCTTCTGTCTTCCTCAGAGAAGTGTCTATTCATTTCATCTTCCCATTTTTTTATAGCTTTGTTTGGTTTGGGGGGGCTCAGCTTTCTGAGTGCTTACAAAGCACTTCTTAAAGAAATAAAAGATGACAATAAAATGGAAATATACCTTCTTTTCATGGATTTAAATTATTGTCAAGGTTTAATTCAATCCATCTAAAAATATTCATGATATTTTTCAAAGGAGTGGATGAAACACTCCTGAAATTGATTTGGAACAATAAACATCCATGAATATCTAAAGCAATCCTGAATAAGAAGATGGTAGGAATCACCTCCCCCAACTTTAAAATACTATAAAGCAGTAGTCATTAAAACAGCATGGTATTGGAACAAAAACCAAGTATAATTCATTCCACAGATACAAGGATGGTTTAATATATGCAAGTCAATCATTAATATACACCATATCAACAAAACCTACCAGTCTTTCCTGGAAGTGTGCGAAGGGATTTTATTGAGCAAGTGACTGTCAGTCAGTACCTAATTATTTCCCTAGAAAATTATTTTCCTTAGGAAAAAAAAAAAGAAAATGGGGGAGGGTTACAAAGCCTAACTCATTGAGATAGGTCAGATCATATGCTATAAGTGTGGCAATATAGGACATTTACAAAAACAATGCAGCTCACAACTTCTTTTTGTACCCGCACAAGGACCCACCCCCTCAAGACCAAGACTTAGTGAACCTGTCTTGAGAAACTGGATCAGGGGGCCAGTCCCTGGCCATTTAAAATTAGGGAACCTTTTCATCAGTGGTTCAGCTTCTCAGCCTGGACTAAGAGAATTCTGCAGTTTTACTTCATTAAACTGTGCCACAACAGGAAGCTGCAATTTAGAAATTCCCTGTCTGGAGGACTTGACCATCCATCCAGCTCCATGCCCTTATAAGATTAGGTCAGCATAACAGGGACACTTCATCAAAGGACTGTGAGGATTATTTTAGGACGAAGCAGTTTAATGCTCAAAGGTATAGTAATTCACCTGGGGATTATAGATTCTGACCACAAAGGAAAATAATAGTTCTTGTTTCAGTATCCACAGTCTGGACCTTTAAGAAAGGTGACAATATAGCCCAAATTATATTACTTCCTTATGTTATGCCTGGAAAATCAGAATGAATTAGGGAAGGAGGCTTTGAATGTACTAATCCTGAAGCTTCTGCTAATGTATTTATAGCTTTTATTGCTAAACTTAAAGAGGAACAACCAATGTTAACTCTTGAAATTCAGGGCAGAAAATGTGAAGGTATATTTGATTCAGGAGCAGAAGTGTCTGTAACTTCTTTAAGAAATAAAAGCTATAAGGGGCCGGAGAGATAGCATGGAGTTAAGGTGTTGCCTTGCATGCAAAAGGTCATTGGTTCAAATCCTGGCATCCCATATGGTCCCCCGAGCCTGCCAGGAGCGATTTCTGAGCATGGAGCCAGGAGCAACCCCTGAGCGCTTGTGGGTTGTGACCCAAAAACCAAATTAAATTAAAATGGTTATATTGTTATTAATGTATTATTATATTATTAATGTTTTATCAATTGTAACAATAAAATGCTATATTTTTGTCAATAGAATAGCTAAATATATTTAAGGAAGTAATTAAAACATGAAAACCAAAAACAAGAAATAAAAGCTATAAATGCATTAGCAGATACCTCAAGATAAGTACTTCTTAAGCCTCCTTCCCTAATACATTCTGATTTTCCAGGCATAGCATAATGGAAATTTTTATGTTCCAATCCGGATTCCCCAGTATCCATCCACAGCACAAATTTAGAGGTGCTTAGAAACTTAGTTTATGAACAGTTGAGGCTGGGACACACTGAAACCTCTTTTTCTCATTGGAATTCTCCAGTATTTATTATTAAGAAACAAGTCCTTTGGACTCCTAATACAATGTTCATTACAATGTCTTAACAAATATTTTAAATCATCTATTTCCCTTTTGATTTTACCTGACTATATCTTTTTTTTTTTAGCAGATTAAACTCAATTGAAAATAATCACTCTTGGTTTAGGTGATTTTTTTTTTATTTTTGGGTCACACCTGGCAGCACTCAGGGGTTCCTCCTGGCTCTACACTCAGAAATCATTCCTGGCAGGCTCGGGGGACCATATGGGACGCCGGGATTTAAACCACTGATCTTCTGCATGCAAGGCAAACACCTTACCTCTATGCTATCTCTCTGGCTTCATGCCTATATCTTCTAATGTCTCTCTCCACAGAGATCCTTGGATAAGGCATCTGACTTCCATAGACTCTTTATACAGTGCTCATTATCATATCTGTTAGTATTCTAGTCTTAATATTAATTATTATTGTTTTAAGAATGTTCTATGCATGTTCTAAACCAGGAAGCCTTTTTTCAGCAAAATTCACATCCATCAATGTCAATTACTCCAGGGAACTAGAAAACTTTTTCATCTAACATGCTGGCTTTATATTTTGAAATGCTTTGACCCATTCTACCTGAGTCAATTTTCCCTATGAATCAATCCTTTTGTCCTTCTATGTGTGAGTGTGTGTATATGGTGGCCACTGCTATGTTTGATGTTCATCCATATTATAAGTACTGTCTGTTTATATTGTATTTATCTCTTTCTTCTTGTATATGGCCATTTTCTTTACCCGAGAAAATATGATGTCACTGCTGTGGTCGCACTGGTGCTTATGGTGCCACTCAGGTGTAAGTCTGAAGGATTCATATAAATCAGCCCAGTTGGACTTGCTGGGGACAGCCCACTGCATGGAAATGGGACTCAAGAAGTACAATTGGTATGTAAACTACTCGTTGTCTCTCCAGTGGTTCAGTCTACATGAAGGTCTCCTGCTTTATGTGACATAAAGCTCTGGCTGCTGCTGCTGTCAGAATCACTCGAGTCTTTGAACTGCAAGTCATCTTCAAAGAAGATGTTGTTGTGATGTATTCTCTGTGGTCAATTTATACCACTTCATTTCACCATAGATTTCATTTCATTTTCATTGCATTTCATTTCACAACTGATTTCAGCTTTTGAGAGATCTCTGATCTAGGAAATTTCCTGATCTGTGAATGCTCTGAGCTGTTTTTTCAGACCCCATAAGACTACATTGTGGACTGAAGTTGTGATCCAGAATGTATTTACTCTCCTGAGGTTGTTTGTTTTATTATCTTCCCCTTAGGCTCCAATAGAATCTTATAGCAATGTTTATTTTGCATAGATGCATTAAAATAAGAAAATATTAGAAACTAAGAGAAGTTATTATGCATTAGACATGAGAACTCAGTAATTTCTTGCTACAGGGGTCTTCCACCCTGGACATTTGTTTTAGTGAGTTAAATTAGGTTTTATTCACTTGGACATCAGCCAATTACCCCTAAATCTTGGATCCAGCATGGTTCTCTGCACCTACACCAGGAATCTACCAGTACAGACCCTGGATCTGCACTGACAGGCCACAGCCTGGTCTCTCCACTCAATATCTAGAAAAGTTCTGGAGATCGGAGTCTCTTCTAATCCTAAAGAGAGATGGGATAAATCCCCTTCAATCAGGACACTCCTACCAAGGATGAGAGGCCCAAGACCACTTTCTGGCTCATCATTTTGATTTGACTTTCACATCTTTACAATGGCCAAACCTAAGTAACATTGACATTACAGGGAGAACATAAAGGTAGGTTGGCCTAGAAAAATTGGAGATTGTCTAGGAATGAATGGAACTTTCTTGGCACTTACTTACTCTAGGATGGGCTAACATGCTAACCTGAGAGTGAAAACTGTGTTTGAGGAAAACCTTTCTTGGGATCTTGAAGAAAGACTATAGGGTTAGACAAATTAGTGTTCCTGAAGCCTATAGATGTTCTTAAGGCATGATGCTTCTTGATTAGGGATACCCTGTTTATAGGTCAAAAATTATTTTATATTTTTCCAACTTTTGCTGCACCTATGCAAAATATTGCCAACCTTTATCTTTATCCTTAGAGGCATCCACCCTATTCTCAGAACCATGGGGTGTGAATTATTTTGTTTTTTGTATTATTTTATTTTTCAATTAGAAGGAGATGTTGGATTATTGATTCCACTTTAATAAATATTCATACTCAACCCTATGATGTAATCTGGTGATGGAATTATTGGATTATTCCCTACTTGGTATTTCTCTCCCACCCTGGTTCTTGTGAACAAAAGCAGGAGTCTGAGGAAGGTAGGCACTCATTCTTCAGTCTTTCTCCACTAAGCTGCTTTTCTTCTTGGGAGTAGAAGGCTTTTGTGGTGGGATTCCTAGCTTGAATGTTAGATTTCCTAAACTATTTACTGTACTTTTTCATTGTGTAGATTATTTCCTGTGTCAACATTTGCTTCCAGACAGCATCTCACCAGATCCTCATTTTGGAGCCTGGGGCTCCAGTTATAAATGGGTAGAAGAAATCAACAGACATTTCCTCAAGGAAGAAATACAGATGGCCAAAGGGCACTTGAAAAAATGTTCCACATCCCTAATACAGGGAGATGCATATCAAAACAACAACTAGATACCATCTCACATCACAGAGACTTGCAAATATCACAAAGAACAAGAAAAAAACAATGGTGGCAGTGGATGTAGGGAGAAAGGAACTTTTATTCACTACTGGTAGGAATATAGACTGGTTCAGATATTTTGGAAAACAATATTTATATTCCTAAAAAATCTAGGAATTGAAATTTCATTTGATCCAGCAATACCACTCCTATGGGTATACCCCAGGAATGCGCGTGCGCGCGTGCACACACACACACACACACACACACACCAATACAAAAATGCCCTGTGAACTCTTATGTTCATTGCAGCACTATTTACAGCCAGAATTTGGAAACAATCCAAGTGTCTGAGAACCAAGGAATGGCTAAAGAAACTGGTACATAATGGGGTATTATGCAACTGTTAAAAATGAAGTCATAAAATTAGCTCATACAAGGATGGATATGTAGATTATTATGCTAAGTGGAATGAGTCAGAGAGGTACAGACATAGAATAATCTAACTTATTTGTGGTTTATAAGAAAAATAAAAGATTGTATAAAAATAATATCCAGAAACAATAGGGATGAGGGCTAGGAGGAGCAGTCTGTGGTAGGAAGTTTGTGACTAAGCTTGAGTCAGGTTTGCAATTAGGGTAGAAAAAGCATACACTGTGACAATAATAATTGGAACTGATTAATCTGGACAAAAACAGGGTGCTGAAAGGGAATAAAGTGATAAACACGGTGCCCCTTCATTAACAATCTTGCAATCCATAGTGTCAATGGGGAGAAAGTATAAAGGGAGGGAGAGGAGTGAAATATCTGCCCACAGACTGGTGGTTGAGAGTGGGAGAAACATTGGCAACATGTGTGACAGTAAATGTGTACTGGTGAAGGAAAGTGTACATTGTTTTTCCTGAAACTCAACCATGAACAATTTTGTAACTGTGGTGATTAAATAAAAATAAAAAAAGAAATAAATGACAGATAAATATTTTTAGTTTCCAATAATTTATGAAAGAAAATCAATAACCTGTATAGTTAATATGCACATCAAAGTTTGATTTGTAAGCACAAATATTAAGAGTAAAAAAACAGATAATGAACTCCTTTTATGAGGCTAATATCACACTCATTCCCAAAGAAGGCAAAGACACCACCAAAAAAGAAAACTACAGACCAATCTCACTAATGAACATAGATGCAAAGATACTCAACAAAATCTTAGCAAACCGAATCCAACACTTCATCAAAAAGATATACATCACGACCAAGTGGGTTTCATACCAGGAATGCAAGGTTGGTTCAACATACGCAAATCAATAAACATGATACATCACATCAACAACATGAAAGACAAAAACCACATGATCATATCAATCGATGCCGAGAAGGCGTTTGACAAAATCCAACATCCTTTCATGTTAAAGACACTCAGCAAAATAGGGTGAGAAGGAACCTTCCTCAAGATAGTTACAGCTATTTATGAAAAGCCTACAGCCAACATTATACTTAATGGCGAGAAACTAGAAGCATTCCCACTAAGGTCAGGAACTAGGCAAGGCTGTCCACTCTCTCCACTCTTATTCAATATAACCTTAGAAGTCCTAGCAATAGCAATCCGACAAGAGAAGGGAATCAAAGGAATTCAAGTAGGGAAAGATGAACACAAGCTAGCTCTATTTGCCGACGATATGATGATATACATCAAAAACCCTAAAGAGTCCACAGTAAAACTCCTAGAAACAATCAACCAATACAGCAAAGTGGCTGGATACAAAGTCAATACACAAAAGACAGTAGCGTTTCTATATACAAACAATGAAGTTGAGGAGAGAGAGATTAAAAATACAATCCCATTTAAGATAGTATCAAAAAATATCAAGTATCTAGGAATAAACCTTACAAGAGAAGTGAAAGACCTATACCAGGGAAACTTCAAAACACTTCAGAAAGAAATTGAAGAAGATCTAAAGAAATGGAAGAACATCCCATGCTCATGGATAGGTAGAATTAACATAGTCAAAATGACTATCTTACCCAAACTTCTATATAGATTTAATGCAATCCCTATCCAAATTCAGACACAATTCTTTAAAGAAATAGAACAATCAATCACAAAATTCATCTGGAACCACAAAAGACCCAGGATAGCCAAACACATACTGAAAAACAAGAAGCTGGGAGGCATCTCCTTACCTAACTTGAAACTATACTATAAAGCCATAGTAATTAAAACAGCATGGTACTGGAACAGAGACAGGAACTCAGACCAGTGGATCAGAACAGAATTCCCAGACATAAACCCCCAGATATACAGCCAACTAATATTTGATAAAAGAGGCAAGAATCTGAAATGGAACAAAGAAAGCCTATTCAACAAATGGTGTTGGTACAACTGGAAAACCACATGTACGAAAGTGAAAATTGACCCATACCTCACTCCTTATACAAAAGTCAACTCAAAATGGATCAAAGACCTTGAAATCAGACCTGAATCTATAAAGTTTATCGAGAATAAAATAGGCAGAACACTCGAAGACCTATATATCAAAAAGGTCTTTGAGAACGGAGCACCAATGGCAAGAACGTTAGCATCAAATATAAACAAATGGGACTACATCAAACTAAAAAGCTTCTGCATGGCAAAAGAAACCCTACTTAACGCAAGAAGACAGCTAACAGAATGGAAAAAAATCTTTTCACTTGACATATCAGATAAAGGGCTGATATCTAGAACATACAAAGCACTCAGAAAGCTGAGCCCCTCAAAACCAAATAAAGCCATAGAAAAATGGGGAGATGAAATGAATAGACACTTCTCTGAGGAAGACAGAAGGATGGCCAACAAACACATGAAAACATGCTCACCTTCACTCATCATCAGGGAGATCCAAATCAAGACAACAATGAGATACCACCTTACACCAGTGAGGTTGGCTCACATCAAAAATAATGGAAACAACCTTTGTTGGCGAGGATGCGGTATGAAAGGAACTCTCATCCACTGCTGGTGGGAATGCCCCCTAGTCCAACATCTATGGAGAAAAGTCTGGAGAGTGCTCAAAGAACTCAGAATTGAACTGCCATTTGACCCAGCAATTGCTCTACTAGGCATATACCCACAAGATGGAAGGACATTCATTCCAAAATATATATGCACCCCACTATTTATTGCAGCACTCAGTATAATAGCCAAATCTTGGAACCAACCTCGATGTCCAACAACAGATGAATGGATCATTAAGATGTGGTACATATACACAATGGAATATTACATGGCAGTCAGAAACGATACAATCACAGACTTTGCAGCAACATGGATGGACCTAGATCATGTTATGTTAAACGAAGTAAGTCAGAAGACAAAAGATAAACACAGAATGGTAGCACTATTCTGAAACACCTAGAACACATAATTTATACACAACTAAATCCTATCAAATAACAGGGTAGAAACTCCGAACACTGTAATAGTCAGCATAGACGTGGGAGCAGTGTCCAAAATACATGAAAAAGGAACAACGCAAACTCTTGACTACACATTATACCACAAAGAAAACAGCAACAACAGAAACGGCAGCATAGAGAGAACAGGTATGTAATCAGACTTCTACAACAAAGGTCCACAATAATCCCTTAGAGTTCATATACAGGAACACAAGTATAGAACACCAAGGGAAATCACGGACTACAATGGCAACATACCATAACACTACCTTTTAATGCCTTTATCTTACTATACTTTAAATAACCTCTCAGCTTTTCTGCCCACAGGTGCCCTTGGATACAAAGGGCGGACAAACTAAGGTGGCAACTCGGGATACCACACGGGATACCATACCTTGCTTGCACTACGAGATGGCCACAAGAAAACTCTTTAACATACACTTTATCTCTAGGTAATACCTTCATTTAGGAATTGAAGCACGTGACCAATCAGACCACTGAAGCAGTACCTGAGACGTACAGACTTAAACTACAGGCTCTATTCTTCGAACACATTCAATCAAACCAGCATTCCCTTGCTATTCTCTCCCCTCTTCTCACTACTTTTTTTTTTCTTTTTCTTCTTCTATTCTGCTCATTACTTTTCTCCCTTTCTCCCCCCCTTTTCTCTCTAAGGTATTTTCTCTTTTCTCTCCCTTCAAACCCTTCCCATACACCTTCCCCTTTCCCCCCTCCGGAAATCCAACTATCCCCTCACCCCTCAATCCCATCCAGATCTCCCACCATATTAAAACTCTTCACCCCCAGTCCTTATTCTATTAGGCATCAAGATCGACCTCCTACCCAACGAACCAGTACCCAGCACCCAGGCGAGAGGACACCCAGATAAACCCACACCTCGTCTCCTGAAAGAAAAGACAGCCAACTCCCCTATGGATTCATGCTGCGAGGCCCTCCCGACCAACTCCCCCTAACGCGAACTGCTCCTTGAAACCGGGCCTAGATCCAAAAGTATCCCCAATGCAAGAACTCTTCCAAGACCTCCCTGCCGCAAATATTTACCAATCTGAAGAAGGTCAGGGGGTGGGTTAGGAAGATGCCTGGGAACCCACACACCACAAGAAAAACCCAAAAGACAATGGGAAAAACTGTACTTCCAACATAGGCATAAGACCTGTAATACACCACCTCTTTACCTGCCCTCCCCCAAATGTAAGGTAGTCTTTTGCACCACTTTGGTCCCATAAAAATTTCGCTAACTCATTTTATTTCTTTTTTTTTAATTTATTTATTTATCTTTTTTTAAATGTTTGTCCTTCATATATATTTGTGAGCACATACAGTTTCAATCCCCCCCCCTTTTTTTTCTTCGTTTTTTGGTATGTGACCTGTGACTGTTATCCCATCAGTCCACCCACGAATACACAGACATTATAATGTAGCACCACTTCCCCCTACAAAGGCACACTAAGTAAAGGGGAAATTTTACATTTAAAAAAAATAAAAGAGAGCTCTTATCTACTAGAGATAGGAACTCATAGTTATTTAAAATATAGGGATATCTCCTGCCTTGAAAATATGTCATGTGGAATCAAATTAGACCTCAGGTGATTAGATACCATTCATCCAGCCTTGAACCCTGGATCCCCGACATAGAAACGGCACGGCTCTTCACAACAGCTGCAGGAAACAAACTCCATCCAGGACGGCCTTAATACGACGAGACCAACAACAAGGCCCAGCTCTAACATGATATCCTGACAACGGGGAAAATGCGATCATCTTGACCTTAGAGCAGATTAGCCTACCTTACCAACTAACGACAAGACAAAACCAGAAGTCTTGGCTCCCTTTGGTAGGACAAAAACCCAAGATCGGGATTTACAGATGACTGGCTGCTTGATCCACGACCAGACTGTATACATCTTGGGACCAATAAATAAGCCCTAGTTTAGGGTTTGAACTATGACCTGCACAAGAATCATGATCCCCAGCCCCAAAGATCCGGCAGAGACAATTGTAACGGAATGGGGCTTTAGGGAGCACAAAGAAAGACGCTATCCTAGGTGCCACCCTAGGCTCAGTGCAAAGACCAAGATCATCAACCACAGAAGATGGATTAAAATGACACTGAGGTAACAGAACCTCTAGAACCACAAAGACTGACTTCATCATAAGTCCCACCTCAGGATCTGTACAGATACTGAGACCTCTAAACACAGAGCAGAAGTCTTCCACACACCAAAGGAAAAAAAAAAAAGAAAGAAGAAAAAAAAAAAAAACACCACCGGGAAAGTAAAGGATCCTGAGCAATGTCTAGAGTTGATCCCATGACAGTATGCTCCAAGGACGGAGAAATCTCATATCTCTTAGGCCAAGTGAATTCTTTTTCGAATGACCCCAATATTTACTGTGCCAGTGCAGGAGGGAAAAAACAAAAATACAAAAAGCACAAAACCTTGGTTATTTTTTTGATATAAATATATATATTACCTTTATTTATTATTGTTATTATTATTTTTGATTTACCAATCTATTTTGGTCGATTTCTCTGTTTGGGTGTGATTATTGAAAGTGTAGTCCCCAATTATACTTATTTTTTTTTCTCTTCCTTTCTTCTCTTTCGTTATGTGCTATGCCATGTTTCTTAATTCAAGACCATGGCGTGATTTTTGTTTGTCTGTTTTTGTTTTGTTTTTTTTTCTACTTGTTTGTTTGTTTTGTCTGCTCTGTGTGGTGCTTATCGATATAGCTGGAGCCCTCACTGGATATTTGACACTTCTTTTGGTACTAGTGGAGTGTTTCACCTACTTTTTCTCCATCTCCCAGATTGATGATGAGAGCCTTTAGAAGGACTCCGCCCATTTTCGGGGTATTAGACTCTTACCCCAGTTTATTACTTTTTTCTCCTTCAAACAAAACCACGCAACTTGAACTAGCTAGTCCTGACTCCAGTTAGAGGGGGAAATAAGGGAGGCATCAAGACCAAACAGGTGCAAGACTACTAAGTAGTGGGTTAGATACAGAGGGGACCACATATTCTAGCCGCCCTGGGGTGAGGGAAAAGGAAAAGGGAGGTAGAATAGAAACGGAGGCGTAGGGATGACAATTTGGCGATGGGAATCCCCCCTGATTTTATGTAAATATGTACCTAAAATATTATTGTCAACAATATGTAAGCCACTATGATCAAAATAAAAATTTATATTAAAAAAAACAGATAATGATTTATACATTTAATATGTGCTTGTCAGTGGTTTGTATGTTCCCAACAATCCTACAAGAAATGTTCAAGTTAAGTATGTTTTAAACAATGCTACAAAAAATGTTTTTAAGATAGATAGTTTCTAAGATAAGATAGAGATAGCATGGAGGTAAGGCATTTGCCTTTCATGCAGAAGGTTATTGGTTCAAATCCCGGTATCCCATATGGTCCCCTGTGCCTGCCAGGAGCGATTTCTGAGTTGGAGCCAGAAGTAACCCCTGAGCACTGCCAAAAAAAAATAAGATAGATAATTGTAATTTATAAGAAACAGCAGTGACTTGTCCATTCAGAGTACCAAAAGACATTTCTCATAGATATGTGGTCATCATGCACTTTCTGATTATGACTTTCTAAACCCCTAAAATTTTAAGAACAACAATGGGAACATTTCTGGCACCACCAGGTGAAAGGGCTGTCTTGTACTTCATAACAAGTCCCTTTAGATCACTGCTGGGCTTATGATAATGGAAGTGATTTCTGAGAAGCACCTAAGAATGGCAGGTACAGAGAATGCACAGAGTGCTGGAATATTCTACAGAGAGGTCTAGAGGTTGAATCAATTACAACCATCAATCGTCATGAGTTGATCAATCATGCATATGTTCATGAAGGAGAGGAAGAGGAAAATAGGAAAAAGGGAGGGGTAGGAGAGATGGATGGAGGGAGGGAGAGGGAGAGAAAGAGAGATAAACAGGAAGACAAAGACACTTGGAACTTTGCTATTAATCTCTCCATGAGACTGCAGATTCACAGTCTTTAAAGTACTTAAAAACTGAACCAGGGATAGTACATGATTAAGGTGCTTAACTTGCATGTGGCCAACCCAGATTCTATCCCTGGCATTTTATATGGTCTCTCAAGCACTGCCAGAACTGACCCCTGAACACAGAGCCCAGAATAGCCTCTAAGTGCTGGAGGGTGTGTCTGCATCTCATTCTTCCTCCATCATATCCTTAGAAATTGGTCCTAAATCTCTTTAATAAAGGGGCTTTCTGTGTCCTGTAAGCAACTCTGTAGCAAATAAGTTCAACTCAACGAAGAGGTGTGATGGAAGCTATGGTGTAAAGGCACCTATCAGCAGTGCAGATGACAATCTAGGCTAGTAGGTGACTTTGGATGTGGGAAGGACAATCTTTGTGGACTGGATTCTTCACCCAACAACTGGATGTTCTCTCTGGAAGACAGTGCCCACACTGAATTAAACTGGGTTGAGTTCTAGATACCTTTAATGACTGATATAAAAAAATTCTACACACACACACACACACACACACACACACACACACACACACACAATTGAGTTGGGTAACCCCAAAGCATATGTTACTCTTTCTGTTTGACTAATTAGGATATTGTGGTAAATACAACTAATGAACCCAATACGACCCAAATAGCAGAAGTGGGATTAAATACTGTCACTTAGTTCCATGAGCCTTAATCAGGGCTTTACAAAACCTATCATATAAATCAGAGTTTTAAAGCACAAATTAAGAGCTAGAATGATAGTACAGTATGTAGGGTGTTTATGTAGGCCAGATTTATATCTCTGGCACAGCATATAGTCTCCTGTACAGGCCAGGAGTAATTCCTAGTACAGTCAGGAGTAAGCCCTGAACATTGTGTGTGTGGCCCCCCCAAAAAACAAAGAGAAAATTAATAATGTGTAAGATAATAACAAACATGTTAATACTAAGTAAACTTGAATATCTCAATACCATTGATGAATTGCTAGAAAATAAGACTCATTAGAAATGGACTCAGTGGGGCCGGAGAGATAGCATGGAGGTAAGGCGTTTGCCTTTCATGCAGAAGGACGGTGGTTCGAATCCCGGCATCCCATATGGTCCCCTGTGCCTGCCGGGTGATTTCTGAGCCTAGAGCCAGGAGTAACCCCTGAGTGCTGCCGGGTATGGCCCCCCAAAAATAACAAAAAAAAAAAAAAGAAAAAGAAAAAAGAAATGGACTCAATGAAAATCCAAGTATATCACTATCCAAGAAAAATGGAATAAATCCTATTAGTATCAACTCTAAAGAGGCAAGAATGTCTTATTTTTTAGTAGCTACTATTTTACAATTCTTAAAGGTAATCACTTTTCCTCTGTATAACTATTTGTAAAAAAAAAAATAAATAAAAAGAGTAAAAGTGTCCTGACTCCTTTGTAAAGGTTAAGTAAATTGGCTGCTAAAATCTAAAATCCAGAGTCACAGACAAATGCTCCAGTACAGATTTACACGCTGCAATAGAGAAACATGCTAAATATGTTTCTAAACATATTTAAATATGTTTTTAAACATACCAGCTATGTTTTGAAAGAGTCATTTCCCTCAAGTAGATTTTATTTCAAGAAACCAAGAGTAATTTAAAATCAGGAGTCATTTAATATTCAGAAATATATTAACATAATTTTTTAAATAATCAAGAGAGGAATACCAAGGAGTTTTTAACAAAATTCATATTCATCCTCACTTTCCTTTTTTTAAAAAATGGCAGAAATCAGTGCAAAAAGGATTCTTTGCTAACGTTATAAAGTAGGTCTCACATACTTAACTCAGATACCAAGCTCTGGAGACTGGAGTCCTAGAAGAAAAAAAAAGATCTTTTGGGCTAGAGAGATAGCTCAGTGAGTAGGGCATTTGCCTTGCATGTTGCCAACCCGAGTTCAATCTCTGGCATGCTATAGGGTCCCCTGAGCCTTCCAGGAGTAATTTCTGAGGCAGAGCCAGGAGAAATTCCTGAGCACCACTGGATGTGGCCAAAAAACCAGACAAACAACACAATTCCTGCTTTCTCGATCAGGGGTCCTCAAACTTTTTAAACAGGGGGCCAGTTCACTGTCCCTCAGACCATTGGAGGGTCTGACTATAGTAAAAACAAAACTTAGGAACGAATTCTTAAGCACACTGCATATATCTTACTTTGCAATGAAGAAACAAAACAGATACAAATACAATATGTGGTCCGTGGGCCATAGTTTGAGGACCACTGGATGGTAAAGAGAAAAACAAAACATTATTTTATCAACCAAAACAATGAGCTATTATCCTCTCTCCCTATTAGGGTGCAGTTATTAAAAACAAAGGCAAATATAACAAGAGTTGATGAGGAATGTATTGGTAAGGACATTTACTGGTACAAACTGCTATGGATGAATGACAGTATTGAAGGTCTTCCCCGAATTAACCATATTACTATAGCATGATCAGCAATCCTACTTCCAGCTATTGATTCAAAAACTTTAGAAATCAGGACCTCACTGGGAACACATATTTCATACTCACTGAAGCCTTATTCCCAGCAGCTGAGGTAGAAAAATAACATGAATAGCTGATGCCTGAATAGAGAGAAAGCAGGATATCTATACAATGGAATATTAGTCATCCCTTAAAAAGAAATGCTGCCAGATACAGCATCATGGATAAACCTACAGGGCACTATTCAAAGTGAAAGTGAAATCTGGTCACAGGAAGATAAAGACCATAGGAGGTCACCTTTATGGGGCTGGGAAAATAGACACACACACAGAGCATAAAATCATGGTGACTAGGGGCTAGTCAATCAACTTTTCCTTTTGAGGAATTTTTGGACAGTGAAGACTCCACACCTGGCTTGTATCAGGACTTACTCCTGACTCTGTACTCAAGGATCACTCCTGGTGGTGTTCAGCGAGCCATATGCAGTGGGAGGGATGAGACCAGATCAGCCGTGAGCAAAGCAAAACTTTAACCTCAGTTCTATCTCAGGTCCTTCCACGTGTACATCAGTTCAGTTTTGTAAGATACATAAACTCTAGATATCTGTTATCTAATCTGGTGCTACCAGGAGATACTAGGTTGCATGTATAAAAATAAGTTAATTTTTCTCCCTTTCCTTCCCTTATTCCCTCCCCTTCCTTCCCTCACCTCCTCTCCTTCCCCTCCTTTCCTTTCCCTTATCTTCACTTCCTTTCTCATTAAAAGTGTGTTTAAAGGCTGCATCTCCAGTTCTATATTCCTCCCACAGCAATGAGCAAAATCTTCTGTTTAATAGAAAAAAAATGGATATTCCTAATGCTATGATTGATAGTACCAGGGTTCAGAATCAAAGGAACATTTTTAAAATGTCCAAAAACTAATTGAAAGCAGGGCGCGCGCGCACACACACACACACACACACACACACACACACACACACACACACGCAAAGCATTAAACCTGGTTTAGATTCTATACCCACCAGCACAATTTTGCAACAAGTTTGGTGAATGCCAAAGCTGGAATAAGCGCTAATTTCTTCTGCCCTAAAACCAGATAACCCATCCCATAAAGGGCAGTGAGGACTCCTGCAAGATGACTGTCACCAGTCAACAATCTCCAGAATCCAATATGGTCAATACCTGACAAGGGTTCAATGAGGTGAACAGAGGTCAATATTGAGACCTACAGACATCAGAAATTCGTGTATGTCCCCCCAAAGGTCTCCTGCTCTATATTGCAAGATCTGTGCACTTCACAGCCCTTCCTCACCCCATCTCAGCCCCCACCAAGCTGCCTGGTGCCAAATTGAATAAGTGTTTGGATTTTCTCTTATCCTTTCCATTTCCACAGAAGCATTTTCTATCTAAAGCCTGAACCCCCTTATCTAATGGAATTGAACATCACCATGTCTGCATTTACCATAGTAAAAACTCTGTTTACTGATTGTGCTGCCAGGTTAATGCCCATTTCCTCACCTTACATTACCCAACTATTCAGCTGTGAGAACTATTTACACAGAGGGACATTGTGTGTGTTATTTATAATTTCATCCCATAAATCAGTATAAAATCATGCAACCCCATTTTAGATAGGTGCCTGTGGATCAAAAATATTGATGCTAGATTTTTTTTAACTTGACCTTTAAAAAAATTCTAACAATAATTCTAAATTCTGGGTAGAATGTAATACTTTTACCTTGTGAATTACACACAGGGATTTATCAAATGCGTACATGTCCAGGTGCTTGAAATAAGATGTTTTTCTGTATTTTAACCATCAAGTGACAGGTGGGTAAGTGGGCAATCACTAATGCTTACCATCTATAAACATGCACATTATCTAAAAATGTCTTTCTTCCCTCAAAAGATTATGTTCCTCACCAATAAACTATCACTCATACAGAAGGGAAGATAAAGAAAGCATCAACCTGAACTAAAGAGCTAGAGAAATATTTTTTTTATTTGTGTATTAGTGAGGGGTGGTGAGCCCTACTATTGTGTGGCTGAAACTCAATCATGAACAACGTTGCAATTGTGAATAAAAGAAAAATCCAACTGTATTAGGAACAACCCTAAAACCATGGTGTTTAAATAAAGTCATTAAAAATAAAAATATTTTATTCTCTCAAATACGTAAAAAAAAAAAGCACATATCTCAACTTCCACCAACTTACAAAGCACCTCTTTGGCCAGTCAAACACACATATGTATACACATACACACACACATTCACTCATGCACAATGATCCCAGCCCTATGTTGATTTTTTTTGAGGACTGAAGTTGTTGGTATCTGAACCACACACAAGAAGAAATGAAGTAACAGGAATCGAGATTATGAACTAGCCAGGGGTAGTGTAGCTTTGCACATATCTAAGCAAGCCTTCTCACCACCTGCCCAACCAAAGGGTCTTAGTGTGGCTGTGTAATTCCCATGCTATTCTCATTGCTGTATCACAAATAGCTGGGCAGCTAGAGAAACTTTTCATGCTAAGAAAATATACACAACCATGTTAATCATCTCCCAGTCCCTCTTGCACCCTAACACTGGTTGCCCATGAAGACTGAACATACCCAACACTCTTGGACTTGCCCTTCTGCTGATATCTTTGGCATTTGATGTCACTTTCTCCTGCAGGGAGACTTTTTGGCCTGAGTCCAGGTTATCTTCTGTTCTCCCAGTCTCCTCTAGTCCTTTTCTTTATTGATCTCTCCTCAAGGCACTTTCTCACCAATCTCTTGAATTCACACCCTAGACAAAAGCCCTTTAAGGTCATTCACTTTATGTATCTCCAATGCCCTGTTCCTACCTCTGATTCAAGATTCCCTGTGCTCAGTAACTGTTGCTATTAGTAAACGAGGGACTACATCTTATTTAAAAATTGTCTAATTACTTTAAACACTGTAATTTACAAGGTTGTTCATAATACAGTTGTTAATTTTTTTCATAGGTACAAAGTTGTTTGAGCTTGTATGAGTTGTATGAGCTTGTCATACAATGTACAACATCCTTCACCAGTGCACAAATCCTGTCACCAATGGCCATTTCTCTCCCACATTCTTCCCAAGGGCAGATGTGTCCCCTTTTTTTCCACTTATGGACAGTGATGTGAAATACTGTTACATAGTGGTATCATGCCTATTACCTTATCTCCTTTCAGCACTCAATTCTTGTCCAGAGTGATCATGTCTAATTATTATTGTCATAGTGGATTCTTTTCTACCCTAACTGCACTTCCTGCTCCTTGTGGCAAGGTTTCTACCATGGAATGGTCCTTCTGGCCCTTGTATTTATTAGTTTTGGAAATTACTACCTTACTATCTTTATCTTTACCATCCCAAATTGTAAGGTATTAACCCAAAACAAAAGTTTTCCCCTATCTTTCTCTTTTCTTTAAACCTTTCCCTTTGATATGTAAAAGTCCACATAGATAACTTTACCCTGTTCCATCTGGTTGATTTTGTTCTGGAGGAGTAAAAAAAGAGTAGTCTGACTTTAGCATGTAGAGATAGTATAAGGTGAGAAGTAAACTGACTCCATGAATCTTTTTTGACTTGTTTGATTTATTAATTCTTCACAGCTACCCTACCAGCATTAGACCCATCCACCTAGGAGTGGAAAATGGTGTGTACAGTGATTTCACAACATGTGGTATTTATTTTACAACTGGCATCCCAACAGGGACCTGAATCCTGGACCCTCAGAAAGTAGGGTAACCTTTCTCAGTTTTGTAACCTTTCTCAGTTTTGTTTTGAACAGAAAGGATGGAATTATAAGATGACACCCAGCTATTAACCCAAAACAAAGTCATTTCCGAGTCATCCTCTTTCCTTTAAGCTTCTTCCTGGATCACTTGACCTTACCCTCCTGGTGAATTTGTATTGCTTTAATAAATAAAGAGCAGTCTGGTGTTGGCACTCAGAGAGACCACAAGGTGCAAACTGACTCCATTACTCTCTCCTGATGGTCATGGTTTATTAATTTTTTGCCGTTACCCTGCTTCTTCAGTCCCATCCGCCTGGGGATGGAAATACACATGTGGTGATTTCACAATGTGTGGGAATTTATTTTACAACAAATGATTGATCATCTTATACTTGTCCCTCTCCCTCTGACTCTTATCCCTCAGCATAACATTCTCCATATCCATCCATGTATAAGTGAATTTTATGACTTAATTTTTCTAAAATCTGCATAGTATTGCATTGTGTAGATGTATAGAGGTCACTTTTTGATGAATGAATGGAATAAATAAATAGATCCAAACTTGGAAAGCGTTTGTTCAAGCAGCTCCTTTCTTTTTTTTTTTTAAATAATGGTTTTTATTTTAAACACCTTGGTTACAAACATGATTTTGGTTGTGTTTCAGTCATACAAGAGGATACCTCCCATCACCAGTGCAACATTCCCACCACCAATGTCCCAAATCTCCTTCTTTCCCACCCTGTCCCCACCTGTACTCTAGATAGGCCTTCTATTTCCCACATACATTCTCATTGTTAGGATAGTTCACAATGTAAGTTATTTCTCTAATTAAACTCATCACTCTTTGTGGTGAGGTTCATGAAGTAGGCTGTAACTTCCAGCCTCCTCTCTTTTGTCTCTGAAAATTATTGCAAGAATGTTTTTTCTTTTTTCTTAAAACCCATAGATGAGTGAGACCATTCTGTGTCTTTCTCTCTCTCTTTCTCTCTCTCTCTCTGACTTATTTCACTTAGCATAATAGATTCCATGTACATCTATGCATAGGAAAATTTCATGACTTCATCTCTCTTGATGGCTGCATACTATTCCATTGTGTATATGTACCACAGTTTCTTTAGCCATTCATCTGTTGAAGGGCATCTTGGTTGTTTCCAGAGTCATGCTATGGTAAATAGTGCAGCTCCTTTCAAATGAAGTTCCCTATGTTCCAATTTTCATTCCTCTCATTAAAAGTTGAAGACAAATGCCATTCTTGCCAATGAAGATGGTCTTGGTCTCTCAGCTGGAGGTGACCCTTCTGATTCCTTTATAAACAGCACTTGAGCTCTTTCTGGGGATTTCCCACACATCTGCACTCTGATGCAGTGACACTGACCAGCCATATTCCAACCATATGTCTCCATTAACTCACTATCTGGTATCTCCTACACTCTGAAACCACACTGCAGGTAATAAAGAAACAGAGGGTGGGTGAAAGGAGGTAAGAACAGAATCCAGGAGATGCTTCCAGGAGTTCACTCTGCCATGCTTAATGTGGCAGATTTGAGCAAAAAGAGGAAGTGATTCAGACAATTTCTTGGATGGGATTCAGGGCCCAGATAGTCCCACTACTGCTATCTTTGACATGTTCTAACTCAACCTCGCAGGAAATGTGTGTAATTTCCTGTAAGTAATTGGATGAACTTAAAAGTGTTAGAAGAAACCTGAGACCATCTTTAGGATTGAGGGGAATGACACTGATGGAATTCCTTCTGGAAAATCTACTGTTTCAGGAGACATGAGGACAGCTGTACCTTCCCCCTACCCCCATCCAAGACAGAAGAAGGGACAGAGGTGGGTAGATTCAAGAGAGAGGATGGTTGACCTTGCTATTTTCTTCAATTTCAGGACCTCCTCAGACCCACGATTTCTTTCTTTCTTCCTGCCTCGGGTAGATCTCAGTGGCTCCTGTAGCAATATGAGGATCTATTTTGAGAAGACTGTTAATGTTTGAGTCCTCCTACAGATCTACAGATCGGCAAGAGCTGCTTGAAATGTTAAATGCCTCCCATATGGAGATACTTAGCATTTGTAGGAGGAATAATTTGGAGGAGGAAAAATTGCATTTGTCTTGTTGGCATCCTGTGGATTGGGTTTGCAGAGACAGAGTACACGGTGAGTTCTTCCCTCCACATGTCGATGTTTTCTTGGCATTTTATACACCCTAGTGTCTGGAACTGCTGCTGCTTCAAAGCTGTGAAGGTAGAGATGTTACCAGTGCTCTGGGGAAAGTGCCTGGAGCTCAGAGGTCAGAGAGTTGCTAGGGTCCCCAGAAACCTGCAGGAATCAAACTTTGTCTGCCAGGAGAAAACACTGCCATCAGGCAGACCAAGTGATTCTTTTTTTTTTTTTTTTACCAAGACTGTGATCTCTCACGGATGGGGAAGCTTGAAAAAAATGTAGTACAGATTCCAAGAAGGAAGTAGTGATCTGGAGAGGGAGAAGAAGATCACGTTAGCATTCTCCTACTTTGGGAAATTAAAGGATTGACTTGAAGCTTTAAATTCCTTTCAACTTAAGAGCCATGTTCTAACAATTTTTACTATCTCAACAGTCAGCAAAGAAGGGGACATCGAGGAACAGGGTCTTTTAAGTAAAATCTCATATATTAGAGAGGAAAGATTTTCTTGGACTGTCTACCATGCCCTCTACTCCTAGCAGGGACCCATGAGTTTCTAGGACCCATCAACAAGCCTGATGAATAGGCAATACCTTGAGCTAACTCCTCTGTGGGCATAAGGTTAAAAGAGGTAGAATAGAAAGTGCAACAGGAACTCTTAAAACTTGTAACTGAGGCTTGAGAGATATAGCATAATGGATAGAGTGCCTGGTATGCGACAGATCTGGATTTGATCTCCAGTACCCAGTCTGAGTCCCAAGCTCCGGCAGGAGTAATCCCTGAGGAATAAGCCCAAAGCACTGCCTGGCATGGCTCCCTAAACCAAAACTGCCTGGTATGGCCCCCTCCCAAACCAAAACTAACTTGTAATTGAGTTGCACAATGTGTTGACTACATGAAGTGTGCAAGTGTGCCTTATTTATCTTCTAATAGTGAGTCAATCAATGGGAGGATAAGTAAATTGAGTCTGACTTAAGCTTCTTCAGATGAGATTGGAAGCATTTGGGGGTTTTTTGTTTTGCTTTTGTTATTGTAGCTTTCTGAGCTTCCTTCCTCTCTTTTTTTAACACTTCAGATTCTGGGCTTTAGGGAGAGAAGGAAAGAAAGATCTCAAAAAGGCCAAAGCAAGAAACCTCAGATTTGTCATTCTGAGCTCCAGTCACATCTGATGTGTTCTGGTAAATTCGCTGCCATCTTTCTCCCTACTGAACACTCAGTCTCTCAAAACACAGAGCTTTCATTGCTAGCATTCCTGGTCAGCTGCCTTTGATGGAAGCACAGAAAGGAGGAGTTAGGGTTGGGGGCTCTTCCTAGCTCAGTCAGTGCATAGGAGACTATGTGGTGCAGGGGACTGGATCCAGGCTCCTGCATGCAAGGTTTCTGTCCATCTTTTCAGTCCCTAGCATTTTGCTAAAAGGAAAAAAGTGCTGCTAGTACTTGAAATCAGAATTCTTCCAAAGACCAGAAAGTTTGGCATTGAGCCCATTTTATATATTTATTTTTTAAAAGGAAGTAGATTTAAAAAAAATTGCTAAAACCCTCAAAAAATCCCAACTTCCCAATGCAGTCAGGCATCAATACTGTATTTTAAGGCTTTTTTGTTTTCTTCATTGCAGGCTATTTCCTGGCAGCCTGTGGGGTACACCAGATCACTAATTTTTTTTTATTGTTGTTTGTTGGTGGGGTTTTTTTGGTTATGTTTTTCCTTTTTTTTTCTTTTCTTTTTTGTTTTGTTTTTGTTTTCTCCCAGCAGAACCACACAACTTGAATCATCTTGTTCTGCCTCATGAATTGAGGGGGAAATAAAAATGAACGGTACCAGGGCCAAACAGCCGTATGGACATTGAGTGGAAATAAAAAATGATCAGATTTAAACACCAAATCTAAAGTTAACAACAACAGAATCGATACCCTATCTACAAAAGCTATACACAGAGGGAAACAGTTACACTAGCACTCTGAGAGTGGTAGGAAAGGAGGGAGATATGGGACACATGCTGGGAAAAGGGGTGGAGGGAGGACAACCTTGGTGGTGGGAATGGCCCTGATTAATTGTCACTATGTACCTTAAATATTACTATGAAAGATTTGTTATTCACTTTTGGTCACAATAAAAATTATTTTTAAAAAATCGCTAAATCCTCAAAAATTCCCAACTTCCCAATGCAGTCAGGCATCAATACTGTATTTTAAGGTTGCGTTTTTGTTTGTTTTCTCCATTGCAGGCTATTTTCTGGCACCCTGTGGGGTCCACCAGATCACTAACGGTCTCAGCCAGAGCTCAAGCCGTGAATCATATGTTGACAGGTCAGGTGCACTGAGGACCTCAGCTCACTTCCTCTCACCAAGGCCTTGAAAGATCTTAACGGCCATGTGGCAGTTATCAATCAGGGGTTGGTCCTGAGCTGATGTTACACCGCAGGCAAAAACTCATGAGAAAGAGGAAAATCCTGAGGTTTGTCTAGATAGGAACTAGTGGGTTCAAATCTAGCTTTGTGTGCTCCCATTCAAAGCATATGAGAATTGGTCTTCAGTAGGAAACATGCCATTTGAGAGGGTTGGTGGAGAGGACAGGAGAGGTAACATCTACGATGGTGGGAAGTGTTTGACTGCAGGGAAGGAGGCAGTGCTGAAAGGTGGCAACGTGTTGTGGATGAAACCCTACCAACAGCAGCATTGTAAACCACAGAAACTTGTTAAATAAAACAGAACATGACTCTCATAGAAGCAGACTGGTTGGGGAGGGGACAAAAAGGGGGTAGGGACCACTGGTGGAGAGAAGGAGATACTGGTGAAAGGATAGGTATCAGGACATTGTATGCCTAAAATCTAATTATGAATAACTTTGTCATTTCACAGTGGCTAAAATAAAAGTAATAAAAAAGTAAAATAAAGTGGTTTTACAAAAAAGAAAGATCTATGCTGCCAACTTAAGAGCATGCTCAACAATGGTGTAAGAAAGGTAGGTCAAATGTGAGCTTAAATGGCTGGAGTAAGCAAGCGGTAGGGTGTCTGCCTTGCATGTGCTAACCTGGGATGGACCTAGGTTCAATTCCCTGGCATCCAGGGGCGATTTCTGAGCACATAGCTGGAATAGCCCCTGAATGTCACTGGGTATGGCTCAAAAACCAAAAAAAAAAAAAAAAAAAATTGGAGCTCAAGAGAGGAAAAAAATAAAAAAGAAAGGAAAGGTGGTGACCTTGCTGGCACACAGAACTTTCTCGGGCTGGTATCCTAACAGGGCCTAGGCAGTAGCCTTCAGCCTGTTTGGATCAAGCTCAGACAGACTCCTCTGTCCTGACCACCAAATCTTGCAAAGCCCTCGAAATGTCCTAGCAGGATTGCCTGCATGCGCGCGCGCACGCACACACACACACACACACACACACACACACACACACACTTGTGCACACATGCAAGTGTGTGGCATGTGCCTCAGATGGCACCTTGCCCCACTGTCTGCTGGTGCTCAAGTTCAACTGCAGAGCCACTGATCAATGAAGGTAACCATATATAGCCAAGCCCAGTAACCGAGATTACAAATGCAAACTTGTCCCTGGAGGGGCCAAGTTCTGGGGCACAAGAGCAAAGCATGATCTTTGCATCTCCCTGAACTCTTGGAGCAGAGTGCCCCTGCTGGCTCTGCTTGTGCCTCTTCTCTTTCCAGTTCTGAACACAAACCCGATGCTTCAGCAGGTCTTTCTCCTCTCCCCTCGCTTGCCCTTCACTGCAGGTACATTTTCTCAGGGTTTGATTTTCACATAAGGTTATAATGACTAATAAAATTGTAACAATTGTGGTGTCTGGAAACTTTCTGCTCAGTGGTGGGTGATAAAATCAGGTCTCTGTAACTAGAGATCTTGGTATTTGCACAGGTGATAAGATGGAGCCTAGGATGGAGTCTTTATGGTTTTAGAAGTTCTGTTCCATCGCTGTTGTTTTAATCAGTCTTCTGTAGTTGGTGGTCTTGGTTTTTGCACCGATCCTAGGGGAGGGTTAAAAAGCATGTACAGAGCCTGGAGTTATTCCCATGACAATATACTTCAAAAGTGGAGAAACCCTGTATTTCTTAGGCCAAGGGAATTCCCTTTCTAATCTCCCCAATATTTACTACTGTGTGTATGCAAAGAGAGAGAGAGAGAGAGAGAGAGAGAGAGAGAAGCACAAATTAATGTTTTTGTTATTGTTGTTTGTTTGTTTTGTTTTTATTTTGGGACCGTGGTTGTTGTTTGGTTGTTGTCTTTATTGCTGTGATGCTTTCTTTTTTTGTTTTTGTTTTGTTTTTGTTTTTTCTTTGTTTGTTTGAATGATTTTTTGTATTGTTGTTATGTTTTTCTTCTTTTTTTTTCGTTTTCCTCTTAAATTAATATTTATATCCTCTAGAAGGACTCCTCCCATTTTTTACTTAATTTTTGCCCCCCCCCATTTATTTTTCCTTCAAACAAAACCACATAACTTGAACCATCTTGTTCTGCCTCATAAATTGAAGGGGGAATAATGGAGGGTACCAAGGCCAAACAGTCATATAAACATTGAGTAGAAATAAAAAACGATCAGACTTAAACACCAGATTCAAAGCCAATGACAACAGAATCAATACCCAATCTACAAGCTAGACACAGAGGGGACCACTTATACTAGTAGCCCGCGGTGGGGGGGGGCAAAGAAGGGGATATGAGATGCATGCTGGGAACAGGAGTGGAGGGAGGACAACATTGGTGGTGGGAATGCCCCTGATTCAGTTTCTTTCCTTAAAATCTTCCCCACACACATATGAAAACGCAGGGAAGGGGGGCCAGAGAGATAGCATGGAGGTAAGGCATTTGCCTTTCATGCAGAAGGTCGGTGGTTCAAATCCCGGCATCCCATATGGTCCCCCAAGCCTGCCAGGAGCGATTTCTGAGCATAGAGCCAGGAGTAACTCCTGAGCACTGCCGGGTGTGACCCTTCCAAAAAACAAAACAAAATAAAAACAAAACAAAAAAAGAAAGAAAGAAAACACAGGGAGGGAAGGAAGGGAGGGAAGAAAGGAGGGAGGAAGGGGAGGAAAGGAGGGATAAAGGAAGGGAGGGAGGGAGGAAGGAAGGAAGGGAGAGAGGGAGGAAGGGAGGGCTGAAGGAAGGAGGGAAGGAAAGAAAGGAGTGAGGAGGAAAGGAAGGGAGGGAGTAAGGGAGGAAGAAAGGAAGTGAGGGAGGGAGGAAAGGCGGAAGGAAGGGAAGGAGGAAGAGGAAAGAAGGAAGGAAGGGAGGAAGGAAGGAAGGAGGAAAAGAAGGGAGAGAGGAAAAAAGGAAGGGAGGGAGGGAGGAAGGAAGGAAGGAAGGAAGGAAGGAAGGAAGGAAGGAAGGAAGGAAGGAAGGAAGGAAGGAAGGAAGGAAGGAAGGAAGGAAGGAAAGAGAGAAAGAGAGAAGTAAAGAAGGAAAGGAAGGGTGGGTGGGTGAATCAGACACAGAATAATCTCTCATACATGGAACTTAAAAGATACACAGAGGGTAGCAACAAAGATCCAAAGGCAACATAAGGAGGGAAACTGATCCACACAATTTTGATTTGGGGAAACTAAAAGAGAGGAGGGCTGGGGTTTTGTGGGGAGGAAGATAGGTACACTGACAATAGATATGGTTTTCGAATTGAGACCATGAGAAACTTATTAATACTATCATAAACCAAGAAATATTTTAAAACTAATAAAAGGCGCTAAAATAAAAATCTCATAAAGTAAAAAAAATACAAAGAAATGAGTGATTCTGCCATCACCTAGCATGTAAGTGAACCAGCCATTCCCCAACGGGACACAAGTGGGACGAAATGGTGCACCCTCATGGGAATCTACATATCACCAGTGAGTGGATTCAGATTCAGTGTCTACCTTTGCAGGATTCAGCCACCTGCGCTTCTGTTAACAGTTCTGCTAGGAAGTCTTTTCTCTCAAATCTCCTTCCTTTGTTGTTCCCACCCAGAATTCGAGAGACAGAAAACAAGAATGTGGAAGGGAAACATAAAGTTCAGTGCAGCAGGAAAGGGCACTTGCCTTACACATGACAGATGCAGGTCCATTCTCCAGCAGATCCAGTCCCTTGAGACTGTCAGGAGTAATTCCTGAGTGCAGAGCCAGGAATAACTATAAGCGCCACTGGATGTGTCCCTCAAAAATAGAAACAAGAAATGAAAAACAAAAAATAGATGACAATCAGTTCAGCATCCAACCAGCATCGTTGAAAGAATCTGGTTTTTTTTTTTTTCATCTTTATTTAAGCACCATGATTACAAACATGTTTGTAGTTGGGTTTCAGTCATAAAAAGAACACCCCCTTTCACCAGTGCAACATTGCAACATTCCCACCACCAATGGCCCCCATTGCTTACTTGCTTTAAGTCATTGGGAAAATTCTTTTATTTCTAAAAGCACTACCACCCCTTCCCCACAATAGTATTTGCATCAAAGAGTAATCCTGCAACTTAAATAGCATTGTATTTGTGAAATCATCTAGCACAGTGCTGGTGTGCTGAAAGGTTATTCCAGAAATCCATTCTTTTTATCACCCTTTTTAAAAGGCAGAGCTGAAGGACATTAAGACATTAAACTCCAATTTTCACAAAATTCTGGCACACCCGCATGCAACAAAAGACCACTCAGAGACCAAAAAAAAAATCCTTTGAAGTGCTCTAGAAATTGAGTTCAGATCTTTTCTCTTTCCCTTGGTCATTGGATCAGCTTGAACCAACTACTAACTCTTTGGCAGTTTTGATTTCCTTATCAAACAGGAAACCCAATGCCAAGTTTGCACACAGAATCATTCAGGCACTGTCTGGAGTATTCATAAATAACCACGGTGGATACCAACGCCCCGTTTCCCAACCTTTGGAATTTCAGCTCTAGTGGCTGAATGAGGTTATATACACATGTGTGCTTGTGCAGATACACATACTCTGGCGTGGGCTCACTTGCAGTTTTAAAGCTGCAGTAGCAGGCCTTTTGTGGAACAGAATGGACACAATGCTCCTGTGAGCCCAGTTGCCTCACACACACACACACACACACACACACACACACACACACACACACACACACACACACACGGACTGTCTCTCACTCCCGGTCACTTGCAGGAACCACAGTCCTGGTCACAAGGGCACTTTCCCTAGTGACTGAGAGTATTGGGCTCCCTGCTGAGGGATCAATATGCACTGCCCACAGGAGACACTAGAATAATTCAGGGGAACAATAGTTGCCACTGGTGTATTGGGAGTGCTTTCTGTTTCACTTTTAAAAAGTACAATGGGGGTCTCCAGCAATAGCTCAGCGGTAGGGCACTTGCCTTGCACACAGCTGACCCAGAACCGACCCTGGCTCAATCCCTGGCATTGCAAATGGTGCCCTGGGTCTGCCAGGAGTGATTTCTAAGCATAGAGCCAGGAATAACCCTTGAGCACCTCCAGGTGTGGCCCAAAAACACTCAAAAAGAAAAAAGTACAATGGGCAGGACACTTGCCTTGCATGTGACTGGCTCAGTTCAACCCTATCATCACATATTGTCCCTCAAGAATCCAAAGGAGGGCCCGGAGAGATAGCACAGTGGCATTTGCCTTGTAAGCAGCCGATCCAGGACCAAAGGTGGTTGGTTCGAATCCCGGCGTCCCATATGGTCCCCCGTGCCTGCCAGGAGCTATTTCTGAGCAGACAGCCTGGAGTAACCCCTGAGCACCGCCGGATGTGGCCCCAAAACAAAAAACAAAAACAAAAAAAAACAAGAATCCAAAAGACTGATCCCTGAACACAGAGGCAGGAGTAAGCCCTAAGAACCACAGGGTATGGCCCCCAAAACAAAAAAAAAGGATAGATTTTTTTCAGGAGTGTGCTGAGTTATGTTTCTTGTATTTTAGCAAAGGTGAGTGATACTACAAATTAGCTTGGAAAGTTCTGCTTGGGAATGTCATTCACCCCACTAGGTTTTGGTGTCCTCACCTGTGAAATGGGCACACAGTGATCTATTTGGCAGGAGGTCCTCTCTAGAAATCTATTAAGGGGAAAATTCTAGGCAGGAGAACTAAAAAGATCAGGAAAGTTCTAACACCTGAGAAGCAAATTACTGTATTTTTCTTTTGGTGTGGAGAACGAAAGTCAAGTTTGACAATTCAAACCTGAGATTGCTTCCCGGGTCACCACAGGTTTTGGTTAACTCCATTTGCAGTCTCTTTCTGTCTGTCTCCCTCTCCTCTTTTCTCTCTTCTTTTTCTCTTTCTTCCTCCCTCCCTCTTTCCTTCCTTCCCTCCCTCAATCCATCCATGTTTCTCCCTCTGTTTGCTATTTCTGTTTTCTATTTCAAAATGAGTCCTCAGAGAAAACCTTTTGTGCCGCACATATCCATAAGGTCTCTGATTGTCCTGCCTCCATGTGGGGTGATCCATTATTTGCTCACTGAATGCATTTAGTTGCATTAGCACTCACTCACCCACGCAAGCACCAGGAGGGGACACGTCTTGGAAAGAACACTTGCCGTCCTTTCCTTTGCCCCACATACTGTCTCACACCCAGCTCTGCCAAACAAAACAGCATCTTTGAGAAGTGAAGAGAAACCAAGAATAACTAACCAAAGCAACTTCCTCCTCCAGATCCCCTTCTCCTGAGATAGGCATGAGCCATGTTTTCTACTTCATCTCTGATTCTCAAATTGCTCTTGAACTGTCACTGAAAAGGAGAAGAATAGAAACAGAATTAGAAGTCAGTGTCTTCTTTGCTCACTGCTGGTTACTGGAGAAAGATATGATCAAGTTCATGGGATTTTGTTCTGTCCAGTGGTGTGATGCATGGGGTCCATGTGATTGATGCATGGGACATTTGCTCAAATCAGGTGAGGTGTTGGGGATGAGACTCATATTGGAATCCAATGTCAATTCAAGTTCATTCCAAATTCCATAGACTGAGTAAAAGCTCACTCCCCTACATGGTGCTCCTCATACAGAAGAGAACATGGAAGAGAGAATTCATTGTCTTTCCTGACATTGATATTTCCTGGGTTTTATTGTTGTTCTTGTTTTAATATTTTATTTGAGTCATCATGATTTATAATACTGCTAATGAGAGGGCTTCATGCATACAACATTCCAACGTCACATCTTCCATCAGAAAGTCCACTTACCTTCACCAGTCTCAGGGTTTCCCCAGAAGGTCCCAGACTGCCATATCTCTTTCCTGCTAAGCTCAGTTCTGTAGACAAGTTGGTTGTCAGGTTCAGTTGCCTTTGACCATTTCTAATTCCCTGACCCACATATGAGACATCCCATTTATCCGATATGAGATGGCATTCTGATCTGTCCCTTTCCTCTGGTTCCCTCACTCAGCATGCTCCCTCCTATTCACTCCTATCAGGTTCTGAACCTGCCCACTTTTATACTAGAACTTGTGCCCCTGGTTTTCCTGGATCTCCCATTGGCCAACTGCAGGTAGGGCCTGGGGCTTCCCAACCTCCAAGATTCCTAGGCTATATGCCAAGAAACATTCAGAAAATATAAAGAAATAGCAAGGACAGTTAGAGAGAATGAGAAAGAAATGTAAAGGAAAGAAATAGATGGCATAAGAGAATGGATTCCATTGTCATTTTTCTCAAGTGAAGCTTTTTTTTTTTAACAAAATGTTTTTTCAGAAGAGAAGTCACTTACAGTGGATGTTTAATTCCTATACTGCATATGGTTCCCCAAGCAACACCAGTAGTAATTAAATGTCCTTGATCCCATTCCATTAACAGAGAAACTCCACCAGAAATTTCAGCCAAGGGGAAAGAGTCTGGAAACACCTAGAAATCCTTCTATATCTGTGCTTCTTGGAACCAGCACCCCAGCTGCTTGCATTTTGACTCTACACACTGCAGTATGGACACACTCAAATATCTGCCTAATTAAAGTTCTAGAAGTGAATCAGGGAAGAGCTATTTTGCATGGTCTGTCACTTGGGATCCCTGAATACTATGTGAATAAATGTTGCCAAAAGAGGCGTAAAAACACTCTCCTGCCCTAAGCCTGTGTCTGGTGATCTCTGTCCTAAAATAAATAAATGAAATTATTTGGAAATGGGAAATGGAAATTCCTCCCTCCATCCCAGATAACTGGGTGTTTCTGAAACCGATGGGTGAGCATGATACAGAAGAGTTATAGGAGTTACTGAGCCTGGGAGTTCAAGGCAAGCAAAGGTGCTTCAACTTATGCGTGGAGCCAAGTGGGCAGAGCCCTATGGTTCTGCTTCCTTTGCCTTTTCTTCATGTCTCTACTAGATCCCATTCCTTGTCCAACTAAGTGAGGCTGTTTCTGTGTCTTCAAATCTGATGTCAGAGTTTTTAAAATCAGAGATCTGGAACTAAATTGAACACATATTTCCTTTTTAATTAGAAAAAGAAGATCTCTGCATAATGCTGGAGAGTTGGGAATCTAAGATTCAGGCTACAAGGTATTCATAACACACATGCACCCCATCCAACTGACACCATTCCTTCCCCCCAAATTTCTAGAGGACATTAAGATATGTCTGAGCTCCAAGAAGGAAAGAGCTTAACCTAGAACAACTGCTTAGGTTTGGGGGTACTGATAAGAGATAAAGCTAGCAGACAAGCAGTATTAAAGGCAGTAGATAAAATCAGTGCCAGTTTGGTCCCTAGTATTATATGATCCCCCAGTAACACCACAAATGAATCCACACTCAAAGCTGGAAGCAGACTCCAAGTACAGCCAAGTGCCTCCCCCACAAAAATGGTAGAGACTTCCAACTTCTCTGAGAATTTAAACTTTAAATTCCAGTATTAGATCCTCCTCAATGCCCCCAGCCCACCCCCCAACACACACACACACACACACACACACACACACACATCTAGTATACTGATGTCTAACACTGTCTCCCTGTCCCACCTGGTTGCAGTTCTCAGTATAACAGCCTAGATGGAATAAGATCTGTTAGGATACACAATCAGGGTTTTGCTTCCTCCCAAGATAAACAATAGCAATAGCAGCAGTGATTGAGCCCAAACACATGTGTTTGAGCCTAAATTGTGAAAGACCAGACATCAGCAAAGTTGCAGAGTGAGGAAGACTACATGATTGCTGCCCAGGAGGCTTCATAGAGATTGTTGGTGGAGTTTTCTGAGGAGTGAGAGGCACAGGAGCAAGCCCTATCTAGAAGAACAAGTATTCCCCATCTCCTATGACCCTCCAGAGGACAGACAATACATCCAAAGTAAGTCAGTACTAGCAAGAAAGGGCCCCTGAACCAAAATCTAAACAACTCTGCCTCCAGACCTGGTTGACACACTATAGAGCATATGGATGCCAAGAGATTTGAGTCATATGAGGGTTATACCATTGCATGTGGTTCAAGCTTTTAGGAGTCTATTCCAGGTCATTTCCAAGGTCATTTTCAGGCGTGCATTGGGAATAATTCATTTGAAGGCCTAAAGTTTGAATTAGTTAACTGATTCCATGAAGGCAGCTGGAAGGAAGATCCTTGAGAGCTAATTAAGGGGCTTGGCTTATTAGTTAGAAGGGAAGAATAATTCCAGATTAAGACCAATCCATGCAAGGGACAGTCTCTAAGCAATCAGGCAATGCCAGTCTGTTTAGGATATGGGGCCACAAAGCAGAGAAAGGATGCAATTCATAAAGAAATACAGCCTTAAGGGTCTAGCAACCACTTCAAGATTTTCAGTGAAAACCATGGGAGGAGTTTAACCAGGTGGCAAAGAGAAACATTTTCTGCATGAAGAATCCCCCCTACTTGGTACATTAAGCTAGGAAGGGGTGTGAAGGCTGAAAGAATCACTCATACAGTCCACACTTATCCATAGAGGGGAAACCAGCCCTGATCTAGGCAGGAGGCCACAACCAAAGCTGATCCATGCCTGATACTGAAAGATGGGCTGCAAGTGGGGAGCAATGGGATAGGAGTCACTGATCCAGCTCTCATTCACACAATTTACTCCTCTCAATGCTGCCTTATTTTTGCTCTATTTAACTCTCAAATCATCACCGAATATGTGCACTGTGACACCCCACCTTTATTTTTTGTCATTTTTATTGTTTGTTTTGAGGTCACACCCAGCAGCACTCAGAGGTTACTCCTGGCTCTGCACTCAGAAATCGCTCTTGGCAGGCTCAGGGGGACCATGTGGGATACTAGGATTTGAACTACTATTTATCCTGGGTCAGCCGTGTGCTAGGCAAACTCTCTACCGCTGTGTGCTATTTCTCCGGCCCAGATATAACCCCACCTTTCAACATATTATCCTGCACTCTACTGTGGTTCTTAGACTTGGAGTACATTCTTTGTAGTCACAAAATTTTGACCCAATTCCAAGGTCTTAAAAACACCTCTTTTCTATTGCTATGAAGTATCTTTTAAAAACAATGTTCCATTGGAAGAACCAGAATTCCTCCAATACATTCTTTTGCCCTCAGACATGTATATGGCACTCCACACTTCACAAGTACTTTCCTGGCTTTGATAATTGAGGCCCCATATATACCAGTATGTCTGCAAAGAAACAGGGAATTCTTGGTATATTGTTCTAATGTTTTAGATAAGAAACAGAAGGTCTGGGATATGAACTAGATCTCCCTGAGATCTAATAGCTCACATGTGGAGCCACATTTTCAATCATGTAAATCTGAACCCTAGTCTTATCAGACATCTCTTGGCGTCCCCAAACACTAAATCTCTCCTTACACCTAAAACAGTGCATCTAGGAATCCAAAGAATTCTATTCTGGCTCATAACCTGCCCTGAATTTGCTATGTAATGTTGAACCAGTAGCTTGACTGATCTGAATCAGATTCTGAATGTATAAAAATGTCCCAACAAGGGAATGCCATCTAGTCCAACCTTTATAGAAAGCTATATGAAGATTCCTCCAAAAACTGGAAATTGAGCTCCCATTCGATCCAGCTATACCACTCCTAAGGATATACCCTAGGAACACAAGAATACAATACAAAAATCCCTTCTTCACACCTATATTTATTGCAGCACTATTCACAATAGCCAGGCTCTGGAAACAACCAAGATGCCCTTCAACAGATGAATGGCTAAAGAAACTGTGGTACATATACACAATGGGATATTATGCAGCCATCAGGAGAGATGAAGTCATGAAATTTTCCAATACATGGATGTACATGAAATCTATCATGCTGAGTAAAATAAGTCAGAGAGAGAGAGAGAGATAGACACAGAATAGTCTCACTCATCTATGGGTTTTAAGAAAAATGAAAGACATTTTTGCAACAATCCTCAGAGACAAAGAGAGGCAGTCTGGAACTTCCAGCTCACTTCATGAAGCTTACCACAAAGAGTAGTGAGTGCAGTTAGAGAAATAACACCACTGAGAACTACCATAATCATGTGAATTAATGAGGGAACTGGAAAGCCTGTCTGGAGTACAGGTGGGGGTGGGGTGAGTTGGAGGGAGATTTGGAACATTGTGGGTAGGAATATTGCACTGGTGAAGGGGGGTGCTTTTTACATGACTGAAACCTAATCACAATCATGTTTGTAATCAAAGTGTTTAAATAAAAATATTATTTTTTTAAGAAAGGAAAAAGAATAAGAATTAAAGAAATACAGTAAAAATGTGTCCCACCAAGCCTATTTTCATGCAGCCCACCATTAGGGGTTTGCAGGAATGTACATTGCACGATCAAGTCTACCATAAATGGAAATATCTGTACTTTGCCCATACCTCCTTTGGTCTGAGCATTTTCTTAAAGGGACACAAGAGCCTCTGAATGTGTCCATTTTGTGCTTACCCACAAAAGACCAGTAAGAAAGATGCACTATTCCCAATGTGTCCGAGATACACCTTCATCTCATTTCTCTAACCTACTTCTGCCTTGATCGTACTCAGGATGATCTTTCTCCCTAGACATGCAACAAACACCAACATTTGGAGCCAACAGGTTGGAGGCCTAAGCAGATGCTATAATGATATTGCTCCTCAGAGGAGGTAATTAATTCACTGAGTCACTGTCAGCTTATCTTCATTAAATTACCACATGAACCAATTCAATAAAACAGAAAAAATGCCAAAGAAAATAGAGAATAGACCTTTAAGCTCTGACTGAAACATGGCCTATAATCTATTGTATTCATGTTTTCCTTCTGCAAGAAGATATGAGTCCCCACAGTAAAGCCTGAGCAACCAAGTTGTCCCACAGAGCCCTGTAGAAAGAGGTGGTACTGGGAGTTGGAGTAACAGTGGGTAGGACACCTGGATGACCTGAGTTCAATCACTGACATTCTATATGGTCCCCTAAGCCCTGCCAGGAGTAAGCCCTCAATGGAGAAGAAGGGAAAGGGGGAGGGGCAGGGAAAGGAGAGGGAGGAGAAAGGGGGGAAGATAATTAAAGGAAGAATGGAGAAAAAAATAAAAAGAATGGGAGGAAGGGTAAGGGAGGGAGGGAGGAAGGAAGGAAGGAAGGAAGGAAGGAAGGAAGGAAGGAAGGAAGGAAGGAAGGAAGGAAGGAAGGAAGGAAGGAAGGAAGGAAGGAAGGAAGGAAGGAAGGAAGGAAGGAAGGAAGGAAGGAAGGAAGGGAGGGAGGGAGGGAGGGAGGGAGGGAGAGAAGAAGGAAGGGAGGGAAGAAGGAAGGGAGGGAAGAAGGGAGGAAGGGAAGAAGGGAAGAAGGGAGAGAGGGAGGGAGGGAAGAAGGGAGGAAGGGAGGGAGAGGGAGGGAGCAACCTAATTCCTTATTCAAGATGGCACCCTGGGCCACTAATCAGATGCCCAGCTTCTCAGCCCCAACAGTCATTGGTTCACACTATGGTGATTGTTATCTTTTGAAGACTCTTCAGTTGAAATGTGGAGCTAAAACCCCTGCTGACCTTGTGCACCAAAGTCTGTGTAGTACCTTAATGAGTTGATGAAAGCAGAAGTGAGCAACCAGAGAAAGACCATATTTGAGAAGGGGAATTTGGGGCAGATTCTACTAGGTGTCCTGGACTGGTAAGTTATTCCAATAGGTGCAGAGGTTTTTGGATATTTCCAGGAACTGGAACAATAATCATTCTATTTCTAACTGGAGTTGCTCTGATTTAGAAAGCTGGTCTACCAAGTACCCCATTTACTAATTACTAATCCTCTGGGGCCCCAAGACCTCCACAGGATTCTTTTCTTTCCTTCCATGCAAATCAGCATAAGAAACGTGCTCAATCCCAAGTGAAAATGAAATCTTTTCCCCAAAGACTAGCCCCAACTTAAAGCCCCGACTCGCTTGTCAATTTATTGTCTGTTTAAATCACTCTTGCCTCTTATGGAAATAGTTAATGACAAAAAAAAAAAATAGGTGACCCTCCAAGAGAGTTCTAAAAAGCTATATATTTTTGCAACTGGAAATTAGAAATATATTATTAACTATGAACATTAATTATATATTTTAATGCTCGCATGGGAGAGACGACAAAGAGGCTTGGCTTGGGGAGGAAGGGGAAGTGCCTAAAATCTCATATGATCATTTTATTAAGTGTGGATCCTATTTCCTGTGCCATGAATATTTCATATGAACTACTTACTCCGTCCTATAATTTAGTCATTCCTCCTTAACTAAGTCACAATTTTTAGACAAGCCTTTTCCTCTTTCCTGAGTTTTGTTCTTGAGAAAGTGACACTTATCCAAAAATGATGTATGATTTTTGAAAAAAAAAAAATAATGTACCCTGAAAACCAAATTAAAATGTATTTGGTGCCTGGGGAAATCTGTATTAACAATGTTGACTCTGTGCTCAGTGAAGGCTCTGAACAGCTCTCTGGGAGAAGGATGTAGGATACTCACAGCATTCATGTTGCTGACTTGGAATGTTAAGTCTTTCTAATAATTGTATTCCTGGGTCCAGTTCACCCCAAGTTCTCCCACAATGATTTGTGCTGCCCCACAGGAGCCTCTTCTAAAACATCCTCAATGCTTGTAAGACACACATTTCTCTCCAAATGTGCCTATTTTCCAGAGAGAAAGATTAGCACAGTGTTCAGTATAAGTCAGATCAGAACCAGGGCCAGAGTGGTGGCTCAGCAGTAGGGCATTTGCCTTGTACGTGGCTGCCCAGGATGAACGGCAGTTCAATTCCCCAACGTCCCATATGGTCCCCCAAGCCAGGAGCAATTTCTGAGTGCATAGTCAGAAATAACCCATGAGCGTCACCAGGTGTGGCCAAAAAATCCCCCCCCCCAAAGATCAGAATAAATCATTACAATAAATACACAGACATGTTATTACACATAGCTTTTCTGCATATCTCATTCTGATTCAGATCTGTTGATCTTCTTTTGGTTTGTATTGTACTGGGGGGGGCATATCCAAAATTGTACTTGGAGGCTATCCCAGCAATATGTTTGGGGGTTGCTAATGGTGATGCTTAGGGCACTATGCTGAGCTGGTGACCAAAGTAAAGATGGATTGTACACAAGGCAAGTATCTTAACCCTTATGCCATCTCTACAACTTAGTTTTGGGGTGTTTTTTTTTCGAGGATGTTATACATGCATCTCTATAAAGCATGTAAGATCTTGCCTGCTTCTTTAGTTTCTTATAAGAAATGAAATATCTCCTTTTTTACTTGTAGAATATACCATTACAGTCTCATATCACAGCATTTATTTAATAGAAGTGAACTGGCCTTGAAAGGGCAGAGGCAAGAACTTAAGGATCTTACTGATACTTACTAGGACAAGGCTTGGACTCAAGATTGATCCTAGGGTCTATGGTGCCAACCACAGAGAGAAACACTTCTCACATATTTTAATAACCCAATAGACTTGTAAGGGATGATCCCAACCAGCAATGACAAGTGCTATTTCCAGAGTAACATACTGTCATCTTTAGTTCTCCTAACAACTCTCTAAAAGTAGGCTAGGTGCCTTCCCTTGTTTTGAAGAGGGAATAAAATGAGACTTAGGGCAAGTCACATTCCAAACACACAGAGCCAGTAGGGGATGAATCAAAAATAGAAATCGGGCCCGGAGAAATAGCACAGTGGTGTTTGCCTTGCAAGCAGTCGATCCAGGACCTAAGGTGGTTGGTTCGAATCCCGGTGTCCCATATGGTCCCCCGTGCCTGCCAGGAGCTATTTCTGAGCAGACAGCCAGGAGTAACCCCTGAGCACTGCCGGGTGTTGCCCAAAAACAAACAAACAAAAAAAAATTGAAATCATATATGTCTGATTTCAAGGCCAAAGCCTTTTTATCTTGGAATAAAAGCAGCAGTCTCAAAGACTTGGGTTGATTATATTAATTTTTTTAAAAATCCATTTCCCAGACAATAGTTCATTCTTCTATTCTATATCTTCCTAAACTACCTTATTATTGCTTGGACTCAATTCTGGGCTCCTACCCCTCAGGGTCCCTTTAAGACCCCCAGAGAAGCTTCCCTGTTTTTCCAGTCCAAAAACTTCCTTGACTCAGAAAAATCCAGTTTAGTTTGGGCAAAGGACAACAAAGGAAAAGAGGCACAGGAAGTTTCAAAGAAAATTGGGTTTTCTTTGGGAAATGTCAAGGTCTCAGTTCTTACTAATGGAGGCTACAGATCTCTATGTGGTTTTGTGGTGAATCAACAAATGACACGATACTGAATTGCATGTGCAAATAAAATCATATGAGCTTCCCCAATTAGAGTGTAAAGTTCAAAAAGCAAAACCATTTAGATTCCACGAAGAATGTTTAATGATACTGGAACAGCATAATACAAGAGTGTTTAGAAAAAAGTAGGTGCTCCACATAGTACATGGTCATAATTATGTAAATTATCTAAGAGGAGTGAGGGCCGGGGAGCGGGGACATTAATACACCCAAATGTGAACAATGGTTGCTGATAGGCAGCATTATGGAGACGTCCAATTTCCTTCTTTTTATACTGTATGGAATTTTCCAAGCTCTCCTCAGTGATAATATTTTGCCTTTGTCATAGGAGAAACAGCATTTAAGTAACTACTGTCTGTTAGGTTCTAATATGTGCACGGAGGTCTAATATAGATTTCAGAGGGAGCTTGAGGAGAAAGAAGACACTTTCCCAACGATGCCTCATGCACCATTATGGAGCATACTGTTTGTGCATTTTCTCTGGGTTCCTTTCTCCTTCAGAGATAATGGACTTAGAATACCTGTGTTAAACAAATATACTGGAATGCCTGGAAGCCAATTACTATCCCTTCCGTCCCCTGGAGAGGAGAGGAGAGCACCTCTTTTCCTCTGTCTGATGCATTTATTTCTGCTGCACACTGATGACACCTCTTTGGACAAAGGATAATATTGCAATCACTCCTGATTATTATTCTGCTGGTACCATATTATTTGTCACCCAAGTGCTTACTGTGGTGTATCAGAGGAGGAGGAAAGAAAAGGTGACATGGGAAGCGTCTGCATTTTGACAATGCATTATCCTTAGGAATGTATTTTTCCGTGGAATCAAAGCCCCTTTGCTTCCCACCTCAATCTGGTTATTTGGGATTCTGAGAGGTCCCTGTGATCAGCTTCTCCTCATTTTCTGAAAGTTGGTGTGTCCACTTCACTTTACATTCTCCTGGGTCTTTTAGAGTCAATGCAAAAGAAATAGGGCCCCATGATTATAATAAGGCTCATGTAATTTTCCATTGCCCTTTTTCTGAAAAGAGCAATGATTAAAAATAGATATACACTTTTTTATTATTCTTTTTATCTGGGGGCAAAGTACATACCCAGTGATGCTAAGGACTTACTTCTGACTCTGTGTACCTAGAACCAGCCTTGGGTGAACGGGTCTGAAGCAGGTAAATAGGAAGGAAGGAAGGAAGAAGGAAGGAAGGAAGGAAGGAAGGAAGGAAGGAAGGAAGGAAGGAAGGAAGGAAGGAAGGAAGGAAGGAAGGAAGGAAGGAAGGAAGGAAAAGGATAGGAGGGAGGGAAGGATGGGAGGGAGGGAAGGGAGGGAGGGAAGGAAAGAAGAAAGGGAAAGAAAAGAGAGAGGGAAGGAAAGGAAAGAGGGAAGGGAGGGAGGAAGGGATGGAGGGAGGGAAGTGGAGGAGGGGGGAGAGAGGGAGAAAGGGAGGGAGGGAGAGAGGGATGAAAGGAGGGAGAGAGGGAGGAAGGAAAGCAGGCAATCAGAGGGATCACAGCCTCCTGGACTGAGAACCCTGATAGTCTTAAACAATGATCGTTTTAAACCAAAAATCATCAGAAGAACAGAGTAAATATTTGTAGACATTTGCCAAGTCTGTGAATCTAACCAGGCTAAGCTTTTATGTATCAACATTCAAATAGATCATCTCTAAACTACTTTGTACTCTAAACTAGTGATTTCTATTCAGGTATCCTCCGGGAGAAGGGCTGAAATAAAGCACAGTCAGAACCCCACAAAAGATTGCTTTTACCTATAACACTGGCTTTCCAGGCTTAAAGGCAACATGAACCACTTATCCAGCCCTTCTCTGTTGATCTGACTTAACCCTCTGTCCCCAACATCTGAGCTCAGGGTTAACTCCTTGCGATGCTCAGAGATCCAACCATGGTCGGCCACATGCAAGGCAAGCACCTTAACTCCTGTACAGCCTCTCTGGCCAGAAAGTACATCAAAAGTCTGTGATGGACTTTATAACCATGTTCTGAACAACTCAGCTTTTTGAGAATCATTTTTTTTATTCACAAAAGCTTGATTTTTTTCAAAAGCAGGAGAATACATTTTGAAGAATGATGGCCCATTTTCTAATGTGCCAGATTCCCACCTCCAAGGCCAAAGCTATCGCTTTTATGGGAAAATATATGTTCAGGGTGATTCTTTCCAATGCCTATTAAACCAGGGATGAGGCAAGCAATGGAAATGATCAACAGTATATTTTCATTCAATCTCTCTTAAAATAATGATGCATGCAACTTCGTGTCATTACTTTTTAATGATCTTAGCCTAGTTAATAGCACAGTAATATTCCAAAAAGGAGCAAAGAATTATTTCTACATTTAATTTTTATCTCAAAAGTGTAAGAAATTTTCTCTTTTTTTTTCTGCCAGAGAAGTTGCCTGCCACCTATGACTGCATTAGTTCTGCTACATTACAGCTGAGCTAATGGATCAAGACCAAGTGATTAGTTTTCTACTCTTTTGAGCATTTCCAAGTAGCAACTGACTGGTTTCCAGAAACCTGAGGCTTTCAGTGACTGCATTATTTACTTGATCTCTCATCACGACAGGACTTTGTGAATTTCTAACTGATTGAACTTGGTATTCTATATGTGTTGCTTTGGGTGCCTGATCTGTGTGAAATACTTAGAAAAAAGAGTTTCTGAGGTAGCAAAAGGGAGTCCATGGATTTAGTCTCAGTTTTTTTAAGCTTAGTCAAAAGCCCACAAGATCTAATTGGCTTCATGCAAGGATGTACTATTTGTTCTTCCCTTTATCAGATGCTCTTCTTATCTATTGTTTTCGCCTTTGACTTACAGTAGTGAAGAAAGCACTTTGGTTTCATTTTCACTACAGAGGTGAGAAAATAAAAGTAAAGAATTTGTGAAAGCTGCACACTTGATCAAGCGGTTGCTATATGCGGCCTGGTGCTTCCTCTTGAGCAGGCCTGGATGGGTGATGAAACAGCCATGAAAAGATCACAGCATCCAGCAAGATGCTCTGTGTAGGATTCTGCAGTTCCCTCCCAGAGTAGAAAACTCCCCCAACTCATGGTTCCCTCACCTGGATTGTCTTCCAGTTCCATACCCTACTGCCATCTGACAAGTCCCCACACTGGCTCCTGCCATCATGACAGACAGAGCTCCGTGAGGTGTCTGTTGAGATCCATTAAATTCTCAGATTTTCTAAAGCTTTCCAGAAACTGGCTGCCATGGAGTCACCAGATGAAGACTCAATTTTACTTGTTCTTGTTCATATTCTGAAATTTAGATCACTTGTCTAATAATATTTGTTCTGCACTCACCTGTTTAAAATGCTCAGATGAGTGCTCCCAGATGATCTGGGTGCCATTTTTATTCCTTCCATCCCCTCTCCCTCTTCCTCTTCCTTTGCCTTGTAACTGAATGGAGGTCCAAAAAATTGTTGGTCCCATGTTGAGGTCCTTGAGCGTACAAACACATGGTCACCAAAAGCCAATGTGAACTGATTTTAATTCTCAGGCCCAGTACAGCTGCACAGCCATCCTTTCTCAAGCAGTTTTAGGGGCTTACTCAACACTACAACTGATGAAAACATGTCCTGGTATGTAATTAAATGAGTTGCTCCTAAGAATGTGCCATTTATGTTGTCTGGCTCTGTTTGGGGGGGGTTGAGTTTTTTGGGGGGACCAATCCCAGCTGTGCCCAGAAATCACCTTGAGTGGGGTCTGGTGATCAGATATAGTGCCAGGGTTAGAAATTAGGTCAACCACATGCAAGGCAAGTGCCCTGCCTGCTGTACTATTGTTCCAGCCCACATGCTGTCTGGCTCTAAACATTGAATACTGGGCACTAAATCATGGATGTTTCTAGCATTAACCTGGACAGAGGGCATCTGCAGCTGAAAGGGACAGTGGAAGGAGAGTTTCTGTCCCATCAGTTACCACCTTTGAGGACTGTCCACGAAGTGAGATGATAGATTTCAGGTACCCAGCACATAATAAATGCTCAATAAATAGCAGAACTCTCCACTCCCCTTTCCTGAAAAACACAATCCATTTTCCACCTGCTGATTAATGGGCAAGAGAGCTGCCTATCTGAGTGATGGGCCGTGTGGCGCACGGACAGTTGATTCATCATGAATAATGTAACGTCACAATCTGGACTATTTATACTCAGCTGAATTGTATATAACATGCCACACATGCTAAAGAGGCATATTAATATTTAGCATTACCACCTAGGCCCGGATGATTAATTTGGCTTTAACTTTGTATCTTCTTGTAGAATTTTCCAATCTTCTCTCCTATGAAAGGGACATATAAGAAATATTTTCTCAAATAGAGGTGGGCCTTGTATATATGCCATGAAACACAATTAATCAAGATGTTTAGAGAGCCTTAAAAAAATATCCCCACTGAATTTTTTACCCAGATACTTGAGTTCCAGAGAAGATTCCAAAGTGCAACTTCTTCATGCGCAAATATGTAATGATAGGTGAATGTTTCCGTACATTCATCCATTATATAGGGCATTATGCAGTCATTAAAAATTACTTACACAAAGCATTATAAGCAACACTGGAATGTAATTCTGTCAACAGCTTTAAGTAAAAATAATTAGCAGAGACTAAGCAAGCACAGAAAAAGCTATGAAAGTGCTTCTAGAGGTGACTTTAAAGTCAAGAATTTGATGATAACCTTTTGTCTTATGTTATCAGAATCTTTTTAATTGGGAGAGCACCTCTGGCAGTGTTTAGAGCTTTTTCCTGGCTCTGTGCTCAGGGATCACTCATGGTGGTACTTAGGGACTGTATTCAGTGGTGAAGATTGAATCAGGCTCAACCTTAATCTCTAAACTCTCTAGTCCCTCTGTTTGCTTGGTTGGGGGCCTCCCGGGAAGTACACAAGGAGTCCATTCTCCTGTTTGCTTAGGTTTGAGGGTTCATTCTGGTGTCCATGATGCAGCACTACTCAGACCTGGCACTATGGTGGCCATCAGAACCTTCCATGGAGGTGAGGGTGATGGAGGGACTCAGAAGTCAGAGACAGAACCGAGGGGCCTTCATCCACAACCCACCCCTCTTAACTATCTTTTCCCCATCATCATTCCAATGTGTTTTTTTTTTAACTAGAAAATTTGTCTTATAAAGAAAATATCTTAGACTCTCAGATGGAAGCTCCAATAAGACAAATGTAGGTCCCTCTGACTATTCTGAATCTCAGTAATGAAGCCTACTCCATGCATAAATGCCTGGTTATTCTTTTTATGTTTTTGTTTTTGGGTCACACCTGGCAGCGCTCAGGGGTTATTCCTGGCTCTATGCTCAGAAATTGCTCCTGACAGGCTCAGGAGACCATGGGATGCTGGGATTCGAACCACCGTCCTTCTGCATGAAAGGCAAATACCTTACCTCCATGCTATCTCTCCAGCCCCAGATGGTTATTTTTATGCAACTAGTATGTTGGTTATTTTTGCATCTATTATTTTCACTACACATTTGTGTGTGTTGCAAAGTTCTAAGGCCAGGTAAATAAATGACAAGACAGAAATAGGGGTTCACAGCCACCGGACACCATTTACCAAACTCCAGTGGCACACTTGCCCTGTGCTAGCCACATGTCTCTATTACTTGTAATCTATTAATTTCATAATCTGTATAAAGGCAGATAGCTAAGGAGATTTCATGGTCCTAAAGCTGGTCACAGTGAGGAATACCCAGCAGTCAGGCTCTCAGATCTTTGTTCCTTCTACTAGAACTCACCCAGTCATTTAGATTGAGAAATTGGGCAGAAACTCTATCAATATAAAAGACACCAAACTTCCAGAATTTCCATGTCCACTGCAGAAGTGCCAATGTAAGACCCTCAGTCTCCTAGTAGCTCATGAGTTGTGTCCAAGTTTACAGACTAAACACTGAGCAGCTGTGACTGATTCCTTCCTCTTGCCCATTCTATTCTCCCAGTTCATCCTGCTCCCTCCACTGGAAAGCTAGGGCTTGGCCTTGCCACTGGCAAGGGCAAAGAAGACAGCTGTGTGCTTGTACCTGCCAACCACTCACCTACCATCAAGAAGGCAGATCTTGAAATGGAGGATGCTTGTGTTCATCCTAAGAGCAATGGCGAATCACTCTAAGACTAGTAAACTGAAAAAGATACCCTTGGACTGTGCAGGAAATGAACTGAGGAGGGAGAGAGCTGATAGCTTCAGTTCTTCTTCCCACCTCAAACAACACAGCATCTCTGAATGATCACCTCTTGCTAGAGGTCTCCCCTGTATCTGCGAGTCTGTCTCAAGTGCCCCCCCCCATGACCTACCTCCTGAGGATGTTCCCATCTCAGTATAGACCCCACTATATGGAAGTCATGGTGTGCTGTGTCCATCTTTGGTGGCTTGAAAGGAAGGATTATATTAGCTACACACGCATCCCCAAGGACACCAACAATGGTGTTCCCAAGAGAGGCAGTCAGCAAATGCAAAATACCTCCTAGAGTTTCTTCTACCAGCCATGACTCCTTCTGGTCCTTTCAGATGTACCCACAGGCCCAAATTCTCCCAATAATTCTACTCATTTTTATACCCACAGTAATCTCGGGAGTCCCTGAGAAGTTAGATGCCAGGTCCCAGAGGACCTGTCTTCTCTGTATCATCATGGAGCTCCACAATGACAAATGACAGAAGCATAGAGTTCAGACCTGGGAGGGCTTGCATTTAATTATCTGTTTTAATGGCTTAGCGCAGCAGCCTGCATCATTTGAAACAGTGAGTAGCTGCAAAGTAATACCCAGTGGCTCCCAGATACATATGGGTTTTTTTCAGTAGATTGACCTTCGTAAACTACCGCTTAAACTAGCCAATGACAACAAGGATCCCTGTTCCCTAAGTAGCAATCAAATTAATGGACAGGAAGTAACTAAGAACTAAACCGGGTAAACCCAGAGAAAAGCCCTTGATCAACAAAATTGAATTAGCACTGATTTTTCAACCACCACCCCTATCTTTCTCAGCTCCCTGGCACTGCCAACTTGGTTGAATTTGGCACCCACCATCTCTTCCTTGGCACAACAGAAATGAACATCCTGAAATCACAGGTCTCCACTTCCACATCTCCTCTGAAGTTTATTCTTTAAAAATAGTCCCCAAAGACACCTCTTTTTGCCATGTCTAATAGCTTTCTTCCAATCCTGGAGCTGACTGTCATAATCTTTTCCATTCCTTTGGTTTCTCACTCAGAACCATGCCTGCTCTGATGGACAGATCAAAGGGCATCATTTTGGATACTTTTGGATAGTTTCAGTTTGCTTTTCTGTTTTGTTTTGGGTCACATCCAGTAGTGTTCAGGACTTGCTTCTAGTTCTGCAATTAGGAATCACTTGTGGCAGGCTCTGAAGACCATATGGAATGTGGAGGATAAAGCCCAGGTCAGCCACCTACAAGACAAATTCCCTAAGTAATTCTCTGTGGCCCAAAGGGCACCATTTTTTTATTTTGGTTTTGGTTTTGGTTTGTTTGTTTGGGGGCCACATCCTGTGGGCTACACCCGGTGGAGTTCATGGGTTACTCCTGGCTCTGCACTGAAATCACTCCTGGCAGGCTCCAGGGGACCATATAGGATGCTGGGGGGTCGGGGGAGAACCCAGGTAGACCTGTGCAAGACAAAGACCCTCCCTATTTTGCTATTGCTCAGGCCCAATTGGCACCATTTTTATGCAAGTGGCAAAAGAGGGGGCATATGCGATTCTGGCTGCACCAAGCTCTTTCTAAGTGCTCATTTCCTCTCCTTACCTAGTAGCTCCCAAGGGTCCAAGAACTCTCGTTCACTTGATCTGCATCAGCGTTCTCTCTTTTCCAGGCCCCTGGATGTGAGCAGAGCCATTTGACTGGCAAGATCCAGTGGAAAATCAGCCAGAGGAAATGGGCAGGGCCACTTCCCAGAAGCTTTTAGGAGCCCATGTTCCCACCATCTATTTCCAGGCAGAAATCTAGAAACCACACCACAAACTCAGAGCAACTCATAGATCTGAGGTAGCTCTAGGAAGGTCACCCTAGAGAGTTTGCCTCTGAGGGATAAGTGACCCCATTGTTGTGCCAAAGACCTCAGTTTCCGTTTCCGTGCTGGCCCATTATGAAGCCACAGCTTCACCTCACCTAATCAAGCCTCTCCTCACCCTCACTAATGAGGATGATTTCCTCTGGGATCAAAGAAATCAAAGTCCAGGAAGGGGTTGAGTCTGATCTAATGTCTTGCATGTAGCTCCAGAGATATGTCTCTCACCCTGAGAGTATTGTTCAAAAATTGATTGTTAGCATAGGTAAAACACTCCAGGACATTGAGACTAAAGGCATCTTCAAAGAGGAAACTGCACTCTCCAAGCAAGTGAAAGCAGAGATTAACAGATGGGAATATATTAAACTGAGAAGCTTCTGCACCTCAAAAAAAATAGCGCCCAGGATACAAGAGCCCCCCACTGAGTGGGAGAAACTATTCACCCAATACCTATCAGACAAGGGGCTAATCTCCAAAATATTCAAGGCACTGACAGAAATTTATAAGAAAAAACATCTAATCCCATCAAAAAATGGGGAGAAAAAATGGACAGACACTTTGACAAAGAAGAAATACAAATGGCCAAAAGACACATGAAAAAATGCTCCACATCACTAATCATCAGGGAGATGCAAATAAAAACAACTATGAGGTACTACCTCACACCCCAGAGATTGGCACACATCACAAAGAATGAGAACAAGCAGTGTTGGCGGGGATGTGGAGAGAAAGGAACTCTTATCCACTGCTGGTGGGAATGCTGTCTAGTTCAACCTTTATGGAAAGCAATATGGAGATTCCTCCAAAAACTGGAAGTCGAGCTCCCATACGACCCAGCTATACCACTCCTAGGAATATACCCTAGAAACACAAAAATACAATACAAAAATCCCTTCCTTACACCTATATTCATTGCAGCACTATTTACCATAGCAAGACTCTGGAAACAGCCAAGATACCCTTCAACAGATGAATGACTAAAGAAACTGTGGTACATATACACAATGGAATATTATGCAGTTGTCAGGAGAGATAGAGTCATGAAATTTTCCTATAATGGATGTACATGGAATCTATTATGCTGAGTGAAATAAGTCAGAGAGAAAGAGAAAGACGCAGAATGGTCTCATTCATCTATGGGTTTTAAGAAAAATGAAAGACATTCTTGCAATAACAACTTTCAGACACGAAAGGAAAAGAGCTGGAAGTAACAGCTCACCTCATGAAGCTCAGCAGAAACAGGGATGAGTTTAGTTAGAGAAATAACTATGTTTTGAACTATCCTAATAATGAGAATGTACGAGGGAAATAGAAAGCCTGTCTAGAGTACAGGCTGGGGTTGGGTGGGGAGGAGGGAGATTTGGGACATTGGTGATGGGAATGTTGCACTGGTGATGGGTGGTGTTCTTTACATGACTGAAACCCAAACACAATCATGTATGTAATAAAGTTGCTTTAAATAAAAAAAAATTGATTGTTAGAACCTCAGTCAAATTCAGTGAGATTTTTCTGGAGGCACAGTTGGGGTCGGTACATTTAAAACGTTTTTGGACAATGCTAACATTCTACCAGGTATTAAAGACAGGAAGAGTATTTATAGAATCAAGCTAGGAAAACAGTTTAGAATTTAGATGCTAGATGATGAGGAAGGGCCAGATTCGAAACCTGTAATATTTTAGGAGCTGACGCTGAACGACTGTAATTGATGAGATATATATTAGCTGAGAGGGAGAAGAGGAGAAAGAATGGGTTGGGAGAAGGTACTCACTTAGTCTTTAACCCTCTTAAAGACACCCTAAATCACCTTCAGGAGGGATAAAAGGGAGATGTGACAATGGGCCAGGAACTTGTCTTGCACAGGGCCGGCCCAAGTTCAGTCCCCAGCACCACTCATATGATCCCCTCAAGTACCACCAGGAGTGCAGAGTCAGAGTAAGCCTTGAGTATTGTGGGTGTGGCCCCCAAAACCCTGGTATTTATTACAGAATAAAATATATCCTATTTATATTGTATAGAATATATCTATATATGTATATTTATAGAAAATGTGTCCAGCGGTTCTACAAAGTTCCCCAGCAATGACTCATGTTTCTCCATCCCAAGAAAGTTATCTATGAGTCCAAAAAGATTGTTAATAATCCAAGAAATATCCAGAGTGCTCCAGACATCATCACCAATACCCAGAAGCTCCTATCTACTTCCAACTCCCAGCACAACCCAGAGGGAATCATGCCAAGCCCAGCCTGGCTTCTCGAAGGAGAAGCACCCAGGGTGTTGAGCAGGAAGAATGAAATCCTTGTCACGTTAGTGTGTGATTTATTTTGAGGCCGAAATTCTAGCAGCAGGAGCTCAAGCCCCATCATTCACAGGGCTGGGTTGGGAACACCAAGCATCTGATAGTCTTAAAGGAGCTGATTTCCAATTTGAATTATTCTCTAGTTGTAAAACGAGTTTGAACTGGTTCGTAAAACAACCAGGCACTGGATAACCTTGATTATTTTTACCTCTAGAGTTCCAACCCTGTGCAGACAAAACATTGTCCTCCAAACCTATTATAAGGAGGTTAAAAAAATAATGATGATGCCACCATCCTCCCACCCCTTAGGCAAATTAGCAAGACAAATGTTAGCCTAAAGCTCTGTAGACACACCACTATTTACCAGAGGGAGAGGGGAGAAGATGCTATGAAATAAATCATGCTGACAGTTCAATCAAAAAAAAATAAGAATATATTATTCATGCTGCTTCCTGAGAGTTGGAAAAAAACTGGACAGGAGAGCTAAGGATGGATCTGTGTGCTTTACTTACCCATAATCACAATTGAATTTCTACATGCCTCTATTTAATGCAACCTATGCGCTCAACTGATGTGACAGACTTGGGCATATGTGTGTGGGTGGGGATTGGGTTTGTTTGAGGGGATGGTTTTGTTTTGTTTTGTGTTTTTCAATACTAACCCTGTGGTCAGTGCTACTCTAGGAAGGAGGGATGCAGAGATGAGCCAGGTGAAATTCTGCTTCCTGGACTGTGAGAATCCAGCTGGAGGCATTCAGGAGAGAGAGAGGAAGGCAAGAAGCAAGCAAAGGAGTGCAGGGAGTAGGAAGGAAGCGAAGTTAATGGGAACCCTGAAAACTGTTCCTTGTTGTCGGGAAATCAACTGAGACTCTTTGCAGTGATGACACTGAAGCTAAAATGACAAGGGGAGGAACCAGCCTAGATCTGCCTAACTGGAAGGGCAGGAAACCTGGGTCTGGGAGCATGTCCAGAGAACAGGAAGAGAAGAAAATTCCAGGATTGAGGGGCAGATAGAAGATGAGGGCTGAGAAGAGGTGGAGAGGCTTGGCCACTTAGGATCACTCAGGAGGGTTCCGATGCTTGCTGGGAGAGTTGAAGTGGAAGGACAGCTGAACCTGGTCTAACCATCTTAAAGACACCCTAAATCACCTTGAGGGTCAAGAGGGAGAAAGATGGAGCAGTGGAGAAGGATGCTGAGCACCAGCAGGCTTGGCACAGGACAGAGGTGACAGTGCAAGGACATGAAGATTAAAGGAATTACCCACAAAGAATTCAATGCCCTGGGAATCTACCAGGGTGGAAGTATGGACGTTGCCATGTCTTGGTCTCCAGTAGATGCAAATTTTCCCACAAAGTTCTGAAGTTCTGAGCACAGTGTCTGGCATGGGGAGTTAAACTGGAGACAGAACTTGCCTGAGGTGTGGATGGGGATCCACCACCAAGCCCATCCACCCAAAAACAGGACCACAGACAGACAATAGGGGTGTTCAGAGCCCTCCCCACATCCCTGCCCCCTCAGTATATATATACATATATATATATATATATATATATATATATATATATATATATATATATATATATATATTGAACTGTAGCCATCTGCATCTTCAGTCTTCAGCAACTAGTGACAGTAACTAAGAGCATCATTGTCAACACTAGCAAAAACAACAGGGCTTGGCTTTCCCCCATATCTGCAAGGATCCTTGAAATTTCAAACCCTGTCATTGGAGTGCGGAGGGGGAGCATAGAAATGGATTACTCTGAAAGGCCAATCAGTGCCCCACACAGAAAGAAAAACAAGCATCACAGCAGGCCAGCGTGAGGCGTGAGTGGTCTCCCCACAGCTTGTTTTTTGAAATACTTACAAATGAAAATGAATTTACCTCCAAGGAGCTGACTCTGGGCTGTCAGATCCCCAAACAGAAGCTTAAGCTGTGGTGGCCAACTTTGTGCAGAGATCCTGATGAACAAGGGCTGGACATGGGGACCCAACATGACCACAGTAGGCACCCTCAGCCTCAAGGGAACTCACCCCTGGTCCTGGAGTGCATGAAGACCCTTCTGGGAGAAAAAGAAAGAGCCTTTCTTCGTGCATATCTGGCTTGGAACCAGGATTTAGACTCATTATTCTTCCCATAGGCCTAACAGACTACTTCACTGGGACTGCATACACTTTCTAATGCAGCTTGGGCATCTCTGTGGGCAATTTTGACCCCCTTCTGGCCCCACTTTTATTTGGGCTGCATAAGGAAGCATATATCAGGGCTTCCAGCATGCCAACCACTGTTCTACACACCGGGTTCTCTGCTGCCAAACTGGCACACTGAGAATCTCAGTGGACAATAGCCCATTTGAGTTTTAGCTCACCACTGGGAGTGACTTGCTCACAGTATCTCATCCCCCTTTTCTGTTCACTTTTCTACCTCCTTTGATCTTGTGAGTTCAAGGAGTAAAAAGAGGGTTTGGGCTGTCTTGACCCCCTGTAGTCTGAGCACTTACAGAACCTAGAACACTCCAGTCCTTTCTTCATACATATCTGAGAATCTGAGAGAACGTTAGGCCCTTTGTGGGTATATTCTGAGTCTCTCTCTCTATCTCTATCTCTCTCTGTCTCTCACTGTCGCTGTCTCTCTTTCTCTTTCTCACCTAATGCCTACTGTAAAATCTTCCTTAAGGGCCAGTGGCAGCTCTAGGATCAAGGGCATATACCTTGTCTGTGTTCCCTGGGGCCTTCACAGCTGGAGCCAGTGCTGGGGAGTACCAGAAATGGGGTTCTTTCTTCTCTCCCACAAGTCTGAGGTGGCACGTGGTAAGATAATGCCAGAGATCCATGAAGGGGATGACAGAAATGCCCAGCTGTAATCTTGGTTGGGGGGGTCCCCTCCTGGGAAAAAAGCTTTTCCTTACCGATATCCAACCTTCTCTGCCTCATCCCACACCTCTGACGTGGCCTTTATTAGTGACTTGCCACCTTGCATTAACTGAATTGATCTGGTATAAAAATCTCTGAAAAGCACCATTAATATGATTTATAGTCTAATTTTGTTTGCTATGGTGAGAAGTAGGGGGCGGGGGGACAAAACAAAACAAAATCCCCCACTGGCTTGGAATTCGGGCAAAGGTTTTGGTATTGATAGAGAAGCATGGCTGGCTGAGTAAAAGTCCTATTTTTTAAGTTTACAGCTACCACTCCTGGTTTGGCATTGTCATGGCAACCTGGAGCCCGTGAGGGCCTCCCTGTGCTCACATACAGTGCGAGCTGATGGATAAGGCTCCCCAGCACTGTTTAGACATGCGGGCGCTAGCAGCCAGATAACATTTGTTTACTTATTTAAATGCATGTTCAAACCATACTCTCTCTCTCTCTCTATTTCTCTTGCTCTGGCATTGCACTGCTATCACTGTTGTTAACAGGCTCCTGATAGGAAGGGGAGGGGAGTCCTATTTGAGGTTGATGCGCAAAGGATGCTGGGTTGGCCCTGCTAGGAGCCTCATCATGCTAATTTGGCTTGACTGACTGTTCCATGTGCCCCACTCCTTGTGCTGCATAAGACTTCAGAGAAATTTTTTGGCCCCATTCAGGCTCTGTGAGGGTCTGGCCAGGCTTGGGTCCAGCTCAGGTCTGAATGTCTGTCTTCTCTGCTGCCTGGTGGACAGCTTGGCCTGGATAAGCAGCACTTGTTCTCTAGGCAGAGAGCATCACTGAGCATCTGGGGCCTATGTGGATGGCCTTTCAAAGGTGGCAGGACTTAGGGGTTCACAAAGCTGTGGTTAAGACAGAGACAGTCTGGACGTACAGCTCTGTCTTGCTATGGCAAAGTTTGTGTCCAGCCTGCAACCAGGATGCTGACAGGCCACTATGTTAAAATGTTTGGAGAATGTAAGATACTCTTGGCCTGGGCAGATTCCCCCATTACATCCCTCACTGACCCAACAAGACAGTTCCTTCTTTCTTTCTTTATATTTTTTTGGGGGGTGGGGTGGGCCACACCCTGAGGCAATGGCACTTAGGAAGTACTCCTGGCTCTGCACTCAGAAATCACTCCTGGCAGGCTTGAAGACCATATGGGATGCTGAGAATGGAATCTGGGTCTGTGCGTGTAAGGCAAAAGCCCTACACAATGCACTATGGATCCAGTCCCAAGTTAACAAGTTATATGATCCCATAGAAGGTTGCAACTCACTGTTTAAAAAGTGAAGTCCCAGGGCTCAGTAATAGCACCGTGGTTAGGGCATGTTCTTTAACTCCTGGCACCATCTGGTCTCCCATGCATGACTGCAGTGACCTCTCCAGACCCTCTTCTTCTTGAAACAGACACCCATACCCTATTCCTGGCCTCTCCCCCATCAACCCTATGGTCATGGTAGTCTGGCTTCCAGAATCCGCCAAAGCTCATAGTGACCTGTCTCAGTCTAAACAAACAAACAAACCTCAGTAGGTGACTCTCCCTACTGATATCTAGTGAATTCCAGCAGCAACTCCACAAGTAGGTCATCACTGTTTCAATCCCAGAGGTAAAGACTTTGAGATCTTCAGAGAGGAAAACACAGACTCAGGGTTCAATAGCTAAGAGAGAGGCACTTCTGGGACCAGAATTCAAGTCTTCTTCGCTCCCATCCCTCCATTTCACTGTAGTAGTTCCCACTTGTCACCACAGACCTGTTGTTTGCATTCAGTCTCCCATAGCTGATTTATCCCAGGGGCCCCTCTGCAATAACCCCGGGTAAGAAACCTTCTGAAACTGCCTTGGAATCTCTACTAGGGCTTCCTGTATTTCTAAAGGGAGTGGCAAAGCAGAAAGACCTTCTTCACTCAAAACCCCAAATCCCTCCAAATGAGCTCAAGTTTCTAGTCCCATACTCCTTCCTCACTGCAATCCTAGAGGAGGGAAGGAAGGGGGATAAATGAAGAGGTTGGGGTACACATGTATATCCAAAAAATAAACATTAAAAATAACAATGGTGCTCCCTTTTTAAAAGTAAATAAGGGGGGGCAGAGAGATGGCACAGCAATAGAGACTTGTATCTGGTCAACCAGAGAGGGACCTGGTTCCATTCCCAGCCTGCCAGGGGCGATTTCTGAGTGCAGATCCAGGAGTAACACCTGAGCACTGCCGGGTGTGGCTCAAAAATCAATCAGTCAATAATTAAGTAAATAAAGTTTAAAAAATCTTTTAAACTTTTTTTTTTGAACTTGCCCTTCAACAGATGAATGGCTAAAGAAACTGTGGTACATATACACAATGGAATATTATGCAGCCATCAGGAGAGATGAAGTCATGAAGTTTTCCTATACATGGAATCTATTATGCTGAGTGAAATAAGTCAGAGGGAGAGAGAGAAACGCAGAATAGTCTCACTTATCTATGGGTTTGAAGAAAAATAAAAGATATTTCTTCAGTAATTCCCAGAGACAAAAAAGAAGAGGGCTGGAAGATCCAGCTGACTACATGAAGCTCACCACAAAGAGTGATGAGTGTTGTTAGAGAAATAACTACAACGAGAACTATCATAACAATATGAATGATTGAGGGAAGTAGAAGCCTGTCTCAAGTACAGGTGTGGATGTGGTGGGGAGGAGGGAGATCTGGGACATTGATGGTGGGAATGTTGTACAGTGAAGGGAAGTGGTCTTCACATGACTGAAATCATACAACTACAATCATATTTGTAATCACGGTGTTTAAATAAAGATAATTAATAATTTAAAAAGAATAATTAAAAAAGAAAAAGTTATACAGGCAGTAAAATACTACTATTCACAATAAATAAATAAATAAATAAATAGGCATGGAGCAATAGTACAGCTAGGAAGGCATTTGCCTTGCACGTGACCAATCCATGTTTAATCTTTGGCATTCCATATGATTCTCCAAGCCTGCCAGGAGTGATTTCTGAGCACTGCTGGGTGTGGCCCAAAAACAAACAAACAAAGAAATCAATAAGGAAACAATATAAAATGAGGATAAGTTAAGTGAAGTGAGCTTGAAATGAGGAGAAGGAGAAGAAAGAGGAGCCAGAAATTAGGGATAGCGACAGGATGTGCTCACTTATCTGTAGGTTTTAAAAATAAAGCAACCAAGGCAGGGAGTCTCTAGCAGCATGGGGTTCGGCAGGCCTCCACCATGCCAGAGGCCTTCTTAACCAGGCCTTGGGGGCGGTGCAGGACTTGGGTGACCCCAGCACTCCTCTACCGCCTTGCTCCAGATCTTCAGGGCTTTCCCGGGCCACATGCCTGGGCAAGCCAGCAAGGTGGGTCCCTTGGCAGAGCTTGAAGGTACCCTAGGCTTTCCCCCATTCCCCACTCAGCTCCTTAGGAAGGATTTGGGTGGGGGCCCTGAACTTCCAGCCTCTCAGCTTCTTGAAGCAGTCACTGCTAATCTCTTACCAGTCTATATTTTCTAAACCGTGCGGGGGCACTATAGTACTCACTATCATTGAATTATGTTTTTATGTATGCAGAATGTCCATTTTGTACTCTGCCCTTTCGCACACCCATACAAAAATCATTTTTCTCTTTAACTCTCTCACCCCCTGTCATCATTACTCCACATTTACCCTTTTTAACTTAAGTACTGTAGAGTCCTAAGTCACAGACCAAAGTGGTGCCCTGGATTTAACACCCCCCCCAACTATTCCAAAAGGTATAAAAAGGACACGTATGTCTTTCCAGAATTTTATGTGTGTTTTCTTTGACGGCTATAGCTCTTGCTGAATATTTTCTTATACAGTGATGATCCCCCCCCCTTTTTTTTTTATCTTTTCTTCTCTTTGTGAACTGTTCAATAGGGAATTTGGTGAAAGAGTCCCTCAGTTTAATGCTTATGTTTGAACCAAGTCATGAGTATTGTTGGACATTTCTTTTTTTTTTTTTTTACGCCCCCATATACTCTGATATGCTACTTGGCTTTATTTCTTGTTTGCATAGGCACATTAAAATGGGAAAATACTATACATACAAATAAGTTCTTATCTAATAGAGATGGGAACACACAAATCTTGTAGTGCAATGGAACCTTACACCCTGAACATTGACATAAAGACCTGGCACAGGCCTCAGAAGAATGGGCATTCTCCATCCACCCAGATCTAGGGAAGACATCTACAAAACATCCAAGTTGTCTATAACATTACCTGGAGGCAATCCTCTACCAGGGAAGACCCTACTGCTGCTCTGACATCGACCAACTGAAAAAGACTTCCCTTAACACTGAGAAGACTTAACAACAACAATGACATGCTTACAAGACAGGGCTTTCTGTATTGCCCCTTAATTGTGAGGTGAAACTAGAGAATACTCCACACCAGCCTGACTTCAATGTAGGATGTGCAGATTCCAGGATCTTTAATACAGAAACCTGATGCCAACAATAGAAACTGTGTGAAAAATAAAACTGTATTGGCACTACAGACAATGACTTGGATTGAATAAACTAGTTTGCCTGGAGCCTAGAATTGGTCTTATGCCAGGAAACTTCAGGGGTAGAGTCTCCTTGTATTTAGACCAAGGCTTTTCCTTTCCATGTCCCCCATATTTTGGTGGGCCTATGAGAACAATATTTACCACTCTAACATCGTTTTTACTGTGCTCTTTTGACTCTAACCCTTAAATAAAAACCTTAAACTTTTGATGTTAACTTAAACTAATATGCATGTGCATGAAAATAAAAAAAATACTATGCCTTCAATGTTTAAGGAGTCACATAAATCTCATGGCTTTAGATTGCTTTGTATACTGCTAAGAAGTGTTATAATGTACTACAATCGGGGAACTTGTGGACAAAGTAATTGTACATGGGTTCTGCCTTATTTTTCTTAATGTTCTTTGACTGTAAGTTCAATATTTAGGCGTCAGCAAGGGGATTTCTTTTGAGAACTCTGTTTATGGGCAATTGTCCTTCCATTGTAACTTTACCTTCTCCTCTTTGCATCATTGTTCTCATAATTAAAAATTAAAAAAAATAAAGCAACCAAGAGCCAAAGGCAACATAACAGGAGAATTGATCCACACCATCGAGTTGGAGTAGGAGAGGGGATTTGAGAAGGAAGGTTTGGGGCCCTTGGGAGAGAGGTGGGTACACTGATGTTAGAATGATGTGCATGTTAAATCAATATTAATAGTAGTATAAACCACAGAATCTGAAACAATTAAAAATTGAAAAATAAATCAATGTAGAAAAGAAGACAAAGGAGGAGAAGAGGAGCAGGAAGACTTGAAGCTGAGGGACACCCATTCCCATCAATGTTTTCGTCACTTGCAATGAAAATCCTATAACTTATGGGGCCGGAGAGATAGCATGGAGGTAAGGCGTTCGCCTTTCATACAGAAGGTCATTGGTTCAAATCCCGGCATCCCTTATGGTCCCCCGTGCCTGCTAGGAGCAATTTCTGAGCATGGAGCCAGGAATAACCCTGGGTGTGACCCAAAAACCACAAAAAAAAAACATAATAATAAGAACCTAGACCCAGGTATTATTCTTCCTCTGACACATAGGGGTGGGGGAGATTCCAAACATGAGTTTCACATACTCTTCTTCCTCAGATTCCAAGTATCAAAATCAGAATTTAGCCCCAGATTTGGCAAGTTCCAGGTCAATAAGTTACCTTGCATGGTTGTTCTCTGTCAAGCTGGTTCTAGCTCTACCATCTGTGGCCATCTCAGCTATATTTTAAGTGTGAGGTCCAGACTCCTGGGTTTTCTTGTGGCTGGATATCCTCAGAGGAGTTTACATCAATACTTATAGCTGTTCTTGCCCTCCCTTGGATGAACTTGGAACACACACACCCCACCCCAGCCTATCTGACTTTGTCATTTCTTTTTCCATGGAAACAACAATGGTTTACATATATTTATGCCATTAGAAATACAAAGTTTTCACCAAAATGCCACTACCAGCTCACCCCCCCCCCCCCACATCTTGGAAACCTTAATTCTGAAATTAGAAGTTAAAGGGTTGTCACCTGGAACTGTGTCTCTTTCTATCCCACCTGCTAATGAACTCATACAATATTTGTCTTTCTCCTCTGGCTTATTTAATTTAGTACAACCCCTTCTGGTTTCATCCATGTTGTTGATAAAGGCAAGATGTCATCTGTTCTCAGAGCTGAGTAGAACTCTTTCCCATACATCAGCCATCAAGTACATAGACATTTCATTTACTGTCTCGTCTATCATGGGGCACTTGGGTTATTTCTAGATCTTGGCTATTATAAACTTTGCTGCCATGGTGAGAGGGTACATATATCTTTCAAAGAGTTTTTTGGTGTGCTTTGGCTAGATACTTAGAGGGAAACCTTATACTTTCTACTGAGGCTGAATCCCTTTACATCTACCACAGTGGATGGGCATTTTGATTTCTCTACATTCTTTCCAGCACTTGGTGTTTGGAATTTTTGTCAACAAGTAATTCTTACTATCATGAGGAAATACCTGATTTCTTGAATACCCAGTGGTGTCCATATGTTTATTTGCATGTGCCTGGGGATCATCTGTGCATCTTCTTTGGATTAGTGTCTATTTTGCTTTTCTCCTGGCCTTACTCTTTCCTGGTTGACTTTGTGAGTTCATTTGGATCTGTGCCCTTCATCAGAGGGACAAATGTGTACCGATTTCATTTTATCCAGTAGGATAGCTTTTTGGTTTAGTGGTACTTTTCTGTCACAGAACTGCATAGACATGTTTTGGTTAGGGCAGCTACCCACTGTGAAGATAAGAGACTTGGGGGAACTGGAACAAATCCTTACCTATTGAGTGTGTGGCTTTAACAGAAAGTCGACTCCTCTGTCTGGGTCTGTCTGATTTATGAAAAAAAGGTCACAATGTCACTTTAAGGTCTGAATGTTAAAACTATTTGTCAAGTAATTAGCAGGGTGCTGGATCCATAATAGGCCCTCAACAACGTATGCTACCAGGTTTATTCCTGAGTGCTTTATTTCTTGCATTACGGGTGCACAGCAGAGTGACGACAAATAGTGTGAGTTCAATAAGCAACCGTTAGTAGAACTGGCCATTGACAATTTCATTAAGAACTTACTGAGATGTCATTTTATTCCAGACAGTATGCTAAGCATTAGACTTTAAAGATTTTTTTATGTCAAATAAAATACTCCTGTTCTGGGCACAGAAACAGATGATTCTAATGCAATGTGACAAATTAAATTAAAAACAATAAAATGAACACAGGATTTTATGGGAAATCTGAAAAAGGACACTTATCAAGTCTAAGAAGACTTCCAGGGGGAGATTCTAGTGAAATGGATGGTGTTGGCACACACCTAAGTGGAGACCAAGGTTCATGTTCGTTGCTTTCTTGTCTTCGGATCTGTATATCTCAGGGCTGCATCAGTCAGAAACAAACCTCCTTTTCACATTCCTGTCATCCCAGCTCTTCCTCCTTTGCAGTAAAATGCAGGAATCATTCTGTCAACACTCCTCCACTTCCTTTACAGCAAGACATATATCCTTAGAAGCTCACTTACAAAGAAACAAAGGTTCATTCTTCAGGGAATGACTCATTCAAGCTCTGTTCTTCTTGAAAGCTTTGATTGAGGGAAGCAAGCCTGCACTTGCCCTTCTTTGGCCAAGCTTCTGCTTCACCATTGAAAGCATAGCTACCCCTGCATGGGCTCCATCACTGGTGGGATCCTCTGGATTCTACTGCTTTTCAAAGGCAAGACTGGAGTTTGTTGGAGCTTACAGCATCTTGGGCCAGGTCTGCTTGGCTGGTTGACTTTGGGACAGCCAGTCTGGCTGCATCGAGGCAACAGCAGGCAGGAACAAGGCTGACAGAAGTAACAGAACAAAGATGCCAGAAAAGGTGTATTGGAGATAAATACAGGTCACTGAGACAGTTCTCCATTACCACTGTGCTGTTGAAAACTGCCATGCTCCCATTGCAAACCTCTGGCTGACAAACTGATCTACAATGGAGTCAGTGGGGTTCTCAAGCTCTCCCAGGCCTTCTTTGTGCTATGTTCTTCTTCTCAAAAAAGAAATGGCTGGAGAACACAGTATTTGCTAGATCCTGGGGTGCCTCATCCATTTGCCATGGAGTAACTAATCCCTACTCAGTGCCAGGGAAAAGCCCAAGCAGCAGTGGAAGCCCACTTGAAATTCTTTTACTTCAAATAGAGGAGTTGAAACTTTTCCCCACCCAACTTCTATGAACCTGTACTACTGTAACTGTCAAAAACCAATGAAGTTTTCTCACCCATCTGCTTAGCAAGGACAGTTTTCTTTGATGTTCACAAGAAGGGTCTTGTCGAGACATTAGGCTTGCTTGTAGATTAGACTTGCTTGGAGGAGGAAGAGAATGATCCAGAGCAACTTGGAAACTGGGTTCATTTGACCATAGTTGGGTGGTAGAGACAGAGTTATATAAGTGCCTGAGGAAATGATACAAACTTTATGGAAGGTCTCATGGGGGTAAACAGGAAACCTAACAGGATTCCTGATGACTCTCAAGCAGCCAAATGTGAAGGACAGGACTTTCCCCAATATTTGAAAATTACTATGGTGATGGGTCATGGTACAGTGCCAAATATAAATTGGTTGGCAAAATCTTACCAAATGAGGATTGGAGCTCAGATTGAAGAAGGTCTAAAAGTTGCAGGTGCTAGAAAGTTAAAGGTTCAAGGTATTCACAGAGCCGATTGCTGGGATAGCAACTATGATTCTGGCTGCCACTGCTCAGACAGTCAGAATTGATCCTTTTCTTGCTATTCTTAGTGGGAAGAAAGTATTCGAAAAACCTAACCTTTCCCAAGTATTATCAATAGAGCAAACAATAACTATTGTCAGGCCCATCTCAGCACAAATGGGGTTGGAGGATGGGGGCGACTTCTCAGTTCAGTGCTTCTGGTACAGAATTTGTGTTACCCTTGTACTACATCCATATTTTGCTAAAATTACTCTGTGGAGTCCAATTTTTATATCATTGGCCTTCTCAAGTAATTTTGTTTGTTTATTTGGGGACCAGACCTGGCAGTGCTCAGGGATAACTCCTGGCTCTATGCTCATGGGTCTTCCTGGTAGTGTTTGGGGGACTATATGGTATGCTGAGGATTGAACCCATTTTGGCTACATCCCTACCTGCTGTGCTATTGCTTTGTTCACATGATATCTCAAATTTTTGCACATTTATGTGCGGGGTTCCACCTCTGGATTCTAATTCCTAGGAGGTTCTGATCTCCTGCATGGAAACTGGAAAGTAGAGAGCTAACATTTAGTTCTGAGCTATTCCATACATGTATAAGGTATAATGAAACCAAGCAAAGGAACAAGCAAAACTGAATCTAAACCAACCATTGGATTCTGACTTCAGCACTGTGGTCTTCAGAGAAGGAGCAGAGGCTGAAGTGGGGGGTGGTGGACTCTGGCAGAGGCTACTGGGACTTTGGTTGAGAAGTATTTATGTTTAAAGGGTTTAAAACCTAGACTCAAAACAGACTGTCAAATCAACCCCCAACATTTCAGTTAAAAAAAGTTTTGTTTGGCTTTGACCTAACTTGCACTGGGGCCAGTGCTTCATATTCTAATGATCTTATTTTCCATGACTCAAGGGTTCTGATATGTCAGTTCACCGAGACAGATAACCCCAACTTCAAAAGCTACACCCCTAAGCTAATAATACCTCTATATCAAAAAGATTTGAGAACTGGGTCCACACACAAGTGTTTGGGGTAAATAAGTTATCCAGTCTTTTAAAGGACCCTAACACAATATTGAATAGTATAAAATTCACTGAGGGTTATATGGGGTACATGAGTTTCTTATAGTACACCTCAAATTTATCAACCTGAAACCTCGCTTTGAGTTTCTCTGCTTTTCTTTCAACCTCTCATTAGTGCTTAAGAGGCCTGGCAATTCATGGTTCAAATCAATGTTGGGGTGCTGCTCAGACTCTGAAGTGATAGGAATGTCTAGGACCATATTGCATCCGGCAGTAATTGGGGGACCATGTGGTTCTAGGAATAAAACCCAGGTCAGGTTCACACTAAGCATGTTCCTTACCCACAGGCTATCTCCTGGCCTTTGAGTTTCTTTGAGCTTCTTTTTAATCAAAATTTCCACTCCCCATATTGCCTAGAGACTGGGATTTTTCTCTCCTCAATTTCCTTGACATTTTCTCTTCCCTGCCTCTGACAATATCTTCTGTTGCCCAAATCACTTGTCAAAGCTTTTCTTCCTAAAAATCACTGTACTTTGTTTAAGTGATGTTTTCATAAAAAGCTTCAAAGAGAATGTGATTGTCTTTCATACTGTTTGCCATTTCATCTTTGGGGGGTAATTGGAGGATAATCAATGCTCAATTAACAATGAACTGAATCCCTAACCATACAGTCAAATCTGGGATGTGCCATGCTGCGAGCTAAACAAGGACTTCTCATTTTCTCCCCACTGTTCGCACGCTATTCACTTGTAAGGAGAGTCACTGCTGAGCTCTGCCATCACCAGATAGTTTCAGTTTCCTCAGTTTGGAATGTGCCAGAAATGGGTCATACATACATACACACACACACACACACACACACACACACACACACACACACACACACAACCTCTAAGTCAGTACACAAACATGGGAGTAAGCAGCAAGTACTGCATATCCCATTACTTGATGGATTAGAAACTAGTCTAATGCCAAAGGTCTGATGACAATGCAGTCTCACTTTGTGCCCTCTTGAGAATATCTTTCCAAAGATCTACCTTGCCAGAGCCCAGGGGCCAACCTGATGATCTAGCCCTCAGGTTCCAGCCACCAGGACCAAGGGAAGAAGATACCCCTTGTTCAGTCAATTGCCTTCCTGACAAGCTGAGACCTGGGAATCGAGACTGAGCTGGCAGTTCAGGAGGTACAGATAAAACAGAGGAGTAAAGAGAGAAACTGGACTGAAGGAGGAGTAATGGCATGGTCAGAGAGACAGTGAGAGTTCCCAGTGATGTGATGTTAATCTCTTCAAACAGGCACTGACTCTTGCTTGCTTTCAATAGGATTCTCTGTGCATCTCTAAAGCTTTGCTTTAGAGTTACTTTCCTGGGAGTGTCTCCGGTCCACCCCCTTTCACCAAGCATAGATGATTATTCCCTCCCCATCAGCTTCTTGTGCACCTTTCAGGTTTTAATTAGTGCAGGAAATTTTGAGCTCTTCATGGACAGTTCTTTACCAGGCAGAGAACAGGTTGAAGTTCATATCTAGGAGTTTAGGTCTTAGTCCATCTACCTAACTTGGTACTGGAGTCATGGTAAAATAAATACCCAATAAATGTTTACTAGACTAAATTAACAACAATGTCATTTTCAAAATAAAACCATGTACTTGTTGATTTGTTCTTAGCCCTTATGTTTTCCCAAGAGACTAGAATGCCACAATTAGATAATAATCATGACACATCATTTGTGGGCTCGTTGCTCAAAGGAACCCTGTTTCTGAATTATTTTATTGCCTCTGTTGAACCAGAATAACTTCTGTGGGGACTTTTGAATGCGGGAAACTGTGCAGGTCAGTGTACATAACATTCATGTGGTGACACGTCATTTTTATTTTTTATGCTTTGGTATGTGTTTGTTTGGGGGGTACACCTGGAAGTTCCCAGGGCAGACTCCTAGATTCTGTGTTCAGGGGTTATTCCTGGTGGTGCTCAGGAAATCCAGTGAGTGTGGGGAATCGAATCTGGGTTCATAATGTACAAGGCAAGTGTCTTATGCCCTGCATTATCTCTCATGGTTTAGCCAGTTCTTGCCATCTTTCTTTCTGCTAACAATATCACATGACTATATGTGGTGGCCATTTTATTCTTTTCTTTTTTTCTTTTTTTGGTTTTGGGGTCACACCCAGCAGCGCTCAGGGGTTACTCCTGGCTCGATGCTCAGAAGTCGCTCCTGGCAGGCTCAGGGGACCATATGGGATGCCGGGATTCGAACTGATGACCTTCTGCATGAAAGGCAAATGCCTTATTCAAGGAGGAAACTGCACTCTCCAAGCAAGTGAAAGCAGAGATTAACAGATGGGAATATATTAAGATGAGAAGCTTCTGCACCTCAAAGGAAATAGAGCCCAGGATACAAGAGTCCCCCACTGAGTGGGAGAAACTATTCACCCAATACCCATCAGATAAGGGGCTAATCTCCAAAATATACAAGGCACTGACAGAAATTTACAAGAAAAAAAAACATCTAATCCCATCAAAAAATGGGGAGAAGAAATGAACAGACACTTTGACAAAGAAGAAATACAAATGACCAAAAGACACATGAAAAAATGCTTCACATCACTAATCATCAGGGAGATGCAAATAAAAACAACTATGAGGTACCACCTCACACCACAGAGATTGGCACACATCACAACGAATAGCAATAAGCAGTGCTGGCGGGGATGTGGAGAGAAAGGAACTCTTATTCACTGCTGGTAGGAATGCATCTAGTTCAACCATTATGGAAAGCGATATGGAGATTCCTCCAAAAACTGGAAATCCAGCTCCCATATGATCCAGCTATACCACTCCTAGGAATATATCCTAGGAACACAAAAATACAATACAAAAATCCCTTCCTTACAACTATATTCATTGCAGCACTATTTACCATAGCAAGACTCTGGAAACAACCAGGATGCCCTTCAACAGACAAATGGCTAAAGAACTGTGGTACATATACACAATGGAATATTATGCAGCTTTCAAGAGAGATGAAGTCATGAAATTTTCCTATAATGGATGTACATGGAATCTATTATGTTGAGTGAAATAAGTCAGAGAGAAAGAGAAAGACGCAGAATGGTCTCATTCATCTATGGGTTTTTAAGAAAAATGAAAGACATTCTTGCAATAACAACTTTCAGACACGAAAGGAAAAGAGCTGGAAGTAACAGCTCACCTCATGAAGCTCAGCAGAAACAGAGATGAGTTTAGTTAGAGAAATAACTACATTTTGAACTATCCTAAAAATGAGAACATATGAGAGTTATAGAAAGCCTGTCTAGAATATAGGCAGGGGTTGGGTGGGGAGGAGGGAGATTTGGAACATTGGTAATGGGAATGTTGCATTGGTGATGTGTGGTGTTCTTTACATGACTGAAACCCAAACACAATCATGTATGTAATCAAGGTGTTTAAATAAAAAATATATATAAAGAAAAGAAAGGCAAATGCTTTACCTCCATGCTATCTCTCTGGCCCCAGGCCATTTCATTCTTCGTTTTCTTCTGATTACAAAACGATATGATTGGAGAGGTCGCTACAGTGGAGTCATGGGTAGTTCTGGGCCCCATGGCTCTGGATCAGAATCCATTTGCCCATCACAGCAACCTTGCCCAGACCCAGCATTCAGCATCCAGCATCCTCTTTCTTGAAAGAGATAAGGCCCCTAGGAAACAGTCTTGAGTTGCCTTCCCCACCTGAACAAAACATTGCTCTGTGGCAAAGCAAGGATTTATTATCTTCCTACAAGCTGTAAAGTCTACCACAATGATGCCTAAGTGGGTTTTATAAAAAGAAAGGGAATTTTTCATCACTAAACATTAAATGAATAAGACTTAGACATAACAAAAGCCACATATACTTTGAAACAATAATATAAAATTCTGATCCTAAGTATTGTTTTTAGAAAGCCTCAAATATGTCTGGAACTGTGTTAGCTTGATTAATCATTAGTGATATTGAAATGCTGTCATAATGTTCACTGATCCTTAATTTTGCTTGTATGCTACAAGATGAGATAATAAAAATAGTCATGCTAATTTTAAACAAAAGCTCTTCTTCAGGAAAAATTGACAAAACCCTAGCCTTTATACAGAGGAAGATCAAATATTTAAAACACCGGGTACATAACATTTTCACAAAAATGGATAGGAAGAAGAATTATGTAGAATTGAGTAATTTAGAATTAGATGCCTTACTTATATGGCCACTAGCTCTATGTGACTCATATCTAAAAATGATGTTCTCAATCCCGTATGCACATTGCAATATACAGCAGAGCTTTTAAAATGTTTGCTCACTCAGATCAATAAATTCAGAATCTTTGGTGTGAGTTTCAGGCCTAATAATTTTTTTTTAAAGTTCCTCAGTTGTTTTTAGTACAGAGCAAAGAGAAAGAAAGAGTGTGTGAGAAAGAGAGAAACCCCTCAAAATTAAAATGCAAATAGTCTGTTCCTTTTAAACAACACATCTGTTACTTTCCAAAATGTGTCCCAAACCACGTGATTCAGACCAACTAGAATCTAGGTGGGATAATGAGGCCCAAAATGAGAAAAGGCTGTAAGAGGTGGGTGAGTTTCCTCTAGTACTGTATCTTATTGGGTCACAGTTACCTCAGTGAGAACATCCTCTATCCTCAAAATGCATTTTCTATCCTCAATTTTTATTCCACTGGGAGCCAAATAAAGATTCAGCCTGCCTTGCTGTCAGTCTGAAACATCCTGGGTAGGAGAGTGAGATGATTTGTTGGTTCCCACCCTTCCTGGCTAGCCCCTTTTCCTTGCTTATCACCAAGCAGAGCAAGAACAACATGAATTAATATTAATGCTTCCAACAGAATAAGCAAGACATTTTAGAGGCCTAACCAGAACTTTACACTTTCCCAGCACAAAATATTTCAATTAAATATGTACACACATACCCATGGTTTAACAGATACACTCTGGCTACTATAAAGAAGTATGTGCCATCCAACTGGAGGGAAGATGCACTTTCCAGAAAAGAATTTGCAAGGCAGTAAGGGCTTTAAGGTTTAAAAAAAATAATGCAGTTTCTATAGTTTATTGCTGTGGCTATCAGTAGACCCAGAGGGAGTTAAAACTAAGAACCATCACTTCTTCTACATTATCCTAGAAGTCCTTAGATCTCAATGCCATTAACAATTGTTTATTTTTTTAAAGGGGCATTGTTTCTTACTCCTTCATAGTGGATATTTGAAGAGTTTCAAAAGAGCAAGGTGGTAGGAAAAGATGTTTCCAGATTGAATAAGGGTCGAGCTGTAATTTGAATATGACAGACACTCTCTCTCTGAATCTAAAATGAAGACACATATATTGGCCACAGACATATCAACTATATTCTAAGCCACCAGCTCAGGAAATATGAGTGGAATCATTTTGGAAAGATAGTTTACTGCTTCAGATCTCAGTGCACTCATAAATAAAATGCACAAGACCAAAAATAAAATTCATCTCACTGGATAGTGGGGAAGACAAAATAAGAACATGAGGGTCAGCAAACTCTGTAAGGTGCTGAAGAGTAAATAATTTAGACTCTGTGAATCACATGAGATTTCTGTTCCATGTGCTTCTTCTCTTTCTACCCTTAATAAATGCCTTATCAGTAAAATAAACATCCGTAGCTCATAGCATAGGCAGAATCAGACTCTATCTAAACAACACACTCTCAGGGAATGGAGAAACCAGGTGTGTCTTAGAGTTACACATTCAAAATCTTGGGATAATTGTTCAAAAACTATTAATGAATAACCTAAGCAAAGGAGCAAGTCCAAAATCTGAGGTATAAAAATCACTCTTAATTTATTTAATGGTTGTCACTGTTTTATTTTTGCTGTGGCTCCAGCACTTAGGTAACAATAGCAGGGAAATAAAGATGTGTACAGAGAGAGGAATGAGCTAATTAAAGAACTTAGAAGAGAGATCGGCAGCTGTAATGGTTGGCAGTTAAGATGGGACTTTTTGGAGAAATAAAAAAATGGGGGTTTAATAAATAGAACAAGGGCCTAAGAGATAGCACAGCGGTAAGGCATTTGCTTTACATGTGGCTTACCCAGGACAGATGTGGGCTCAAATCCCAACATTCCGTATGGTACTCTGAGCCTGCCAGGAGCGATTTCAGAGCCAGGAGTAACCCCTTAGCACCCCCGGGAGTGATTTAAAAAAAAAAAAAAAACGAAAACCAAGAAATAGAATAGGAAGTTAAAGCGCTTGCTTTACATGTGCCTGACCCTTGTTTGATCACCAGCACCACCTATGGTACTACCCCAAGCACTATCATGAGTTATTCCTGAACACAGAGCCAAATGTGATTCCTAAACACAGAGCCAAGACTAATCCCTGAGAACTGTCAGATGGGCTCAAAAGTCAAACTA